>NW_026943741.1:0-736054 GCF_024139115.2 Armigeres subalbatus
CGGGCATGAAGTTGCTTGCATAACCAACGCAACGTTAGCTCGGCTAATGATACGGACTAAGGGTGCGGAAAAAAGTTTCCTACATTTTAAAAAAGCTTGAGGAAAAACAGACCGGTGGTGGTGTGCGCTGGAAACAAACAACATCCTGCCGAACAAAGGGCTATGATGGGATCGCTCCCAGAGCATAGATCCTGCAGGTTGAGGAAGGAATGGGGAATTGTTGGAAATGTAACGACATTGAATGGAATAATAGACATTATGGGAAATGTTCGCCTCGTTGGGGAGTTTATTTTTCCCTCGATTATAGTCATCTGAGGCCGGAGGTGAGTGCATCAAACATATATTTCAATTAGAGATAATGATTATCCAAACAATGAGAGTGTTTTTTTTTTCCTTTATCAGTTGTATCTTAATTTACACTCATCCTTTTGCATACGCAGCAAACAAAAAATCTAGATCAACCAACCAAACTTCCAAATACTGTTTTTCTTTGATTTTTTTTGTTTGAAGTTTTCTCCATTGGATACGTTTTCTTGCATGTATTCTACCGCTGAGCTTGGAGGATGTCTATTTCCGCTCGAATTGAAAGAATCGGATTTTTTCAGGATAATTTCCGTGCAGCGTAGCGGCAAGGCATTTAAGGCGAACGGTAACCAAATTGCTCATAAACTAAATTTTCCACTCAAAACCTGCATTACCCATTCGTCAGAATTACGCATCACTGTGCTACAGCGTCGCTATAAATGCCATTTAAAGCAGCTCTTCAGTTCGTCGTTTTTCAAATTGTCCTGACAGGACACAACCCCGGTCCAATGGACCAACAGCCCGTTGAAAGGCACCATTCTCAACATCTCACCACCACCGTCATCAACTGCACAGCAGCAGCGCACAATTGTTTTGAAAAATAGATGAGATAAGGGAGTAGACAAGCATGAGCAGCACCGAAATTGCAAACACCGAGATTGCTTTGCTTTCAACGGGCGGACCAGTTCGGGCGAACAAATGAACCAGTTCCAACGCTGAAGCTGCTGGGAAAGAGCCAGCGTTTCCGGCTTGGTACCGTGGGAAGGAAGAATGTTGAGAATGAAGAGATTTTCTGAGTACAAAAAAACAACAAAGTATTATCGTTTGTTGTGAGTGGAAAACAACTAGCTTGGGAAGCTAGTTTTGTGTTTCGCATATTGGTCTGACACAGTGAAAAAATAATAAAATCGCGAAATTATTACCGAGTCACTATCAAACAAGGGAATTTTCGTTATTTGTTTGATTCAAATGTGAATACTAAAACCACACGAATTCCTAATCCCCATGATATAATTTTAGGAAAGTTCAAATTTCTTTTCAACAACATTTTGGTTTCCTCAGTAGTGGGTGTGTGCAGCTTCACCGGTAAATGCTGTCGGTAAGAGAAATTTTCCCCGTTATCTTGCAACCGACGCCCGTCCTTTTAGTGCATTAGGTAATACGTGGGCGACAGCGTCCATCTGGTTCCTGGGTCGAGATTATGTTCTGCTTTTGCCATTCTTAGGAAAGTGATTTCCCGCTAACGATTCCTACGCGAGTCAGTCCCTTAACTGGGAGGAAAACCGCTCCACAGGGCCACATGGCGCTGATGGTGGAGCTGCATGGAAGATTTTTTTTCCGTGTGGTCTTGCCATGTGCTGTCGTGCACCGCTGACAGTGTGACTCGATGAGGAATGAAATTCGAAACATGTAACAACGGGAAGGAATGCATTAGGTTTAATGGGACCCGCAGCGCCGGTGTTTCCTCGATGGCAAATGGTGGCAGATTGGATTAGTCAGAACATATTCACGAATAGTCGTTACTGAACAGGCAAATTTGATTTTTTTTATTTTTTTTTTTGATTAAAAACAAAAAGCTTCCAAGGGAAATTTAATAACCTGAAATGTTTCATTTTCTTTTACAGTCCGTAAGAGAATTATCAAAATATTATCAGATATCCGGCGAACATAAATTGGGAAGGGAAAGTTGCAGCACAGACAAGCTCTCTATCGGTATTTGCCGCAGAAATTGATACACATCATGGAGCTCCTCTGGAATAGGTAGAAATCTTCCTAGGAGTATTAATAATCTTTCTGGAATTTCTAACCGAGTTCTTGAGTTTTAGACAGTTTCATTGTTTCCTGGAAGAATCCCTAAAATATTGATTGGAAAAGCTTCTAAGAGAGTCACAGATTTAAAAATCTAAATACTATGCAAAGAACATTCAAGAATGACCAGAAAAAAATAAAACCACCTGCGGAAGAATAAAAAAAATTGTGAAAACTTTTAATGTGTTGTTGGTGCCATTCTCGTGCAAAAAATAACTATAAAAATGAGTATTTTTAGCGTGTTTTGAGGCATTAAAATAGTATTTTGGCCAAAATTTCTGATCCCATACTTCGATCTGGCAAACAATGGGACTGGATTCTCCGTCGAATGCAATTTGTTGCGAGTCATTCGGACAATGCTATGTTCCAAGAAGCGTGTCTACAAAATTGTTACACGTACACATATAGGGGAAGAGGCCCCTAAACGCCCCCCGATGCAAAACGCCTTTTGTGGTTTCCCTCATATTTACCGTCATTAAGATGTCCGTAACAAAACTAGATCTAAAATTATGTAGGATAGGTGAAGAAAGTTTCAAAATAGTGCATGGGAAGGTCGGAAAAACCGAAAATTTCCACATTTTGAAGAAACATCTAACATTTTGGCGAGGCAAAACGCCCTAGTGGCAATAACCTACAAAGTACTTGCGTCTCCACGGACTATCCATACCAGAATGCTGATTCGCCGACGCGTGGTACTTTGTTCCCTAGGAGCTGCCAGCTAAAAGGCGTTTTGCCTCATGAGTTTTCCGGCAACAGAATATCACCACTTTTTTGAAATGTGAGTATTATCAATATGATTGAGATTTTTGACAATTTTTGAATGGCATCAATTAGCTATCTTGTTTAACTGATGCATAATGTAAAAATACCTATGAATAGCGTTACAAATAAGACAATAGAGCAGTGTTTGCTTAGCTAGGGCATATTGCCCCCCCCCCCCCTTTCCCCTACAGACATCACCTCAGCTCGTCGTGCTGAGCCGATTGGTATATTACACTATAGGTCTTCAAGCCTCCTACCAAAAAATCCTTTTTGCAGTGATCATATAGCCTTTTGGTACAACTTTGTTGTACGAGAAAGGAGCCCTGGGATGATTCTCGAGAATACCATCGGGAACTGTATCCGGAATAGCCTTGGGGGTACTCTGAACTGCCATTCGCTGGATATTTCCACTCGTTCCGAAGTCCTGAACCATTTTTCGCACACGATTACGAACGCTGGTCAACCAAACATATTTTCGAAGGGCCACAGTTTCGATAACACAGCTGACGCATAAAATACACGAGCTGTGGTTCAAGGCCTTGATTATTGATGATTCTTGTATTTCCAGTTCAACAAGGGTTCTGAGAAGAACCCATTCATACTTCTTGAGACCTCGTTGAGCATTTACAGCTACTAACAGCAACCAATCGATTGTCCAAATCTTGCGAGAATATTTCACTTTCATATCAGATTTTCTTATTACATTTTTATTTACAAAAACAAATTTAATTGAGAAAAATTTTCACCACATTTCTGAGCACAATCTCATGGTTGGTGTTGAACTTAATCTGAAGATTACAAAAACACAGCAATAAAGATTAAAAAAAAAAAAAACAATCTCATGGTGCGTGTGGAAAATTGGATGGCGACTTTCGTGACCTCTGTGGCGGCCGTCGGCAGGCAGATGCGACAGAAAATTATATACAAGGATCTAACAATTTCGCATATGCCCAGTTCTAATACAGGTTTTGGTAGATTCTTATACAGAATTGTCAGTAAATCTAACAACCGCCAATAACAACTACCGTGGACCCCCGGCAATGTGACCGTTTTAATTTAAACACTTTTTAATTTGAACCCCGTTCGTTTTAAACATCGTTCAAATTAAAAATGGTTCAAACCAGCAACCCTATAACCAGAGACCGGCAGAGCGAAAAACCGTCGAAATGGCAACGTATGAAAATGCATGAAATCGTGAAAATAAAACTGGCACTACTTAAACTTTTTGCTAGCTTCTTATGGATGCAAAATGTAAACAAGTCGAATTGGATTCACTTTTGACGGCTCGATTGGAAACAAAATGGTGTCTTCGCATAAACTGGGCTGTCGGATGCACAACTATCATAGACAAATGATTCAACACGTTGAATATTTTCCATGTGATAGTTGAGACGGCAGTGACCCGTCAAGGCATTGACTAAGACACTGCAATTCTGTTTAGACAGATTAGCTAAATAGTTTGCTACTACCGGAGGGAACTGGCTCTCGGATATACAATTTTGTTTGTCGACAAGAATCAGTAGAAGCATAAGTACTAGAACGCTAGTGGCGCTGTAATCATTCAAATTATTTTGCCAAATTAAGCTTCCACAAGCTTTAATAGACCACAATTCATACACTGCCAAAAATATCTAAATAAGATATATGTGTCGCCGTTATAGATTTTTGCAATAGCTCCACCCTAATATAATCGATATAGAACCACACATAAAATAAATAATTGCTAATTCGAGACCACACATAAAGTTTATTTGGATATATATTTTATAAGTAGTTCGCGTGGAGAATGGTTATGTGTGCGCTGATATACATCATAAGTTAAATCTATGGATTTTTGCCAATAAATATGTGTGGATTTTTAGTAGTGTACATCATGTTGTAGTGCATGTTTGGTTTCAACAACAACGTCAATTTGACACTTGTAGCACAGACAAACAGACGTAACAGTTAGAACAATTTCCTGAAAAAAATCATCGCCCTGTTACTTTATCACTATCTCGCGTGCATGTTGCACGACATGTTATTTAGTACGACAATGTCAACAGAAGGCGCTAGTGTGAGATGTCAAATCCAAAGGTAAACGATGCGCGCGCCTCTAGGTGTGAAACCAGGAATCAGTTTAGTTTAAAACGACCGTTCAAAGCATGGTCGATGGGAATTTCATCAGTGTTACGTCTGTTTGTCTGTGCTTGTAGTACCGGTACTTTGGCTTATTATTCCAAAAAGTAGTAAAATCTCTCCGGCACCTGCTTTCTACCTATCCTTTCTGCTAAACGGGATGTCGCTTTCTTTCAGATTGTATAAAAATAATTTGTTCAATGTTATCGTTTCGACTTTGTTAGGCATGTTGAAAAAGTGAAATTATGCTCGTTTTGGATTTAGATTGGACTTGGAAATATGCAGGGGATTAGATAATATTTGCAATACTAAAATCTTTTGCTTAAACAGGGGTTAGACAAAAAGGTTGAGATAGGCAAAATTTTGTTGAAATTCGAATCAGCATAACTTTGCCTAGAAAAATCCGATATTAATAAAACTGGGACCATCGGACGCGGAAACTCTTCTAGTATACTGTCTTTATGCAGAACCTCAGATTGGCCCTTGGCCACCGGAGATGTTTCGGATTTTCCGATGGTATGTTCAAAATGCATTTTTTGTACTGCTTGTCATTTTATGTGACGTTTACTTTCATCATGTTTTATATTTTCTCCATAAATTAGAACTAATATGCCGGCCAATGCTGGCTGTAGATCGAGAATCCATAGAAACTACGCAGAGATATGGCCATTTCCGTAAAAACGGTTCCGGGAATATGATGAAATGATAACAGATCGGAATAATGCAAATATGAGTATCTATCTTCATGGCTTTGCGAGACGATGATTACAGAAACATTCCCAGGGTGATTGTATCCACTGCCACCCTTATAGCAGGTTCCAGGGGCCTTAGAGGAGGGACCGGTTTTTAAACCATCTGGAACCATGCATATATGGGTGTCAAAATTCATCTTTTCCCAAGACGATAAATATAAATTCTATATTAAAGATACATTTTGATGATCGTCTGACTCACTGGCCAATTTGTAAAAGGTTCCGGGTGTTTTGCGAAAGTGACATTTGTTCAGGGTATATGGCAAATCCCGTACCATTTTCACGGAAATGGCTATGTGTATACGTGACGGATTTTCGATCTGCAGCAAGCATTGATGAGCATATTAGTTCTAGTTTCTGTGGAAACAATAAAACATGATGGAAGTAAACGTCACATAAAATGACAAGCAGCAGAAAAAATGCATTTTTAACATGGCCTCGGAAAACCCGGAATATCTCCGGTGGCCAAGAACCAATCTGAGATTTTGCATGGGGACAGAATACTAGAAGAGTTTCCGCGTCCGATGGTCTCAATTTTATCAAAATTGGATTATTCTACGCAAAGTTATGCTGATTTGAACTTCGACAAAATTTTGCCTATCTTAACCTTTTTGTCTAACCCCTGTATTTGTTTTTGGTATGGTTTTTGAGCCATAGTTCCCACTAGCTGTATAGAATATTCGGATGACTTTCCGTCGGTCATATGTGTGATATAGAATTTTAAGAAAATTTGAATAGTGTTGACTGATAATGTGTTAAGTCAAACTTAAAGGAGGCTACGGACAGTAAGGTCAATAGAACAGATATGTGGCTTTTGTTTCATTATTCTTACTACATATCTAAAATATATTCTAGGGGACCGTACACAAATTACGTAAGCACTTATGGGGGGAGGGGGGGTCGGTCAATATCTTACGCTCCATATAAATAAAAATTCATTTGTATGAAAAAAAATCTTACATGGGGGGAGGGGGTCGAAAAACCCAGAAAAATTGCTTACGTAATAAGTGTACGACCCCTAGCTACTTACATATTCTCATACACTTGGAAGTGAGTTACCTCCAAGGACAAGCTTTTGCTTCATTCACGCAAAATATATTTGAATAATTGTCGTATAATTCACTAAAACCCATGTTTTCATTGAAATCTTAAAATACATACAGATAATGCATAAATATAAGCTTACTATTCAATGCCCAAGCTTTTAATCAAGTGCATATCTGTTTTAGTAAAACGTAAAAGTAAAAAGGCATTTTTGCATGTAGCTATTTAATCTTAAAATTGAAATTAGATTTGAAAAGTTGAAAAAAAAAATAAATTTATCATCTTTTTTTTTGCATCGACTATATGTACTTGATCCGTATATTATCTCTTACGCCCAACGTTCCCTATTCAATGATTTCTATAATGTAGTATGATCGGTACTCGCTGTGTAAAATTCAACATCTGTTATAGCAATGCTATAACTAGAAATAAATAAAAAACTTGTTTCTACACTACATAAAGCTGTATATTATTGATTCTATCCTGTTCCAGTAGTTTATGTTATTTTAAGATCTGTAACAATTAGTAGAATAGAAGTTGCATAGATCACATCACTTTCCATGGTGAATCCCGATCAATGTTCCTGATTACCCCACCCAACTAACTTCCTTCCCGTGGTAATCGCGGAGATGCAGAGGTATTCTCGGTCTCTAGTAGCAACAATTACTACACACTAACACTCCCTTCCTATCCCAACTGACTGTAAGGACTTGGCCGGCGCCTTTATTGATCAACATTTTCGAGCTGCTGAAATGTGCACTTTGAGAATATTTGCTAAATCCTAACCACTATTCATTTGGATCAAAGTGCAATTTGCACCAGTTCAGATCAATCACGGAGTAGCAACCATTGATATGTACAGTCAGTCTAAGGTAAGCTAAGCTAAGCTAACTCATGAATCCAAACTACTCCAATACCGATTGTGCAGAGTAGAATAGCTGGCTCAGGACCAATAAAGTCATGTGATGCTCCAGTGCGAGCTAACTCATCAGCCAATTCGTTTCCAACTATGAAAGAATGGCCAGGTACCCATATAAGGTTTAACGTATTAACTGAATTCTGTTCCTCAATTTGAGTTCGACATTGGAGAATTACTAACTTCGACCTTGAGCCGAAGCGAGACTTTTGATAACTGTTTGGCTATCTGAACAGAAGTATTTTACTTTGCCCATAGCGTGTTGCTACAGTGCGGATTGCACATCACACATAATGGTAAATATTTCCGTGTCTACCCAGTGAGTGGGACTGCTCCAATCTCAGTTCACGCGAGTAGACACCTGCACCCGCTCACCCGAAGCCGTCAGTACATATACACTGCAATGCTCCTCCCCTAGGCTGAGTCGCCTTTTGGTGTAGAGCGTGGACGTTCATGATTCTTGCTCCGTCGGTTGATCTATATTTATTAATTTATTTATCTATTGTTTGTTATTGTTGTGTGATAAAAAATATCGGCAAATAAAAAAAAAGTCATACGTTTAAAACAATTAACAAAAACATATCAGCCTTCAAGTAGTTCACTCTGCTGAAAAGAACTGGTAGAAACAGCGGCGCAGCGTCTGTCGGAGAATGATGAAATCGAACAAGGCTGAGACACGATTGAAGTTTCTCTGCAACCCGTTGATAGAGCCATGTTCGGCTGAAAGGCATTCTGAGCATTGCGCCGACTCGTACATAGTGCTCTGGGACCGACGTGGTCCAGAATAGAGCTACAGTCTGTACGGCCTTGCAAGATGTCAGCAATTAGAAGAGCTCAAGATGTCTCCCAACGGTGTCGAAGCGGTTCCAAATGTATCAACTAACATCGCGATTCATAGTTTGGAAGACGTTGTGGATTTCTCCATGACAGTTTACGTAAGTGCGAAACGTAGGAATCGGCGTTGCACTGACTCGATCCTGTCGGAACCGTTGTGATAGTTCGGATAGCAGTATTCCAGAATAGAACGTACCAGCGAGCAGTACAAGGATTTCAGGCAATAAATATCGGTACAGAAGACTTTGCCCACAACATACGAGATGAGCAACTTATAGGTAAGTTGGGAGTCAAGGATTACTACCAAATCTTTCACCTGCGTCCTCCGTCCGTGGAGTCAAGTAGCTTATAATCGAAATTGATAGTTTTTTTTTTGGGAGAACGTAATCGCAGAGCATTTTTCCGGGTTGACCACCATTCGGTTGATGGAACGCCAGCCTGAAAATAATAATAGTTGATACGGAAGAACATCATTAAATTGTCAGCGTATGAAAGCCTTGGACATTCAATAATACAGTTCACGTCATTGAAGTATAATAGGAAAATTAGCGGTCCTATATGGCTTCCTTGTGGTATTCCCGATGAAGCCGGAAAATCGTTGGACGAGCATTCCCCAATCGTATACCCATGTTGATCTTCGGACAAATAATGTTTGCAATGAGAAAGCCGAGGTTACATGTAATAATTTAATGTTCGAATAGCTTTTAATGGAGCTCAGAGACGTTATTCCTCTGTAGTTATCCACGTCTCGTCTGTTTCCTTTTTTTGTGAATAGAACACATGTTAGCAGTCTTCCAGCATGAAGTAAAGTGGTCATTAGAAATAGACAGCCTAAACAGAGTGAGCAGAGGTGTTAGCAAACTAGAAATGTGTTTCTTCAGAAATGCAGAGGGGACACCATCAGGTCCGGGGTTAAATGAAGGCTTGAGTCGTGAAGCTGCAGTTGAGATCATTTCGGCGTTGATGTCGGCATTGCCCAGTGCTTGGTAGCATAAACGAGTCGCTTGAAATCATAGCTCAATCAATCATAGGATTCAAGTAGAATTGTACGATGTTTCGTGTATTTCCTTAGAGTAGATCTTTTGATGTATTCCAGTTTTCTTAACTCCTTTGTTTACCAGGAGGTATGAGAATCTCGAAATAGAGACAAGGAGCAAGGGCCATGCAGATGCTTAGAGCGACGTCTCTGCCACTCACAAAACATAAGTCAAAACTGAGTAGATTTTCGTTTATGACGTGATTAACTTGAACAAGCGTCTCCACGCTGTAGCTGTCCATTAACTTCAACGATCCGGATTGGAATGTGGAGTGTTCGCCGTCAGGATAAGGAAACCCATTGTGCGATGGTTTCCATGAGACATTGAAATCTCCTAGAACAATAACTTCGTTGCTTGAGGCCATATTTTCCACTACAGATGAAACAGAGTGACATGACAATGGGTATCGATGTAAACCATGTCTCTAGTTCTATCCGGACGAATGTCTTCTTCTTCTTATTGGCATTACATTCCCACACTGGGACAGAGCCGCCTCGCAGCTTAGTGTTCATTAAGCACTTCCACAGTTATTAACTGCGAGGTTTCAAAGCTACCATTTACCATTTTTGCACTCATATATCATGAGGCTATCCCGATGATACCTCTATGCCCAGGGAAGGCGAGAAAATTTCCAATCCGAAAATTGCCTAGATCGGCACCGCGAATCGAACCCAGTTACCCTCAGCATGGTCTTGCTTTGTAGCCGCACGGCTAAGGAGGGCTCCCGTCTTACCGCACGGCTAAGGAGGCCGGACGAATGTAAACAGCGCAAATAGGAAGGAGGCGATCTTGCAGGACGATGGTAATCCTCATCTGCTCCAAGCGTTTCGATTCAGAGTTTTCGATGACTCTGGCCTTCAAACCACACCTTACTGCGATTAAAACACCACCACCGGAAGACTTTCTGCTGTTACGTGAACAGCGGTGTACCTTGTAACCGGAATCGAATACTTGATTAGAAAGTGTGTGACTATCGAGCCAGGTCTCAGTTAACACGATCACGTCATAACATTGGGCCCAGGGGGCCAGGTGGTAATCCAGGACATTGGAATTGATTCCGCCCGCATTTTGGTAATAAATTTGAAGTCCGTCGAGGGAGATCCTGCATTGCGCCCACGGTAAGTGTTTTGAGATTGGGGTGGTCGTGCTGCTGTGCTAGACGATTAAGCTAATCCGCTGGGAATTGGAATACTATTAGGCGAAGCAACTGTTGAAGGCTGTCCATACTTGCCAAACATTGAAGTTCGGACGACCCCGTCTCTCAACTCGTTCACAGGACCGGGACGACTGCAGGACGCTGGGTGGAATGGCTCGACTGCGACGAGAGGGAGGGGGGGAGGTCTTCCTCAGGGCTGATGGCAGAAGTGCGTCCCGAAATAGGGGAAAAAACATGTCGTTGTAGTGCATGAACGCAGGGTGTTTGTAATCGATCATACTTGCCAAACAATCTGGAAGACCCCGTCTTCCAACTCAAACGTAGGACCGGGGCGGCTGTAGGTCGGAGGCGGCAATGGCTAGACTGCGATAAGTGGAATAGGGACTTCCACATAACTGACGGTAATGCGTCCCGGTGGCAGCGGGGACTCGACTAAGATGCTTGTCTTCGATAGGAGGTCGGAAGGTTCTATCTCCCAATTCGATCGTAGGGCCAGGACGACTGCTTATCGCACAACTACGATGAGAAGAATTGGAACTTCCTTAAGGTCAGCAGCAAGTTTGCGTCCTTGGCGAAGCAGGAGTTTTGTTGCACATCACTTATTCCATCAGTATAACCTCATCCGTAGAAAAGACTAATGGATCGTCGGGAATTGTGGCCGGTCTTGGCCGCCAGAAATTTTCGTTAGAACTGTTGTCGGTGAACTCACGATAAACCAAACCTCTCGTCCACGTCGAGGTAGAAAGGGCTTTTGGTTTTAGATGACAAATGACAAATCAATTCTGAAGGAGATGAATGATGACTCTTCATTTGGCCACTAGTCTTGTCACTTGAATATCTTCTAAAACGAGCCGTTTAATTGCTAGGGCGCGTACTTGATCGGCAGACACGTCATTTGCAACTCTCAACTTGGATGTCGCCGACTTCATTTGCGCAAGAATTGCAAACCAGAGACATGGTGAGGTAGTAAGGCCTTGTCAAAGATTACGCTAGAACATAGGTTCCCAAACTGTGGGTCGCGACCCCCAGGGGAGTCGTAGGCTGATCAATGGTGGGTCCCGAAAGACAAATCTTGATTTATACCTTTGTCACTATTTTGTTCCACAAATACCAGCTTCTAGATTACGAGTAAAGAGCGGAGCAGAATGAATACGTTTGCGTGCGTTTTGACAGTTTTCCCATGGCAAAACTGTCAAAACGCACGCAAACGTATCCATTCTGCTCAGCTCTTAAGTAATGATTCGATGATTAGAGAACATAAAATTTGACGAGGTCAATGGCCTACTTTTGTTGTGCAAATGGCAAATAGAATGAAGTTCAATACAATCTCCACACAGAAAAAAATATGAAAAATAAACAGCGCGTAAAACTTAACATGCGCAAATTTACGCTATTCTACGCTGAAATGGTCATCTTCTTAACAAGATTGCTTACAACTTGTATGCATTATCGACGATTTACGTCAAATATTGTACACATTTGGGCTATATACCGTATTAAATTAAGCTAATACATAATAGCGTTCCATTTATGTGCATAATTCTTAGCGTAAATTTCAGTGGATTTTTCTATTTGGGCAGTCAACACAAAATCGTATATGATCCAACATAAGATGCTAAAGTGGAGGCGATAATAATGAGGGCTTTCGCGCCAACTCCAACAAATGTTGGCAGCACCCTCTCAGACTTCAATTAAGCTTTCTGGACATGAAGACTTTGTGACAAAAAGCCACAAATTATTCTGGACCAACTTTTGGAAAAAAAACTTTTTTTCACCGATTTTTTTTTCAAATGGATGCAGCTGAAAAATGTCAAGTCTCTAAGAAAATGTTGTATGGTTGACTATCGCAAAATCAGTTCAATTTTCGAATATGTTTTTTTTTAAACTCCATTCCAGTTTATTTGCAAAAAAAACATCACTTTCGATGTGGACGAAAATTTGTCTGGCGATAGGTAAACATGTTCCTTACCAACTGTCCATACATAGTAAGGTGGGCACTTTAAAGGAAAAAAAGTTTTACTTACAGAAACTTGTTCTTGCCCAAATTGATTTTTTTCAGTATCTTCTCATGATCATTGAAGGCAATAATCATCTCAGAACCCAAACAACTCAATTTGTTATGAAACTTTACCTAATTTAGCAAATAAAGTTAGTTCGATTTTTTAATTGGCTATCAGTCATGAATAATAGCGTTGACAATGACAATTTCATTTCATCGCCGTCGTTTCGATCCAGGATTGGGATTTTCTTCAGGGCTCGATGGCAGTCAATTTTTTGAATTATCGATATATTCGAACGGGTGTAGATAGTGACTGACTGATAGCCAATCCGAAAATCGAACTACAAAATTCGCAGTCGTAATCCAACCATTAGCAAATAAATGTAATTTTTCAATCAACAAAACTTTTGAAGGGTTTATATCTTTTTGAAAAATATTTTTGCAATTCTTGATCATAATACCTGGTTTATAGTTCATGTTTGAATAAAAAAAACGGCCTACGTTTCTTGTTGCTAGTAGTAAAACTCGGCAAGCCTCGTTGTATAAACGTACACTGCCGCTAACCGCAAGTCGAGCACATCTGTATATGGGCCTCCATATACAGATGTGCTCGACTTGCGGTTAGCGGCAGTACAACACTTACCAAAGGTGTAGCAGTTGATTCAAAAGCTAATGGAAAACCTAAAAATATATTCTGTGTGGATTCTGTACAGCAGAATACCACAGTAGGCCTGATACAAAGTGTCACACTAACAGATTTTCGTGTCCAATAAAATAAACAAATTTTAAATAAAAAATTACTGTAGATTTCGGATTGGTTAAGTAACAAAGAGTGCCTTAAAAATAAAGAAAGGAATAATAAATATAACTCTAATTATACCAGTGGCCCTGTATGGACATGAAGCATGGACGTTAAAAGAGGCGGACCAGAGAGCTTTTCGAGGTTTTCGAGCGAAAAAGTGCTACGTACAATACTTAGAGAGAAACTAGAAAATGGTGTGTGGCGAAGAAAATCTTGTGAATCGTATAAAATACGGCAGACTTCAGTGGGCTGATTACTTAGTGCGAATGTTGGAAGAAAGAATGGTGAAAATAATATTCAACAGAGAACCAGATAGGGGCCGGCGACTTCGTGGAAGGTCACGAACTCGATGGCTGCACGCAGTGGAATCGGACCTGGGGACTGAAGGAACATCGCCCAAGACCGACGATTATGGAGCTCTACAATACGCCAGGCTTAAGTGTATCGACGCTGTAGCCAACCAGGTATCCAGCTAGGTACTGTACCCGCGTTAGGTATGTTTCACCATACAAACTTCAGGTGGGTAATTCATGCTGGTTACCAGCCATTGTATGCGATTCATTACAATATCACATAATAGGAACTGTTATACTCGGGAAAGAACCTTAGGGGAAGGTGGGTAGACTTGATCCCTGGGGAGACTTGATCACCCCCTGTTTTATCGACGACTAAAGTAGTTTTGTTCTAGCGTATTTTTTAGTATTGATCCTCTAGACAAATGACCTTTATGTGGTGAGTTATTTTTTGGATTGACAACCTTATTTATTCTGCAGGGCGGTTTGTATGTTTTGACCTTCCTAAAGATTTTTTTATTGGCCAAGCAAAATTTGAACAACTTTTCATAACAATGACCAAATGCTTTCATTTTTTCACAGCACAAAGCCATAAATATGCTTAATGATCTGTACTGATGAAAATGTTAACATTCCATCAAAGTTTTAGGATATTTGGATTTGAAGTTATTGCCTCAATATGGGGACACTTGATCCCCCATTAGTAACCCATACAAAAATTTGGCGAAAAAATTCAAAAAAATATAAATCTATTCTCAGGCTTCTAATTTTTTGTAAATTTGACAGATTTGATGAAGGGTTGTCAGGAAAAAATATTTATTGCGTAGATATCATAAAAAGGGGATCAAGTCTCCCCAAATTTTAAAATTACATGTGCTGTCAAATTCAATAACAAAAATCGTTCACGTATACGCACAGCAATTCGAAAATTCCGCGTATTTTGAAGGAAAAATATTTAAGAAACCTGAGGGCATCTTTCTAATTTTATCAAAGCAAGTTCTTGGAGAGGGATCAATTTCCCCCGAATATTTCAAAAGTCGATTTTTGACAGCACTCCAAAAAATCGATTGTGAATCAATAACAACAATAATTTAAGGACTGTCATACATCATCAAAGTTAAATACTATATTTCTTAGAGAGTCTGTGTGGAAATTGCGTATGTTTATTCATTTTTGGCTGTGATGCATCGGAAATCAGAAAAGGGGATCAAGTCTACCCAGTCTCCCCTAGTAATCCTTGAATCGTGAATATCAATTTTAAAGCACCAAATAAAGAATTTATTCACGGAAGAGACATTTCAGAAGAAACACTGAATGTATTTTCCGTAAGCTGACAAAAATCTTTTCTAGCTTGGATTGAAACCACTTCGAGACAAACATCATTGATCGCACGTATAGTGTGTATTTGTCAAGACACTCGAACAGGGCTTCGCTTCCAAATAGAACCCATACGACCTGCTCAGAATGCTATTCAAAGCCACGTTGATAATGATAACCATTGTAAGCCTTGAAATACAAATAAATACATATTCCATTCTTTTCCGCTCCACCTCGGGGGAGGTGGGTGACCATCTAATGCATGTCAGCTTACTTTACTTCCCACGTGATCTAACACCGCATCCGTACAGTCAGGAATAAGTAGTGGGAGTGAGAGGAAAATAAGCCAATCCTCTTCTGTTTATCTCCGGATGGGAATGTTCCGTTTGCATCATCATCGATGTCGCTACTGGCAATACTCCCCGGATGGACCATATTCTTGGAAACGGAATCAATGATGCTGTTTCTTCCTGAATCTAAATTGAACTTGAATTGATTCTTTTTAAGGTATTTCGGTTTTCGACATAGTTTCTCAATCTCATTTCTTTTAACACGTACGTCCCCAACCCCCATTTTATGTCAAAACTCAAAATTCATAACCAAACTCAAAATTCAAACGCAGCTCAGCCAATTTCTAACAGATTTTCAAGCAATCTTCTGGAATCGATCACAAAATTCCTATAGTTTTAGGAACCGAAGTCAATTTTTGTCCAATGGCCATGGTTCTGGATATATTCCAGGAGTACTGGGGTTACCTCCTCCCGGAAAAAATGGTCACTGGCAGATCGGCTTCGAAATAGATCGTGCGACATGTCAAACTTCATGATTTTGCAAAACAAGTACCCTGAAGTACATTTCGGCGATTTTCGATCGAATTGGCCACTCTCTGGGTACTTCCAGGGCCTGATTCCCTTGGGGAAGTGGCCAATTTTCATTCAATCTTGGAACCAATCTTGCGGCATATCAAACTTCATGATTTTGCAAAACAAGTACACTGGAGTACATTTAGGCGGTTTTCGATCGAATTGTCCACCCTCCGGGTACCACCAGGGCCTGGTTCCCTTGGAGAAGTGGCCAATTTTCGTTCAATCTTGGAATCCATCTTGCGACATGTCAAACTTCATGATTTTGCAAAACAAGTACACTGGAGTACATTTAGGCGATTTTCGATCGAATTGGCCACCCTCCGGGTACTTCCAGGGCTTGGTTCCCTTGGGAAAGTGGCCAATTTTCGTTCAATCTTGGAACCCATCTTGCGGCATGTCAAACTTCATGATTTTGCAAAACAAGTACACTGGAGTACATTAAGGCGATTTTTGATCGAATTGACCACCTTCCGGGTACTTCCAGCACAGAGAACAGACATGGATGCTCGAACAAAATTTCGTTAAAAAAGTGTGTAAAGATTTAAATCGTACCTCAGCGCCGCCAACGCAGGCTGCCCGACATAAAAACTCAATTTCACTAAGCGATGGCGTTGGCATACACTACATAAACAATGTAGTGCTGCCACCTAGGAGCGAGCCTAGGAGCAATTCGGAATGAACACTAGCGCTAAAAAGTAAAACACGGCAAATCCTAATCATATTCATCAGCACACTAGCACCGCGCAACGGGGGCATAATGACATACTTTAAAATGGCCAGTACAAACTTTACACAACCACGAGAATGAAGATGAACGTCTGTTCTCTGTGCTTCCAGGGCCTGGTTCCCTTGGGGAAGTGGCCATTTTTTCGTTCAATCTTCGAACTCATCTTGCGACATATCAAACTTCATGATTTTGCAAAACAAGTACACTGGAGTACATTTCGGCGATTTTCGATCGAATTGGCCACCCTCCGGGTACTTCCAGGGCCTGGTTCCCTTGGGGAAGTGGCCAATTTTCGTTCAATCTTGGAACCCATCTTGCGACATGTCAAACTTCATGATTTTGCAAAACAAGTACACTGGAGTACATTTCGGTGATTTTCGATCGAATTGACCACCCTCCGGGAAGCACCCGAAGGAAGCAGGGTCCGGTTCCCTTGGGGAAGTGGGCAATTTTCGTTTACTCTTGGAATCCACCTTGCGGCATGTCAAACTTCATGATTTTGCAAACTAAGTTCACTGGAGTACATTTCGACGACGTTCGATCGAATTGGTCACCTTCTGAGTAATTTAACCGGCGGTGGCGTGATAGATCATTTTCAGCCAGCGGCGTGGATCGGCGTGAACCAGTTTCAAGCGCCAAAATTTATTCAGAAATTCTTCCAGAAGTTCCTCCACGAGTTTTTTTTGAAAGATCGTCAAGAAATTCCTTTGGATATTCCTCCAGATATTCCTCCTTAAGTGCCTCTGGGAAATTCTTCCAGATACTCCTCCCGGATATCGTCTGGAAGTTACTTCAGGAAGCTTCTCCAAGAATTACTCCAAGAATTTTTCCGGAAGTTCCTCCAGGAATTCCTCTAGGAATTCCTTCGGAAGTTCCTCTAGGAATTCCTCCGGAAGTTCCTCTAGAAATTCCTCTGGAAGTTCCTCTAGGAATTCCTCCGGAAGTTCCTCTAGGAATTCGTCCGCAAGTACCTCTAGGAATTCCTCGCAAAGTTCCTCTAGGAATTCCTTCTGAAGTTCATCTAGGAATTCCTTCGGAAGTTCCTCAAGGAATTTCTCCTGAAGTTCCTCTAGGAATTCCTCGGAAGTTCCTCTAGGAATTCCTCGGAAGTTCCTCTAGGAATTCCTCCGGAAGTTCCTCTAGGAATTCCTCGGAAGTTCCTCTAGGAATTCCTCAGGAGGTTCCTCCAGGAATTCCTTCAGGAAGTTCCTCCAGGAATTCCTCCGGAAGTTCCTCTAGGAATTCCTCCGGAAGTTCCTCTAGGAATTCCTCCGGAAGTTCCTCTAGGAATTGCTTTGGAAGTTCCTCTAGGAATTCCTCCGGAAGTTCCTCTAGGAATTCCTCCGGAAGTTCCTCTAGGAATTCCTCCGGAGGTTCCTCTAGGAATTCCTCCGGAAGTTCCTCTAGGAATTCCTCCGGAAGTTCCTCTAGGAATTCCTCCGGAAGTTCCTCTAGGAATTCCTCCGGAAGTTCCTCTAGGAATTCCTCCGGAAGTTCCTCTAGGAATTCCTCCAGAAGTTCCTCTAGGAATTCCTCCGGAGGTTCCTCTTGGAATTCCTCCGGAAGTTCCTTCAGGAATTGCTCCGGAAAATCCTTTAGGAATTCCTCCTGAAATTTTTCTAGAAATTCCTCCGGAAGTTCCTCCAGAAATTCCTCCGGAAGTTCCTCCAGGAATTCCTCTGGAAGTTCCTCCAAGAATTCCTCCGGAAATTCCTCCAGGAATTCCTCCGGAAGTTCGGAAGAATTCCTGGAGGATTCCTGGAAGTTCCTCCGGGAATTACTCCGGAAGTTCCTCCAGGAATTCCTCCAGAAAATCCTCCAGGAATTCTTCCGGAACTTCCGGAGAAATTCCCGGAGGAACCTCCGGAGAATTCGGAGGAACCTCCGGAGGAATTCCTGGAGGAACTTCCAGATAAATTCCTGGAGGAACTTCCGGAGGAATTCCTGGAGGAACTTCCCAGAGGCACTTACGGAGGAATGTCCAAAGGAATTTCTTGACGATCTTTTAAAAAATGTAGTGGAGGAACTTCTGAAAGAATTCCTTGACGTACTTTTGAAGAAATTTTGGCGCTTGAAACTGGTTCACGCCGATCCACGCCACCGCTGATCACATACGGCGTGACGCCGCCGCCGCTGCTTGAAAATGATCTATCAGGCTACTGCCGGTAAAATTTCAATCAGCGCACAGGCCTACTTGAAAGTACCCGGAGGGTGGCCAATTCGACCTAAAATCACCGAAATGGACTCCAGTGTACTTGTTTTGCAAAATCATGAAGTTTGACATGTCACAAGATGGGTTCCAAGATTGAACGAAAATTGGCCACTTCCCCAAGGGAACCAGGCCCTGGAAGTACCCGGAGGGTGGCCAATTCGATCGAAAATCGCCGAAATGTCCTCCAGTGTACTTGTTTTGCAAAATCATGAAGTTTGACATGTCGCACGATGGATTTCGAAGCCGATCTGCCAGTGACCATTTTTTTCCGGGAGGGAGGTAACCCCAGTACTCCCGGAATATATCCGGAACCATGGCCATTGCACAAAAATTGACCTCGGTTCCTAAAACTATAGGAATTTTGTGATCGATTCCAGAAGATTGCTTGAAAATCCGTTGGAAATTGGGTGAGCTGCATGGTTTTGAATTTTGAGTTTTGGCGTAAAATGGGGGTTGGGGACGTACGTGTTAATGTAAAATCAAGGTTCGCGTTACAATCTGAAATCATCGTTTTACGTAATTATAAAAAATCTTTCGATTCTTACTATTTTAATCAAGCTAAGCAAAAATGTTTCGTAGTATGTAATCAACTAAATCTTTTCTTTTGTCTCTGCCAACAACCGTGTTAGATCAGTCCAGTATTTTTGGTCAAACTTATATTTACTAATACTCCTATATTCAATTTTGTTATCAATAATCATAATTGTTGTCGAGGTTTGTTCTCTATCCAAACATTTACCCAAGAAGGTATCAAGATTCCATACAAATTCATTCACCGAAGATGGAACGTGATGATTTACTACAAAATCATCATCCACCCCGCAAAACTTCACAAACCGGAGATCTTGAACACTCTACAACTTGACCTTCCAATGCTTCCCGGCTCTGCGAAATTTGCTTGAAAGATCGAAAACGAAAACACCTCCTACGGCGGGAAAGTGTGTCAAGGTTTTTACACCCACAGCCTGCCGCGTGCTTTTGCGTCTTCCTTTCAAGTGAAAAACAAAGAGAAAAAAACAGCAAGGCGATTGGTAAAATCCTGCCCATCGGAAACACAAATCATGAAGTTATGTAGAGACATTGTTCGTTGATGAAGGTGGGTGTAGCACCGGATAATTTATTGCAGCGTTCTTGTTCGCCTGGCCCATTTTGGGGCAGAGTACGTAGTTTTAAAGTGATTATGTAACCGAACATCACAATGAATACACCCAAGTGAATAGCTATTCTGAGCTTACTTTGTGTATTTCTTAACTCGTTTTCAGTGTTGTTGTTGAAATTGTCCAATCTAGACCAACCTGGTTTTTCTTGACATACCTAGCTTTGGATGAACTTTTTTGTGGTTATCTTGTGGGGTTCTTAGAGCAAAATACATTCTGAACTAACAAATAGATGTGTTGTGTAAACCTTAGAGCTGTAAGTAGAAGTATCTGAATCTGATATTTTGAGATTTTTAGGAGTATTCAATTATTTAGAAGATAATAAGAAACGCTCCATTCTGAAGAAAATAATTTTAGCAATTAAAGAACAGCTTCTTCAGTCATTAGTGATACATTGCCACAATATCAAAAAGCCTGAGTGATGTGTTTTCTACCATCGTCACTACCTAACTATATTTCACTAAGGATGGTATATGAAGATGGTCCACTAGCAACAAAGTTTCACTTTTCCAGTTTTCCGGTCCAGTAGACAGCTCTTCAGAAAACAACATTACTAGTTGGATTGTTGTGTTTGGTATGCCGGCAAACAACCACAACACACGAGCCGACCACAAAATCAAGTGCACTGAAAGCGAACATACGCTTGGAGCTTGCCGATTCCAGTTCGTTACCAAGGATGAGACATTCCACATGCGTTAATAAGGTATTTTCATCTTTCTTGCGTGGTATCTTGACCATCGCATATGGACAGGGGAGAATGTTGAATGGTTCGTATAGCGGTCAGAGTGTTTTCCCTAAGAATATCGTGTAGGATTTTGTTTATTGTCATGAAGCAAAAGAATAAATTAATACATTTGGCACACTTTCTCCGTTTGGTTTGAATAAAATTTCCCTAATATTGCACAATGCTAATGCAATAATCTTTTTGCACTGCATACTTAAACATTGAAACATTCGCGTCTAAAACAAATCACAAGTAGGTATTTAAGAAAAAAATGAAGAGCAAGCACTGAGTGGCACGGGCACACCATTCGTTGATTCATTCAAATTATTTCATGAAATATTCATTCGAATAAAAAGCAAGAAATTTCTGCTTTTTTCTACGAACAACTCCACTTCTTGAAAATCTTGAACAATCCAAAGTTACAGCAACAACTCTTGTGTTTGTAAGGCATGCACCTTGCCATATCTCAGAATCCCGAAGGGCCTTTAACTATTCCAACAAACCCATCTACAATACTTCTCCAATCTCCCCCGATCAGTTTTCCATCCCATTATCGCCCGCAGATATATACAAATATTGCTGAACGTCCACGTCCAGCTTGTTCTGTTTGTAGAACCTTGGGATGCTGTGGGTTAATTTATTCAAACAATCCACGCTTTTCCCAATCGGCGGTAGTCCTCTGGATCTATTCAGCGCACCAGACAAGCACGCACCGACCGTCAGTCTGCCGCCTGACCGCTGGGATATCTTCCAGGCAAACCAATGAATAAACGATTAAATTAAGGCTCTCGGACTTTCCACCATGCAGAAGGAGCATCTTCGCGACCGCGGCTATTCCCTTTTTTGGTCAACGCGAAACAGATGGTTGTCTTTCGTTGTGTTGTCGGTGTGGTTGGCTGGAATTCATTTCCACCAACAGCCAACCATTACAATCGATGTGATCTTCGTCGTCATTTTCCATGAAGGTGTGTTGTTGGGTTGCCTCAAAGCGGTGTTTCGCAAATGACGGTCCATTATCAGAATATTTATGGAATTGGGATTCTCCTTAACCAACTGTACAATTGTTTTGAAAAGCGTTCTTATTCTCGTGAATAAATAAAATGATAATTGTCTAGCTCTAGAACATCGGTTGCCATGAAATTTTTCACATTGTTTATTTTAATTTCTGAAGCATTCTTGATGGAAAAATCTGTTGTTTTGTCTGTGCCACGCCCTGTGAAAGTTTGAGAGTCCATGTTCTCGAGCACTATGAGATAGTATTTCTCCTTTTGTGTCGAAACGAGATGGTTAAGCTGCTTGTTTACAATGTTTTCGACACAAAGGAACACAACCAGACCAAGATGGTCCGACGGATTAAAATATAGTGCGATTTCGTAATAATTTATGCATGATAGGCCCTCCTGAAAGGACAGCAGAATGCATCGCAGGAACGGTAGAAGGCCGTGGTGCCGCACAGTTGATGTGGATTCTGTTTTTGGTTGCATTGCAGCGCTGTGCAGAGAGTTGTAAACTGTGGTTTGGTTGGTGGTCCAGATGACACGTGTTTCAGTTAGTGCAGGCTTAAGATACAGAAGCACAAATGGAATTACGTAAACAGCTGGTTCGGAGAAATAAATAGAAAACTGCACAACATGCTACGTATTGAATGAATCGTGGAAATGCGAAGATATGAATGCAATTTGTCGTTACCTGAATTATTGTAGATAATTTGAAACCAGTCCGTTTACCTGAAACAAGAGACAAAAGAATGTGAAAAAATGGATCTCATGATTATTCAAAATAAAGTAGCAGTGTATTATAAAAACTACAGAAAAATATTTTTAAAATACATTTTGAAATCAATTACACTTATTTTTCTCGATAAGAGCTTGTTACGATCGGGTTTCAATTTCAATCCGGTTTCTATTGATTTTTGAACCAATTTCAATTCAATTGGGTTTCATTTCTATTTCGACTCGATTCCGATAATATTATGTTTATACATTTTAATGTAAATTCAACTCGACTTTGATTCTGTTCTGATACGATTGCGATTCGATTTCAATTCGACTTCAATTCAGTCTCTATTCGATTTTTAATCGATTTTGATTTCATTTCGATTTGTTTCGACTCGATTATTAGAACGATTTGATATTGATTTGATTTTGATTTGATTTTGATTTGATTTTGATTTGATTTTGATTTGATTTTGATTTGATTTTGATTTGATTTTGATTTGATTTTGATTTGATTTTGATTTGATTTTGATTTGATTTTGATTTGATTTTGATTTGATTTTGATTTGATTTTGATTTGATTTTGATTTGATTTTGATTTGATTTTGATTTGATTTTGATTTGATTTTGATTTGATTTTGATTTGATTTTGATTTGATTTTGATTTGATTTTGATTTGATTTTGATTTGATTTTGATTTGATTTTGATTTGATTTTGATTTGATTTTGATTTGATTTTGATTTGATTTTGATTTGATTTTGATTTGATTTTGATTTGATTTTGATTTGATTTTGATTTGATTTTGATTTGATTTTGATTTGATTTTGATTTGATTTTGATTTGATTTTGATTTGATTTTGATTTGATTTTGATTTGATTTTGATTTGATTTTGATTTGATTTTGATTTGATTTTGATTTGATTTTGATTTGATTTTGATTTGATTTTGATTTGATTTTGATTTGATTTTGATTTGATTTTTGATTTGATTTTGATTTGATTTTGATTTTGATTTGATTTTGATTTTGATTTGATTTTGATTTGATTTTGATTTGATTTTGATTTGATTTTGATTTGATTTTGATTTGATTTTGATTTGATTTTGATTTGATTTTGATTTGATTTTGATTTGATTTTGATTTGATTTTGATTTGATTTTGATTTGATTTTGATTTGATTTTGATTTGATTTTGATTTGATTTTGATTTGATTTTGATTTGATTTTGATTTGATTTTGATTTGATTTTGATTTGATTTTGATTTGATTTTGATTTGATTTTGATTTGATTTTTATTTGATTTTGATTTGATTTTGATTTGATTTTGATTTGATTTTGATTTGATTTTGATTTGATTTTGATTTGATTTTGATTTGATTTTGATTTGATTTTGATTTGATTTTGATTTGATTTTGATTTGATTTTGATTTGATTTTGATTTGATTTTGATTTGATTTTGATTTGATTTTGATTTGATTTTGATTTGATTTTGATTTGATTTTGATTTGATTTTGATTTGATTTTGATTTGATTTTGATTTGATTTTGATTTGATTTTGATTTGATTTTGATTTGATTTTGATTTGATTTTGATTTGATTTTGATTTGATTTTGATTTGATTTTGATTTGATTTTGATTTGATTTTGATTTGATTTTGATTTGATTTTGATTTGATTTTGATTTGATTTTGATTTGATTTTGATTTGATTTTGATTTGATTTTGATTTGATTTTGATTTGATTTTGATTTGATTTTGATTTGATTTTGATTTGATTTTGATTTGATTTTGATTTGATTTTGATTTGATTTTGATTTGATTTTGATTTGATTTTGATTTGATTTTGATTTGATTTTGATTTGATTTTGATTTGATTTTGATTTGATTTTGATTTGATTTTGATTTGATTTTGATTTGATTTTGATTTGATTTTGATTTGATTTTGATTTGATTTTGATTTGATTTTGATTTGATTTTGATTTGATTTTGATTTGATTTTTGATTTGATTTTGATTTGATTTTGATTTGATTTTGATTTGATTTTGATTTGATTTTGATTTGATTTTGATTTGATTTTGATTTGATTTTGATTTGATTTTGATTTGATTTTGATTTGATTTTGATTTGATTTTGATTTGATTCTGATTTGATTTTGATTTGATTTTGATTTGATTTTGATTTGATTTTGATTTGATTTTGATTTGATTTTGATTTGATTTTGATTTGATTTTGATTTGATTTTGATTTGATTTTGATTTGATTTTGATTTGATTTTGATTTGATTTTGATTTGATTTCGATTCGATTTCGATTCGATTTCGATTCGATTTCGATTCGATTTCGATTCGATTTCGATTCGATTTCGATTCGATTTCGATTCGATTTCGATTCGATTTCGATTCGATTTCGATTCGATTCCTATTCGATTTCGAT
Organism: Armigeres subalbatus; assembly: GCF_024139115.2. NCBI lineage: Eukaryota > Metazoa > Arthropoda > Insecta > Diptera > Culicidae > Armigeres > Armigeres subalbatus. Next base: position 24,972 of record NW_026943741.1, read on the forward strand.
TCGATTTTGATTCGATTTTGATTCGATTCCGATTCGATTTCGATTCGATTTCGAATCGATTGGGTTTCGATTTAGTTTCGATTCGATTTGATTTCGATTTCGATTCAATTTCGATTTCAATTCGATTTCGATTCGATTTCGATTCGATTTCGATTTCGATTCGATTTCGATTCGATTTCGATTCGATTTCGATTCGATTTCGATTCGATTTCGATTCGATTTCGATTCGATTTCGATTCGATTTCGATTCGATTTCGATTCGATTCGATTTCGATTCGATTTCGATTCGATTTCGATTCGATTTCGATTCGATTTCGATTCGATTTCGATTCGATTTCGATTCGATTTCGATTCGATTTCGATTCGATTTCGATTCGATTTCGATTCGATTTCGATTCGATTTCGATTCGATTTCGATTCGATTTCGATTCGATTTCGATTCGATTTCGATTCGATTTCGATTCGATTTCGATTCGATTTCGATTCGATTTCGATTCGATTTCGATTCGATTTCGATTCGATTTCGATTCGATTTCGATTCGATTTCGATTCGATTTCGATTCGATTTCGATTCGATTTCGATTCAATTTCGATTCGATTTCGATTCGATTCCGATTCGATTTCGATTCGATTTCGATTCGATTTCGATTCAATTTTGATTCGATTTCGATTCAATTTCGATTCGATTTCGATTCAATTTTGAATCGATTTTAAATCGATTTCGATTCAATTTTGATTCAATTTTGATTCGATTTCGATTCGATTTCGATTCGATTTCGATTCGATTTAGATTCGATTTAGATTCGATTTCGATTCGATTTCGATTCGATTTCGATTCGATTTCGATTCGATTTCGATTCGATTTCGATTCGATTTCGATTCGATTTCGATTCGATTTCGATTCGATTTCGATTCGATTTCGATTCGATTTCGATTCGATTTCGATTCGATTTCGATTCGATTTCGATTTCGATTCGATTTCGATTCGATTTCGATTCGATTTCGATTCGATTTCGATTCGATTTCGATTCGATTTCGATTCGATTTCGATTCGATTTCGATTTCGATTCGATTTCGATTCGAATTCGATTCGAATTCGATTCGAATTCGATTCGATTTCGATTCGATTTCGATTCGATCTCGATTCGATTTCGATTGAATTTCGATTCGATTTCGATTCGATTTCGATTCGATTTCGATTCGATTTCGATTCGATTTCGATTCGATTTCGATTCGATTTCGATTCGATTTCGATTCGATTTCGATTCGATTTCGATTCGATTTCGATTCGATTTCGATTCGATTTCGATTCGATTTCAATTCGATTTCGAATCGATTTTGATTCAATTTCGATTCGATTTCGAATCGATTTTGATTCGATTTCGATTCGATTTCGATTCGATTTCGATTCGATTTCAATTCGTTTTAGATTCGATTTCAATTCGATTTCGATTCGATTTCGATTCGATTTCGATTCGGTTTCGATTCGATTACATTTCGATTTCATTTCGATTTCAATTCGAATTCGATTCGATTTCGATTCGATTTCGATTCGATTTCGATTTCGATTCGATTTCGATTCGATTTCGATTCGATTTCGATTCGATTTCGATTCGATTTCGATTCGATTTCGATTCGATTTCGATTCGATTTCGATTCGATTTCGATTCGATTTCGATTCGATTTCGATTCGATTTCGATTCGATTTCGATTCGATTTCGATTCGATTTCGATTCGATTTCGATTCGATTTCGATTCGATTTCGATTCGATTTCGATTCGATTTCGATTCGATTTCGATTCGATTTCGATTCGATTTCGATTCGATTTCGATTCGATTTCGATTCGATTTCGATTCGATTTCGATTCGATTTCGATTCGATTTCGATTCGATTTCGATTCGATTTCGATTCGATTTCGATTCGATTTCGATTCGATTTCGATTCGATTTCGATTCGATTTCGATTCGATTTCGATTCGATTTCGATTCGATTCGATTCGATTCGATTTCGATTCGATTTCGATTCGATTTCGATTCGATTCGATTTCGATTCGATTTCGATTCGATTTCGATTCGATTTCGATTCGATTTCGATTCGATTTCGATTCGATTTCGATTCGATTTCGATTCGATTTCGATTCGATTTCGATTCGATTTCGATTCGATTTCGATTCGATTTCGATTCGATTTCGATTCGATTTCGATTCGATTTCGATTCGATTTCGATTCGATTTCGATTCGATTTCGATTCGATTTCGATTCGATTTCGATTCGATTTCGATTCGATTTCGATTCGATTTCGATTCGATTTCGATTCGATTTCGATTCGATTTCGATTCGATTTCGATTCGATTTCGATTCGATTTCGATTCGATTTCGATTCGCTTTCGATTCGCTTTCGATTCGCTTTCGATTCGATTTCGATTCGATTTCGATTCGATTTCGATTCGATTTCGATTTGATTTCGATTCGATTTCGATTTGATTTCGATTCGATTTCGATTCGATTTCAATTCGATTTCGATTCGATTTCGATTCGATTTCGATTCGATTTCGATTCGATTTTGATTCGATTTCGATTCGATTTCGATTCGATTTCGATTCCGATTCGATTTCGATTCAATTTCGATTCGATTTCGATTCGATTTCGATTCGATTTCGATTCGATTTCGATTCGAATTCGATTCGATTTCGATTCGATTTCGATTCGATTTCGATTCGATTTCGATTCGATTTCGATTCGATTTCGATTCGATTTCGATTCGATTTCGATTCGATTTCGATTCGATTTCGATTCGATTTCGATTCGATTTCGATTCGATTTCGATTCGATTTCGTTTCGATTTCGATTCGATTTCGATTTCGATTTGATTTTGATTTGATTTTGATTTGATTTTGATTTGATTTTGATTTGATTTTGATTTGATTTTGATTTGATTCTGATTTGATTTTGATTTGATTTTGATTTGATTTTGATTTGATTTTGATTTGATTTTGATTTGATTTTGATTTGATTTTGATTTGATTTTGATTTGATTTTGATTTGATTTTGATTTGATTTTGATTTGATTTTGATTTGATTTTGATTTGATTTTGATTTGATTTTGATTTGATTTTGATTTGATTTTGATTTGATTTTGATTTGATTTGATTTTGATTTGATTTTGATTTGATTTTGATTTGATTTTGATTTGATTTTGATTTGATTTTGATTTGATTTTGATTTGATTTTGATTTGATTTTGATTTGATTTTGATTTGATTTTGATTTGATTTTGATTTGATTTTGATTTGATTTTTTTTTGATTTTTGATTTGATTTTGATTTGATTTTGATTTGATTTCGATCCGATTTCGATTATATTTTGATTCTATTTCGATTCGATTTCGAATCGATTCGATTAGATTTTGATTTGATTTCGATTCGATTTCGATTCGATTTCGATTCGATTTCGATTCGATTTCGATTCGATTTCGATTCAATTTCGATTCGATTCCTATTCGATTTCGATTCGATTTTGATTCGATTTTGATTCGATTTGAATTCAATTTCGATTCGATTTTGAATCGATTGGGTTTCGATTTAGTTTCGATTCGATTTGATTTCGATTTCGATTCGATTTCGATTTCAATTCGATTTCGATTCGATTTCGATTTCGATTCGATTTCGATTCGATTTCGATTCGATTTCGATTCGATTTCGATTCGATTTCGATTCGATTTCGATTCGATTTCGATTCGATTTCGATTCGATTTCGATTCGATTTCGATTCGATTTCGATTCGATTTCGATTCGATTTCGATTCGATTTCGATTCGATTTCGATTCGATTTCGATTCGATTTCGATTCGATTTCGATTCGATTTCGATTCGATTTCGATTCGATTTCGATTCGATTTCGATTCGATTTCGATTCGATTTCGATTCGATTTCGATTCGATTTCGATTCGATTTCGATTCGATTTCGATTCGATTTCGATTCGATTTCGATTCGATTTCGATTCGATTTCGATTCGATTTCGATTCGATTTCGATTCGATTTCGATTCGATTCGATTTCGATTCAATTTCGATTCGATTTCGATTCGATTCCGATTCGATTTCGATTCGATTTCGATTCGATTTCGATTCAATTTCGATTCGATTTCGATTCAATTTCGATTTGATTTCGATTCAATTTTGAATCGATTTTAAATCGATTTCGATTCAATTTTGATTCAATTTTGATTCGATTTCGATTCGATTTCGATTCGATTTCGATTCGATTTAGATTCGATTTAGATTCGATTTCGATTCGATTTCGATTCGATTTCGATTCGATTTCGATTCGATTTCGATTCGATTTCGATTCGATTTCGATTCGATTTCGATTCGATTTCGATTCGATTTCGATTCGATTTCGATTCGATTTCGATTTCGATTCGATTTCGATTCGATTTCGATACGATTTCGATTCGATTTCAATTCGATTTCAATTCGATTTCGATTCATTTTCGTTTTCGAATAGATTTAATTTCGATTCGATTTCGATTCGATTTCGATTCGATTTCGATTCGATTTCGATTCGATTTCGATTCGATTTCGATTCGATTTCGATTCGATTTCGATTCGATTTCGATTCGATTTCGATTCGATTTCGATTCGATTTCGATTCGATTTCGATTTCGATTCGATTTCGATTCGATTTCGATTCGATTTCGATTCGATTTCGATTCGATTTCGATTCGATTTCGATTCGATTTCGATTCGATTTCGATTCGATTTCGATTCGATTTCGATTGAATTTCGATTCGATTTCGATTCGATTTCGATTCGATTTCGATTCGATTTCGATTCGATTTCGATTCGATTTCGATTCGATTTCGATTCGATTTCGATTCGATTTCGATTCGATTTCGATTCGATTTCGATTCGATTTCGATTCGATTCCGATTCGATTTCGATTCGATTTCGATTCGATTTTAATTCGATTTCGAATCGATTTTGATTCGATTTCGATTCGATTCGATTTCGATTCGATTTCGATTCGATTTCGATTCGATTTCGATTCAATTTCGATTCGATTTCGATTCGATTTCAATTCGATTTCGATTCGATTTCGATTCGATTTCGATTCGGTTTCGATTCGATTTCATTTCGATTTCATTTCGATTTCAATTCGAATTCGATTCGATTTCGATTCGATTTCGATTCGATTTCGATTTCGATTCGATTTCGATTCGATTTCGATTCGATTTCGATTCGATTTCGATTCGATTTCGATTCGATTTCGATTCGATTTCGATTCGATTTCGATTCGATTTCGATTCGATTTCGATTCGATTTCGATTCGATTTCGATTCGATTTCGATTCGATTTCGATTCGATTTCGATTCGATTTCGATTCGATTTCGATTCGATTTCGATTCGATTTCGATTCGATTTCGATTCGATTTCGATTCGATTTCGATTCGATTTCGATTCGATTTCGATTCGATTTCGATTCGATTTCGATTCGATTTCGATTCGATTTCGATTCGATTTCGATTCGATTTCGATTCGATTTCGATTCGATTTCGATTCGATTTCGATTCGATTTCGATTCGATTTCGATTCGATTTCGATTCGATTTCGATTCGATTTCGATTCGATTTCGATTCGATTTCGATTCGATTTCGATTTCGATTCGATCTCGATTCGATTTCGATTCGATTTCGATTCGATTTCGATTCGATTTCGATTCGATTTCGATTCGATTTCGATTCGATTTCGATTCGATTTCGATTCGATTTCGATTCGATTTCGATTCGATTTCGATTCGATTTCGATTTCGATTCGATTTCGATTCGATTTCGATTCGATTTCGATTCGATTTCGATTCGATTTCGATTCGATTTCGATTCGCTTTCGATTCGCTTTCGATTCGCTTTCGATTCGATTTCGATTCGATTTCGATTCGATTTCGATTTGATTTCGATCTTGATTTCGATTCGATTTTGATTTCGATTCGATTTCGATTCGATTTCAATTCGATTACGATCACGGTTACGATTTCGATACGATTCGATTTTGATTTGATTTCGATTCGATTTCGATGCGATTTCGATTTGATTCATATACGAGTTCGATTCGATTTCGATTCGATTTCGATTCGATTTCGATTCCGATTCGATTTCGATTCGATTTCGATTCGATTTCGATTCGATTTCGATTCGATTTCGATTCGATTTCGATTCGAATTCGATTCGATTTCGATTCGATTTCGATTCGATTTCGATTCGATTTCGATTCGATTTCGATTCGATTTCGATTCGATTTCGATTCGATTTCGATTCGATTTCGATTCGATTTCGATTCGATTTCGATTCGATTTCGTTTCGATTTCGATTCGATTTCGATTTCGATTTGATTTTGATTTGATTTTGATTTGATTTTGATTTGATTTTGATTTGATTTTGATTTGATTTTGATTTGATTTTGATTTGATTTTGATTTGATTCTGATTTGATTTTGATTTGATTTTGATTTGATTTTGATTTGATTTTGATTTGATTTTGATTTGATTTTGATTTGATTTTGATTTGATTTTGATTTGATTTTGATTTGATTTTGATTTGATTTTGATTTGATTTTGATTTGATTTTGATTTGATTTTGATTTGATTTTGATTTGATTTTGATTTGATTTTGATTTGATTTTGATTTGATTTTGATTTGATTTTGATTTGATTTTGATTTGATTTTGATTTGATTTTGATTTGATTTTGATTTGATTTTGATTTGATTTTGATTTGATTTTGATTTGATTTTGATTTGATTTTGATTTGATTTTGATTTGATTTTGATTTGATTTTGATTTGATTTTGATTTGATTTTGATTTGATTTTGATTTGATTTCGATTTGATTTTGATTTGATTTTGATTTGATTTTGATTCGATTTCGATTCGATTTCGATTAGATTTTGATTTGATTTCGATTCGATTTCGATTCGATTTCGATTCGATTTCGATTCGATTTCGATTCGATATCGTTTCAATTTTTATTTGATTCCTATTCGATTTCGATTCGATTTTGATTCGATTTTGTTTCGATTCCGATTCGATTTCGATTCGATTTTTGAATCGATTGGGTTTCGATTTAGTTTCGATTCGATTTGATCGATTTGATTTCGATTTCGATTTCGATTCGATTTCGATTTCGATTTGATTTCGATTCGAGTTGGAATCGATTTCGACTCGATTTTGATTCGATTTCTATTCGATTTCGATTTTCGATTCGATTTCGATTCGTTTTCGATTCGATCGATTCGATTTCGATTTGATTTCGATTCCGATTTCGATTCGATTTCGATTCTGATTTCGATTCGATTTCGATTCGATTTCGATTCGATTTCGATTCGATTCGGTTCGATTTCGATTCGATTTCGATTCGATTTCGATTCGATTTCGATTCGATTTCGATTCGATTTTGATTCCATTCGATTACATTTCGATTCGATTTCGATTCCGATTCGATTTCGATTCGATTTCGATTTCGATTAGATTTTGATTCTAATTCTTTTCGATTTTGATTCGATTCGATTTCGATTCAATTTCGATTCGATTTCGATTTCGATTCCGATTCGATTTCCAATCGATTTCGATTCGATTCGATTTCGATTCGATTTTGAATCGATTTCTATTCGATTTCGATTAGATTAGATTCGATTTTGATTTGACTTCAATTAAATTTTGATTCGATTTCGATTCGATTTCGATTCGAATCGATTTCGATTCGATTTCGATTCGATTTCGATTCGATTTAGATTCGATTTCGATTCGATTACGATTCGATTCTGATTTCGATTCGATTTCGAATCGATTTGATTTCAATTCGATTTCGAATCGATTTGATTTCAATTCGATTTCGATTAGATTTCGATTACGATTTTGGAACGATTTTGAATCGATATTGATTAGATTTCAATTCGATTTCGATTTGATTTCGATTCGATTTTCATTTGACTTCAATTAAATTTCGATTCGATTTCGATTCGATTTCGATTTCGCTTCGAATGAATTTCGATTTGATTTCGATTCAATTTTCATTCGATTTCGATTCGATTTCGATTCGATTTCGATTCGATTCGATTCGATTTCGATTCGATTTCGATTCGATTTCGATTCGATTTCGATTCGATTTCGATTCGATTTCGATTCGATTTCGATTTCGATTCGATTTCGATTCGATTTCGATTCGATTTCGATTCGATTTCGATTCGATTTCGATTCGATTTCGATTCGATTTCGATTCGATTTCGATTCGATTTTGATTCTATTTCGATTCGATTTCGATTCGATTCCGATACGATTTCGATTCGATTTCGATTCGATTTCGATTCGATTTCGATTCGATTTCGATTCGATTTCGATTCGATTTCGATTCGATTTCGATTCGATTTCGATTCGATTTCGATTCGATTTCGATTCGATTTCGATTCGATTTCGATTCGATTTCGATTCGATTTCGATTCGATTTCGATTCGATTTTGATTCGATTTCGATTCGATTTCGATTCGATTTTGATTCGATTTCGATTCGATTTCGATTCGATTTCGATTCGATTTCGATTTCGATTCGATTTCGATTCGATTTCGATTCGATTTCGATTCGATTTCGATTCGATTTCGATTTCGATTTCGATTTCTATTTCGATTTCTATTTCGATTTCGATTCGATTTCGATTCGATTTCGATTCGATTTCGATTTCAATTCGATTTCCATTCGGTTCGATTCGATTTCGATTCGATTCTTTTTCGATTTCGATTTAATTTCGATTCGATTTTGATTCGATTTCGATTCGATTCGATTCCGATCCGATATCAATCCGATTTTGATTCGATTTCGATTTGATTTCGATTCGATTTCGATTCGATTTCGATTCGATTTCGATTCGATTTCGATTCGATTTCGATTCGATTTCGATTCGATTTCGATTCGATTTCAATTCGATTTCGATTCGATTTCGTTTCGATTCGATTTCGATTACGATTTCGATTTCTATTCGATTACGATTTCGATTCGATTTCGATTCTATTTCGATTCGATTCGATTTCGGTTCGATTGCGATTCGATTTCGATTTGATTTAATTTCGATTAGATTCGATTCTATTTCGATTCGATTCGATTTCGATTCGATTCGATTCGATTTCGATTCGATTCGATTCGATTCGATTTCGATTCGATTTTGATTCGATTTCGATTCGATTTCGATTCGATTTCGATTCGATTTCGATTCGATTTCGATTCGATTTCGATTCGATTTCGATTCGATTTCGATTCGATTTCGATTTCGATTCGATTTCGATTCGATTTCGATTCGATTTCGATTCGATTTCGATTCGATTTCGATTCGATTTCGATTCGCTTTCGATTCGCTTTCGATTCGCTTTCGATTCGATTCGATTCGATTTCGTTTTTCGATTTTGTTTCGATTTTGTTTCGATTTCGATTCTGATTTGATTTCGATTCGATTTCGATTCGATTTCAATTCGATTTCGATTCGATTTCGATTCGATTTCGATTCGATTTCGATTCGATTTCGATTCAATTTCGATTCGATTTCGATTCGATTTTGATTCGAATTTAATTCGATTTCGATTCGATTTCGATTCGATTTCGATTCGATTTCGATTCGATTTCGATTCGATTTCGATTCGATTTCGATTCGATTTCGATTCGATTTCGATTCGATTTCGATTCGATTTCGATTCGATTTCGATTCGATTTCGATTCGATTTCGATTCGATTTCGATTCGATTTCGATTGAATTTCGATTCGATTTCGATTCAACTTCGATTGGATTCGATTCGATTTCCATTCAATTTCGATTCGATTTTGATTTCGATTTGATTTTTGATTTGATTTTGATTTGATTTTGATTTGATTTTTGATTTGATTTTGATTTGATTTTTGATTTGATTTGATTTGATTTTGATTTGATTTTGATTTGATTTTGATTTGATTTTGATTTGATTTTGATTTGATTTTGATTTGATTTTGATTTGATTTTGATTTGATTTTGATTTGATTTTGATTTGATTTTGATTTGATTTTGATTTGGTTTTGATTTGATTTTGATTTGATTTTGATTTGATTTTGATTTGATTTTGATTTGATTTTGATTTGATTTTGATTTGATTTTGATTTGATTTTGATTTGATTTTGATTTGATTTTGATTTGATTTTGATTTGATTTTTGATTTTGATTTTGATTTTATTTTGATTTGATTTTTATTTTATTTTTATTTTATTTTTATTGTATTTTGATTTGATTTTGATTGGATTTTGATTTGATTTTTATTTTATTTTGATTTGATTTTGGTTTGATTTTGGTTTGATTTCAGTCGATTTCGATTATATTTTGATTCTATTTCAGATTCGATTTCGATTCGATTTCGATTAGATTTGATTTGGTTTCGATTCTGATTTCGATTCGATTTCGAGTTCGATTTCGATTCGATTTCGATTCGATTTCGATTTAATTTCGATTCGATTCTGATTCGTTTCGATTTCGATTCGATTTTGATTCAATTCCGATTCGATTCGATTCGATTTTGAATCGATTGGGTTTCGATTTGGTTTCGATTCGATTTGATTTCGATTTCGATTCAATTTCGATTTCGATTCAATTTCGATTCGATTTCGATTCGATTTCAATTTGATTTCGATTTTGATTCAATTTCGATTTTGAATCGAATTCGATTCGATTTATATTAGAATTTGATTCGATTTCGATTCGATTTCGATTCAATTTCGATTCGATTTCGATTTCGGTTCGATTTCAATTCGATTTCGATTCGATTTCGATTCGATTTCGATTCGATTTCGATTCGATTCGTTTTCGATTCGATTTCGATTTGAATTCGATTCGATTTCAATTCGAATTCGATTCGATTTCGATTTGATTTCAGTACGAATTCGATTCGATTTCGATTTGATTTCGGTTCGAATTCGATTTCGATTCTCTTTCAATTCGATTTCTATTCGATTCAAGTTCGATTTCGATTCGATTCGATTTAAATTCTATTCCGAATCGATTTCGATTCGATTCCGATTAGATTATTAGATTCCGATATCGATTCGATTTCAATTCGATTTCAATTCGATTTCGATTTGTTTTGTTTCGATTTCGATTCGTTTCGTTTCGATTTTGATTCTATTTGAATTCGATTTCGTATTACATTCGATTTCGATACGACGTCGATTCGATTTTTATTCAATTTTGATTCGATTTCGATTCAATTTCAATTCAAATTCGATTAGACGTCGAATCGATTTTGATTCGATTTCTATTCGATTCCGATTCGATTTCTATTCGATTTCGATTCGATTTCGATTCGATTTCGATTCGATTTCGATTCGATTTCGATTCGATTTCGATTCGATTTCGATTCGATTTCGATTCGATTTCGATTCGATTTCGATTCGATTTCGATTCGATTTCGATTCGATTTCGATTCGATTTCGATTTCGATTCGATTTCGATTCGATTTCGATTCGATTTCGATTCGATTTCGATTCGATTTCGATTCGATTTCGATTCGATTTCGATTTCGATTCGATTTCGATTCGATTTCGATTCGATTTCGATTCGATTTCGATTCGATTTCGATTCGATCTCGATTCGATTTCGATTGAATTTCGATTCGATTTCGATTCGATTTCGATTCGATTTCGATTCGATTTCGATTCGATTTCGATTCGATTTCGATTCGATTTCGATTCGATTTCGATTCGATTTCGATTCGATTTCGATTCGATTTCGATTCGATTTCGATTCGATTTCGATTCGATTTCGATTCGATTTCGATTCGATTTCGATTCGATTTCGATTCGATTTCGATTCGATTTCGATTCGATTTCGATTCGATTTCAATTCGATTTCGAATCGATTTTGATTCAATTTCGATTCGATTTCGATTCGATAATGATTTGATTTCGATTCGATTTTGATTCGATTTCAATTCGATTTTGATTCAATTTCGTTTCGATTTCGATTCGATTACTATTCAAGTTTGATTCAATTTCGATACGATTACAATTCGAATTCAATTCGAATTCAATTCGAATTCAATTCGAGTTCGATTCGATTTCGATTCGATTTCGATTTCTATTCGATTTCGATTACGATTCGATTTCGATTCCACTACGATTCAATTTCGATTCGATTTCGATTCGATTTCGATTCGATTTCGATTCGATTTCGATTCGATTTCGATTCGATTTCGATTCGATTTCGATTCGATTTCGATTCGATTTCGATTCGATTTCGATTCGATTTCGATTCGATTTCGATTCGATTTCGATTCGATTTCGATTCGATTTCGATTCGATTTCGATTCGATTTCGATTCGATTTCGATTCGATTTCGATTCGATTTCGATTCGATTTCGATTCGATTTCGATTCGATTTCGATTCGATTTCGATTCGATTTCGATTCGATTTCGATTCGATTTCGATTCGATTTCGATTCGATTTCGATTCGATTTCGATTCGATTTCGATTCGATTTCGATTCGATTTCGATTCGATTTCGATTCGCTTTCGATTCGCTTTCGATTCGCTTTCGATTCGATTTCGATTCGATTTCGTTTCGATTTCGATTCGATTTCGTTTCGATTTCGATTCGATTTCGATTTGATTTCGATTCGATTTCGATTCGATTTCAATTCGATTTCGATTCGATTTCGATTCGATTTCGATTCGATTTCGATTCGATTTCGATTCGATTTCGATTCGATTTCGATTCGATTTCGATTCGATTTCGATTCGATTTCGATTCGATTCGATTTCGATTCAATTTCGATTCGATTTCGATTCGATTTCGATTCGATTTCGATTCGATTTCGATTCGATTTCGATTCGATTTCGATTCGATTTCGATTCGATTTCGATTCGATTTCGATTCGATTTCGATTCGATTTCTATTCGATTTCGATTCGATTTCGATTCGATTTCGATTCGATTTCGATTCGATTTCGATTCGATTTCGATTCGATTTCGTTTCGATTTCGATTCGATTTCGATTTCGATTTGATTTTGATTTGATTTTGATTTGATTTCGATTAGATTTCGATTCGATTTCGATTTGATTTCGATTAGATTTCGATTCGATTGCAGTTCGATTTCAATTCGATTTCGAATCGATTTCAAATCGTTTTCGATTCGATTTTGATTGGATTTCTATTCGATTTTGATGCAATTTCGATTCGATTCCCATTTCATTTTGATTTTTTTTTAAGTTGATTTCGATTCGATGTTGGTCAAATTTCTATTCGATTTCGATTCGTTTTGAGTTCAATTGCTTTGGGCTCGATTTATTTACATTTCATTACATTTTACATTTTCGATTCGATTTCGATTCGATTTCGATTCGATTTCGATTCGATTTCGATTCGATTTCGATTCGATTTCGATTCGATTTCGATTCGATTTCGATTCGATTTCAATTCGATTTCGAATCGATTTTGATTCAATTTCGATTCGATTTCGAATCGATTTTGATTCGATTTCGATTCGATTTCGATTCGATTTCGATTCGATTGCGATTTGATTTCAATTCGATTTCGATTCGATTTCGATTCTATTTCGATTCGGTTTCGATTCGATTACATTTCGATTTCATTTCGATTTCAATTCGAATTCGATTCGATTTCGATTCGATTTCGATTCGATTTCGATTTCGATTCGATTTCGATTCGATTTCGATTCGATTTCGATTCGATTTCGATTTCGATTCGATTTCGATTCGATTTCGATTCGATTTCGATTCGATTTCGATTCGATTTCGATTCGATTTCGATTCGATTTCGATTCGATTTCGATTCGATTTCGATTCGATTTCGATTCGATTTCGATTCGATTTCGATTCGATTTCGATTCGATTTCGATTCGATTTCGATTCGATTTCGATTCGATTTCGATTCGATTTCGATTCGATTTCGATTCGATTTCGATTCGATTTCGATTCGATTTCGATTCGATTCGATTCGATTTCGATTCGATTTCGATTCGATTTCGATTCGATTTCGATTCGATTTCGATTCGATTTCGATTCGATTTCGATTCGATTTCGATTCGCTTTCGATTCGCTTTCGATTCGCTTTCGATTCGCTTTCGATTCGATTTCGATTCGATTTCGTTTCGATTTCGATTCGATTTCGTTTCGATTTCGATTCGATTTCGATTTGATTTCGATTCGATTTCGATTCGATTTCAATTCGATTTCGATTCGATTTCGATTCGATTTCGATTCGATTTCGATTCGATTTCGATTCGATTTTGATTCGATTTCGATTCGATTTCGATTCGATTTCGATTCCGATTCGATTTCGATTCAATTTCGATTCGATTTCGATTCGATTTCGATTCGATTTCGATTCGATTTCGATTCGATTTCGATTCGATTTCGATTCGATTTCGATTCGATTTCGATTCGATTTCGATTCGATTTCGATTCGATTTCGATTCGATTTCGATTTGATTTCGATTCGATTCCGATTCGATTTCTTTTCGATTTCGATTCGATTTCGATTTCGATTTGATTTCGATTTCGATTTGATTTTGGTTAGATTTCGATTAGATTTTGATTCGATTTCGATTCGATTCCGATTCGATTTCTATTCGATTTCGATTCGATTTCGATTAGATTTCGAATCGATTTCAAATCGTTTTCGATTCGATTTTGATTGGATTTCTATTCGATTTTGATGCAATTTCGATTCGATTCCCAGTTCATCTTGATTTTAATTTAAATTGATTTCGATTCGATGTTCGTCAAATTTCTATTCGATTTCGATTCGTTTTGAGTTCAATTGCTTTGGGCTCGATTTATTTACATTTCTATTTGATTCAATCCCGATAGAATTTCGTTTTGATTTCAATTCAATTCGATTTTTTCATTTCATTTAATTTCATTCGATTCCAATGCGATTTCCATTCGATGTCGGTTCAATTTTGATCAGTTTTACGTTCATCATTTAATGCATTAATATCATTACTCCTCTATCCTGCGAGCTGTGTACAAAATTTCTTTCTTTGGTTAAAAAGCAAGTCGTAATGCCCACGATTGCAATGCAAACAGAGGGAGCCTGCGAGAAAAGACAGATCAAAGCATTGCCACCTGTCCTCAATTCGAATCCCTCCCCATGGCTCTAGGGTACACGCTACAAGATGAGCGCAAATTAGTAGCAAAAAGAGGCCGTCCAGAAGGAGGCGATAAAAACGCCAAGCGAGAAAAGCTTCTGCTACCCGCCCACTCCGAGGGGCACTCTGACGCCATCCCTTGACCGGAGCTAAAGTGACTGAAAGGAGGGAGGCCAAAAGTCAAGCATTAATTAAAACTATTTAAACAATTTTATCATAAATTGAAAGAGAAAAGAGGGATCGCGCCGAACAGAAAGCGAGTTTTGCCGCCCAATCGCTTCCAGCCAGATATGAAAATAAGTAAACCGGACGAGTCGCGCTTCGGAGTCGATGAATAAATGAGAATGTTTTCCTTGAGCGCCGCACAGTGATTCGGTTGAATAAAATCGTGAACATTTTTGACTAAAGAAAAAATGGGAAACAATTGTTCAATTGACTACAAGAAGCATATTTGTGTGGCAAACAGAGGGCGAATGAAGTTTTTGAACCCAGCAAACTTCCATAATTATAAACTTTTTTGTTCAAAATTATGGTTTTTCCAAAACACTCTGAAATAAGTTAACATTTTTTGATAATCTGACCACAGTGCGTTTTTGTGTCTTGGATAAAAGATGGGCGCAAGTTCCTTTGAAGAAATTGACTTGCTCTATCCCTCGGACAATTTATTTATAAGTTTGCAAGTTCTCTTTGAAGAAGTTGACTCAGTACTCCAGTAGTTGAGGGGTTGAGGCTTCTCGTGTGAGGGAGAATCAACTTGAACCCCCTGCAGCGGTGGGCAAGTCGTGAACAAAAGCTCGGCGTAAATATTAATTATCTCATCCTGAATCGCGAGCGAGCACCACCCCCGCTCTTGTACCCGGGCTTGGGTGCTCCCATTCAGCACAGTCAGGAAGGGTCGCTGGGATAATATTTATGGATGAAATGAGCGTGAAATAGTGGTCAGCTTCGGAGAGCCTCCGATCGGAGACCGGAGTGGGACAATGAAAATTCCGACCGACAACAGCCAAACTCATCGCAGTTGGGTGGCCTCCGTTCGGTTCCGTTGGATCATAAATCACAATTTGAATGTTAATAATGAATTCGTTACTTCGGTCAAGAGGGTCACTAGCAGAATGCGGGGCAATACTGCTGATGTGCCAAAGGTAGCATAAAATAGCACCTTCGCGGAACGATGCCAGCTGGGGGCGCCCTTTGGACAGCATTCGAGTTAAATTTGTATATCCGTTCCGGCTTCGGTACAGAGAACGGCAGAAGCTTTTAACGGCATATTCAAGAATAGCAAGTCAAATCTTAGAAAATTGCAATCGTATCTAATGAGTTGCCAAATGAAACTAGATGGGATGAATATGTACTTGGAATTGGACAGGATTATAATCGATATAATGGGAATCCTCAGATTTGAACAAAATCTCGTAATGAACTACAAGAAAAAGTAGTTACGACAGTTTAATAATCCTATAATTGAGAAATAAAATCTCTTACTAATTCGGATATCGGTTTTCAAAAATCCGGATCGTCGCACGCCCCAGCGAAAGTCATGTAAAACTCAATGGACCAAAGCAATTACTCCAATTTGCTATTATAAGTCAAATTGATTAACGTAATAAGATAATAAAGCTCGAAACCTGACTGGCTGCCGGCTTTGCAGCGGGGTTAAGTTACGAACCGACAACGTTCCGCACAGAAGAAAAGGCAATGCCCGCCGTCGTCGTTCCCGTTTAAGGCCCGAGCGACCCCCGTTCTGTCTTTAGGTGTCGCCCCCCTTAGGCCACGCTTGATCGCGCTTCAATTGTGCATACGTGAACTTCATATGACTTGAACGCGCGCGAGAACACGAGCCGTCTCCTTATTGGTGGCGGCCGGCGATGTGTGAGCCCGGATAGCTCTCTTTGGGCAGACACGATTTATTAGCGGAAAACAATATAAAAGTAAATAAAGCAAAAATTACTAGGTTTACCATTTTTTTTATAAACACACAGAGGGAGCTCAAATAGAAAACAATAAATCACGATTTTTCTGCCTGTCTGCCGCCATTATTTGTTCCTGCCCTCCGCAAGGTCCAGCTGCTTTTGTCTGAGCTTAAATTGCTCGCTCATGCAGGTAGACGGCTAGCTGCCACCTTGAGGAAGAGTTCCTGAAACAGATCTGTGCGCCGGCGCGGGTTGATTTGTGGCGAGAACAGAGCATTAATTAATTGTCCGGCGAATCCTTTCTTCCATTGACAGTTTATCCTGCATGTTTTTGCACAGTTGTCACAGTGTTGATCAAATATTTCAGAACAGCTTCCTCGTCAACCTGATCGACATGCCTTGTTCACTGCTTTGCCTTTTTTCTTGCACCAGCTAGTGAGAACCACTTTCTCTTTGTTTTTGTTCGACATTCTGGTTATGTACTCGGACCACTGCAGTCGTCACATTTTCGCGGCGTTAATGATGGTTTCCAAAAGTTGAAGAAATTCATGCTTTATTTCTCCGAGTACCGTCTTTTATCTCTGTCACCTATCCGAACAAGACTATGATGGGTCCTTTATAAATTGTATAAATTGGTTAATTCGATCGAATTGTCCTGCGCTTCCCAAAGTAAGTTCAATGTCCTACGTAACTGAATTTTTCTGTCCATTTTGTTTTTTATCACCAGTAACCCACAACTCATCAACCACCTCCACCGGGGTGTACTACGATGATTCTTCACAACTTCCATCTCATTGGGGTAAGTTATCGTCATTAACAACAACATGCTTTCCTGCATCAACTGGAACTACTGATTTTCACCTCTTCGCTCTTCTTTGCAGTTGGCTTGAAAATTCACGACACATGCTGAACCAGAAGAGTTGTAATTTTGGTTGCATCAGACTGGGATGGAGGATTGAGAAGTGCATGCATTGATGATCAAACTAAGAAATGAGCCATAGTGAAATATTTCAAATCATTTAGATCACCGGACATAGATGCCAAAGGACGACCTGTGTTAAAAGTGTGAAGTATTCTTTTGCTGAGACCGGAGTTTTGCCAATCACTTTCGGGAGATATGGGCTGACCGAGTTAAAGCCTCCCAAAGTCTACCGGAATGTAGCGCGCTAGGTGGATTAAAATACTTCTGGATGTTGTTTTTCGCCTTTTCACTTGAAATTTTTCTACGGTTGGCTCAATCCTTCAGAAAATTGTAGGTTTTTGCCAGTTTTTTCCGTGCATTGACAAATTACGTACAATTGTCCAAATAGATCTGAGCACCTTCCAATCCTTGGAACAAACCTTAGCAAGGCCAGCAAGAATAGGTAAGGTACAAAAGCTTAGCTTAGCTTAGACTGACTGTCAGAGCCGTAGCGTGGACTCCCAGCGCCCTTTAACTACAAAAAAATATCAATATTTTATATTTGTATCGATTGTAACAATTGATAATAGCTTAAAATTCATGAAAAAAATAACTCTTGATATTTTTTACAAATTTCTCAAAGATATAAAAACCATGCGCAAAGAAAGAGATTTCGTTTCGATAAAATCCAATTCGAAAATGCATCGATCGAATCGCTAATGGACTCGACTCATTCCAGCTAAGAAAAAAAAACAACTCTAGACCTTTAGGCCTATCGGAAGTTTTGAACCACTATTGGACCTAGTTGGGTCAATAAAATCCAACTCTGAAGTGAGATTGTCGATGCATGATGGTAAGAGTTGTTATTAGACCTAATCGGATCAAAAACCCTGTGGCCGGAACCGCCAGCGAACCTATTCAGATCAAAAAAAATCCAAAGCCGGTCGATGGTTTGAAGGAATATTACTGGACTTCGTTGCGTCAAAATAATCCTACTCTGACATGAGTCGATGAAAGGAACCACAATAACCCAGTTACCCGTCCCTGGAATGGGTTAGTTATTTCAATGAAATCCAGTTGTGGTGGAGTGAGAAGATCGATGATCGGAAAGTCGATTTGGATTGAGGAGGCACTACTGGTGTCTGGAAATAGTTGGGTTAATGAAATTCAGCTCTCAAGTGAGTAGGTTGATGGTCGGAGTTGCTATCGGTAGCAGCAGGGCACATTACTTTCTAATCATCTAATACCAGCCAACAATTTTACAAAACAAATATTTTGTTGTCGAAATCCTTCGCTTTGATCTTTTTGATGTTTCTATTTGGCAAAATTGTCTGTACCACTAGTTCAAATTCGCATACTCGTTTTAAGTTTTTTAACTCTTATTGGTCCCAATGGAGAAGTCAAATTCTAATAATCACTGCTAATCTAATATTCAATGGCTTTACTTTGTTTTTTTTTACCACTGTGCTAGTTCGTTGGTGGTGCTAGTACAAGTTTCTGGTTTGCTGGGGTCCAAAAAGTCGAAAAGTCAAATGCCCCCAAAATGATCAATTTAAACATTTTCTGAATTAAACAAACAAATTTATCTTCAATCAGAGATGAGCAAGCATAGGACTGGTACTCTCTATAATAATTATTGGTATTAGCTATTGTGGATTTACTTGACCAATGGATTCGAAGGTCGGTTCACTTGCCTATTTCAAACGTTCTCTTTTACAGCAAGGTTTGCCAAATTCAATTAATGTTTGATAGATTGCCTTGTTTTTTGCTCATTGTCTGTCAAAACAGATGTCAAAACATCGGAAAAAGAAAGAGAAGTCCGAGGGAAACAGCAAAAAGCACGTGGCAGACTTGTCAGTTTTGACAGATTTTACTATGAAAACGGGTGTGAAGGTGAAAACGGCGATTTTAATGACCGTTCAAGGAGCGACTATTTCGAACTGTCGGGTCCAATAGAGAAATCCACGTACAATATTAGAGCAAAATGATCCTTTAGAATTTGGTTAACCAGCTGATCATTGGGGTGTAGTCCCTAAAAATCTACTGAGAAAATCTGAGTTATCTCAAACCAAATTGAGAATAAATTCTTCTCACTGCTGCATTATATTACGGTTCCAGAGCTTCCGGGTGATATCGGCAAAAATGGAACTAATCCGATCACGCATATGGGTATCAAACTTCAATACATTCAAATAACAATTTCAAGATGATTCTTTCGGATTTTTTTATTAAACTGATCCTTGTAATCGCTTTTGCAAGTCCTCGAAAAAAACAGAATAGATGTTAAAACTTAAAAATCCACTACATATGACATGTGAAAGTGGAATTGTTGAAAATTTTTTGTTTGCTCTACATACATTACTCAAAATATCGAAATATAGATCTGTGGACTAAACCGTTTTCTTTTTTTTGCTCTTTAATTCATACATCTATTTTCTTCTCATAGGGTGATTCTTGATTTCGGCGCCCCCTAAAGGCCTGCGCCCTTGGCGGGGGCCAACCTGGCCAACCGCACGCTACGGCGCTGCTGACTGTACATACCAATGGTTGCTACTCCGTGATTGATCAGAACTGGTGCGAATTGGACTTCGATCCATGTGAATAGTGGTTGAGATTTATCACCTATTCTCGAAGTATACGTTTCAGCAGCTCACAAATGTATAACATAAACAACGCCGGCCAAGTCCTTACAGTCAGTTGGTAAAGGAGGGGAAAGTTTGTGTGTTGGTATGGTTGCTACTACAGTCAAACCTCCACGAGTCGATATTGAAGGGACCATCGACTCATGTAAATATCGAGATGTGGAATAGAAATTTTTTGGAAAGCTCGTTGGAGGAACCATCACAGTAACCCAGAAAATATCTTTTGATATGGAATAATTTACTTCCATGAGTCGATATCGAGTCATAGAACATCGACTCATGGGGGTTTGGCGGTATAGACCGAGAATACCTCTACATCTCCACAATTACCACCGGAATGAAATTGTGTTAGTCGGGTGGGGTAATCAGAAGCATAGTTCTGGATTCACCATGGAAAGCGATGTGATCTATACAGCTTCTATTTTAACAATTTGTAAGGATTTTTTTATATAAAACAGTATTAGCTGTTTCTAATCAGATCTTTTAGAATACGTGTAGAATTGTTCACCCATCATGAGGATAAACAATCAATCACTCAAAGTGAGCGATTGTTCATTTGAATGTGGACTAAAACGTCAACACCATCGTAATTGCTTCAACGCGAGGATATGCAATGCTGTTTTTTGAAATTTGAAGTTAAAAAAATAATCATCGTCAACAAAACTAAGGCAGACTCCATCCAGAATCGAATTATCAATTCTGTTATAACTGTTTCTGTGAGCACTCGAAACTAGAAGGATATATCCAAGTGCCGATAATAAAAGCCATCCAATAACTGTTTCAAATATAGGGGGAAAATGAGCTTAGAGCAAAGAATGGAATGCTTCTGCTAGTGGAAATAGTGTTCAACGCGATTCATAACTCTATCAATCAATAATGACAAGAACGAAGAAGCTATTTATGATGGTAGTAGTGAAGGTAAATTTGTAAGCTAATAGCTCCCGAAGGCTGGATACATTATCGTTAATATCGTTTTAAATTTATATTGGAGAGGTCTCGAGAGAAGTCGACCGGTTATTGCGCCCGTACTATTTTTTTTTATTGAAGTTGTGATTCTTACGAGAGTTAGAGAGAGCAGATACACAATACACAAATGACATCAAATATGGGTAATTTCAGGTAAACAAATAGTAAGTAATATGTAATTTGTTGAAAGAACTCAATATTAAACACATTTTGAACAACTTAACTTGTTAGACGAGAGTGAAGGTTTTTTTTGGAAAATTAACGCGCTTTTGTCGTAGAGAAACGGGAAGCTATGACAGGACGGATGTGGATGGTTGATTTGTCTTCACTCAAACAAGTACGCACATTGTATCGAAAATCAAATTGTTCATGTTACTGTTATGGGCGGTGAGGATATAATGAGTTCATCGCTCCCATGGACCGCTCCCAGTTGGGCGTTCGGATGACATATCAGAAGTAACCCGATGACGGTGCGGCAAAGTTCAAACAAATATATCTTAAAGTAGCATGAAAAGAGCTCACCAAATTATAGTCCTTCTTGTATCCAAAAAATATCATGCAGACATCCTGAGAGCACGTAACACTGTTTCAGTGTCCATCATCAGCACTTTTCACTATTTAATAGCACTAACACCAGCGTCTGTAAAAGTAATAAAATTTGGCTGATGCTTGAGAAAAATGACACTTGAAAAAAATACATCTGAACTAAAGCACGGCACACTTTGTTTCTGCGAGAATAGGCAAGGTACAAAAGCATACAAAAACTGAAACATAGGCCTGCATTGCTCCTCGTCTTGATGTTGATCGAATGTTGGCAAAATAGTCCACTACAGTTCCCACAAATGTACCCAAAACGGAGACACGATACAAGGGGAGATCCTCACATAATTTGCTGTGTATCTTTTGCTACATTCCTTTAACCGAGTGACAAGAAATCTGACTGTCCCTAGCAGTACGCGCATGCACTAACCATTCGTGCAAATGACGCAGAGTTAATCGAATAAACAGGTGCCGTGCAGGTGGAATAAAAAGATGGTTCATATTTTCAAATTCTTCGGAATAGTTTTGCCGGATAGTTCTGCCTAGTTTTGCCTCCTCGTGACAATACCATTCTTTCTTTAACGAAAACTTACATACGGTCCGGAGTGTTTCGCTACAGCAGTTAGCAATCCGGTAGCGGAACGATTTATTGCAGGAGTTCTTAGAAGATTCATGAGTTTAATCCAGTAAGCTTTGCTTTGTGCCAAATCTGAATACGACCCAAACTTGCCGATGTACATCCAAAGGAGATAGACTATTGTGCGACGTCTTACTTCTTTTTCGGCTTCCCCATTTGATTAAATACCTCCAGGTCGTAATTCAGGTGCTTCGAAGCTTAGCCAGCTCGGACCTCCCCACTAAAGTACATTGTGAACGATTTCTTCGAGCAGCACTCCACGTGGGGGAAGGGACGTTTGGCCGAAACCGTACTGCCTTAAGCCATTTAAGCCGAAAATAGTTTGGCCGTATACGTCATTTGACCGAATAGGTAGTTTAGCCGAATAGGCCATTTGGCCGAATAGGTTCATTTTATTCATTTATTCAGTCTACATCTAAACAGATAACACTGAATCAATAATTTGACGCCACAATACACGGTTCGAGGCCGCATCTCTCCATCCTCGAATACGCCCCACGCTCGCCAAGTCGTTTTGCACCTGGTCTACCCATCTTGCTCGCTGCGCTCCACGCCGTCTCGTACCAGCTGGATCGGAAGCGAACACCATCTTTGCAGGGTTGCCGACCGGCATTCTTGCAACATGTCCTGCCCATCGTACCCTTCCGGCTTTAGCTACCTTCTGGATACTGGGTTCGCCGTAGAGCTGGGGGAGGTCGTGGTTCATTCTTCGCCGCCACACACCGTCTTCTTGCACACCGCCAAAGATGGTCCTCAGCACCCGTCTCTCGAATACTCCGAGTGCTTGCAAGTCCTCCTCGAGCATTGTCCATGTTTCATGTCCGTAGAGGACAACCGGTCTTATAAGCGTCTTGTACATGACACATTTGGTGCGGTGGCGAATCTTTTTCGACCGCAGTTTCTTCTGGAGCCCGTAGTAGGCCCGACTTCCACAGATGATGCGCCTTCGTATTTCACGACTAACGTTGTTGTCAGCCGTTAGCAAGGATCCGAGGTAGTCGAATTCCTCGACCACCTCGAAGGTATACCCGTCTATCGTAACACTGCTTCCCAGGCGGGCCCTGTCGCGCTCGGTTCCGCCCACAAGCATGTACTTTGTCTTTGACGCATTCACCACCAGTCCAACTTTTGTTGCTTCACGTTTCAGGCGGGTGTACAGTTCTGCCACCTTTGCAAATGTTCGACCGTCAATGTCCTTGTCATCCGCGAAACAAACAAATTGACTGGATCTGTTGAAAATCGTACCCCGGCTGTTACACCCGGCTCTCCGCATGACACCTTCTAGCGCAATGTTGAACAACAGGCACGAAAGTCCATCACCTTGTCTTAGTCCCCGGCGCGATTCGAACGAACTGGAGTGTTCGCCCGAAATCTTCACACAGTTTTGCACACCATCCACCGTTGCTTTGATCAGTCTGGTAAGCTTCCCAGGGAAGCTGTTCTCGTCCATCATTTTCCATAGCTCTACGTGGTCTATACTGTCGTATGCCGCCTTGAAATCAACGAACAGATGATGCGTTGGGACCTGGTATTCACGGCATTTTTGAAGGATTTGCCATACAGTAAAGATCTGGTCCGTTGTCGAGCGGCCGTCAACGAAGCCGGCTTGATAACTTCCCACGAACTCATTCACTAATGGTGACAGACGACGGAAGATGATCTGGGATATCACTTTGTAGGCGGCATTAAGGATGGTGATCGCTCGAAAGTTCTCACACTCCAGCTTGTCGCCTTTCTTGTAGATGGGGCATATAACCACTTCCTTCCACTCCTCCGGTAGCTGTTCAGTTTCCCAAATTCTGACTATCAATTTGTGCAGGCAAGTGGCTAGCTTTTCCGGGCCCATCTTGATGAGCTCAGCTCCGATACCATCCTTACCAGCTGATTTATTGGTCTATAGCTGTTGGATGACGTCCTTAACTTCCCTCAAGGTGGGGGCTGGTTGGCTTCCATCGTCCGCTGAACTGACGTAGTCATCTCCTCCGCTACCTTGACTTTCACTGCCTGTACTCTCAGCTCCATTCAAATGTTCTTCGTAGTGCTGCTTCCACCTTTCGAGCACCACACGTTCGTCCGTCAAGATGCTCCCATCCTTATCCCGGCACATTTCGGCTCGCGGCCTTTTAGGGATGCGTTAAGTTTCTGGTAGAACTTGCGTGTTTCTTGAGAACGGCACAGCTGTTCCATCTCCTCGCACTCCGCTTCTTCCTGGTGGCGTTTCTTCTCCTGAAAAAGGCGGGTCTGCTGTCTCCGCTTCCGTCTATAACGTTCCACATTCTGCCGGGCACCATACTACAGCGCGACCGCCCGTGCTGCGTCCTTCTTCTTCAGAATCTGTCTGCACTCTTCATCAAACCAATCGTTCTGTCGACTTCGTCCCATAAACCCGAAGTTGTTCTCCGTTGCGTCGTTAATGGCTGCTTTGACGGTATTCCATGTATTCCATTTGATGTCTTACTTCTCAAGTCTCAATTCTCAATAATTTCTCATTTCTCACTGCGAAAAATGAAAATTGAGAAGTTGTGAAAAATGACAAGTTATAAATGAGAAGTTAGACGTCTCACTTATAACTTTTCACTCCTAATTTCTCAGTTCTCACTTCTCACTGTAAAAAGTTCGCAGGGAGTAGTGACACGTCTCACTTCCTACTTCGCACTACTCACTACACACACACAAAACTCTGCATTATATTCATGAGTTCAAACATGGATTTTTGCAATGGGGGTAGCGAAATGGATTCCATATTTTCGACACATATATTCCATGCGCCCACATGCATTGCATGAGTGTTCACACATACTATCCATGTGGGTCATAGTATCCATGTTTGAATTTGTATGCAATTAAGTATGTGCCGACGCATGATATGCATATTTCAAAATACATGGATTTTTGCCATAAAGTATGGGTCGATTTTCCTGAGTGTATAACTTGGCGAGCGTAAGGCGCATTCGAGGATGGAGAGATGCGGTCTCGAACCGTGTATTGTGGCATCAAAATGTTGATATAGTGTCGTCTGTTTAGATGTAAACTAAATAAATAAATAAAAATTATAGTGAGTATTATTTGTAAGTATTATACAGTAAGAAGTACAGTAAGAAATGAGGATTGAGAAAAGACGTTTCACTTCTTACTTCCAACTGTTAAAAGTGAGCATCGTGGAAAGTCTCACTTCTCACTTATAATTCCTCAATTCTCACTTCTCACTGTGAAAAGGAGTGTGAAATGAAGATTGAGAAGTGAGACGTTTATTTCCTCACATCGCCCTACTCATTTCTCACTTTTCACTGTAAAAAAATAAGAAGTGCAAAGTGAGTAGTGAGACATCTCAGTTCTCACTTTTTACTTCAAAAGTCGCGTCGGAAATTTGAATGAATGGAATCACCAACAGCAATCAAGCTACAACGCCAAACGCTGATGTCACCAAAGCAGTTCAGTTTTGCAATCAACCATTTCCTTTCAGAAAATACTGGTTTGTAGAAGAACCAATTTTCTTTCCCAAATGCTTCTTCTTCTTCTTCTTAATGGCATTACATTCCCACACTGAGACAGAGCCGCCTCGCAGCTCAGTGTTCATTCAGCACTTCCACAGTTATTAACTGCGAGGATTCTAAGCCAAGTTTACCATTTTTGCATTCGTACATCATGAGGCTAACACGATGCTACTTTTATGCCCAGGGAAGTCGAGGCAATTTCCAATCCGAAAATTGCCTAGCCCGGCACCGGGAATCGAACCCAGCCACCCTCAGCATGGTCTTGCTTTGTAGCCGCGCGTCTTACCGCACGGCTAAGGAGGTCCCAAATGCACCTTTTCAATGACGAACTGCACCCAAAAGCTTGTCAAAATCTTTGCGTTGAAATTTCATTTCCTGCTGTTACTGTCCGACGGCTACTCGATGACTTTTCGCCAAGATATCACAATTAGGAATATATTTTCAGCATTCCCACTGGTGGCGCGGGATAGCAACAGTGCTATTTTGTAGTCAACCCTTTCTTCACATAAAATGCTGGTTCGTTGAGATTGAATGATCCGCAGCAACACGCCGACCACCGACACCGGTTTTCCGTTGAGAATGTTACCAGCGTCTTCGTGCTGTTGTGTCCGCTCCGCTGCTTCCGCTCAGCCGCGTCCGCTTTGGGTTAAAACTTGTTCGACCTAAAGTTAGTTCCAAAACCGCAAGTTGCTTGATACTGATGTCCGTGTTTGCGATGCATGTGCGTGATTGAATGGCTTACCAGTTTCTTAACATTTTATCAATTATCGATAATAAACAGTTTAAAATCAATATTTTCGGATAAATACAAAGAAGTGTTAACTAATCCTTGATTGAATGGTCCAAAAAAATTGGAAATCCATCGTGAAATGGCTGAAATATTAAAGTTCAAAGTCCATCACATTTTCGTAACTGTCTCCGATTTTCGTAGTCGCAAAGTGTACCCCAATATAAAAAAGACAAACGTAGTCCTACGACAAAAGACGTCTCACTTCTCGCTCTTCATTTTTAACTTCTTATTTTTCACTTTTCGCAGTGAGAACTGAGGAATGATGATTAGGAAGAGAGAAGTGAGACGTCAAATGACCTATTTGGTCTTCTTACTTATCAGTCATCTATTCTAATTCCTTATTTATCGATTTTTGCAGTTTGAAGTCAAAAATGATGGTTGAGAACGATGGTTTAGAACATCCGGTTTGGACATATGTAGATCGTAAATCATGCATTCAGGTCTCTAAGGGACTGTATCGATAATATGGGTTGCTATTGGCTTTGTATTGAGCTCAGTTGTCTTGGTAGATCAATTGGCCTGAACTTCAGAATGATTTGGAGAACTTAGAACATCCGGTGTGAACATATCTAAGTCGAACATTATGCGCATGGCCTCCAAGCGCCTGTATGGGCACCGTGAGATTGATTAGTTTTAGCAGGTAAGTGTTAGAATTTGAATTTGAAGTAAGTAAAAAACTAGTTTCTGCATCCAATTAAAATTTACCACCCTTTCACTACTATCACATATGCAACTTGTTAACCAAGAGGAACCTCTGCCATAGAACTCCCAACCCAAGATTCCAATAAAACTCCGCAAAAATTCGTGGCGAGCGAGAGGTGTTGAGGTTGGAGAGCAAATTCCATGCTTCCATCCATTGGTTCCCTGTACAATTGCGATGGTTCTGGTCAATCACTTATCGTATTCTGATATGTTTTGTTGTCAGACACCATTAGCAATGGAACAAAATAATCTAGCACAACATTATCGAATGGACACCATATCAAGCTTAACACATCCCGACGAACTCAATATGCTGCAGATTAACATACGGGGTATGAATCAGTTTGAAAAATTGTCAATATTAAATGTTCTCAATCTCGGATACTGGCCCATGGAATCTATAAACCACCTGACTTCGATGTTAAACGCTTCATCGCGTTGTTAGAATACAGAATATCATCGGTGGACTCTAGGATGCCTTGCTTTCTTCTCGACTACATGAATATCGCTATTAACGAACCAGAATTGACATTTCTTGTCAATATAAGCAACTTAAGAAAACCTTTTCGTTAGCCATAACGTCAGTCAGCGTTGAAGAAAAACCAAATTGTTGCCGTTGGTATTATTTCGCCATCTGGAAACTGTCAAGCAATATTTTCCAAAGATGGAAAAGAAACAGGCAGAATCTACAACTTAGAGCTCTACTCGTTCATGCAAACAAGAAGTTATCTGAAGCCAAACGACGCGCAAAGTCATCTTACTATCACCGATTGTGTTCTTCGAGTAATTCTAAGCAGCTATGGAGCCAGATAAATGATCTTTTGGGTAAGGCTGCTGAAAACAATCAACATAAACTAGAAGAAAATCATCGTAACCAAAGAAGTTACAAATATTTTCAACGAATTCTTCTCGACAATTGGTGAAAAGATGGCTAATAATACAAGGTCTGATGGGGATATACACAAATTCAATACAGTCAAAGTGTCAACTAGATCCATTGGTGGACGATATTGCACACACTGTAGATCAACAAATGATCCCTCAAAGAGCCTTCCAAGGAATTTCTATTCCTCATATTTCCATGAGTCGATGGTCCTTCGATATCGACTCATGAAGGTTTGACTGTACTGAAAACAACTAATGGTTTTAATCGCTTGCTGCCTATTATAAACTATTCCAACACTTTGGAAGTCTATAGAAGAAAAGAATTATTGTAAACCTTTTGAATGTGGACACCTAATGTAGACACATGACAATCAAAATCTTGTTGCGCTAAACCATTAATTGCTTTATATTTGTGCTGTTTTGACCTAATGATCTTTTCTCGGTACATTTTATAATGAAAAAGAAAGGCATCATCACCTCTAATTGGATTCATCTGGATTTTGTTTTGTTTTGTGATAAAGTATTCGTTAATACGGTCCAGCTCCGTTTCTCAGTCGGTAGTCCCCGGCCATCATGGGCTGAAATCGCCTGCTTTTTAAAGCAGCTCGATACAGATTTATTAGTGATGGACACGGCGTACAAATCAAATCAAACTTGATTAAAGCGATGCAATGGAAGAAGCGATGAGGACAAACATGAAGCCGGGATGTTTGTTTATTCGAATGGGAAGTCGGTTGAAGTTCAAATGCACACGTCCGAGTATTCGATCTGCCACCGGAGGTTACGGACGAAAGCTTGTCGCAGGTGCTTGGATTGTTTAGAAAAGTTGATCGTGTTGTCCGTGAAAAGTTTCCCTCGAAATTGGGCCTGGATCACCTGTCCGCTGGGGTCCGTGGTGTATTTATGGAAACCGAAAAGAACATTCCTTCATCGATGGAAGTAGCCGATCTGAAAGCAAGAATTTTCTACGACGGACTACAAGGATACATGCTTCCTTTGTCAAGCAGTAGGTCATCGGAGGGATTCTTGTCCCCAGCAGGAAAACAAGGTCAGTGTACTACATATGCTGGAGTAGTTTCTAGAAACGAAAAATATGTGATGTCGTCGGAAACCTCGGATGAAGACTTTATCGAAGTTATGGAAGAAATTCCGAAACCAGAAAACCAAGGACAGTCGGAAGTACCTACGTGAAAACGCACGCCCGGAGAAAAAATTGTCGGAAGAAAGAAGATGTTACACTAGAGGAGGTGGCAATTGCAATCAAGGAAGTTTTGTCTCATCCACTAGCCAGTCAGCGACGGGCTCAATTCTCTGCTTCGGGCTCCGGTTCAAGTGCCGGTTCAACAACACAACCGAAGAAGAAGTGTGTCCGAAGATCTTATTATTAATGTTAGTTTTATATTTATGGGGATGGCTTTGGCAGGTTTTGTTCTATTATTGTCAGGTTTTTTTTTTATTACTGGTTATGCTCAAATTTGGCCTAAACATTCTTTGCATATCAAAGAATATTGTTGCCAAATTTCATAAATCAAGGTCGACTTGGTCGACAAAAACCCTCCTGCCAATAATAGAACAAAACCTGCCAAAGCCGTCTTTCCCCCTATATATTATTTGCTCTCGGCTCCGAAGAGCCTAATAAATAAACACATTGGTAAAAAAAATTCTGATATTTACAGCGTGAAACGCTAGTATCA
Source organism: Armigeres subalbatus (assembly GCF_024139115.2). NCBI lineage: Eukaryota > Metazoa > Arthropoda > Insecta > Diptera > Culicidae > Armigeres > Armigeres subalbatus. Next base: position 55,293 of record NW_026943741.1, read on the forward strand.
CTAAAAAGACTAAATGATAAAAAGTGCGTGGATTCTTTTTCGGAATGGAATTTCATATCAATTTGTCCATTTCGAAACATGTGCTGTGCATATGCACAGCCAAGATGTTTAACAAAAAAATGGTTTTCGTACGGCCGAGTTGCCGAATAATATGCAATTAATTGATAAAAAAAAAGTATTCATGGAATGAGTTATTGGCCTAATACTAAATGATAATGAAATATAAAGTTCAATCCCTGGATAGCAAAAGAATTAGTAACAGTATTGCGCATTTAGAGCTGCCAATTTATTTATTTACTAGCAGCCCCGTCGAACTTCGTCTCGCAGAAAATTGATTATTTTCAAAATATGTGTTTAATTTGTATGGGTAGGAACCCCCTTATTAGGAGCGGGGAGGAGTCTCCAATCATCATAGATACACTTCTTCCCTTCAAAAACCTCAAAAAGTGGGGAGTGGTCTCTAACCATTTTAAGAATCTGCCCGGCCTCAAAAACCACTGCATACAAACTTTCACGCGTATCGGTTCAGTAGTTTCCGAGTCAGCTTCGAGTTTCACGATTTTCGGCTTTCAGTCACATGAAAATTTTGATAATTTCAAATCATTGCCATCATTTCGAAGTCATGGTAGAAGTGCAACCTAGAGACTTGTTGTGTAGTGTGCATCCTATTCTTCACCACCCACGCATCTTATTCATGGTGCTGGAGCAAATGAAGCTAGTGCAGTTTACCCCAACCCACCTGACAGTCCATCGTGTGACCAACACTTCAATAGACAGGTTGGTTAATCTCGAGCCCTGATGAAGATCCAAACCCCCGGATCGAAACGTTGGCAATGATTTAAAATTATCAACATTTTCATGTGACTGAAAGCCAAAAATCCTGAATATTGGCAACTAATCCAGTCGAAATCTCCAAACATTTAAGAATACATTTTTTTTTACTTTGTTTGTATTGTCCCGTTCAAACTAACTCGTTGTGGAATAGAAAAAGGAAAAATCCAAGGCGTTTCCATAATTAACTTTAAATAAATTTCTTCGAACGAGTTTAAACGCTGTCACAGACAACATTCGCATTGCATCGGCGCAGAGGTCTGCTCCAAAAAAACAGCCCCCGCCGTCCAGCGAACCCGCGAAATAGAAAGGCAAAACCTCCGACCACGGCAACGCGACGTTAATAAACTTGTTCATGTTCTAGAGCTGCGCTATCTTTGGGCCGCGCGAGATTGCCCGGAGCTGCCCACTGTCGGTTTGGTTTGGTTTGGTTGGCCGGTCGCTCGCTTGCTGGCTATTCGGCAGATCTATCTGGATTCTTCCCTTTCTGGGAGATGCCAGAAGCGCCCATGCTTCAGACCGGACTATACGTTCGGTCGTTTATCGCGGGCGAAGCTGATGTTGTTACTTTTGTTGAGGTAAATTTCGCTGTTATGGGTATTATTCTTGCCGGCGAATCATTATATTGAAAACGAATGTGGATTTTACTGCGGGCGTTTGAACCTGCGGTGTTCCTAGAATTGTTGTGGTGAGTCGGAGATAAAACAACCAGTTTTGACTAATTCTAGGAGCTGTGTGTTGTAAAATTTGCTTGAATGGTTCAAAAAGAATTTTGATTTAATTCCGACTAGAAAATGGATAATAATCTTTGATAAATCTTCATAGATTATGTAGGTTTAGGAGATTAGAAAAAAAAATCCAAGAAGACTGATTGCTTACTTTGAAACAATGATGGTTCAAGAAATCGAAAAACTATGACTTTTGGTTCAAGCATTTTCAGTGCAAGATTTAGTTATAATGGCTATCAAATTGATTTGTCAATAATTCTTTTATAGTCCATTACTGCAAAAATCAAATCTGCGAATCACGTACATGAACCTGCAAATCAGGCAGCAGTGAATGCCAGGTAAGAAAAATCTGGATTGCAAACGATATTTCCCATCAGATTACTTTCCCCTCTCGTAAACAAGGGAAAACATAAAATTACATCATCATTCACAGCAGACCTAATCCGTTACGACAACGGAACAGGATGGATCCCATTTCCTCGCCTTCCTCTCTTTATCAAATGCAACCTACAGATCATAAATTATCCCACCCACCCACTGGAGCATCTCCTCCATCTAGACCATATCCAAATTGCTGAATGGGAAAAGCCGTAACGGAAACCGGGAAGAATGCTGGAATCTTGAGTGGGATACGGAAGCAATAGAGCAGCGCACACACAAAAAAATAACTCCGCTGCATGGTTTCCATTGGGCTTGCCGATACCGTATTGAATGGTCTTCCTTACATTGGAAATCCACTGAATGACGGAACCATCATCAGTGCCCTGCGACGCGCCAAGGTGGGTACTTACTGGCTTACAGCTCAGCAGACCCGGAGGCGAACAAAGCGCCGATTATACGCTAAATTGAAGTCTCTCGGACCCGATCCCTTTATTGCCATTCTGAGGGTAGTTTTCTTCGAGCTCCGTAGTGCTCCACTGCAGCATGTAGACGACTACCATAGGCCAGATTATTGGAAGGTAGGTATGGTAAGAACTTTCAAGCAGTTCCGGTTCTAAAGGACGAAAGCGTTGAGCAGTTTTTGCTGAATGCTTCATCTGTTGTTGGGGCTCAATGGAATCACTATGAAATTGAACGGAAAAGTTGGGGATAAACGTGACGATGGGCAAAGCTAAAGAGTGTGTCATCCATGAGTAAAAAATATGCTATTAAAGTCGCAAAATCAAACAGAATTTCAGGAAGGATGAGTTAATAAATATTGAGTTTCTTCATCTTCTTTCTTCTTATTCAAAAATCTAAGCAGTATCAATCGCATGGTACACAGTTTAGCATCGTTTTCATTTTTCCTTCAAATTATTTTTAGGGAACAGAAACGAAAGGGTTTCCTTCGGGAATTCCGAACGGATTTTCTTCGGGAATTCCGAAAGGATTTCCTTCGCGAATTTCAAACGGATTTCCTTCGGGAATTCCGAACGGATTTCCTTCGGGAATTCCGAACGGATTTCCTTCGGGAATTCCGAACGAATTTTCTTCGATAATTCCGAACGGATTTCCTTCAAGAATTCCGAACGGATTTCTTGAATTCCGAACGATTTCCTGGGAATTCCGAACGGATTTCCTTCAGGAATTCCGAACGGATTTTCTTAGAAATTCCGAACGGATTTCCTTCGGGAATTCCGAACGGATTTCCTTCGGAATTCGGAATGGACTTCCTTCGGAATCCGGAACGGACTTCCTTCGGGAATTCGAACGGATTTCCTTCAGGAATTCCGAACGGATTTCCTTCAGGAATTCGAACGGATTTCCTTCGGGAATTCCGAACGGATTTCCTTCAATTCCGAAAGGATTTCCTTCGGGAATTCCGAACGGATTTCCTTCAGAATTCCGAACGGATTTCCTTCGGAATTCGAACGGATTTCCTTCAGAATTCCGAACGGATTTCCTTCAGAATTCGAACGGATTTCCGTCAGGAATTCCGAACGGATTTCCTTCGGGAATTCGAACGGATTTCCTTCGGAATTCCGAACGGATTTCCTTCGAGAATTCCGAACGGATTTCCTTCGAGAATTCCGAACGGATTTCCTTCAGAATTCGAACGGATTTCCTTCGAATTCGAACGGATTTCCTTGAATTCCGAACGGATTTCCTTCGGGAATTCCGAACGGATTTCCTTCGAATTCCGAACGGATTTCCTTCAGGGAATTCCGAACGGATTTCCTTCAGAATTCCGAACGGATTTCCTTCGGGAATTCGAACGGATTTCTTCAGGAATTCGAACGGATTTCCTTCGGGAATTCGAACGATTCCTTCAGAATTCCAGACGGATTTCCTTCGAATTCCGAACGGATTTCCTTCGGGAATTCGAACGGATTTCGAATTCGAATTCGGGAATTGAACGGATTTCCTTCGGGAATTCCGGAAGGATTTCTTCGGAATCTGAAGGATTTCCTTCCGGGAATCTGAAGGATTTCCTTCGGGAATTCTGGAGGATTTCCTTCGGGAATTTCGAACGGATTTCCTTCGGAATTTGAACGGATTTCCTTCGGGAATTCTGAACGGATTTCCTTCAGGAATTCCAAACGGATTTCCTTCGAGAATTCCGAATGGATTTTCATCGGAATTCCGAACGGATTTCCTTCGGGAATTCCGAACGGATTTCCTTCGGGAATTCCGAACGGATTTCCTTCGGGAATTCCGAAGGGATTTCCTTCGGGAATTCCGAAGGGATTTCCTTCGGGAATTCCGAAGGGATTTCCTTCGGGAATTCCGAAGGGATTTCCTTCGGGAATTCCGAAGGGATTTCCTTCGGGAATTCCGAAGGGATTTCCTTCGGGAATTCCGAAGGGATTTCCTTCGGGAATTCCGAAGGGATTTCCTTCGGGAATTCTGAACGGATTTCCTTCAGGAATTCGAACGGATTTCCTTCGAATTCGAACGGATTTCCTTCGGGAATTCCGAACGGATCTCCTTCGGGATTTGCGAAAGGATTTCCTTCGGGAATTCCGAACGGATTTCCTTCGGGAATTCCGAACGGATTTCCTTCGGGAGTTCCGAACGGATTTCCTTCGGGAATTCCGAACGGATTTCCTTCGGGAATTCCGAACGGATTTCCTTCAGGAATTCCGAACGGATTTCCTTCGGGAATTCCGAACGGATTTCCTTCGGGAATTCCGAACGGATTTCCTTCGGGAATTCCGAACGGATTTCCTTCGGGAATTCCGAACGGATTTCCTTCGGGAATTCCGAACGGATTTCCTTCGGGAATTCCGAACGGATTTCCTTCACAATTCCGAACGGATTTCGATCAGAATTCCGAACGGATTTCCTTCTGGAATTCTGAACGGATTTCCTTCGGGAATTCGAACGGATTTCCTTCGGGAATTCGAACGGATTTCCTTCGTGAATTCCGAACGGATTTCCTTCGGGAATTTGAACGGATTTCGAATTGAACGGATTTCCTTCGGGAATTCCGAACGATTTCCTTCAGGAATTTGAACGGATTTCCTCGAATTCCGAACGGATTTCCTTCGGAATTTGAACGGATTTCCTTCAGGAATTCGAACGGATTTCCTTCGGGAATTCCGAACGGATTTCCTTCAGAATTCCGAACGGATTTCCTTCGGGAATTCGAAGAACGGATTTCCTTCGGGAATTCGAACGGATTTCCTTCGAATTCGAACGATTTCCTTCGGGAATTCGAACGGATTTCCTTCGGGAATTCCGAACGGATTTCCTTCAGAATTCCGAACGGATTTCCTTCGGGAATTCCGAACGGATTTCCTTCGAATTCGAGAGGATTCCTTCAGAATTCGAACGGATTTCCTTGGAATTTTGAACGGATTCCTTCAGAATTTGAACGGATTTCTTCGGGAATTCCGAACGGATTTCCTTCGGGAATTTCCGGGAACAGATTTCGGGTTCCGAGGATTTCCTTCGGGAATTCCGAACGGATTTCCTTCAGAATTCGAATTTCGAACGGATTTCCTTCAGGGAATTTCGAACGGATTTCCTTCGGGAAATTCGAACGGATTTGCTTCGGAAATTCCAAAGGGATTTCCTCCGGGAATTCCGAAGGGATTTCCTTCGAATTCCGGAGGATTTCCTTCAGGAATTTCGAAGGAATTTCTTCGGGAATTCGGAGGATTTCCTTCGAATTTCGAACGGATTTCTCTCGGGAATTCCGAAGGGATTCCCTCCGGGAATTCCGAAGGGATTCCCTACGGGAATTCCGAAGGGATTCCCTCCGGGAATTCCGAAGGTTTCCTTCAGGAATTCGGACGGATTTCCTTCGAATTCGAACGGATTTCCTTCGAATTCCGAACGGGTTTGCTTCGGAAATACCGAACGGGTTTGCTTCGGGAAATCCGAACGGATTTCCTTCAGAATTCGAACGGATTTCCTTCGAATTCCGAACGGATTTCCTTCAGAATTCTGAACGGATTTCCTTCGGGAATTCGAACGGATTTCCTTCAGGAATTCGAACGGTTTCCTTCGGGAATTCGAACGGATTTCCTTCGGGAATTCGAACAGTTCCTTCGAATTCGAACGGATTTCCTTCGGAATTCGAACGGATTTCCTTCGGGAATTCCGAACGGATTTCTTTCGGGAATTTCGAACGGATTTCCTTCAGGAATCCCGAACGGATTTCCTTCGGGAATTCGACACGGATTTCCTTCGGGAATTCCGAACGGATTTCCTTCGAGAATTCCGAACGGATTTCCTTCGGGAATTCCGAACGGATTTCCTTCGGGAATTCCGAACGGATTTCCTTCGGGAATTCCGAACGGATTTCCTTCGGGAATTCCGAACGGATTTCCTTCGGGAATTCCGAACGGATTTCCTTCGGGAATTCCGAACGGATTTCCTTCGGGAATTCCGAAAGGATTTCCGAATTCTGAAAGGATTTCCTGCGGGAATTCAAAACGGATTTCCTTCGAATTTGAACGGATTTCTTCAGGAATTCCGAACGGATTTCCTTCAGAATTCCGAACGGATTTCCTTCGAATTCGAACGGATTTCCTTCGGGAATTCCGATCGAATTTTCTTCGATAATTCCGAACGGATTTCCTTCAGGAATTCCGAACGGATTTTCTTAGAAATTCCGAACGGATTTCCTTCGGGAATTCGAACGGATTTCCTTCAGAATTCGAACGGATTTTCCTTCGGGAATTCCGAACGGATTTCCTTCAGAATTCGAACGATTTCCTTCAGAATTCGAACGGATTTCGGAATTCCTAACGGATTTCCTTCGGGAATTCCGAATGGATTTCCTTCGTGAATTCCGAACGGGTTTGCTTCGGAAATACCGAACGGGTTTGCTTCGGGAATTCCGAACGGATTTTCATTGGGAATTCCGAACGGATTTCCTTCGGAATTCCGAACGGATTTCCTTCGAGAATTCCGAACGGATTTCCTTCGAGAATTCCGAACAAATTTCCTTCGGGAATTCCAAACGGATTTCCTTCGGGAATTCCGAACGGATTTCTTTCGGGAATTTCGAACGGATTTCTTTCAGGAATCCCGAACGGATTTCCTTCGGGAATTCGACACGGATTTCCTTCGGGAATTCCGAACGGATTTCCTTCAGGAATTCGAACAGTTTCTTCGAATTCCAGACGGATTTCCTTCGAATTCCGAACGGATTTCCTTCGGGAATTCGAACGGATTTCCTTCCGGGAATTCGAACGGATTTCCTTCCGGAATTCCGAACGGATTTCCTCCGGAATTCCGAATGGATTTCCTTCGGGAATTCCGAACGGATTTCCTTGGGAATTCCAGACGGATTTCCTTCAGAATTCGAACGGATTTCCTTCGGGAATTCGAACGGATTTCCTTCAGAATTCGAACGGATTTCTTCGGGAATTCGAACGGATTTCCTTCAGAATTCGAACGGATTTCCTTCGGAATTCGAACGGATTTCCTTCGGGAATTCCGAACGGATTTCCTTCGAATTCGAACGGATTTCCTTCTGGAATTCAGAACGGATTTCCTTCAGAATTCCAGACGGATTTCCTTCGGAACGAATTTCCTGGAATTCTGAACGGATTTCCTTCGGGAATTCCGAACGGATTTCCTTCAGGAATTCCGAAAGGATTTCCTCCAGAATTCTGAACGGATTTCATCAGGAATTTGAACGGATTTCCTTCAGAATTCCAGACAGATTTCCTTCAAATTCGAACGCATTTCCTTCAGAAATTCGGAACGGGTTTCCTTTGGGAATTCGAACAGTTTCCTTCGGGAATTCCGAACGGATTTCCTTCAGGAATTTGAACGGATTTCCTTCGGGAATTCCGAACGGAATTCCTTCGGGAATTCGAACGGATTTCCTTCGAGAATTCCGAATGGATTTTCATCGGAATTCCGAACGGATTTTCTTCGGGAATTCCGAACGGATTCTTCAAATTGAGACATTTCTGAATTCGAACGGATTTCCTTCGGGAATTCCGAACGGATTTCCTTCGAATTTGAACGATTTCCTTCAGGAATTCCGAACGGATTTCCTTCGGAATTCCTGAACGGATTTCCTTCAGGAATTCGAACGGATTTCCTTCAGGAATTGAACGGAGTTCCTTCGGTAATTCCAAACCGATTTCCTTCGGGAATTCCGAACGGATTTCGCTCGAGAATTCCAAACGGATTTCCTTCGGGAATTCCGAACGGATTTCCTTCGAATTCGAATTTCCTTCAGGAATTCGAACGGATTTCCTTCGGGAATTCCGAACGGATTTCCTTCAGGAATTCGAACGGATTTCCTTCGAATTCGAACGGATTTCGAAATTCCGAACGGATTTCCTTCGGGAATTCCGAACGGATTTCCTTCGAATTCGAACGGATTTCCTTCGGGAATTCCGAACGGATTTCCTTCGGGAATTCGAACGGATTTCCTTCGGGAATTCGAACGGATTCCTTCGAATTCCAGACGGATCTCCTTCAGGATTTGCGAAAGGATTTCCTTCAGAATTCCGAACGGATTTCCTTCAGGAATTCGAACGGATTTCCTTCAGGAGTTTCAGACGGATTTCCTTCAGAATTTGAACGGATTTCCTTCAGAATTCCGAACGGATTACCTTCAGGAATTCGAACGGATTTCCTTCAGAATTCGAACGGATTTCCTTGGGAATTCGAACGGATTTCCTTCAGGAATTCGAACGGATTTCCTTCAGGAATTTCAGACAGATTTCCTTGGAAATTTCGAACGGTTTTCCTTCGGGAATTCCGAACGGATTTGCTTCGGGAATTTCGAACAGATTTCCTTCGAGAATTCTGAACAGATTTCCTTCGCGAATTTTGAACAGGTTTCCTTAGGGAATTCCGAACGGCTTCTTCAGAATTCCAAACTGATTTTCTTCGGGAATTCCGAAAGGATTTCCTTCGGGAATTTCGAACGGATTTCCTTCGGGAATTCCGAACGGATTTCCTTCGGGAATTCCGAACGGATCTCCTTCGGGATTTGCGAAAGGATTTCCTTCGGGAATTCCGAACGGATTTCCTTCAGGAATTCCGAACGGATTTCCTTCGGGAGTTTCGAACGGATTTCCTTCGGGAATTCCGAACGGATTTCCTTCGGGAACTCCGAACGGATTTCCTTCGGGAACTCCAAACGGATTTCCTTCGGGAACTCCGAACGGATTTCCTTCGGGAACTCCGAAGGGATTTCGTTTGGGAACTCCGAACGGATTTCCTTCGGGAACTCCAAACGGATTTCCTTCGGGAATTTCGAATGGTTTTCCTTCGGGAATTCCGAACGGATTTCCTTCAGGAATTCCGAACGGATTTCCTTCGGGAGTTTCGAACGGATTTCCTTTGGGAATTCCGAACGGATTTCCTTCGGGAACTCCGAACGGATTTCCTTCGGGAACTCCGAACGGATTTCCTTCGGGAACTCCGAACGGATTTCCTTCGGGAACTCCGAAGGGATTTCCTTCGGGAACTCCGAAGGGATTTCCTTCGGGAACTCCGAACGGATTTCCTTCGGGAACTCCAAACGGATTTCCTTCGGGAATTTCGAACGGTTTTCCTTCGGGAATTCCGAACGGATTTGCTTCGGGAATTTCGAACAGATTTCCTTCGAGAATTCTGAACAGATTTCCTTCGAGAATTTCGAACAGATTTCCTTCGAGAATTTTGAACAGATTTCCTTCGGGAATTCCGAACGGACTTCTTCCGGGAATTCCAAACTGATTTCCTTCGGGAATTCCGAACGGATTTCCTTCGGGAATTCCGAACGGATTTCCTTCGGGAATTCCGAACGGATTTCCTTCGGGAATTGCAAACGGATCTCCTTCGGGATTTGCGAACGGATTTCCTTCGGGAATTCCGAATGGATTTCCTTCGGTAGCTCCAAACGGATTTCCTTCGGGATTTCCGAACGGATTTCCTTCGGGAATTTCAAACGGATTTTTTCCGGGAATTCCGATCTGATTTTCTGATTTGGGAATTCCGAATGGATGTCTCTCAAAGCTCTAAAAATAATCTTGGAAGAAACAGTTGGCCAAATAAAAAAAAATGTCTGCAGAAAGTTCTACGATTGAATATTCTTCTCTGCTCACATTAAATCCAAGTTCGTACTGACCCTGTGCTCGAATCGAAACACTTTTTCATACATCACGCCCTATGGACTCGTAGGTGGCATTAGCCAACCCAGGCAAGAGAAAACCACCCGCTGCTATTAGTTCAATTGCCAATCGTCTAGCTATTTACACAGCGCAGCATGCATCCAGCCCTGCCTGCCTGACTGACTGACTGGCTGACGATAATGTAGTGTAGGCACATTATTGGAGATTTGCACGTTGCAGCCAGGTATTGCACACGTCAGTCCAATCGGACTCCACACACATTTCGTTGACCCGAGCAAACACGGCGTGGAACATATTTATTATTATGAAACGTTCTCCCGCTTCACGTGGGGCCGCATGACCTATACCGGCGCACCATCGCCGTTGGTTGCAGCCAGCTCTTGGGGTAAAAAGGAACAATGCAAAATGGGAACATTCAGTCGCAGTGTAAGGCCATAGCTGGCTGCCATTCAGATGAGGTCAATTGATCGAACAGGCCCCGCATAGGAGCAGGTCGGTCGGATTGCTGCAAGTCGTTGGAACGCGGCCAGCATAGCAGCATGGCAGGCAAATATTACTCTGTTTGTTTGTTAGGTCCTGGCAAGGTTCATTGTGTGAGGGTTTTGCCATTTGTGAGAGAACAAAACCCATATCGCTCAAGTTTATGCAACGCAAATGGTATGCTGCCAACTTGGGTGGGGATACGAACCAAATTTTGCATCTAATAAACGAATGTCAAATAGGAGCAAGCAATTTCCGGTAAGGTCGGTTTCGAGTACTACCTTTGATGAACTGAGAAATGCAATCTAATTTGTTAAACAGACGTTTCTCTAAGACATTCTGATCCAGTGTAAAGCTTTGGCGATAATACTATTGATTATTTTTAACTTGCTTTTCAAATCACATTTGGTAGATAAAAGAACGTTACCCTATTCTCCACTAGAAGATTGAAGGTAATGCGCACACAACGGAAAACTTTTTCCTGAATTGCCCGGCATCTGCAACTGGAGGAAAGAAGCACGTTGTTAGATGCCAGCAATACACGATTCCATTTGCTTATAAATGGATACGATGCACAGTTACCGACAGCCAAACAATATCGCTTAGTTTCTATGCTTTTTCTTCCTGCCGAATTCTAACATCAACTTAACATCAGTAATGTGATTTCAGAGCGGTACTATCCAGACGCGTATAGAAAGAAATATGAACAGGAATCAGAGTGACAGTCCTCAGTATCTCATGAATATCTCGACTGATTATTTTCCATTTAGCAATTCATAATTGTCCACTGTACGTCGCCTCGGACTGAGTTCGTTGATATTTACCTCATCATCGGTGCAGCAGTTTGTCCCATCTGGAAGCGAGTTAGATCTGCGTATCTGCCTACCGGTGGCCGTCGCGACCTTGACTATCCTGAAAAGGCCGGCTGTCATCTGAACCGAAGTAAACATCCAATCAACGTTGTTCGACTTCCGCTTACGCAACCCGTTTGCGTTTGATGGCTTGTGGCCGTTTTATGACTTATAATCTGATTAACGGCCTCGACCAACTCTCCCGCTCACTTGCTATTAGTTCAGTTTAATTGCTGTGTTCACCATGGCCAAGCCGATCAAACATTTATCGACCGGTGACGATCTTCATTAGCTTTCGGCGGTTCTGTTTGAAGCAGCCAGCGACTCGAACATTAGTTTATGAGCCGTTAAGTACGATCTGACAGGTCGGTGTTCGGTTCGGGGGTAAACTGAATCTATAAAACGTCCCCCGCGCCAAATCCAATTAGGGTCAGCGGCCTTCTATCCTATCATAGCTCGTGTTAACAAATCAGAAAAAAAAATCAATTGTGGGAAATCATCGGAGCCAAAAGGCGCCTATTCCCGAGACCTATCTTTGATTTGATCTGAATAATTAGTTTGATTTTGTGATCTAATTTGAAGCAAGATTTGACAACTTTCAGTATTTCACAAAAAAGATATACAATCATACAACAGGGGATGTTGACTAGTTTTCATATAGGAACTAAAGTTAAAAGGGCAAGCGTTGGCTCCTAATAAAAGTGAGATAATAAAAATCGAAAGGGAAGTTTGATTCTCCACTAATCAATGGAGGTTATAAAATTCGAATAAAAGATTGATTATTAGACAGATAAGTGCTCACCATATTTGCGAAGCAAAGACCCAACTCTACGGTTTATCATCGCGATTGGCTATACGATCAGCCACACCGTAGTCAGAGGTGGTCCCAATAAAATGGAATGACAGGTTCATCGATCTTTCAAAAACCCGAAAGTCACGACTCGAAAACACATCCTGCGGAGTATCGTTCGACGATTGGTTTGTGGTAATGCTGGAAGGGCATGTTTGAAAACCCATAGCATTCAAAATTGACACGTGTTTGAGGCTTAGGTCCAAATCAGGACTTGGATTAATAAGGTAAAGTGGCAGTTCGTTGGTGGCCAAACAACAACCGTCGCACGGGTTGTTTATTTCGCGGTGTGAAGTGTTTACCTTTGACTTGAGTAATTTAGTTAATGTGTGGCCGCCGCAATGATCAAGCCCTCACATTGTCGTTTCGGTGCAATAAATCTTAATTAATAGTTGATTAATACACTTGGGATTTTTTTATGCAATGCAGAAAATATCAAAAAATGTGGTGGAGGCTGACTACCACGAGAAGGCGCTTCTTGGTGCTGTTTCTTGGAACTCGATTCACTTAATCCTGGATATTGCAGAATGCAGGTGTCGTTGTTTGCCTTGATCTTTTCCAAATATTCAATGATTTTTTGGCACAGTCCTAAGGTGCCTTTGTATGGGAACAGAAATTCGCCTGTCTCAACGCATTCAGAGTTGACGGCAATCGTCCGGAAACAATCCACATAGTCCAGTGTATGTGAGAGCTGGAGTGGTCAGGAAGTTGTCAAAGTTGTAAAACAAACGGCTATATACAAACGCGTCGACAATTTTCAAACGTGTGGCTCAATCATTCTGTGTGTGCCGACGACTGATGCTTTTCAGCATTCTGACCCGTCTGTTTTTGTTTGGAATAGCCCGAAATAGCCTAAAATGGCCTAAGAAAAATGAATTGACGTGTTTAAGGTTGCAAATGTGCTTTCGGACGCACTTTTCGACAGAACACAATGTCGAACACAAACCGGTCCTCGTTTATAGCGGCCTGAATCTTCCTCTACAACAGTTTCGAGTACTTGCCGGACGCAATCAGCAATATATCATCAGCAGGGTTTTGGGACAGTTCGTCGAATGACATCTTACCGAATGACGTCTAGTCGAATGACATCCAGTCGAAAAGACATTTGGTCGAAGAGACATTTAGTCGAATGAAAATTACTCGTAATTTAGTAAAATGTATAATTATTCAATAGATTTTTGGTTAATTTTGATTAAATAATCCACAAGATACATGGATGAACTGATTCGATAAATTCCGTGGACGTGAGAAAGTTCAGTCAGCAACGGAAGCGAATACGGAAGCTGTGAAGATTTTTCATCTGAGCAAACGGAAACTTCTAGACACCCTGGTGAACCATAGAAAAATTATAAGCCTACAGAAATAGCAAAATATTAGGTACTTTTGGTGAATACCCTTTATTTATTTTTTTGGTACAAGCTCAAAAACCAATAATGTCAATGTTATTTGGCCAATACTTTATCGAATTCGGTTTTGGGACATTTGGATTTTCCGAGGAGAAATTCTTTGGGATTTCCAATGGGAAAGTTCTTTAGAATTTCCAATGGAAAATTCTTCGGAATATCCAATATGGAAATTCTTTGGAGAATACGTTTCAAAATTCTTTGCAATTTCTAAAGTGTAAATTCTTCGTAATTTCCAAGGGGAAGTTCTTCGGAATTTCCGAAGGAAAATTTTTGGGGAATTTCCGAAGGAAAATTTTTCGGAATTTCCAAATGGAAATTCTTTCCAATTTTTGAGGGTAAATTCTTCGGGGGTTTCGAGGGGAAATTCTTCGGAATTCCTGAGGATAAATTCTTTAGAATTTCCGAAGGGAAATTCTTCGGAGTTTCCAAAGGGTAATTCTTCGGAATTTCCGAAAGGAAATCCTATGGAATTTCTGACTGGAAATTCTTTAGAGTTGCCTAAAGGAAATTGTTCGGAATTTCCAAAAGAAATTCTTAGGAATTCTTCGGAATTACCGAAACGGAACTCTTCGGAATTACCGAAACGAAATTCTTCGGAATTTCTCAAACGGAATTTCCGAAACGGAATTTTCAAAACGGAATTCTTCGGAATTTCCAAAACGGAATTTTTAGGAATTTCCGAAACGGAATTCTTCGGAATTTCCGAAACGGAATTCTTCGGAATTTCCGAAACGGAATTCTTCGGAATTTCCGAAACGGAATTCTTCGGAATTTCCGAAACGGAATTCTTCGGAATTTCCGAAACGGAATTCTTCGGAATTTCCAGAACGGAATTCTTAGGAATTTCCGCAATTCTGCGGAATATCTAAAACGGAATTCTTCGGAGTTTCCGAAACGGAATTTTTCGGAATTTCCGAAACAGAATTCTTCGGAATTTCCGAAACGGAATTTTCCGAAACGAAAGTTCCGGAACGGAATTCTCCGAAATTGTCGAAACTTAGTTCTTCGGAATTCTTCAATTTAACTTTCGAAACGGAATTCTTCGAAATTTCCCAAACTGAATTTCTGAAACGGAATTCTTAGGAATTTCCGAAACGGTATTCTTCGGAATTTCCAAAACGGAATTCTTCGGAATTTCCGGAACGGAATTCTTCGAAATAATTTCTGTTCCAGTAAATTCTTCAAAATTTCCAAAATGGAATTGTTCGGAGTTTCCGAAACATAATTTTTCGGAATTTCCGAAATGGAATTCTTCGAAATTTCCGAAGCGAAATTTTTGGAAATTTACGAACAGAATTCTTCAGAATCTTGGAAACGAAATTCCGAAAGCGAAATCTTCGGAATTTCCGAAACGGAATTCTTCGGAATTTCCGAAACGGATTGCTTCAGAATTTCCGAAACGGGATTCTTCGGAATTTCCGAAACGAATTGCTTCAGAATTTCCGAAACGGAATTCTTCGGAAGTTCCGGAACAGAATTCTTCGGAATTTTCGAAATACAATTTCCGAAATGGAATTCTTACGTATTTCCGAGAAGAAATTCTTCAACTCCGAGGAAAATTTCCGAGGGAAATTCTTTGAAATTTTCGGGAAATTCTTCGAATTCCCAGGAAATTCTTCGAAATTTCCCAGGAAATTCTTCGAAATTTCCGAGGAAATTCTTCGAAATTTCGAGGGAAATTCTTCGAAATTTCAGGGAAATTCTTCGAAATTTCGAGGAAATTCTTCGGAATTTCGAGGAAATTCTGAAATTTCGAGGAAATTCTTTGGAATCTGAGGAAATTCTTTGGAACATCCGAGGCGAAATTCTTTGAACATCCGAGTTCGGAATTTCCGAGGGAAATTCTTCGAAATTCCGAGAAATTCTTCGGAATTTCCGAGGAATTTCGAAATTCGAGGAAATTCTTCAGAGGAGGAATTTCGAAATTCCTTCAGAAATTTTCAGAAATTTCGAGAAATTCTTTCAGAATTTCTTCAGGAAATTCTTCCAGAATTTCTCCAGAAATTCTGAATTTCGAAATTCTTCGGAATTTCAGGAAATTCTTCGAATTTCCCAGAAATTCTGGACTTCCAGAAATTCTTCGATTTCCCAGGAAATTCTCTGAATTTCCCAGGAAATTCTTCGGAATTTCCAGGAAATTCTTCGGAATTCAGGAAATTCTTCGGAATTTCCCAGAAATTCTTCGAATTTAGAAATTCTTCGGAATTTCCCAGGTACATTCTTCGTAATTTCACAGGGAAATTCTTCGGAATTTCCCAGGGAAATTCTTCGAATTTCAGGAAATTCTTCGAATTTCAGGAAATTCTTCGAATTTCAGGGAAATTCTTCGAATTTCCCAGGGAAATTCTTCGAAATTTCAGGAAATTCTTCGGAATTTCAGGAAATTCTTCGGAAATTTCAGGGAAATTCTTCGAAATTTCCCAGAAATTCTTCGAATTTCAGAAATTCTTCGAAATTTCAGGGGAAATTCTTCGGAATTTCAGAAATTTCCAGGAAATTCTTCGAACTTCCCCAGGGAAATTCTTCGGAATTTCAGGAAATTTTTCGAAATTTCCACGGGAAATTCTTCGAAATTTCGACGGGAAATTCTTCGAAGTTTCCACGGTAAATTCTTCAAAATTTCCACGGGAAATTCCTCGAAATGTCCATGGGAAATTCTTTGAAATTTCCACGGGAAATTCTTCGAAATTTCCACAGGAAATTTTTTGAAATTTCCCAGGAAATTCTTCGAAATTTCAGGAAATTCTTCGAAATTTCCCAGGAAATTCTTCGAAATTTCCCAGGAAATTCTTCGAAATTCAGGGAAATTCTTCGAAATTCCAAGGAAATTCTTCGAAATTCCCAGAAATTCTTCGAAATTTCAGAAATTCTTCGAAATTTCCAAGGGGAAACTCTTCGAAATTTCCCAGGGGAAATTCTTTGAAATTTCCCAGGGGAAATTCTTTGGAATTTCCAAGGGGAAATTCTTCGAAATTTCCAGAAATTCTTCGGAATTTCCGAGGGGAAATTCTTCGGAATTTCCGAGGGGAAATTCTTCGGAATTTCCCAGGGGAAATTCTTCGAAATTTCCCAGGGGAAATTCTTCGAAATTTCCCAGGGGAAATTCTTCGAAATTTCCCAGGGGAAATTCTTCGAAATTTCCCAGGGGAAATTCTTCGAAATTTCCCAGGGGAAATTCTTCGAAATTTCCCAGGGGAAATTCTTCGAAATTTCCCAGGGGAAATTCTTCAAAATTTCCGGAAATTCTTCGAAATTTCCAAGGGGAAATTCTTCGAAATTTCCAGGAAATTCTTCGAAATTTCCCAGAGGAAATTCTTCGAAATTTCCCAGGGGAAATTCTTCGAAATATTCAGAAATTCTTCGAAATTTCCCAGGAAATTCTTCGAAATTTCAGGGAAATTCTTCGAAATTCCCAGGGAAATTCTTCGAAATTTCCGAGGGGAAATTCTTCGAAATTTCCCAGGGGAAATTCTTCGAAATTTCCGAGGGGAAATTCTTTGAAATTTCCCAGGGGAAATTCTTCGGAACTTCCCAGGGAAAATTTCTTGAAATTTCCCAGGGAAAATTCTTCGAAATTTCCCAGGGAAAATTCTTCGAAATATCCCTGGGGAAATTCTTCAAAATTTTCCAGGGGAAATTCTTCGAAATTTTCCAGTGGAAATTCTTCAAAATTTTTCAGGGGAAATTCTTCGAATTTTTCCAGGGGAAATTCTTCGAAATTTCCCAGGGGAAATTCTTCGAAATTTCCCAGGGGAAATTCTTCGAAATTTCCCAGGGGAAATTCTTCGAAATTTCCCAGGGGAAATTCTTCGAAATTTCCCAGGGGAAATTCTTCGAAATTTCCCAGGGGAAATTCTTCGAAATTTCCCAGGGGAAATTCTTCGAAATTTCCCAGGGGAAATTCTTCGAAATTTCCCAGGGGAAATTCTTCGAAATTTCAGGGAAATTTCTATCTTCCCAGGAAATTCGAAATTTCGGGAGAAATTTTCAGAAATTTCCCAGGGAAATTATCGAAATTTCCGAGGGGAAATTCTTCGGAATTTCCCAGGGGAAATTCTTCGAAATTTCCGAGGGGAAATTCTTTGAAATTTCCCAGGGGAAATTCTTCGGAACTTCCCAGGGAAAATTTCTTGAAATTTCCCAGGGAAAATTCTTCGAAATTTTCGAATTGGGAAATTTTTTCTTCAGGATCATTTAGAAGTTCTTATTTCAGGAAATTAACTTCGAAATTTCAGGAATTCTTTGAAGAATTGAATTAGCTTATAGTGAGTTAATTCTTCCCAACCCCATTTTCATGCATTCTTGAAACTCAAAGTTGAAATTTCCCAGTAGTTCTTCAGAATTTCCCAAAGGGAATTCTTCAAGCAATCTTCTGAATCGATTCTTCAAATTTCGAATAGTTTTAGGAACCCAGAAGTTCTTCGAAATTTCAATGGCCATGTTCCGATATATTGGGAGTACTGGGGTTCTTCGAAATTCCCGGAAATTCTTCAAGAGATTTCGGGGAAATTCTTCAAATTTCGTGCGACAGGAAACTTTCTTGAAATTTCGTGAAAACAAGTACTTCGAAATTTCCCATGAAATTCTTCGAAAATTTCGAAATTGGCTTCCGAAATTTCCAGAAAGGGCCTGGTTCCTTGTGGGAAATTCTTCATTCTCAGGAAATTCTTGGAACCCATCTTGCGAAATTCTTTCTTTAGAAATTCTGGAAATTCTTCGCAAATTTCAAGTACACTGGAGCACATTTCCAGGGAAATTTTCGATCGAATTTCAGAAATTCTTGAAATTTCAGGGGAAATTCCCTTTGAAATTTCGGCCAATTTTCATTCGAAATTTGGAAATTCTTCAAATTCCAGAATTCGAAATTTCAGGGGAAATTCTTCGAAATTTCCAAATTCTTCGACGATTTTCACAGAAATTCTTCGAAATTCCGGAAATTCGAAATTTCCCAGAAATTCTTCAAATTTCAAATTCATTCCATTCAATTTCCCGGAAATTCTTCGAAATTTCCCAGGAAATTCTTCGAAAAACAAGCAGTGGAGGACATTCTCATGAAATTTTCGATCGAAAATTGGGTAATTCTTTGAAATTTCCAGGGCCTGGAAATTCCCTTGGGGAAATTTCTGGGAAATTTTCATTCGAAATCTTCAGGAAATTCTTCGAACATTTCAAACTCATGATTCTTCAAAACAAGTCCCAGGAGCACATTTCGGCGATTTCCAGGAAGATTCTTCCGAGGAATTTCCAGGAAATTCTTCGAAATTTCCAATTCTTCGAAATTTCAAAATTCTTCGAACCCATCTTGCGACAGGTGAAACTTCATGATTTTGCAAATTTCAAGTTCTTCGGAGCACATTTCGGAATTTCCGATCGAATTCTTCGGAATTTCGAGAAGCCTTTCTTTCGAGGAAGTGGCCAATTTTCATTCAATTCTTCGGAAACCGATTCTTCGCGACATTTCAAACTTCGCGATTTCAAAACAAGTAACACTGGAAATTTCGAATGATTTCGATCGAATTGGTCACCTCCGGAATTTCCCTTGGGGAAGTGGAATTTTCATTCAATCTTTGAACCCATCTTCGAGAAATATCTTCTGAATTTCGAGGAACAAGTACACTGGATCTTCGACGATGGAAATTGGCCAGGAATTTCCGAGGGGCCTGGAATTACCGATTGGGGCAAATTCTCGGCCAATTTCCGAAATTTTCGGAATTTCGAGAACCTATCTTCGGACATTTCTGAGGAAGAGTTCATGATTTCGAGAAATTCTTCGAGCACATTTTGGCAATTTCTTCGAAATTTCCGATGGAAAATCTTCGGAATTTCCGAAATTCTTCTGGAATTTCGAAATTCTTCAAATTTCGAGGAAATTCTTGGAATTTCGAAATATTCTCATGAATTTCCGAGAAATTCTTGGAAGGTTTCAGTGGAGGACATTCGGCGAATTTCGATCGAATTCTGGCAATTTCAGAAATTCTCTAAATTTCTGGGGAAATTCTTCATTCAGAATTTCTGAACCCATCTTGGACATTTTCAAATTTCTTCATGATTTCGAAATGTTCACTGGAATTTCAAGAAATACATTTGGAATTTCGAAGAAATTCTTCGGGTACTTCCAGGGTCTTCCAATTTCCGGGGAAATTTTCCGGAATTTCCGAAATATCTTGCGACATATATCGAGAATTTTTGCAGATTTCGAGGCTTTGATTTCGATTCTTCGGAATTTCCGAGTTCTTCAGGGTTTTCGTGGGCCAATTCTTCGGAATTCAATGGAATTCTTGTGACATTTCGAGAAATTCTAATGATTTGCCCAAGTTTCCACAGGAGTTCTTCGGCGATTTTCGATCGAAATTCTTCGGACTTTCGAGGAT
Source organism: Armigeres subalbatus (assembly GCF_024139115.2). Lineage (NCBI taxonomy): Eukaryota > Metazoa > Arthropoda > Insecta > Diptera > Culicidae > Armigeres > Armigeres subalbatus. The sequence goes on from NW_026943741.1 coordinate 75,326, forward strand.
ACTTGTTTCAGTTCTCGGGGAAATTCTGGTCAATTTCAGAGGTCTTCCTGAAGGAACCCATTCTTGGAATTTTCTGAGAAATTCAACAGATTTCCAGGAAGTCTTCGGAAATTCGAGGCACTGGATTCTTCATCGAAGGATCTTCGATAGAATTGACCAAACTCAGGAAATTCTTCAGGAAGATTTCCAGGAAGTCCTTTCGAAGATTTCAAGAATTCAAGTTTTCAGAGTGACCTCCAGGTAAATTTCAGATTTCTTCAGGAATTCCTCCGGGGAAGTTACTTCCAGGGAATTTCAGAGGAACTTCCGGAGGAATTTCCTGAGGAACTTCCTGAGAATTTCCGAGGGGTGAGGAAGTCTTCCGGAGGAATCTTCAGAGAACTTTCCGAGGAATTCTTCTAGAGGAGTCTTCCGAGGAATTTCCCAGAGGATTCTTCGGAGGACTTCTAGAGGAAGAATTCTTGAAATTTCCAGTGAAAATTCTTCGAGGAATTCCCAGAGGAAGTTCTTCCGGAGGAATTTCCCGGAGGAACTTCTTCAAATTTCCAGGAGGATTCTTTGAGGAATTTCCTGAGGAAAATTCCCCAAATTTCCTGGAGGAACTTCTTCCTGAGAATTTCTAAGGAATTCTGGAGGAACTTCCTAGGAATTCTTTGAGGAATATCCCAGGAATTCTTGGAGCGAAATTTCTTCCGGAGGAATTCTGAGGAATTTCCCAGGAATTTTTCTCAATTTTCGAATGGAAATTGCTTCGAAATTCTTGAGGCTGGTCAATTCTTCGAAATTTCGAGAATATGTGAAATTTCAGGGAAATTGTTTCGAAATTTCGAGAAATCGAAATTTGGAAATTCTTCGAACTTCAGGACGAAATTCTTCGAAATTTACCCAGGAAATATTCGAAATTTGGCTGATCGAAAATTCGTCCAAATGTACCCTAGGAAATTCTTGATTTCGAAATCATGAAGTTTGACATGCCGCAAGATGGGTTCCGAAGATTGAATGAAAATTGGCTTCTAAGGGAAATCAGGCCCTGGAAGTTCTTCGGAACTTGGCCAGATCGAAAATTCTTGAAATTTCCCCAGGAAAATTGTTTTGCAAAATTTCCAGGAAAATTCATGTCCAAATAGGTTCCCTGAAATTCTTCAAGAACCTAGAAGTTCCTAGGGTGAAATTCTTTCGAAAATCGCCGAAACGTACAGCGTACTTACTTGCAAAATTTTCCTGAAATTCTTCGCAAATGGGTTCCAAAATTGAACGGAAATTGGCTTCCCAAGAAATTCTTCAAGTACCGGAATTCTTGCCAAATTCTTCGAAAATCTTCCCAGAAATGCTTGTTTTGCAAAAATCAGAAATTTCGAAATTTCGGAAATTCTTCGAAGATTTCAGAAATTGGCTTTGAAATTTCCAGAAATTCTTCCCTGAAATTGTACCCGGAGGGTGGCCAATTCTGATCGAAAATCGCCTAAATGTACCCAGCGGAATTTGTTTCTTTGCAAAATTTCAGAAGTTTGAAATATGTTCCCAAGATGGAAATTCTTGGAATTGAATCGAAATTCTTCAAATTCCGAGAAATTCTTCAGACCCTGGAATTTCGAGGGAAATTCTATCGAATTTCAGGGAAATTCTTCGAAATTTCCTGGAAAATTCTTCGCAAATTTCCCACGATGTTTCATATTTTCGCAAGATGGGAAGATTCTTGAAAATTTCGAGGAAATTCAAATTTCCCAGGAAATTCTTCTGGAACTTCAGGAAAATTTCCAATTTCGATCGAAAAGTCCTGAAATGTTCCCTAGTACTTGTTTAGCAGAAAATTCCTGGAAAATTCTTTGAAATATCCAAGATTGAATGAAAATTTTCCTGGGGAAATTCTTCGAAATTTCTCGGAGGGTGGCCAATTTACTTAATTTTCAGAGGAAATCGCCGAAATTCTTGCTCCAGGGGAAATTCTTCGAAATTTCAGAAATCTTCGAAATTTCGCAAGAAATTCTTGAAGATTTCCAGAAATTCTTCGGCCATTTCAGGAAATTCTTGAAATTTCGAGGTGGTCAATTCTTCGAAATTTCGCCAGGAAATTCTCAAACTTTACCGGAAACTTATTCAAAATTCCGAAGAGAACATCTTATAAATTTCCTTTCGATTTTTCAAAGGAACATTCTTGATTTTTCTGGAGGGAGGTAACATTCTTTGGATTACTCCATTGGGTATTATATCCGAAAATGATTAGATTTCAAGAAATTGACTTCGGGTAAACTGTACAGGAATTTTCTTCGGGATAATTTGAAGTTTTATTATTGTATTAACTTTTCTGACTTACACAAGGAAGAATTGTGTTACCTTATAGTGAGTTCAATCCACCAAACTTTGACTGTGTACGGGAAGCCAAATTTGGGTAAATGGGGTTGAAGCAGTTTGCCTTTACTCCCATGTTTAAAAAATACCTACTGTACTGCCTTACTAATACTTGACAAGGTAGTCTTAGATACGATATATCGATATCTCGAAGTATAATATGCCAAATATTGCATAAATACGATTTTCTGAATTTTATTGAACGACAATAATTACGGCCACATGTTCTAAAGTGACACACCAATTAACTATGTGTTGATGTGAAAGCTACTAAAATGTGCCGATCTTACATGACCTAGAAAACAAATTAATTTAATGTTGTTCTGTGATGAATGAACAAACATTGAACAGCTGACAGGATGCCAAGAATTCTACAAAGCTTCTTTTATTTCAACAACGTTTGAACGATTCCATGTCCTTCGTTTGAAAACCGCAGAGCCCACATTTGGCAATCTCCCACGAATTGCGTTACAGTACCATTATATCAGTCACATTCGCACTTGAAACCACTATATTGGTTACAGTTCGACCCAGCAGCGTTCAGGAACCCTTGAGTCCAGCTCTTGACTGTCATAAATTACCTACGACCAGCTCAGGTCACTTGTTCGAACAGTCTTGAGCTGGTGTCGACCGAGGCGGGGTACTTGTCCCTGCCAGAAGATAAACCAACAACAACCTCTCTTTCTGAATGTAGTATCCCCCCGGACCAGCCAACCCACTGCACTATTAGCACTCTCATATCATGACGAAACTCGGAATCATTGCTGGAACACACTTGGTTTCGACTACAACAGTGCTCTTGAGGTTACGACGACGACGACGACGGCGATAAAGTACGGAGGGCTGGGAAGAAGGCAATTTCAAAGTCGCTCGCCCCGTGAAGGTGAAGAAGCACTGCGAGGGTAGGACTTCTCACCGGTTACCTTTTAATGAACCTTCCTCTCGAAGTAGCTGCGTGCTCATTTGCGGTGCTTCACACCTGTCAGTCGTCCACCACGAAATTGGTTTGGATGGTCGTCACGTGCTGGGGGACAACGAACAGAGGGGGATGCCTGACAGGGGGAGATTAATGTGCGAAATCGTTTAGGATTTTTGATGAGGAGAAGCGCTAATTAGTCGCTATTACTTAGATTCACGATGTATATGCAGGATGTTTTTTTTCTCTATTTTATGACTTTAATTTGGGAAGCTAATTTGTTTCATTATGGATAAAGTTTAGTTGGTACCGAAATAAACCCCACAGATACGAATTATTGCATAATTAGAGGTGAAAACATCTGAAAGAAGATTCAAATTGGGCTAGCCGCAGACAAGTTTACCCATCGCCTCCGTATCCACGAATGATTCAGTGAAGCCCTCACCACATTTAGTATCTTCTAGACGTGGGAACTATCTCTGACAATTTACGAATGCATGGACATACACTTTTAAACGTGTTCAGCCCACCAAGAAAATCGACTGTCAACTTTTAAGACTTTCAAGCCTCGATGGGGAAGGCGGCTTGTCGGCCTCATGCTGAGCTACCAAAAACAAAACACTAATCAATGTTATGCACCCATTATTTCGATCAATCAATCATCGGCGGGGCAAATCTCACTTTCCATCTATCAATCAATGTCGATCGGTACGTTTGCAGCTAAACAACCGTTTCAACTAATTTTGATGCCGTGCGTGGATCTAACACGCGAGTGTGTGAAAATGCATTCAGTACATATTGTAGGTCATCGAAAGCTAAAACACTTCGATACAGTAATGTTAGGATTCTGAACGGTGGGGTACGTGTGTTCAAGCACGTTTCCATACCGAACAGATGATATCATAATCTGTCTCAATTGATCCACATCTAATGATCAACCGAAAATATCCACAGTAATGTGTGCTTCAAATAACAGGTGGAATTATCAATCTTTTCCGCTGCTTCACATATTATCACATTTTCCGCCGTCACATATTACAATGATTACGAAACTCGACTAGTGTTTAATGTGCGATAATTGATTGAATGTGTTCGTTACAGACACTCGTGAAAAAAAACTGTGAAATACAAGCAAGCATTGTGTGTGACAAAGAAAAAACAGTTTGATCCACCTGGTGCTGACTTGGTCTTTTCAGAACTGGCTTAATAATGCGTGCTTCCACCTACTGTCCATGGAGCACAATTATCAAAGCAAGGATTTAGCTGCAGAGATATTCGAGTTGTTATATGACCCAATCTGTTATATTGCCCAACTCGGGTAACTAACCACTTAAACTCAATTGAACACACAATCACAAAAAATCGCGAACCAGTTTCAGATCGACATTAATAAGCACCATTGTTTCGCAGAAGCCGGAGTGGCTACCCGCCACAACTAAGTAAGCATTAGACTATAATGTTAAGGTTCTTCTAAAGGGGTTCATTTTTTTACTTCCATTGCCTCTCTTTATTGATCTTAGCTAATGACACGACAACGACGACGACGACGACGAAGGACCAACGCTTGAACCACGCGCAAAGTGGACATTAAGTAGGCACCCCGCACTCTTTCTCTCGTCAAAAGCCATCAATGTTGCGCATATATTTTCTCAGTGTCAATAATCCATCAATCGTCGAGGAGGCAGACGAAAACGAGAGTTGGTGTAGCTGCAGAATGGAATCGACATTTCAGAATACGATTTTTTTATTTCTGATCTTGAGATAACGATCTAAATTCAAATCTCCGAACGTGACTCATTTATTTCCGCGTTTCATTCATATGGTGAGACGATCTTGTGTCCAACTTAATTACCATTCGGTACGATTTTAGGGGCACTCATCTGAATAACCAAGAAGCTGGCATCGACCGAAAAAAAAATCTACCGGAGATAGATTAATCATTAGATCTTACGTTTTCAGCTGATTCTATTACGTATATGGTTGACAATGCAAATTGATTCGTTTTTCAATTCGGCTTAGGAACCATATAATTTTATTAGTCGCTTTGTCAAATGTTTGCAGTGTTCAGAGAATTTGCAAACACTAGCAGCTGGAGTGTTTTACTTAATTCTGCAAAACTTTCAGTCTCATCTCTATACATATATAAAAACCCAACTTTATTCACCGAGTAGTGATATTGCCTTTCTCGCATTTAGCCAATACACCAACCTTATATGGTGCTAATATGGTTAAGTGTACGATTTTCTTCATAAATTTTTAACGCAACGGTCAATCGTTATAAAATTCAATAGTAATCAACTAGGTTTGTCCTCTGTCGAATGCAACTTATTGCGAGAAAATCGGTTAAGAATTACTATATGAACAGTTGTCTAATGTTTTTCGTAGTTTTTGTGCACACACATACACACACACATGCACACATACATACACACGGACAGACAGACATTTGCTCAGCTCATCAAGCTGAGTCGATTGGTATATAACACTTGGGGTCTCCGAGGCTTCTATAAAAAGTTCGTTTTCGGAGTGAAATGATAGCCTTTCGGTACAACTTTGTTGTACGAGAAAGGCAAAATTGTGTTACATTTCTTTTGATGCAATATAACTCTCGAACTCTGAATGCTGAACATTTGTCTTTCAAGCAACAAACAAACATGATCTACTTTTTCACTCAATTCCGACAGAAAATTTTATACTCCTAAATAAACGTCTCTGAGGCATGTTTTCGAGTACAGCATTCAAGTCTATTCACATATCGACCGCAAAAGCAGATCAAAAGCTTCTGATTCTCGCGAACAATCTGCATATCATATAAAAACGCACTCTGATCTATTTTCTTACCAACCTAATAGGTACTAGCATTTCTACCACTCTTCAAAGAATCAGCTATGTTTTAAGCTTAAATGCATTTTCTACTAACAAAATAGAAAGCGAGGAAGATAGTTGACAAAAGAGATATACATATTTGAAATAGGCATTGAGAAGGAAGATTTGAAAATAGTCAAAATAGAAGGCAAGCAAAGGACAGAATACATATATATTGGGGACTATGTCCAAGGGCTTGACGATCCCTCTTCAGGCCATCTGCGAGTTGTGGCGCCTGCCTAGGATGTGGTGGGGTTTGACAGTGGGCCCTGTTAAACCTCTATAAAAAGCTGCATGTATCCGCAAGTAGGCCCCACCAATACGACCGTATGCCGCTCAAAGCGCACAAGCCCAAGTCCTGGGGTTGGGTGGGACGCTAAACAGCCCTGACACGACGGCCCTCCGACGAGACAGGAGGTTTGCGCAGGCCCAATAAGCCGCCTGGAAAACCAAACATTACGAACAATATAAGAGATAATGCGACTCGATATAATCGGCAAAGACCTAGACGACGAATAAAGGATCACGATTGGAAGCTTGGAACTTGGAACTGCAAGTCGCTAGGTTTCGCAGGTTGCGACAGGATGATCTACGATGAATTACATCCCCGCAACTTCAACGTCGTGGCGCTGCAGAAGATTTGCTGGACAGGACAGAAAGTGTGGAAAAGCGGGCATCGAGCGGCTACCTTCTACCAAAGCTGTGGCACCACCAACGAGCTGGGAACCGGCTTCATAGTGCTGGGAAAGATGCGCCAACGCGTGATTGGGTGGCAGCCAATCAACGCAAGGATGTGCAAGCTGAGGATAAAAGGCCGTTTCTTCAACTATAGCATCATCAGCGTGCACAGCCCACACGAAGGGAGACCCGACGACGAGAAAGAAGCGTTCTATGCACAGCTGGAGGAGACATACGATGGATGCCCACTGCGGGACGTCAAAATCGTCATCGGTGACATGAACGCTCAGGTAGGAAGGGAGGAAATGTATAGACCGGTCATCGGACCGGATAGTCTACACACCGTATCGAATGACAACGGCCAACGATGCATAAACTTCGCAGCCTCCCGCGGAATGGTAGTACGAAGCACCTTCTTTCCCCGCAAAAATATCCACAAGGCCACATGGAGATCACCTAACCAAGAAACGGAAAACCAAATCCACCACGTTCTAATCGACGGTAAATTCTTCTCCGACATCACGAACGTCCGCACTTACCGCAGTGCGAATATTGAATCCGACCACTACCTCGTTGCAATATACCTGCGTTCAAAACTCTCGACGGTGTACAACACGCGTCGAAGTCGGACGCCGCGGCTTAACATTGGGCGGCTACAAGACGGTAGACTAGCTCAAGAATACGCGCAGCAGCTGGAAGTGGCACTCCCAACGGAAGAGAATCTAGGCGCAGCGTCTCTTGAAGATGGCTGGAGCTGGAGAGATATTCGATCCGCCATTGGAAGCACCGCAACCGCAGTACATGGCACGGTGCCCCCGGATCAGAGAAACGACTGGTATGACGGCGAATGTGAGCAGTTAGTAGAAGAGAAGAATGCAGCATGGGCGAGATTGCTGCAACACCGCACGAGGGCGAACGAGGCACGATATAAACAGGCGCGGAAGAGTAAAAACTCGATTTTCCGGAAAGCGTCCGGAAAAAGCATCAGCAGGAAGATCGAGACCGTGAAGAGACGGAGCAACTGTGCCGCGCTAATAACACACGGAAGTTCTATGAGAAGTTGAACCGTTCACGTAAGGGCCACTTGCCATAGCCCGATATGTGTAAGGACATAAACGGGAACCTTCTTGCGAACGAGCGTGAGGTGATCCAAAGGTGGTGGCAGCACTACGAAGGGCACCTGAATGGCGATGTAGCAGACGAAGATGGCGGTATGGTGATGGACCTGGGAGAACGAGCGCAGGATATAATTCTACCGGCTCCGGATCTTCAGGAAAGCCAGGAGGAGATTGGCCGGCTGAAGAACAACAAAGCCCCTGGAGTTGACCAACTACCAGGAGAGCTATTTAAACACGGTGGTGAGGCACTGGCTAGAGCGCTGCACTGGGTCATTACCAAGATTTGGGAGGAGGAAGTTTTGCCGCAGGAGTGGATGGAAGGTGTCGTGTGTCCCATCTACAAAAGGGCGATAAGCTGGATTGTAGCAACTACCGCGCAATCACATTGCTGAACGCCGCCTACAAGGTACTCTCCCAAATTTTATGCCGTCGACTAGCACCAATTGCAAGGGAGTTCGTGGGGCAGTACCAGGCGGGATTTATGGGCGAACGCTCTACCACAGACCAGGTGTTCGACAATCGCCAAGTACTGCAGAAATGCCGCGAATACAACGTGCCCACACATCATCTATTCATCGACTTCAAAGCCGCATATGATATAATCGATCAGGACCAGCTATGGCAGCTAATGCACGAACACGGATTTCCGGATAAACTGACACGGTTGATCAAAGCGACGATGGATCGGGAGATGTGCGTATGTCGAGTTTCAGGGGCATTCTCGAGTCCCTTTGAAAACCGCAGAGGGTTACGGCAAGGTGATGGTCTTTCGTGTCTGCTATTCAACATCGCTTTGGAAGGGGTAATACGAAGAGCAGGGATTAACACGAGTGGTACAATTTTCAATAAGTCCGTCTAGCTATTTGGCTTCGCCGACGACATAGATATTATGACACGTAACTTTGAGAAGATGGAGGAAGCCTACATTAGACTGAAGAGGGAAGCCAAGCGGATCGGACTAGTCATCAATACGTCGAAGACGAAGTACATGATAGAAAGAGGTTCAAGAGAAGACAATGTGAGCCACCCACCGCGAGTTTGCATCGGTGGTGACGAAATCGAGGTGGTAGAAGAATTTGTGTACTTGGGCTCACTGGTGACTGCCGAAAATGATACCAGCAGAGAAATTCGGAGACGCATAGAGGCTGGAAATCGTACAGACTTTGGACTCCGCAAGACGCTCCGATCAAATAGAGTTCGCCGCCGTACCAAACTGACAATCTACAAAACGCTCATTAGACCGGTAGTCCTCTACGGATACGAGACCTGGACGATGCTCGTGGAGGACCAACGCGCACTTGGAGTTTTCGAAAGAAAAGTGCTGCGTACCATCTATGGTGAGGTGCAGATGGCGGACGGTACGTGGAGGAGGCGAATGAACCACGAGTTGCATCAGCTGTTGGGAGAACCATCCATCGTTCACACCGCGAAAATCGGACGACTGCGATGGGCCGGGCACGTAGCCAGAATGTCGGATAGTAACCCGGTGAAAATGGTTCTCGACAACGATCCGACGGGCACAAGAAGGCGAGGTGTGCAGCGGGCAAGGTGGGTCGATCAGGTGGAGGACATTTTGCAGACCCTCCGCAGACTGCGTGGTTGGCGAAGTGCAGCCATGGACCGAGCTGAAAGGAGAAGACTTTTGTGTGCAGCACAGGCCACTCTGGCCTTAGTCTGGTAATAAAGGGTGTACGGAATCAAATTCAAAAGTCACTTCCAAAATGTCACCAAATGTCATTCAAAAGTCACTTCCAAATCACTTTCAAAAGTCGATAACATTTCGCCTCCTGGGCTGATTTTAACGAAATTTTGTGGAAGACGGCTTCAGCATGTGTTATTCACACTGCGTGAGTTTCATTACGAAATTTCCAGTAGTTTCGAAAATACAGCCGAAGGAACAGGACGTGTGCAAATAAATCTTGCGCATTCACCTCCATATTCCACATCTTATAAAAAGATGTTAGTAATCCAATTTTGTGCCTTTGACCCCAAAATCACCAGAATTGCGGCCGATCGAAAGATACTGGTCTGGAATGAAAACACGAGCTTCGGAAGCCTCCAAAATTGATCATTACGGAACATAAAATGTTGATTTGGCCTTTCGCGTCAACATTTCGTATTGGTTTATAACTCCAACGTCAACATTTTCGATTATCCGACTATTACAACTAAACTTTCCAAAAAACTTTCTGTTTTGTCGCTTTTATAGTAAAAAACCAAAATCAGAAAAATCAGAAAAGCGCTGAAATTCGATTTTGGACTTACATTTGTCAGATTTTGGGAGAGCCTCAATCTCATTGTTCAGGCCGGATCACACTGCAGCACTTTTTTGATTTTTTGTTTTCGATTTTTGTAATAGTTAGAGGCGTCAAAAAATATGGTTTCTTTGGTAAAGTTGACTTTTTTTAAGTTAAACAATCGACTGAGACAATAAAATTAGTTATTTTTTTTAGTTGGGATGGATTGCAGGATGAAAAGTGTTAGTTAAGGACATGTACAAAATCTTATGAGCTCATTTAAGGAAAAGGCTTCAGCATTTGGATGTATTTAAGAATTAAAGTGAAACAGTTATACGTAGTCAAAGCTTACATATTGTATTTCGGTCCCTGAAAATTTCATTACAATTGGTTGATAGACTAGTTGTTGGCGAGTAGTTCAAAGTGATGCAATTTGATTCCGTACACCCTTTTAATAAATAAGAATATAATTCAAAAACTCTGCTTGAGATAACTAAACGAAGATAAAAAAATTTTCAATTACGTAAAGCTCAATTAAAATCAGACAATTGTCCATCTGTAATGCATCTCGACAAAGTGTTGGAGATAGCTCGATTTTAGTTGACATTTTTTGACGTAAACTACGTCTAAGGGGAAGCCTCAGATACCTGGTGCAAAATGAAAATTTCCAAATTGGGGACCGTCACGAAATCATGTAAGATTTCAAACGGTAATAGCGTCTTTATCTTTCGATGGATTTTCGACATTCGCTTATCAATCGATTCGGAAACTTTCTAGCAGTTTGCCAATTCTATTGATACTGTTGATTATCAACGTTAAACTATTGAAAATATTATTTCTTTCCAAACCGGGTGAAAAATTCAATCCCGTTCATAAATCCCCAACACGGACATCAGATTGCAGTAACGTACGGGCCTTTTGATCCACTGCTTCGTTTTCCCGTGTTTCGCGTGCGCGCGTCATTTTCATTCTGCATGTCACGGAGAACGGACGATTTCGTTCGCACGGGAGGGCTCGTTGATTGAGATTTATGAGTGATGATGCGGATGAAATTTTTCGTCAGGTGGTGGTGGCGGTCGTGGCAACAGCAGTATATCTTTTCTTCCGTGTTCCCAACAGCATCGTTGAATCTGGCAATCAACGTCGTGCTGTTGATGAGGCACATAAGTGGAAATAAATCGGTTCTTTTCAGGACCACAATTATGTTTGGGAGGAAGGTTAAGTTGAAATATTTTTTAGACGTAAACTACGTCTAAGGGGAAGACTCAGATACAGGGTGTAAAACGGAAATTTCCAAATTCGAGACCGTTGCGAAATAAGGATAGATTTCAAACACTAATAGCATCTTTATTTTTCGATGGATTTTGAATCACTTACTCTGCAGAAGTCGAATGATGGATGGAATCTTATGAATTTTTGCGTTACTGCTGCCGATTTATTGCAACAATCTCATGAATTTACTCTCAGTCAAACCAAATTCCTCCAATGAAAAATGTAATGCCCTGAAAAGGACAGATTTCAGATCATGCGGATTTCTAATCACCAACACAACAGCAACTATCCGATAGTCAGAATATCACAAGAGTATTTCACTCAAATGCAGATGCTGGCTCTACACGCTACACTGCAACAGATTGCCATCGTTGGATTCTCTGTCGCAACGATCCTGTTACGAGCGCTACCTACGCCATCGGTAGGAACGAAGAGCGTGCGTCAGAAAGAGAAGCTGCAAAAATGTATTTGCATGGATGCAAATTAAACCTGAAACAAGTAGCAGTCTATCTACTAAAATAATAATCTTGAGGGGAAATTTCACTGGTATTGATGCTATCCATGCGAATAAATTTTTGTTGCGCCCCTGACGCATGGTCGTGATTCCGCCACCGACGGAAACTATCAGCCATCACCAAGCGATTCATATGAACTTTGATCAAAATTCGTTTCGCCTCAAATTATGGCTTAAGAGCTGTTTTCACTGATGACACTTCAGGCGCAACCGTTGCAGAAATAAACACCACCATAGCCGCCATCGTAGAGACACGCAAGAAAATTCCATCTGAGTGCTGTTGATGCTGACGACGACGACCGCGCGACCCACACCATCGCCGGGAATAAAATTTCCAGTAGGAGCTCCGCCGATGTCGAAGGTGGTACCACGGTCTGCTCTTCGCGACATCTCGACCGAAATGGCTCGCGCGCGCGGGAGAGCTGCTTTCTTGTAATCAATAAAGTTGAATCTGTAGCCACGCCCCTTTGGTGAGTGTTTGACGGTTACACAATATTTGCAGCCATACCGAAGAAAAAAGAGGCGGGACTAATGAGCCATCTTTATTGATGATAAGAAAACTGCTCTCCCCCGCGCGTGTGGCATTACATTAGAAATGTAACCGAAAGAAAATGCGAACGAATCAATCGGTTCTTCTCAGGGCCACCATCCTATGCAAAGGAAGAGGTGAAGCGAATATTGTTCTAAGAGCAAATAAACCACTTGGCGACGCCATAATGTTGCCGTCCGTAGCATAATCACGTAGTGCGTATCACTCATAATCACGCACTAAAGATAAAATCGTTTTGCCGAATATTTCCAACTGCCGAAAATGCCATTTGATCGTAAATATCATTTGGTCGAACAAGTATTATACGATCGGAAATGTCGTTTGGGCAAACAGATGATGTGACGACTGTAGAGTAGAGTGGGGCAAGAGTACGCTCTTAGATTATGAAGCAAGCTTCTGCATATCAAATCCATGTCGACGATTCATATAATCTTTCTATATGTTACACAGCGGAAAATTATTGAAATTATTGTGAGTAGAACCTTTATTGCAAGACAGGTGGAAAACGCACTTTTACCGCACCGGTGGGGTAAGAGTGCGGATCGGGTGGGGTAAGAGTACGCATTTTGCAGGGTCTAAGGGGCTAAGAGGCCTTTCACAAATTACGTAACGCTGAAGGGGGAGGGAGAGGGTCAAGCCGAGCGTTACGATTCATACAAAAATATTAAACCTTCCATACAAAAAATGTTACGAAAATCACCAAATTTAACATTACGTAATTTTAGGAAGAACCCTAAGTGTTGCGTAATTTATGGATGTTTATTTCCATTAAATGAAATTATCATTTAGATGAAATTGTGTTTTCGGACTATGTTTAGGTGTAAAACAATAACTAATACAGTTATTTTGCTACAGTGCTTTGTTCGCTAAGACCTTCCCAACACCAAATAACTTCAACCCATCCATAAAACTTGTAATAATTTTCGATGTCTGGCCCTTTTTTCTTTGTTGTGGATCTTTACGCTTTGGAAGTAGTTTTATTTCGGCCGGAGAAACAGGTTTGACATCAGAGCTTGAAGATTCACATGCGTACTCTTGCCCCACCCGTTCCTGCGTACTTTTACCCCACAGCCCCAAAATTTATTCAGGTAATAGTTTTGACCTCTTGGCAAAATCAACCGGATTGGTGTTATAGGTTATCGAAATGGTATAATGTTCACCTGATTGAATGTATATATGGTAATGAAATACTAGTTGCGGAAACATGATTATTTTTAGCAAAATGACCAGAAAATTATCTAACTTCATATCCCCCTTGTTGTTTATTCCAATCGTTTACAATTATACATGACAACAGTTGATCAGAATACCTGTAAAACTGATGCAGCTGCTAATTATTTTTTTTATTACTTTAAAAAATCGAAAACGTACTCTTACCCTACGCGCACTCTTGCCGCACTCTACTCTAAATGTCGTTTGCCAAAAATGTTGTCGGCCGAACAATACTCCTAACAGATGATTGTTAGAAATTGTTATGGACATACTCTTATACAAATATTGTATTAAACCTTACAATTTTGCTAGCTTTTCTTCTAATATTTGTTTGTAAGTTACATTTTTTGTATAAGAATCTAACAGTTTCACATATGCTTGGTTCTTATACAGGTTATGTTAGTTTGTTATTCAGTATTGTTGGAGAAACTAACAGACGCTGGTTGGATGTAGAGAATGTAAAAACTGTGAAGTCATAATGATAATTGAGAAGTAAAGGGTCATTTGGCTCAAAGGTTCATTAGGCCGAAAGGGTCATTTGGTCGAAAGGGTCGTTTGGCCGAAAGGGTCATTTGGCCGAAAGGGTCATTAGGCTGAAAGGGTCATTAGGCTGAAAGGGTCATTAGGCCGAAAGCGTCATTTAGCCGAAAGGGTCATTTGGCAGAAAGAGTCGTTTGGCCAAAAGGGTAATTTGGCCGAATAGGCCATTTAGCCGAATAGTTCATTTGAAAATTGAGAAATTAGGAGTGAGAGGAGAGACGTTTCACTTCTTACTCTTCACTTTTCTCTTCTTACTGTAAAAAGCGAGAAACGCGAAAAGAGTAGTGAGACGTCTTACTACCCCCTTCGCACTACTCACTTTTCACAATGAGAAGTGAGAAATGGGGGGTGAGAAGTGAGACGTCTTTCTTCTCACTCCTCATTTCTCACTTCTCACTGTGAAAAGTGAGTAGTGCGAAGTGGGTAGTGAGACGTCTCACTTCTCATTTCGCGCTTATCACTTTTTACAGTGAGAAGAGAAAAACGAAAAGTGAGAAATGAGACGTCCTTTTTCTCATTCCCAATTTCTCACTTTTCAAATGAACTATTCGGCCAAATGACCTATTCGGACAAATATCCTATTCGGCCAAATGTCCTATTCGGCCAAATGACTTTTTCGGCCAAATGACCTTTTCGGCCAAAAGACCCTTCCGGTCAAATTGCCCTTTCGACTAAATGGCCCTTTCGGCCAAACGACCCTTTCGGCCTGATGACGCTTTCGGCCTAATGCCCCTTCCGGCCAAATGACCCTTTCGGCCAAATGACCCTTTCGGCCAAATGACACTTTCGGCCAAATGACCTTTTCCGCCAAATAACCTTTATGTCCAAATGACCCTTTCGGCCTAATGACCCCTTCAGGCAAACAACCCATTCCGCCAAACGACTTTCGGTCTAATGGTCTGCTCGGCCAAATGGTATATTTGGCCAAACAGCTTTCGGCCTAGAGCAAATGGTTTTCGGCCGAATGGGTCTCGGCCAAATGACCCTTCCCCGATTTGAGGACATGTTTTCTGACAGGTAGGTGTACAGTTATAGAAAGGAATTTAAATCAAAGATTGAGATGCTTCATCTTCTCATTCTCGAACGGTAAATCATATCTGGCTATGTAACGTATGGTATTGTTTAGTGATCGATCAGAACAGAATAACTTCTGAACCCTTTGGCCAATTTCATCCAAATTTGGAGCACATTTTCTTTGTCCTAAAAGGAGACAAAAATTGTGTGTTTAGTTTACGTTTAGATCAGTGTAACTCCATATCGTGAGACTGATTTCTACCAAATTTAGAGCAAATAGTCTCTGTCCTAATGAGACGATTTTTCTGGAGGTTGGTAGGTCATTGGAAATGAAGAAAGTTGTGAGGCAGGGATATATCTCTTGTTGGAACTAATAAAACCCTGCCGAAATGCTTTATTTTTGAAGTTATTCGCAAAATTGGCCAAATTAGGAACATGGCCAAAACCGGTACAGTTCCCCTAATAGTGAACAGCTTCAAAAGTAATGATCATTCGACATATCGCACCTTGGACATAATTTATGTTGTGTTTACTGTAATAGTTATTTGACTGAGTGGTGCTGGAATACATGGAAATGATGGAAAAAAGAATAAGCACGTGTTGCAGAAGGTTCAAGGGTGGTTCGATGTTTGTTTTACCTTTTCATTAGATATGAAAAGTTAAATATTTGCCACAAAAAGCAGCAAAAAATATCTAAACTGTTTCATAAGGTTCTGCGACTGTAATATTTCCATTGGGGTTCCTCTCGATTTTTTGCGCTTCCACTGAGTAACCGTAAAAGTAATCGAGAAAATCTTGATATCGAATAAATCAACAATACAATCATATAAAATTGTGGTTGATGTTGAGGACTGTTAACATTTCATGCAGCAGATAGCGGTCGATCTGCACACTGTGCCCAGGACATGTGGGCTATTTTCAAGCATAGGGAGTTAGATAGGGGTGTATAAAGCCAGACTCAGATAAACAGGTGAAATTGCTTCCCATAAGTCGTATATAAAATGATGAAAACTTATTCCTTAATTTTAGGAAATCACCATATTATTAGGTAATATTTTTTCTCAGTTTTCGTCCAACTTCTCACTTCTCAATCATCATTTCTCAATTCTCACTGCGAAGAGAGACATCTCTCTTCCTACTTCACTCTTCCTACTTTTCACAGTAAGAAGTGATATGTGAGAAATGAGGAGTAAGAATTGAGTAGTGAGACGTCTCACTTATTTGAACAAATATCATATTCGGCCAAATAACCTATTCGGCCATATGACATTTTTGACCATATGACATTTTCGGCCGAATGACCTTTTCGGCCAAATGACACATTCGGCCGTATGACCCGTTCGACCAAACGACTTTCAGCCAGATTGGTTTCGGCCTAATGGTTTGGTTGACCTAGTGTCATTCGGCCAGATATTTTTCTGCCAAACGACTCTTCCCCTTATTCGTTATTATCGGATCTTTTATCGAATGTGCATTTCGGAACATTTTCATTATTGATGAATTGTTTCTTGGTTGAGTTGAAGGAGCATAAAGAATTTAATAATTCAAGCTCTTTATACTTTTTATACGTGCACCGGCGACCTCCAGCTGATTTTCAATGATGGAAATCTTACCTGAAATTAAAAGAAAAAAAGAACATTTATTAGAAGATGTACGTTGCTATACTATGACGTCTAAATTAGATTCGGAATAAACAATTCAACAACCTATAACAATCAAACTCATACCAAATTAAGCGAAAGCAAGGATGCTCCACCTGAAATTAAATTCAATTTCAATAATTTCCTTTCGATTTTCAACACTTCCCATTGCCGTTCACCCAATCAAAAATTTGCCATTCCAATTACGCCGGGCGCATTGATTGAAATCATGTTACCAAAACCCTCAAAACTCAATAACCAACCGAGGGAGGTGGGTACGGACGGCTCGAGTGAGCGACAGATTTCAATTTCGACTGAGGCTGCTCCACAATTGAGTGCGGGTAATTTTCGCGGGAAGGAATCCACCGCTGTGGGCTCTGGAACAGCAGCAGTTCAACAGCCATTGAAATCGATTCCGAAGCGATCGCAATTGTATGAAGTTAGGTTAGTGCGAGCTCTGTCGGTGAAAGCGACTATGTT
The DNA here is from genome assembly GCF_024139115.2 of Armigeres subalbatus. Lineage (NCBI taxonomy): Eukaryota > Metazoa > Arthropoda > Insecta > Diptera > Culicidae > Armigeres > Armigeres subalbatus. The sequence continues at coordinate 92,711 of NW_026943741.1, forward strand.
TCTGAAGGTTCCTAAGATAGGGTGTGTTAATTAACGAATACTCAATACCGAAGATTTTCAAACTCAAACACCGTTTGTCGTTATATGGATTTTATTTGTTTTAAAGGTGTCTACCTGTATTCCATATTTGAAGCGCACATCACTATTTGATTTAAAATTTCCGAAAATAATTTACTCATAATCAAAACACTTCAAAGATTTATACAAACGAAAAATGAGTCACACCCTACCCAGCAGCAAGCAGCATGCAATTTCACTTTTATTTGTTTGAAAAGCCCTTCTAGATTGCTGCAGCACGGCCCAGCAGTCAGTCATTCGGCGCGAAGCATGTGTGTAATTAACGATTATGAGAGGCGTTCACTTGCTCCATACACGGGTGGGTTATTTGGACCACCTTCATCAGTCACCAGGCCAGCGAAGCCGAGCGAAACCAACATATTGCAACATCGATAAATGGTCATCAATGGGGGCAGTGCTCGCTCTAATTGGCAGCAGCCATCAAACAGACATCGTCGGTTGTAAAATCGGACGCGCATGAGATCACCAGGGCATGCAATTTGGTAATTATTTTGGAAACAAATTGGGCGAAAAAATGTGTTGGTGCTTTGCTGGCAGGGTGGGGGGTTGATATATCCTTGGCCTTGATCACTTTCAGAATCTATTGAGCGAATTTATCGGCCAAGCTGTTATTGCGGGTCGATCCCAAAATATTATAATTATTAAGTTGAGAAATAAAATAACAATGGGCAATTCATGTTTTGGGGAAACAGATATCCAATACATGTTCATATTCCCAATTAATAGATAAGTGAGCCTACAAGTACGAGCACCAAATTTATTATCAATTTCACGAGTTCTCAGCGAACCAATCACATCAGTTGAATCCACAAAAATTGCGATGAAAGCGCAATCAATATTTTATTTCAATTAATTTATCGCTCATTATTTATCTTGTTCGGAGCGCTGGCTAGATCAACAACTTCTCTGAGGTACCCACCGAATCAATTCGATTGCAATTTTCAAACTATGTGCTCCAATCGCCGTACATCAGCACCAATCAGTCGGTTCGATTGTAGGTGGATTGCCTTTTCCCAGTCTCGGGTTTCATGCAATTTTAATTTTCCTTCTAATATTTATCTTCATTCTCCCCTTTCGATTCTTCAGAGCGATGAATCAACCCTCGAATTGCTTCATCATCTAATTTCAAACCAATCAATGATCCCAAGTCCGGGAGGTGGATTCGAGTGTTCTAAGCTAACTCGAACATCATTCCGAGAGCTAAACGTGAAGGGCTTCTTTTTTTGCCAGCAGTTGCAGAAAAAGATTTAGCAAATGTTTAAGTTTCTTTGAAGCAGAAATTTTGAGCTTTTTTTTAGTTTGCTTTGCTAAAAGTAATCACTAATTTTAGTGTTATTCGGGGTTTCAAAGCATGACGAGCATCTCGGCAATGAAGAGGTTGATAACCAGCTTGTGTTGGTATATAGTGCCGAAAAAGCAGCAAAACTGTTATATCATGCGTTGGACCAATTAGGAGCGGAAATTGCACAGTCAGCAAACCCGCAATCATTAAGGCAAACATGCTTTACACATCCGAGGAAAGGTTTTTCATCTATTAACGTGTTTGTTTATGTGGGAATTACGTAATCACTGGTGCAAATAAATGACTCAGCTGTAGCGAAAATTGGAGCAAAAAGCTTGAAGTGTCAAGGTGATGCGCCGAATCGGAATAAATAATAGAAATAAAAATTATAAAAAAATGGCAATGATTGTTGAATTTTGGATCCAGTAGAAGCCATCAGATAGTTTTCCCTGACAAGATTGAAGCAGAACAGATATCAACTAAGACTAGAAGTCGGACGGATAAATCTTTGGTAGCCACTTCCAAAACAACTTTCGAGATCGAGTAGATATCTGGAATAAGCAGAGGAGGTAGATCATCCTTTCTAAAAACAAGCGAAGAATTCCGCAAATCCTACAATTCTGAATCATTAAAAACTCGGCAATTTTCTTTAGATTTTGCAAATCCATGAATTTTAAAAATTCTGAAAAATCTATGACAATGTCAATTTAGGGCTCATTTACAAATTACTTAGCACTACAGAGGGTAGGAGAGGTATATCAGTGCGTTACGGCCCATCTAAATTTTAGAAACCTACCATACAAAATACGTTATTCGGGAGTAAGTGAGTGTTAAAAAATGCCAAATTTAATGTTACGAAACTTGTTGAAGAACCAGTTTAATAATTTCACAAATCAAAAGTTGTTTATTATTTGATAATTACCTAAGAGATTTTTCGACTAGGTTTTCAATAGATTCGATTTCAATTGGATTTCTAATAGGTTTCAAATCGATTTATTCGATTCATCTCCGATTCGATCTTGATTCGAAATCGATTACTATTCGATTTGAATTCGATCTTAAACACAATTCGATTGTTTGTCTTCTATTCGATTTCGATTTGACTTCGAATCAATTCAAATTAGATTGTGATTCAATTTCAAATTTTGACATATCGAATTGTATAATGTTTTAATAGATTTGTACTTGATTTAGATTGTAATTTGATTTTGCATCGGTTTCGATTTTTAATCGATTTCAAAAAGATTTTGATGGAATTTCGATGAGATTTCAATTCGATTTCAAAGAATTCCGACTCGATTTCAATTCAAATTCGATTCGATTTTGATTCAATTCAATAAAATTTGATGAGAATTCAATTTGATTTCTAAATATTTCAAAATCTATTTCTATTTGATTTCGAACTAATCTTTTAACTGGTTTTAATTCGATTTTGATTTGTTTCCGATTTGATTTTGAATTTGTTACTATTGAAACTCGATTTGATTTCGATTCGTTTTCGATGCGATTTCGATTCGAAGTTTATTCGAATTCAATTCTTTTTCATTTCAATTGATATCAATTTTATTAGTATTCGATTCGATTTTCATTCGATTTCGATTCATTTTGATTTTAATTCAGTTGTATTTAAATTTGATTTCTTTTTGAATTGTGATCGATTTCGATCGGATTTCTAATCAACTTTGAATCACTTTATTTTCGTTATCGATTTAATTTCGATTCAATGTTGGCTTGAAGTAGAACCGATTTCGATTTAACTACGAATAGATATCGATTCGTTATAAATTCGATTTCGAATTCATATCGAATTTGAATTTGAATCGATTTCGAATCCATTTCAATTTTAATTTGATTAGATTTCGAATCCATTTCGATTTGAATTTCTCGATTTCAATTGGATTTCGACTCTAATTAACAAAATTTCGATTTAATTTCTATTTGAATTCTCATCTATTTTTAATTCGATATGGTGTAGATTTGGATTTGAATCGTAATCGTATTGAAATCATTTCACAATCGAATATCAATCTAATTGAAATCGAATTAGAATCGAAATCAAACTGAGCCGAAACCGTTCCTGAATGGATTGGAAATCGAAACGCATCTAAATTAAATCGAAATCGATTCGATTTCGAATCGAAATTGAATAAAAAAAAATTAACGAAATTGAATCTTAACTGAATCAAAATTGAATTAAAATCGAATCAAAATTAAATCGAAATCGAATCGAAATTGAAATCAAATCGAAATAGAATCGAAATCGAATAGAAATCGAATAGAAATCGAATCGAATTCGAATTGAAATCGAATTGAAATCGAATCGAAATCAAATCATATTTGAATCGAAATCGAATCAAAATCGAATCGAAGTCGAATCGAAATCGAATCGAAATCGAATTGAAATCGAATCGAAATCGAATCGAAATCGAATCGAAATCGAATCGAAATCGAATCGAAATAGAATCGAAATCGAATCGAAATCGAATCGAAATCGAATCGAAATCGAATCGAAATCGAATCGAAATCGAATCGAAATCGAATCGAAATCGAATCGAAATCGAATCGAAATCGAATCGAAATCGAATCAAAATCGAATCGAAATCGAATCGAAATCGAATCGAAATCGAATCGAAATCGAATCGAAATCGAAATTGAATCGAAATAGAATCAGAATCGAAGCGAAATCGAATCGAAATCGAATCGAAATCCAATCGAAATCTAATCTAATCTAAATCGAATCAAATCGAAATTGAATCTAAATCGAATCGAAATCGAATATAAATCGAATCGGGATCGAATCGAAATCGAATCGAAATCGAAATGAAATCGAATCGAAATTGAAATCGAATCGAAATCGAATTAAAATCGAATCAAAATCGAATCGAAATCGAATCAAAATCGAATAGAAATCTAATCGAAATGGAATCGAAAACTAATCGAAATCAGAACGATATCGAATCGAAATCGAATCGAAATCAAATCGAAATCGAATCGAAATCGAATCGAAATCAAATCGAAATCGAATCGATAAAGAATCAAATTCGTATCAAATTCGAATCGAAATCGAATCGAAATCGAATCGAAATCGAATCGAAATCGAATCGAAATCGAATCGAAATCGAATCTAATCGAAATCGAATCGAAATCGAATTGAAATCGATCGAATCGAATCGAAATCGAATCGAAATCGAATCGTTATCGAATCGAAATCGAATCGAAATCGAATCGAAATCGAATCGAAATCGAATCGAAATAGGAATCGTAATCGAAATAGAATCGAATTCGAATAGAAATCGAATCGAAATCGAATCGAAGTCGAAATCGAATCACATCGAATCGAATCGAAATCAAATCGGAATCGAATCGAAATCGAATCGAAATCAAATCAAAATCGAATCAAAATCGAATTGAAATCGAATCGAAATCGAAATCGAATCAAATCGAAAACAAATCAAATCGAGTCGAAATCGACTCGAAATCGAATCGAAATCGAATCAAAATCTAATCGAAGTCGAATCTGAATCGAATCTAAATCGCATCGAAATCGAATCGAAATCGAATCGAAATCGAATCGAAATCGAATCGAAATCGAATCGAAATCGAATCGAAATCGAATCGAAATCGAATAGAAATCGAATCGAAATCGAATCCAAATCGAATCGAAATCGGAATCGAAATCGAATCGAAATCAAATCCAAATCGAATCGAAATCGAATCGAAATCGAATTGAAATCGAATCGAAATCGAATCGAAATCGAATCGAAATCGAATCGAAATCGAATCGAAATCGAATCGAAATCGAATCAAAATCGAATCGAAATCGAAATCGAAAAAAATCGATTCTTTTTAGATTCGAATTCAACTCAATCTTGAATCAATTTCGTTTCAATTTCGATTCGATTTCAACTCGATTTTAATTTTTATTTGATTTCGATTTGTTTTTGATTCGATTCGATTTCGATTCGTTTTCGATTAAATTTTGATTCGATTTCGATTTGATTTCGATTCGACTTCAATTCGATTTCTTTTCGATTTCGATACGATTTCTATTCGACTTCGATTTGATTTCGTTTCGGTTTTGATTCGATTCCGATTGGATTTCGAACGTAATAATTGTAACGACTGTTCGAATCGAAAACGAATCGAAATGGAATCGAAATCAAATTGAAATCGAAATCGAATCGAAATGAAATCAAAATCGAATCGAAATATGAGCAAAATGTGATCGAAATCAAATCGACATCGAATCGAAATCGAAAAAAAATCGAATTGAAATCGAATCGAAATAGAATCGAAATCGAATCGAAATCAAATCGAAATAGAATCGAAATCGAATCGAAATAGAATCGAAATCGAATCGAAATCAAATCGAAATAGAATCGAAATCGAATCGATATCAAATCGAAATAGAATCGTAATCAAATCGAAATCAAATCGAAATCGAATCGAGATCGAATCGAAATCGAATCGAAGTCGAAATTAGCATTAGCATTTAGCAGTTCGCACAAATTCGTAGGTGTACAAGCCAAGACTATTGTATGAGAGTAGCATCACTTTCATCCGTTACCACAGATATTGATTTGGGACTAATCACTTACTCTTAGATGGAAGCAATGTACTCTCCAATAGTCGAGATCTGTCCTGGCCACGTCCTTGCGAATGCTGAGGAAGGGGAAGGATGGTTTGTTGGACACCTACTTAAGAAAGATGCAGAGAACTCTACGACCTCTCATAGGTGCCACGGGAGGTTTTGGGATTGTGTGGCTGGTTATAACAGTAGAAATCGTTTTGGTATAACGTGAAACACAGAAAGAACTAAGATAGAAATACAAAGTAGGAAAGGGACGAGCCTGGAATTGAACCCATGACCTCCTGCTTATAAGGCAGAAGCGGTAGCCACTAGACCACCGAGCTCGTCGAAATCGAATCGAAGTCGAAATCGAATCTAAATCGAATCGAAATCGGAATCGAATCAAAGTCAAATTGGATCGAATTCGAAATCGAATTGAAATCGAATCGATATCGAATCGAAATCGAATCGAAATCGATTCGGAATCGAATTGAAATAAAATCGAAATCGAATCGAGATCGAATTGAAATCAAATCGAGATCGAATCGAAGTTGAAATCGAATCTAAATCGAATCGAAATTGAATCGTAATCGAAATCGAATCGAAATCAATTCGAAATCGAATCGAAATCGAATCGAAATCGAATCGAAATCGAATCGAAATCGAATCGAAATCGAATCGAAATCGAATCGAAATCGAATCGAAATCGAATCGAAATCGAATCGAAATCGAATCGAAATCGAATCGAAATCGAATCGAAATCGAATCGAAATCGAATCGAAATCGAATCGAAATCAAATCGAAATCAAATCGAAATCAAAACGAAATCGAAACGATATCGAATCGAAATCTAATCGAATTCGAATTGAAATCGAATCGATATCGAAACGGAATCGAATCGAAATCGAATGGAAATCGAATCGATATCGAAATCAAAATCGAATCGAAATCGAAACGAAATCGAATCGAAATAGAATCGAATAGAATCGAAATCGAATCGAAATCAAATCAAAATCGAAAGGAAATCTAATCGAAATCGAGTTGAAATCGAATGGAAATAGAATGGAAATCGAATCGAAATCGAAATCGAAACGAAATCGAATCGAAATCGAATCGAAATCGAATCGAAATCGAATCGAAATCGAATCGAAATCGAATCGAAATCGAATCGAAATCGAATCGAAATTGAAATCGAATCGAAATCGAATCGAAATCGAATCGAAATCGAATCGAAATCGAATCGAAATCGAATCGAAATCGAATCGAAATCGAATCGAAATCGAATCGAAATCGAATCGAAATCGAATCGAAATCGAATCGAAATCGAATCGAAATCGAATCGAAATCGAATCGAAATCGAATCGAAATCGAATCGAAATCGAATCGAAATCGAATCGAAATCGAATCGAAATCGAATCGAAATCGAATCGAAATCGAATCGAAATCGAATCGAAATCGAATCGAAATCGAATCGAAATCGAATCGAAATCGAATCGAAATCGAATCGAAATCGAATCGAAATCGAATCGAAATCGAATCGAAATCGAATCGAAATCGAATCGAAATAGAATCGAAATCGAATAAAATTCGAATCAAAATCGAATCGAATTGAAATCGAAATCGAATAGAAATCGAATCGAAATCGAATCGAAATTGAATTGAAATCGAATCGAAATCGAATCGAAATCGAATCGAAATCGAATCGAAATCGAATCGAAATCGAATCGAAATCGAAATCGAATCGAAATCGAATCGAAATCGAATCGAAATCGAATCGAAATCGAATCGAAATCGAATCGAAATCGAATCGAAATCGAATTGAAATCGAATCGAAATCGAATCGAAATCGAATCGAAATCGAATCGAAATCGAATCGAAGTCGAATCGAAATCGAATCGAAATCGAATCGAAATCGAATCGAAATCGAATCGAAATCGAATCGAAATCGAATCGAAATCGAATCGAAATCGAATCGAAATCGAATCGAAATCGAATCGAAATCGAATCGGAATCGAATCGAAATCGAATCGAAATCGAATCGAAATCGAATCGAAATCGAATCGAAATCGAATCGAAATCGAATCGAAATCGAATCGAAATCAAATCGAAATCGAATCGAAATCGAAATCGAATCGAAATCGAATCGAAATAAAATCTAAATCAAATCGAAATCGAATGGAAATCGAATGGAAATCGAATCGAAATCGAATCGAAATCGAATCGAAATCGAAATCGAATCGAAATCGAATCGAAATCGAATCGAAATCGAATCGAAATCGAATCGAAATCGAATCGAAATCGAATCGAAATCGAATCGAAATCGAATCGAAATCGAATCGAAATCGAATCGAAATCGAATCGAAATCGAATCGAAATCGAATCGAAATCGAATCGAAATCGAATCGAAATCGAATCGAAATCGAATCGAAATCGAATCGAAATCGAATCGAAATCGAATCGAATCGAAATCGAATCGAAATCAAATCGAAATCGAATCGAAATCGAATCGAAATCGAATCGAAATCGAATCGAAATCGAATCGAAATCGAATCGAAATCGAATCGAAATCGAATCGAAATAGAATCGAAATCGAATCGAAATAGAATCGAAATCTAATCGAAATCGAAATCGAATCGAAATCGCAATTGGATGGAAATCGAATCGAAATTGAAATCGAGTCGCAATTGAAATGGAAATCGAATCGAAATCGAATAAAATTCTAATCAAAATGAAATCGAATTGAAATCGAATCGAAATCGAATCGAAATCGAATCGAAATCGAATCGAAATCGAATCGAAATCGAATCGAAATCGAATCCAAATCGAATCGAAATCGAAACGAAATCGAATCCAAATCGAATCCAAATCGGAATCGAAATCGAATCAAAATCGAATGGGAATCGAATCGAAATTGAAATCGAGTCGCAATTGAAATGGAAATCAAATCGAAATCGAATAAAATTCGAATCAAAAACGAATCGAATTGAAATCGAATCGAAATCGAATCGAAATCGAATCGAAATCGAATCGAAATCGAATCGAAATCGAATCGAAATCGAATCGAAATCGAATCGAAATCGAATCGAAATCGAATCGAAATCGAATCGAAATCGAATCGAAATCGAATCGAAATCGAATCGAAATCGAATCGAAATCGAATCGAAATCGAATCGAAGTCGAATCGAAATCGAATCGAAATCGAATCGAAATCGAATCGAAATCGAATCGAAATCGAATCGAAATCGAATCGAAATCGAATCGAAATCGAATCGAAATCGAATCGAAATCGAATCGAAATCGAGTCGAAATCGATTCGAAATCGAATCGAATTCGAATCGAAATCAAATCGAAATCTAATCCAAATCGAAATTGAAATCAAATTGAAATCGAATGGGAATCGAATCGAATTTGAAATCGAGTCGCAATTGAATTGGAAATCGAATCGAAATCGAATAAAATTCAAATCGGAATCGAATCAAATTTGAATCGAATCGAAATCGATTCGAAATCGAATTGAAATCGAATCGTAATCGAATCGAAATCGATTCGAAATCGAATTGAAATCGAATCGAAATCGAATCGAAATCGAATCGAAATCGAATGGAAATCGAATCGAAATCGAAATCGAATCAAAATCGAAATCGAAATCGAATCGAAATCGAATTGAAATCGAAATCAAAATCGAATAGGAGTAGAATCGAAATGAAATTGAAAACGAATCTGAATTGGTATCGAATTATAATCGAATCGAAATCGTATCGAAATTAAATCGAAATCGAATCGAAATCAAATCGAAATCAAATCGAAATCAAATCGAAATCAAATCGAAATCGATTCGATTCCGTTTTGATTTCTATTCGATTTCGATTTCGATTATATTTCAATTCGATTTCGATTCGATGCCGATTCGATTTCGATTCGATTTCAATTCGAATTCGATTCGATTTCAATTCGAATTCGATTCGATTTCAATTCGATTTCAATTTTGATTTCGATTCGATTTCGGTGCGATTCCATTCGATTTCAATTAGATTCCATTCGATTTTGATTTGTTTCCGAATCGATTTCGATTCCTTTTCGATTTCGATACGCACAGCCGTTACAACTGTAACGTAACACTGTGTAGCACTCAAGTAATGCCCTCGAGCTCTGTTTTGCGTTATCACATATGGAAGCGAATCAAAATTGAAAAATTATTGTTTTTTCTCTTCAAATAAGGAAATTTCTAAACGTAATAAATTGTATGTGTACACGATGGTTTTACGGCTACGGAAGAATGGTTAAACTCAATAACAGATCGAGGTTGACGTCATCTCATGTGGCGTTAATCGTAACCTTTTACCTAAATCACCTGTAATATGTTTTATTATCCTTTCATTAGGACCACCACGTCCATAAAGCCGTTCGTGTCCAACGAAGCCTTATGACCCTGCTCGAGTAGGAAAGGAGTGCAAAACATTCAATCAGCATTTAGTTACAATTAACCCAGATCTCCATCTCCTTCGCTTCCGCACTACGACCTGTGGAGGGTTGTGTCGTGCTGCCATTAATCGAGTGGAATGATATTCAAATTTATTGGCAGTATTAAATTTAATATGCAGCTCCCGTATTTTCCAGCCCAGTTTTCTCAGCCGGAGCTCCAGCCATCGACTGTGCGTTATGAGTGAGCATAACAGCGCAATTTTCAAATGAAACCGTTTCCCTCGTCGTCCCTGTCTTTTCCTGCATGCTTCTGAGGCTCATATAGATATTACTCTTTGTGTCGTCATGGCCCCCGTCCCGAGCAGTCGTTGGTTCTCTAGCCTAGCGCTCTGGCAACATACAGTCGAGTATCCAACAATACGCTGTTCGAATATGAGTTGCAGAAGTCCGAAGTCTTCACGACTAAGCATTTAAGGGTGAAATTAAAATGCTGGTCCTTTTTTGGTCAAAATATCATAGCAACAGGACAACAGGAACCCGTGCAACAGAGAACCGACTTTACCCATTTCCACGAATCCGAAACCAGCACGGTGGATGTGTTGGCGGTTTTCGAGCACAGTGCGCACATTTTTATGGCACTCGACACACCCTTCCAGTACATAAATTCCAGCAATTATCGCGTGGGATGTTTCCCATTGCCGGTGCCCTCTCCTGCACTATATGCCTGCCTGCTTGCTGGTTTCGCTTCTGTCATGAACTCATGTTTCCACGCCAGTGTTTCGACGAAGGAACCCCGGTTCGTATAGCTCATAAAGTTCCAGCAGCCGCAGTCTGTGCTCAGGTTGCTTCGCTATTACGGGAAACTGGGGTTTTTTATACAAATTGATTAGATTCTGATGGTTTACAGGACTATAATAAGCACATTTTGATTGTGGACGTTATAGAACGATTGGAACAGTTTTTGGTTATAACGCTTCTTTAAACGAATATGTTGACTCCAACGTTCAGTATTTGCAGTACCATACATTCAATTGTGTATCTTTTCCGCAAACCCAAGAACTAGAATATTTCATGTGCCATGTTCTTTGGAGCTAATGGAGCTCCAGTAGGTATGTCGTTCCGCTTACTATCCGGAGTCAGTGACAAGGAAGCTTAGATTAATTCACCTGTTTTTGTAGAAGAAATAATTTGGAAGTTTGTAGCAGATTCGGAATTTCTATTTCCATTCAAGAAGATAAACGTGTTAATAAGCCATAGTTCCAATAGCGAGCAAAGTATCAAACATTAATTCCTCGAAACTCTGCCCCAGCTGCAGCTTTCTGCTGGGAAACAAAAGTATGCCCATTGTCGCGAAAGAGAACCAGTTCTCGTCTAGGCCGATGATGTTCTGTTTCTGTGCGCTTCTCCGATCGTTTGTCATTTCGGCCTGGAAGAGTCATAATGCTGTTCAGAAACTGAACCAGGATGGGAAAGAGGTCGGACCCAGTCGTCCTCGTTCTTGCGGTTGGGTGGACGCAGCACAAGACTATGGGACTATGTTGTCATTTTTTTTTTGCAATAATTTATGGGCATGTTGCGAATTTTTAATGATTATTTATGAAAAATTGCTCCGAGCGACAGCAACTGGCAAGTGCAGTTGTACGCCGGCAATGGATGGGTGCACTCCGGTAGAAAAGGTTTCTTGGGAATGCAGCACAGCTGTGAGCAGTAATTCATTGGAATGTTATTTGATATTGATTCTTGGAATAAGTGGAAGACCATGAGAAGAAGTCAATAAAGAAGATCAATGTACAAATATTTGTTTTTTTTTTAATTATTAGTATTTCAACAGAACTGTACCTAAAAATGGTATGGTAACCAGTAGTAGTAGATAATTGATCCCTACAAGAAAGAAAGGGGTACAAAAATGACTTGCTCTGAAATGATTAGGAATAAAATTTCAGCACCAGGCAATGATTTCCATACAAAATGGTCTTTTATTGAATTTTCATCCAAATCTACATCCACATTCATGACGAATTGATGCAGCTGAAACTTTGTCTTTCAGCACAAAACGACCTATTTTTAATTATTGAAAATAATGACAGTCTAAGAGCTTATGTCTATGAAAATTCTTTGGAATTTATCCGAATTGCAAAGAAATCCAATCCGTTATTCCGAAAAATTCAAATCCGGGATTCCGGAGAAAACCGACGGGAATTCCGAAGGATTCCGACCGGGGGTCTGAAGAATTCCGACCGAAATTAAAAACGATTTTGATAGGAATTTTGGAGTAATACCGAAGAATTTCGACTGGAATTCCGAAAAAGACTGGAATTCTGACTGGAATTCTGACTGACTAGACAACTCTGGTGAAATTCCGAACGGAGCTTAAAAAAACTCCAGCCGGAATTCCGAAGAATTCTTGACGAAATTCCGAAGAAATTCTGATCGGAATTCCAAAGAAGTTCTGACCGGAATTCTGCAAAAATTCCAACCGAAATACTGAACAAAAAATTCGAAGATAAACCGACCAGAATTCCAAAGTAGTACATCTGATAGGTACTTCGAAGAAATTCTGAATGGAACTCCGGAAAATACCGATCGAAATTCTGAACAAAATATGACTGGAATTCAGAATATATTCCGACCGGAATTCTGAAAAAATCCGAAATTCCAGAGAAAAAATCTGAAGAAATTCAGACCGCAACTCTGACTGATTTGAAGGTATACCGAAGAAATTCTAAATGGATCTCCAAATACCGGAAAAATACCGACGGAAGTTCTGAAGAAATTCTGATCTCCGAAAAAATCGACTTAAATTCTGAAAAAATAAACCCGACCAAAATTCGGTCCAAAAATTCGACCGGATTTCCGAAGAACTTCAACTGGAGCTCCGAAGAACTCCAAAGAATTCCGAATACTTCTAATTAACTATCAGAATTCCAAAAAAAACCTGAAGGTATACCGAACGTAATTATAAAGAAATTTACACCGGAATTCCAAAACAAAAATCCAAGAAATTTCTACAGAAATTCTGAAGAAATCCAACCGGAGTTCAGAAGATTTATGACCGGAGTTTTGAAGTATTTCGAATAATAACGACTGGTGTTCCCAAGAATTCTGATCTATATTCCGGAAAATTGTACCCGGAATTCCGAAAAAAAAAATACAATCGGAATTCCAGAGAAATTTTGAATGGCATTCCAAAGCAAAATCGGAATCGCGAAAAAACATGAAATTCTGGCTCAAATTCCTAACAATAAAAATACTTCCCATAGAGGGGTCCCGTAGCGTAGTTGTCTACACGTCCGCCTTATAAGCGGATGATCATGGGTTCGATTTGCCGCCCCTTCACCAAACCCTCGTCAGTCGCTGAATCCGCAGCCCATACGGTGGCTCTTGGTGTAGGGGAGAACGGTCCAAAATGCACCCCTTAAGCTTTTTTGATGTTTTCGCCAATATAAACCAAAATACACAACCTGTTTGTACAAGTGTATTGTTATATTGTCGCATTATATATGTCGTACTGTAATTGACCATTTGTAAGTGAATGCATAGTAAATAAATCAGTTTAGACTCAACTATCACCATGGCGAGATGGCATAGCATTTTATTCGTCTTTTACACAACGTAGGAAGAAAGTTCTGCCCGTGCGCGATCACAACCATTTCAACGTATAGGTGCAACATTTACAAACCCAGCTACATTTCACAATGATCTCCTATTCAAAACAATAAGGTTTTCATGACTTTCTTACGCATTTAAAAAATGTTTTAAAAATAGGCCTGGGGCAAAACGCCCGAATGGTGGTCTAAAATGACTCAATTGCATGTAAAATGATGGTGAACGCATGGTTGTTTGTTTTTCCTTAATGGATTGAACTACAATCTTACGGATGTGGTGGAAGAATAGCAAATCGTAAAATTTGAGTGAATATGGAGGGATTTAGCTTATTTTTTTCCAATGGAGCTCAATGATGGATAACTTATTATGAATTGTAATGGTAATATTCGTTCATAAATGTACTACAACAGATTATATGAGTGATTTTATGAATGAGGCCATTTTGCCCCAGGGGTGCATATTGAACCGTTCTCCCCTACGCGCCTTACCGTTACGGCTGCCTGATGACGACTGACAACTTGTTCTTCTCGGAGGCATTCCTCCAACGTTATCCAGATAAATGGCAACCGAACAATGCAACGATCATCGGATTGACGACACGGACAAATGGACAAAATGGACTCACGGTGAGATGGACCAGCAACGACAACAACAATGAATAATGGAAAATCTAGAAATAGATTCTGTGTGGGTACTGGTCTGGTAACAGTAGCTGTTAAGTAACACAGAGTGCCTATAAAGTATAGGAAATAAAGAAAGGAATAAAAAAAATACTTCCAAGCAAAATTCAGAAAAAATGCAATCGGAGCTCCCGAGTATTCCGATCGAAATTCCAATGAATTCCAACCGGAATTTGGAACAAATTACTACCAGAATCATAAGAAATTTCGAACGGAATTCCGACAAAAAAAAACCGACCGAAATTCTACAGAAATTCCAACCAGAGCTCTGAAAAAAAAATTCAAGGAATTCCAACTGAAATTTTGAAGGATTCAAATCGATTCGAGAATTCTGATCTTTTTTTTTTATTTCAATAGTTGTTCGATTATTATTATTATTCAGACTAAGGCCAAAATGGCCTGTGCGGTATATTAGAGTCTTCTCCATTCGGCTCGGTCCATGGCTACACGTCGATCGATCCACCTTGCCCGCGGGTTTCGAAGGGACTCGAGAATGCCCCTGAAACTCGAACTACGCACATCACCCGATCCATCGTCGCTTTGATCAACCGTGTTAGTTTATCCGGAAATTCGTTTTCGTGCATTAGCTGCCATAGCTGGTCTCGATCACGAGCTCGGTGGTCTAGTGGCTATCGTTTCTGCCTTATAAGCAGGAGGTCGTGGGTTCAATTCCAGGATCGTCTATGTCCTACTTTGTACTTCTATCTAAGTTCTTTCTGTGTTTCACGTTATACCAAAACGATTCCTACTGTTATAACCTTCCACACAATCCCAAAACCTCCCGTGGCACATATGAGAGGTCGTAGAGTTCTCTGCATCTTTCTTAAGTAAGTGTCCAACAAACCATCCTTCCCCTTCCTCAGCATTCGCAAGGACGTGGCCAGGACAGATTTTGACTATTGGAGATTGCATTGCTTCCATCTAAGAGTTAGTGATTAGTCCCAAATCAATATCTGTGGTAACGGATGAAGGTGTTACTACTCTCATACTTGTACCACCTACGAATTTGTGCGAACTGCTAAATGCCAATGCTAGCTGCCATAGCTGGTCTCGATCGATTGTATCATATGCGGCTTTGAAGTCGATGAATAGATGATGTGTGGACACGTTGTATTCGCGGCATTTCTGCAGTACTTGGCGAATAGCGAACACCTGGTCCGTGGTGGAGCGTTCGCCCATAAAACCCGCCTGGTACTGCCCCCCAAACTCCCTTGCAATTGGTGCTAGTCGACGGCATAAAATTTGGGAGAGTACCTTGTAGGCGGCGTTCAGCAATGTGATTGCGCGGTAGTTGCTACAATCCAGCTTATCGCCCTTTTTGTAGATGGGACACACGACACCTTCCATCCACTCCTGCGGCAAAACTTCCTCCTCCCAAATCTTGGTAATGACCCAGTGCAGCACTCTAGCCAGTGCCTCACCACCGTGTTTAAATAGCTCTCCTGGTAGTTGGTCAACTCCAGGGGCTTTGTTGTTCTTCAGCCGGCCAATCTCCTCCTGGATTTCCTGAAGATCCGGAGCCGGTAGAATTATATCCTGCGCGCGTTCCTCCAGGTCCATCACCATACCGCCATCTTCGTCTGCTACATCGCCATTCAGGTGCTCTTCGTAGTGCTGCCGCCACCTTTGGATCACCTCACGCTCGTTCGTAAGAAGGTTCCCGTTTATGTCCTTACACATATCGGGCTGTGGCACGTGGCCCTTACGTGAACGGTTCAACTTCTCATAGAACTTTCGTGTGTTATTAGCGCGGTACGATTATATCGAGTCGCATTATCTCTTATATTGTTCGTAATGTTTGGTTTTCAAGGCGGCTTATTGGGCCTGCGCAAACCTCCTGTCTCGTCGGAGGGCCGTCGTGTCAGGGCTGTTTAGCGTCCCACCTAGCACCAGGACTTGGGCTTGTGCGCTTTGAGCGGCACACGGTCGCTTTGGTGGGGCCTACTTGCGGATACATGCAGCTTTTTATAGAGGTTTAACAGGGCCCACTGTCAAACCCCACCACATCCTAGGCAAGCTCCACAACTCGCAGATGGCCTGGGGAGGGATCGTCAAGCCCTTGGACATAGTCCTTGCTGCCCGCATTCTGCAGAAATTCCAACCAAAAATCCGAAAAAAAAATTCAAGAAATTCCAACCGAAATTCTGAAGGATTCGAACCGGAATTCCGATCGATTTCCTTTTTTTTTATTTGATTTAAGACTCATTAAATAGTTATTCGAGTATATTCCTTTTTTCAGGATCTCCAGGTCATTTTGGAGTGCTGTCATAGTGCCTGATAGTTTCCGTTCGTGCAGTTTGTTGAATTATGTGCCGGCCTCCTGGTTCTCGATGTTCGTGACTACATACTACAGTTGTTATCTTCCGAGTCAGAGGTTACCTTTTAAATTTGTGGTGATTCCAACCAATTGATTTGCCATTTGGATGCATTATAAAACTGAGTTTTCCTTGGGCAACAGTGGGTCATATTAGAATCTGTGTCAAAAGGTCGAAGGTCAAAAGGTCGAAGGACAAAAGGTCAAAAGGACAGAAGGTCGAAAGGACAAAAAGTCGAAAGGACAAAAGGTCAAAAGGACAAAATGTCGAGAGGACAAAAGGTCGAAAGGACAAAAGGCCGAAAAAACAAAAGGCCGAAGGGACAAAAGGTCGAAAGGACAAAAGGTCGAAGGGACAAAAGGTCGAAGAGACAAAAGGTGGAAAGGACAAAAGGTCGAAAAGAAGAAATTTCGAAGTGACAAAAGGTCGAAAGGACAAAAGGCCGAAGGGATAAAAGGTCGAAAGAATAAATAGTCGAAAACAAAAGGTCGAAAGGATAAAATGTCTAAGAACAAAATGTCGAAAGGACAAAAAGTCGAAGGTCAAAAGGTCGAAAGTCAAAAAATGAAAGAGAAAAGGTCGAAACTCAAAAAATTGAAAGGACAAAAGGTCGAAGGAAAACAGGGTCGAAAAAATAACAAGGGTAAATGAAAAACAAAAAATCAATTTTGAAATCTGAGCAATTACAAATTAAAAAAAAATGTTAAAGTTTCCCGTCTGACGGTGGTCTTGGGCAATAAAGGGTTACTAGTTGACTTCAAAATGAAACACACAAACGTTCACAAATCACGTAAGGGAGCATCCATAAATCACGTAACGCTTAGAGGGGGTTGAGCGAAGTATGACGAAGCATACAAAATTTTTAAATGTTTCTTACAAAAAGTGAGACATAGTGGGGAGGAGGGTTTGAAAATTCCCAATTTTTGCGTTACGTAATTAGTGGATCTTCCTTAACGCAAATTTTGGCAATTCCATACCCCTCCCAACTTTACAGCGTAACGTAACGGTTTCTAATAATAAAAAAAAAAGTTTAATGTATATTCGTTTATAGTTACTTAAAAACAAATTTTGTTAACAAAAACGTATCATTTTTTGAGCACATAAAAATAAAATTACTGTCATTAGAAGATGCTATGTTAAGCTAAAATAATATATTTTTAATTATAATTTTGATGAAAATGAGTTAAGAACTATTCTCAGGAATTACAATTAAAGTTAATATGGCCTAGCAATACTTTGATAAAAATATTGATTTGACAATACACCTCTGAAGAATACCCTATGTTTTAACAAAAGGAAAACTCTGGAATGAAATGTTTTCAAGTGTTTTTGGTATTTCATTTGCGGTAATAAAATACGAAACTCGAAAGAAAAGGTTATGAATAAAATAATGAAAAGAATCAACAATGAACATAAGGTTAAACGCAAATGAATATCAATGTGCGAAACTCGAATGACAAGCCTTTGATTAGAAGAAGGAAAAATTCAACATTAAAATATAATCAGGTGAAACACAAATAAATATAAATATGCGAATCTCGAAAAAACGGCAATGAAATATTATCAGGTAAAACATAAATGAGCAAAAGAATGGTTGATTAACACTCGACGTTTTGCCTAATTTTTTCGGCCTTCGAGTTTTTGACCTTCGAATTTTTGGCCTTCTAGCCTTATCCTTATCCAACAACCGCAATGTCTATCTTTTGTTTTTTCGAACTTTTGCGCTTTGACTTTTTTACTTTCGACCTTGTGTCCTTCGACGTTTTTACTTTCGACCTTTTGACTCAGATTTTTTTATTTCGACCTTTTGACCTTTCGACCTTTTGACCTTCGACCTTTTGTCTTTTCAACCTTTTGACCTTCAACCTTTTGACCTTCGACCTTTTAACCTTCGACTTTTTGGCTCACATTTTTTTTATTTCGACCTTTTGACCTTTCTACCTTTTGACCTTCGACCTTTTGACCTTCGACCATTTGTCCTTCGACCTTTTGTCCTTCGACCTTTTTGCTCAGATGTTTTGTTTCGACCTTTTGAGCCTTCGACCTTTTGACTCAGATTTTTTTGTTTCGACCTTTTGTCCCTTCGACTCTTTGACCCTTCGACCTTTTGTCCTTTCGACCTTTTGACCTTCGTCCTTTTGTCCTTCGACCTTTTGACCTTCGACCTTTTGTCCTACAACCGTCATATTAAATCAATCAGCGCAATTTCTTTGCAGAAGTTAAACTCTTTCTTTGCTTGATCACTGTCATTTGCTATTGTCTCTCTCATGTTCGATTAAAGTCCAAGTTTTTGGATACGTGTGGCATCGTATCCTGGACAATTTGCTATTATATGTTTTTTTCCTTTATTTCAAACAAATATTTACAAACTTAACCTAGAGTTGCATACAAAACATTGTATTTTACATGCATACATGATGTTGGGTTATGCTCCTTAGCCGTGCGGTAAGACGCGCAGCTACAAAGCAAGTCCATGCTGAGGGTGGCTGGGTTCGATTCCTGGTGCCGGTCTAGACAATTTTCGGATTGGAAATTGTCTCGACTTCCCTGGGCATAGAAGTATCATCGTGTTGGCCTCATGTTATACGCAAATGCAAAAATGGTAACATGGCTTAGAAACCTAGCAGTTAATAACTGTGGAAATGCTTAATGAATACTAAGCTGCGAGGCGGCTCTGTCCCAGTGTGGGGATGTAATGGCAATAAGAAGAAGAAGAAGACATGATGTTGGGTTAATTAAAAAATCTTAGGGTCCATTTAACAAATGTTGAGAAAGTTTCCAAATTGTACCTCGAAAACATTTTTGTTATTCCATCGAAGATCTATCACGTGTTTTTTTAAAACTAAATGGGTTGCTATTCTTATAGTTTTTCATATTACACACTATTGCTTCTGAAACTAACCACAATGTACTTTTCCTCCTCCGATCTTTATCTGTAATAGTCTGGTACAAAATTTCTTCTGTTGATTTCAATTTTATTTTTATCTTGTTTTTAATTATATCGTCAACCCAGTCCCATACTATCTTAAATTTTACGCATTTTTTAATCCTATGATTATTTGTATCTGGTTGATCACAAACATCACATAGATAGTTTTCAACATTTGCAAAATTATGATTGAATATTTTGACCTTATTCGGGTAGACATCATTGAATACTTCGAACAATATTGATCTGGCTTGCGATGAGATACACTTTTTGGAAATATTTTTCCAAATTGTTTTCACAGCAAACAGCGTCATGGATAATGGACACCCTTGTCTAACCGATCTTCCAATTTTTATGCTATTTGTACGACTACCTTTTTACTAATACCCTTGAAGTTGCATTTTCATATATTTTTGTAATTATTGATATAATTGGTCTTGATAATTCAAACTTCTCAATAATTTCCCACAAACGATTGTGATTAATGGTATCGAAAGCTTTTTCGAGATCTACACTTAGTAATGCAAATTTCATTGCCTTCGACTGCTGACTTTTAATGACCAGTGAACGAATTAAGTCTAAATTATCTTCTACGCATTGTTTCCCTGGAACTGCTGCTGACTGCCCTTCGTCTATGACTTCGCCCATCCTCTCCGAAATTCGACTAGCCAGCATCTTAGCAAACAATTCATAATCAGTATTAAGCAATCAGCCTAAAGTTTGCTAATTCCTTCTTTTTCCCATTCTTAGGTATTAATGTGATCACACCTTCCGAAAAATTCTCCAAGGGAATAATTGAGTTGTCTAGAAATCCGTTAAACACTGAATAAATCTCGTACATAACTCCGTCAGGACCTGGCGACTTCTTCTGTTTTGGGTTGCTAATTGTTGTACGTAGCTCATCTTCGTCAAAGTGACGTATCAGGTTCTATTTTGCCACAGAGCCGAACGATTTATAAAAATACTCTAATGCCACGCATTGAGGTTCGTTTAATGGAGTTTCCTCAAGAACCTTACGGTAATGCTCACCTACCATGCTTTTCAATTCCCTTACATCAGATACCAAACCATCTCTTCCTTTAAGAGACCATGTAGCCGGATATGCTTTCCTTTTGAACAGTTTGGCAACATGAAAAAGACCTACCTTTTCACTTTCGAGTAAGCATACCGGATGTAGTCGATTTGCATAACTTTTTATTCTATCCACCTCTAGCTCAAAAATTTTCGATTTAGCTTCACTGATATCACTGATTCCACGTTTTCTTCATTCTTCTGCTTTTCACACAAACCACTGAGCTTCTTAAACCATACTGCTTTCTTCTTCCTATTCGTTAAATTGAAGTCAACTGCTTGATTTTCCTCTTAACATCATACGACTCGTACTCTCTTTTAAAATCTTCCTGCACTAAGGGATCTTTTAGGAAATAGTCGTTTGTTTTCCAGTTACCACTACCAGTAAACTCGGCTTTCTGAATCGATTCTATTTTATAATCCATCACTACGGCACGGTGATCCGAGAACGCGACCGGAAAGGTAACACAACGCCTAACCCTTTTGATGAAACTTTTCGAAACGTATATCCGATCCAATCTTGATGCTGAGTCTCCCCGGTAGAACGTAAACTCGCTTTCAGCCTCTTTTTCTATGATTGCTATGTCATGTAGTTGTAGTAAATCAACTGCTGACTTTAAACCTCTAGATAAATTGTACATGTTTCGTTTACTGTCTTTAGAGTCCAACACACAATTGAAGTCTCCCGCCAATATATTACTAGTTGTGAATTTTTCAATCTTGGTCGAGTTTTTTTGCTTGGTCCTTTTCATCTCTACACGAGGGAAACCCAAATTGTTCATCTGATTGGTCTACCACTTTTATGTATTACTCATTTACCTTTACCGGTATGACTAAGCGCGTAATCGGACACCTCTTGAAATTTATAAACTCGGATGATGAGTTGCACTGATGCTACCTAGCTCAACCGTGGTCAAACACGAACTGCACGATCGATTTTCTGAAATTATGGTCGAATTTCCGAAAAATTACGACCGGTCTCCCGAGAATCCCCAAAAATCCCAAACGGAATTCAGAATAAATTATGACCGGCATTCCAAAAAAATTAAACGGTAGTACAAGGCCTAGCCGACTGGAATTCCGAAAAAATCACGTCCTTGAATTCCAACGAAATTGTTTTGCTTCGGAAACCGGCCGGAATTCAAAAAAAAATCTCATCACAATTTTAGTGAAAGTCCACCCAAAATTCCGACTGTAGACGACCGGAGTTAAAGGGGCCCTCCTTAGCCGTGCGGTAAGATGCGCTGGGTTCGAGGGTGGCTGGGTTCGATTCCCGGTGCCGGTCTAGTCAATTTTCGGTTTGGAAATCGTCTCGACTTCCCTGGGCATAAAAGTATCATCGTGTTAGCCTCATGATATACGAATGCAAAAATGGTAGCTTGCCTTAGAAACCTCGCAGTTAATAACTGTGGAAGTGCTTAATGGACACTAAGCTGCGAGGCGGCTCTGCCCCAGTGTGGGAGAGGAGACGACCGGATTCCCAAAGGAATCCGAATCAAAACGGACTTGAATTATTAAAAAAAAAATCCAAGATATTTAGACCGAAATTCTAAAGCAATTCAACTGGAGTTCTGAAATTTTCTGACTGGAGTTCTGAAGTATTCCGGAGAATTACGGCCAGAATTCCGGAAACTCACGACCGGAGTTCCCAAGAATTCCGATAGATATTCTTAAGAAATTACGATCAGAATTCCAACGAAATTTAGAACGGAATTTCGAAGCAAAACCGACCAAAATTCCAAAGAAACTCTAACCGGAATTCCGAAAAAAATCCAAGAAATTCCAACCGAAAATCCGAAGTATTCAACCAGAATTCCAAAGACTTCTAGCCGGGTTTCCAAAGTATTCCGAAAAATGAAGACCGGAGCTCCCGAGAATTCCGATCGACATTCCGGAAAGTTCTAGCCGAAATTCCCAAGAAATTACGACCGGAATTAAAAAGAAATTTTGAACGCAAAACCGACCGGAATTCCGGTCCAAAAAATTACGAACAATTCCGACCGGAATTCCGAAGACTTCTGATCGGAACCCTAAAGTATTCCGAAGAATTCCGAAAAATTACGTCAAAAGTTCATAAGAATTCCGATCGATATTCTGGGGAATTTCAACCGGAATTGCAAAAAAGTAACGATCGTATTTCCAAAGAAATCTGAACGAAATTCCGAAGCAAAACCAACCAGAATTTTAAAAAAATTCAACCGTAATTCCAGAAAAAAAAATTGCGAGGATTTCTGACCAGATAACTTCTTGCCGGATTTCGGAAGTATTCCGAAGAACTCCGCCAAGAAATTTTGAAAAATTACGACCCATGTTCCCAAGCATTCATATCTAAATTCCAGAGAATTCAAACCGGAATTCCAATAAAATTAGCCAATTCCAACCGAAATACCAAAAAATAAGAATTTCCGACCAAAATTTGGAAGGATATTGACCGAAATTCCGAAGATTTCTGACCGGAATTCTAAAGTATTCCGAAGAATTACGTCCGGAGTCCCAAGAATTCCGATCGATATTCCGGAGAGAAATAAATCCATGAAATTACGACCGGAGCTCCTGAAAATTCCGATCGATATTCCGGAGAATTCTGATAGAATTCCGAAGAAAATTTGACTGGAATTTAAAAAAAATGAGCGGAATCTTGAAACAAAACCGACTAGAATTTCGGAAAAAATATCCAAAAAAATGCGAGCCAAAATCCAAAGATTTCTGATCAGAACTCTGAAGTATTCCGAAGAGTTCCGAAAAATTGCGACGAAAATTCACAATAATTCTGTTCGATACTCAGGAGAATTCCAATCGGAATTGCGAAGAAATAACGACCGGAATTCCAGAGAAATTCTGAATGGAATTCTGAAGAAATTTCAACTGTTATTCCAAAAAAAATCCAATTCGAGAAATTCTGACCAGAATCCCGATTAGTTCTGACCGGATTTCTGAAATATTCGAATTCCGACCGAAATTCAAAACAAATAGGACCGGAGATCTGTTAGGGTGTAAGTTTGTCGGGAGAAATGAAGACCTCTCAATAGTTGAAACAGCTTCAAGACTGTAATTTTATTGAAATGATTAGATATATACTCATTTTACCCATTTCAGTCTTCTCACATTAAAGTCTCCTTCCCGGATTACGACTGCCCTAACAATATTCAAATTAAAGACTTCTTTTACAGTATATCTTAGCTAATGATACTGGTCTACTGACTTCTCTTTTCCTTACTACAGCTACTGTCAATAATAAAGCGGTGCCTTCGTACAGTAGAGAACTCGGGACTCACTCCAGCACTCAAAGAAATCCTTGTTTTATTTCTAACAGATCCCAAGAATTCCGATCCAAACTGCGGAGTACTCGAACCGAAATTTCAAAGAGATTACAACCGGAAATTCAATGAACCGAAATACCGAAAAAAAAGTATTCTGACCCGAATTCCGAAGATTTCTGATCAGAACTCAAAAGTATTCCGAAGAGTTCCGAAGAATTCCGAGGAATCCCGACCGAAATTCCGGAAAATTACCACTGGCGTTCTCAAGAATTCCGATCGATATTCCGGAGAGAAAAAAATCCATGAAATTCTTACCGAAATTAAGAAGAACTCCGTCCGGAATTCTGAAGCATTCCAAGGAATTCCGAATAATTTCGAACGGAATTCCAAAGACTTCTGACTGGAATACTGAAGTAAACTGAAAAATTCCGATTCAGAATTCCGAATAGTTCTGGCCCGGAATTCAGAGGAAATAACGACCGGAATTTCAAAGAAATTTTGAACGGATTTCCGAAGCAAAACCAACCGGAATTCAGAAGAAATTTGAACCGTCATTCCGAAAAAAAACGAGGAATTCTGAAATATTCTTAAGAATCCCGACAAAAATTCCAAAAAATTACAAAAAGAGTTCCCAAAAATTCCAATCTGAATTCTGTATAATTAAAACCGGAATTCCGAAGAAATTACGAACGGAATTCCTATGAAATTTCAAGCGGAATTCTGAAGCAAATCCGACCGGAATTCCAAATTGGAATTCTAAACCAATTCCAACCAACACATCGAAAAAAAAAGAAATTCTGACCAACAATCCGAAGGACTCTGACCGAAATTTCGAAGATTTCTGACTGGAATTCTAAAACTTGGAAAATTTTTTGATCACCGTACATGACTTTGAGCTTTAGATGTTGTACTCACCAATAAATGTCAATAAATCAATAATGATTGAAATTCAAAAATATTCTGTTCGGAATTCCGGAAAATTCCGGCTGGAGTTCCAAAGAAATTTCAAATGGTATTCCGAAGCAAAACCGACTTGAATTGTGAAAAAATCAAAGATATTCCAACCAAAGAAATTCAACCGGAGTTCCGAAGATTTCTGACCGGAATTCTAAATTATTTTTAAAAATTACGATCGCTATTCCAGAAAAATACGACCGAATTTCTCAAGAACTCCGATCGATATTCTGGAAAATATCAACCGGAATTCGGAAGGATTCCAACCGGAAATCCAAAAACTTCTGACTTCTGACCGGATTTCTGAAATATTCCGAAGAATTCCGAAGAAATTACGACAGGAATTTCAGTGATATTTCAAGTGGAATTTTGAACAAATTCCAACCGAAATTTAAAAAAATACAAGAAATTCTGACCGGAATTCCGAAGATTTCTGATCAACCTTTTGAAGTATTCCGATCGCTATTCCGGATAGTTCCGAAGAAAAAATGACCGGAATTCTAAAGGAATTCCAATCGGAATTAAAAAAAAATCCAAGAAATTTCAACCGAAATAGACAATTCAGTTTATTCGCGTTTTCTTTTCTAGACTAGTTTGGTATTAGCAACATGGTTTGAATCGTCCGTGAGTGATATTCTGGAGAATTCCAACCGGAATTCCGAAGTTATAACGACCGAAATTCCTATGAAATTCCGAGCGGAATTCTTAACGAATTCCAAACGAAATACCCAAAAAATACAAAAAAAATCTGACCGGAATTCCGAAGATTTCTGACCAAAGTTCTGAAGTATTCCGATTGATATTCTGGAGAATTCCAAAAGGAATTCCGAGAAATAACGACCGGAATTCTTAAAAAAAAAAACGAATTTCGAAGTGTTCCGATTGCAACGTGAAAATGAATGAAAATCCGGTCAAAATTCCAGTCAGAATGTTGGTCAGAATTCTTTTAAATTTCGGTAGTAATTTTTTTTCGGTCGGAATTGCATTTAAAATTCTTTGAATTTTTGAAAAGATTTTTTTTATTCTGGAAGGAAATTTTCGGATTTTTTTTATCATACGATGCATATAACACCAATTCAATGTTCATAAAAATGGAGAACATCAAAAATCCTTCGATAATTTAGTTTATTTGTGTTTTTTTTTCGAGACCAGTTCTATGCATGCAACTTACGCTTGATTTGAATCGTCCGTGAGTTTTGAGATTTTCAGTTTGTCCCAAACATTTCAATAATTTTCGGCAATACACCCGATTCTGTTTTTACACGGATTTACATACTATACAAAAGTTTTGCAAAGTTGCTCCATTTTGCATGGTTTGTCGAGAAATCATAAAACCGGGGAAGCCGGGGAAGTTTCTTAAGAGATTGAGACTCCTCCCCACTTTAGAAGGAGGGGGGGGGCTCCTATAGAAAAGAAACACACATTTCTGCATAACTCGAGAACTAATCAAGCGAATGGAGCCCAATTTTGCATGTGGATAAAGACGCAGTTTTAACGTCGCAGAGCAAACGTTAAAACTTAAATTGTGAATACGAAATTAAATGTTTATGCCAACTTATAAGGAATGGACGATACTAATTTCGAAGTGTCAGCTAGTAGCTTATAAAATGGCAGAATAAAAAAAAATATTTATAAAAATAATTACTTTTCATCAAAACCCTTATTTAAAAATAACCACAGCTCATTTAATTTCTCAATTTATGTTTGTTGCATAGCAAAGTGAGTGGAAACAGATAAAAATAGTAGAAAGCGTTTGCTTTTTAAATATTTACGTTCTGATGTCAGTACGCGATTCAAAGCAAAAAATAATCAACTCAAATTCGTGGCAACGAAAAGCAGCGAAGAGTACATTTCCGAATTAATTTGCATAATGAAAGGTATAATGAATTTTCATTTCGTATTTTTTCCCGATTCTACATCGTGCAAAATGTTCGCTTTTTTTTTCGCGAGATTGCATTGTTCTGTTCCGCTCCGGCACCCAAGGCGATTGTGATCTATTCTCTTCAGAGTCCGGGTCCGGGAATGGCCAATCGTTAAATTAATTAAGTCATAACGATTTTCATTTCCAGCTGTGGCGGCGGCAAGGTGGGATGTGACACAACCCCGGGCCATTATCATTCCTGGACCGTGTGCCTTGAAATTCTAGGACACATTTTTTATGTTCCTTCCGATGCGAGCCTGTAATTACGGCTCATTACAATAACTTGCCCCATTGGCGCAACAGAGTATGATTATCGATGCGTTTAACGCCTCCCCTTCCTGTTCGAGTTTTCCGTTCGGTAAAGGATTTTCTAGAACCGAAGAATACGTATTGAGAATGCAGTAAAAGCGTTCGGTTTCTAGGTAGAGAATTATTCCTTCGGGACATACGTTTTAATGATTCCATTTCAAGGACACATACCTACATAATGGAAGTCATGCGGAGTATAATTTAATACGAATTCCATCCACGCCCATGCAATCAATTAGATCCATCACGACAGTCGCTGGACATCTGAACCAAAAATAGAGTTCCTTCCAACCGATTTGACACATGGAAAATGTCTCAATTCAAAGGATAACTGCAGCTTCCTCCCCTATGACAGCTCGGTAGTGATATGAAGTCTTCGAAAATTCTTAGCCGCAAAGAGTGTTTGCGTCTCCTCCCATTTCGATCCGGTCCGGAGTGGTGTGCAGCGGTGTCGCAATTATAAACGGTAATTGCCAACATTAAGTAAAATCAAATCGCTTTAATCGGCAATTATAATCGCTCTGTTTGTATCTGACAGGGACTATGTGTGTAGCTGACGAGGTCTTTTCCTTGTACCTGCGGGTGCCTGCGCGCGAGCCAATTATTCGAATAGGTACCTCTACCGATCGGCGGCGGCGGTGGCAATCGGTGCAAACAAATTACCATCGATCCAATCAGCTACCGAGTCAACGACGTCGGTGGTGGTGGTAGTGGTACCGCAACGGATCTGATGACGACGGATGAGAGGCTCAAGAGCTAGACTAGACTTCGACTGCTGCAGTCGTCTCAAGCCCCCGTTGAGAAGCAATCATGGTGTCAGATATTGGCACTTATTGAAGTGCTGCCGTTCGATGGGTTTGCTGTGTTGCAGCTTGATAGTTCCTCACTGCTGCAACTAGCGGCCTTAATTGTCGCAGCGTGAGAAAACTAATGTTAGTTGACGCGATATGGTGGCAAGCGGCGGTAACCTTGAGCTTGGGTGACTTATGAGCTTGTAGCATTTTAATGCATAAAAGTCAATGGTGAACTTGATGTTTATACAATGTAAGCAAATGAAGTTTTCACGCGCTAACAAAGTTGCACCTGAGATTCGTCGAGCCTGTTTCGGAAGAAGTTGTGAGGTCTTAGGACACGTTAATAACGTGGCTTTCTCAAGTGTACGTACTAGTGGATGATCTCACTTTCATAAATAATCCCATTGACTAAATTTAAAAAAAATGTACGTTCTAAAAGTTCTCTTACCAACTTTAGGGTGTGGGTCATTTGATATATAACGCCATTTTACATAAAAGTTCATTAGGCATAACGGACATTTGGCATAATGTTTGTCCACGGTTTGCCAGTAAAGGGATTTTTTCAAGACCCCTTTTTTTTTTTTTTTTTTTTTTTGACTAAAATTCGTGTCCATTTTCAATCTTTTTCTACTTATTTACACATTTTTATCAAACATTTTGAAATTTTTCAAATTTAGTTTCACAGGTTTTTCTGTTCACCCATCTGAATTCTCTAATCGATTTTTTAAAACAGTACAATTCACTACTTGCTTCTCCTGAGATGCACCAGGCAATATTATGCACTGCTAACCACAATGCTGCATTTTGTTGTTTACTGTTTGAATGTACATTCCATTGTAATAAATCCTCTATTCTATTATATTCAATTTTGATCCTTCCTGTTAGAATATGCTTGGTCCAGTCTCTTATTTTTTTAGTTTTCGTACATTCTCTGATTCTGTGCAAGTTACTATCTGGAACTTTACATGTATCACAATCGCTGCTAGACAAATTACCTATGTTATACGATAGCATTTTTTCTTTGTTCGGCACTATGTCATTTACTAACTGAAAAACAATTGACTTATCGGATGATGATAAAAAAATCATTCCTAGATTCTTCCATATTACGTCCCATTCCAAGTCAGGAAACCTGCCTTCAATATCAACTGTAATATTTTTTTTATCAATGAAATACGAATATAAAAGCCTCGTGGTTTTGAGCGTATAGTTTGATTTGATCGAATTTGCATATTCTACCCATTCTTTTGCGTTACGTGTTAATTGGTTTAGTTTGTTATGCTTCAATAGATATTCTTCCTCCACATTATCAGAACTATCTGTATTATACAAAATATTTTTTATGAAGAGTGCCTTGCATTGTGATTCTGGATCAATAAGTTTGATCCTCCTTTTCATAATCTAGGTAAAGCTGATCCCGTGCAGTTTTGAAAATATTCCCTCTCCATAAAAATTTTCCAACTGCCTGTTTAATTAAAGCAAGGTGTTTGTTTTTAGGCGGAATTATTTGTGCAGTGTACCACAATTTAGAAAGAATCATGGTATTGATTAACCATGATTTCTCATAGATATTTAAATTACGAACCCTATGAATTTTGAACAGAAAGTTAATATCTTTGATCAATTTGTTGTAGTTGATATCTATCATTTTCGACCATGAGTTACTGATTTGGATACCCAGAATTTTGAGTTCGTCTTTCTCTTGAATTAACTGAGGTCCCGATTTGGCATTGTTCAAGCGCAAGAACGAGGATTTATTCAAATTTAATTTGATTTTTGTAAATTTTGCATAACATTTCAATATGTCCACAATCATGTCAAATTCTTCTTGTGATTTGATGAATATATTTAAGTCATCGGCATAAGCAATAACTTTTAAAAATTTTCCGTAGACTAGTACACCACTTCCACTATTATAAATTTGACGAATTAACGGTTCGATATATAACGCGAATAGTAACATGCTTAAAGGACATCCTTGTCGCACAGAACATTTTATTGGAAATTCAGCTGAGAGACTTCATCGGGAGCACACGCATACTCGCCGATGTGCTCAAGGACCGTGGATTCGGCATTGTAGCGCTGCAAGAGGTTTGTTGGAAGGGATCAATGGTGCGAACGTTTAGAGGTAATCATACCATCTACCAGAGCTGCGGCAACACACACGAGCTGGGAACAGCTTTCATAGTGATGGGCGACATGCAAAGGCGCGTGATCGGGTGGTGGCCGATCAATGAAAGGATGTGCAGGTTGAGGATCAAAGGCCGGTTCTTCAACTTCAGCATAATCAACGTCCATAGCCCACACTCCGGAAGCACTGATGATGATAAGGACGCATTCTACGCGCAGCTGGAACGTGAGTACGACAGCTGCCCAAGCCACGACGTCAAAATCATCATAGGAGATTTGAACGCTCAGGTTGGCCAAGAGGAGGAGTTTAGACCGACTATTGGAAAGTTCAGCGCTCACCGGCTGACGAACGAAAACGGCCTACGACTAATTGATTTCGCCGCCTCCAAGAATATGGCCATTCGTAGCACCTACTTCCAACACAGCCTCCCGTATCGGTACACCTGGAGATCACCACTGCAGACAGAATCACAAATCGACCACGTTCTGATTGATGGACGGCACTTCTCCGACATTATCGACGTCAGGACATATCGTGGCGCTAACATCGACTCTGACCACTATCTGGTGATGGTTAAACTGCGCCCAAAACTATCCGTCATCAACAATGTTCGGTACCGACGACCGCCGCGGTACGACCTAGAGCGACTGAAACAACCTGATGTCGCCACTGCATACGCGCAGCATCTCGAGGCAGCGTTGCCGGAAGAGGGTGAGCTCGATGGGGCCCCTCTTGAGGACTGCTGGAGTACAGTTAAAGCAGCCATTAACGACGCAGCGGAGAACAACGTCGGGTATATGGGTCGAAGTCGACGGAACGATTGGTTCGACGAAGAGTGCAGACAGATTCTGGAGGAGAAGGACGCAGCGCGGGCGGTCGCGCTGCAGCAAGGTACCCGGCAGAACGTGGAATGTTATAGACGGAAGCGGAGACAGCAGACCCGCCTTTTTCAGGAGAAGAAACGCCGCCTGGAAGAAGCGGAGTGCGAGGAGATGGAACAGCTGTGCCGTTCTCAAGATACACGCAAGTTCTATCAGAAGCTCAACGCATCCCGCAAAGGCTTCGTGCCGCGAGCCGAAATGTGCCGGGATAAGGATGGGAGCATCTTGACGGACGAACGTGTGGTGATAGAAAGGTGGAAGCAGCACTACGAGGAACATCTGAATGGCGTGGAGAGTACAGGTAGTGAAAGTCAAGGCAGCGGAGGAGATGACTACGTCAGTTCAGCGGACGATGGAAGCCAACCAGCCCCCACCTTGAGGGAAGTTAAGGATGCCATTCAACAGCTAAAGACCAATAAAGCAGCTGGTAAGGATGGTATCGGAGCTGAGCTCATCAAGATGGCCCCGGAAAAGCTGGCCACTTGCCTGCACAAACTGATAGTCAGAATCTGGGAAACCGAACAGCTACCGGAGGAGTGGAAGGAAGGGGTTATATGCCCCATCTACAAGAAAGGCGACAAACTGGAGTGTGAGAACTTTCGAGCGATCACCATCCTTAATGCCGCCTACAAAGTGATATCCCAGATCATCTTCCGTCGTCTGTCACCATTAGTGAACGAGTTCGTGGGAAGTTATCAAGCCGGCTTCGTTGACGGCCACTCGACAACGGACCAGATCTTTACTGTACGGCAAATCCTTCAAAAATGCCGTGAATACCAGGTCCCAACGCACCATCTGTTCGTTGATTTCAAGGCGGCATACGACAGTATAGACCGCGTAGAGCTATGGAAAATTGTGGACGAGAACAGCTTCCCTAGGAAGCTTACCAGACTGATCAAAGCAACGGTGGATGGTGTGCAAAACTGTGTGAAGATTTCGGGCGAACACTCCAGTTCGTTCGAATCGCGCCGGGGACTAAGACAAGGTGATGGACTTTCGTGCCTGTTGTTCAACATTGCGCTAGAAGGTGTCATGCGGAGAGCCGGGTGTAACAGCCGGGGTACGATTTTCAACAGATCCAGTCAATTTATTTGTTTCGCGGATGACATGGACATTGTCGGCCGAACATTTGCAAAGGTGGCAGAACTGTACACCCGCCTGAAACGTGAAGCAACAAAAGTTGGACTGGTGGTGAATGCGTCAAAGACAAAGTACATGCTTGTGGGCGGAACCGAGCGCGACAGGGCCCGCCTGGGAAGCAGTGTTACGATAGACGGGGATACCTTCGAGGTGGTCGAGGAATTCGTCTACCTCGGATCCTTGCTAACGGCTGACAACAACGTTAGTCGTGAAATACGAAGGCGCATCATCTGTGGAAGTCGGGCCTACTACGGGCTCCAGAAGAAACTGCGGTCGAAAAAGATTCGCCACCGCACCAAATGTGTCATGTACAAGACGCTCATAAGACCGGTTGTCCTCTACGGACATGAAACATGGACAATGCTCGAGGAGGATTTGCAAGCACTCGGAGTATTCGAGAGACGGGTGCTTAGGACCATCTTTGGCGGTGTGCAAGAAGACGGTGTGTGGCGGCGAAGAATGAACCATGAGCTCGCCCAACTCTACGGCGAACCCAGTATTCTGAAGGTAGCTAAAGCCGGAAGGGTACGATGGGCAGGACATGTTGCAAGAATGCCGGACAGCAACCCTGCAAAGATGGTGTTCGCTTCCAATCCGGCAGGTACGAGACGGCGTGGAGCGCAGCGAGCGAGATGGGCAGACCAGGTGCAGAACGACTTGGCGAGCGTGGGGCGTATCCGAGGATGGAGAGATGCGGCCTCGAACCGTGCATTGTGGCGTCAAATTGTTGATTCAGTGTTATCTGTTTAGATGTTAACTAAATAAATGAATGAATGAGCTGAGAGAAAACCGTTATACAGTACACGTGAAGAAGCTTTCTCGTAGATGTTCCTTATACAATTGATAAAGCTCACCGGAAACCTGAATTTCTCTAGTACCTTCCATAACCAACGATGATTGACTTTATCGAACGCTTTTTCTAAGTCTATTGTCAGCAAAAATCCTTTGAACGATTTAGACTCCATTGCCCTCGTAATTATTCTTCTGACATCCTTCAAATTTTCAGTACACGACCTATTAGCAACTACTGCTGTTTGCCCCGGACCCAATAACGATCCAGTCATTGAAGAAAGTCTGTTTGTCAATAATTTCATTAATAGTTTGTAGTCCGTATTAAGCATGCTAATCGGGCGGTAATTATTAAGATTTGTAAGGTCTCCTTTTTTTGGGATCAAAACAATTATCCCCGTTGAGAATTCCTTTGGGGGGTTAGCTCTGCCACTTAAATAACTATTCAACACTGCCACAAGCTCGCACTTCAAAATAT
This sequence comes from Armigeres subalbatus, assembly GCF_024139115.2. NCBI lineage: Eukaryota > Metazoa > Arthropoda > Insecta > Diptera > Culicidae > Armigeres > Armigeres subalbatus. The sequence goes on from NW_026943741.1 coordinate 126,321, forward strand.
GGAAACATTCAATGTAAAACTCATAAGTGAGCCCATCTGGACCAGGTGACTTTTTTTAGTACACTGTTTTAATGTTGTGAGCAACTCATCCTCAGTTATGTCCATCATCAGCTCTCTAGCTTCATCATGATTCATGGCCTTCGAGATATTATTCAAAGGGTTTGAATCGATGAATGTAGCCGAATCAGATACGTCACCGAACACAGTGCTAAAATGATTTTGTATTTTCCTTAGACAACTGTTTAGATCGTTGGATAACGCTTCGCTAAAAGTGACCTACGGATTTTCGCGACTGATACTTTTTTGAGACTTGGAAGATACTTTGCCGTTCACCATTTACAACTGTACTATCGTTCATTTTCTGTTCGAAATTTGTCAACCTCTGTTGTTCAATTTCCATGAGCTTTGATTTTATGATAGAAATATCTGTTGTCAAGTTTTCTCCTTCTGCTTGTCGATCTGTTAGATTTTGCAGTTTCGTATACAATGAACTTTTCTGTAACACTATCGTCTGGTTCATACGCCAGCTTTCCCCTTTGAAAAAACTTCTAACCTTCGCTTTGAATACAAAGTTCCACTATGAACTAATATCCGATTGAAACAAATGGCGCATTTTCAATCTTCCATACTCTTCTTTGAACCGTTCAATTACCCCTTCATTTTTCACCAATACTGGGTTGATCTTCCAATATCCCCTTCCCCTCTTGCTGCAGCATTTTCACCTTCAGAAAAACGGCTCGATGATCCGAGAAGGCAGTTGCGATTGTACTACATCCAGATACACGTTGAACGAAAGCTTCCGGCGCATAGAACCGGTCTAAGCGTGATGAGCTTCCGGCGCGTAGAAATGTAAACTCTGTTTTTTTTTCAACTGTTTAACGACATCCTTTAAGTGACACTGTTCAACTAAACTTCTTAACCCCAGACACACATTTTTCACCGCACTATTTGAATCTGAACTATCCAATATACAATTGAAATCTCCACCGATTACCGAAAACTCACATTTCGATTTTGTGAGGTGTACCACAATTTCGCTACGGAAGAACTCATCACGAAATCTCTTTTTGTTCGTTCCCGAAGGTGCATAAATGTTCACAAAGTTGATGCCGTTTACAATTACCGATATTATTCGACCTGAAGGGTCGAGGATTGGATGTTCAAACTGAGTTCTATTTCTCAAAAGAATGGCTGTCCCTACTCTTTCCTCACTGATGTTGACGATAGCAGTATAACTAGGTATAAAACTAAAGTTTTCGTAAGCGACTTCCTGCAAAAGTGCAATATCTATGTCATGATTCTGCAGAAAATCTTTCAATAAAGACTTATGAATTGGGTTGTTAGTACTGTTTAAGTTAATGGTTACTACATTGAATGTGTAATCCATTGTGTATTGGTTTTCCAGTGAAAATTATTGTTTGTTTTTTGCGTGTCTAGACCGAGATCGAGAAGACTGCATCGCTGTTAGATCCTTCTCCGGAGCCACAAGAACTTTCTTGATCACCGGAACCGTGTCATCAGACCCAAAGGCAGACGAGTCTGAACCAGCGATTCCTTCCGCTTTTGTTGATGGCTTCTTTTTGTTTCTTGGCCTTTTCTTACCTTTTGGATCTTCTTCAACCTTACCCTCATCTGCCTCCATGACATCGCCCTCAGGTACGTCTTCAGTGTTTGCTGTAAGTTGTTTTCCCGGATCCGACGTGCATTCACTGTTTTCCGGTACAGATGGGTGCTTCTCTGCATTCGGATCGACTTGATTCACTTCTGCTCCTCTGGCTGCGGGGCCCACCTCTGCAATCGACGGCTGTTGCGACGGTGCAACTGGACCTCTTATCACACTTTGAGCTAATGATCTACCGGCTGCTACCTCAAAGCGATCGTTCACAGTGACGCGTTTCGGACAATTCGTTTTGATATGTTCAGTGCTTCCGCAGACGAAACACTTACTTCTCATTCCGTCATAAAACACTCTGGCCTGAAAATGCTGAATGAAAATCTGCGCTGGAATCTCTGATGTGAGTTCAATGTGTATGCCGCGCACTCCGTTTAGGATGGGGTACCCAGTGTCGACGCCGTATCGCTCTCGTACCATGTGCTGTATCTTCCCATACTTGGATATGGCGGATGCCACGTGTTTATCCTCGATCTCGACTGGGAGACCAAAAACTCGTACATACTTGAAATTTCCCCGGGCCGCTTCCAAAGTTACCGGTGTGGTTTGCCCGTTGTCATACTGGAACGGAGATGGTCCCAGACTTCGAACTAACTCCTGTTTCATTTGCTCCTCTGTTTTGAACATCACGTAGACTGAATATTCCTTCGGTTCCCTGAACATGGCACTCAACATTTCATTGGTCCAATTTCGCTTTCGGAAAAAAGCAAAAATCTCCTGGTCTGCAGGCATTTTGGATTTTGCTCCAAAAACAATCTTCAAACAGTTCACATGTACTTGTCTTGATTCCATTTTGCCACGCTGCGGCACTTCTTCTTCTTCTTCTTATTGGCATTACATCCCCACACTGGGACAAAGCCGCCTCGCAGCTTAGTGTTCATTGAGCACTTCCACAGTTCTTAACTGCAAGGTTTCCATTTTTGCATTTGTATATCATGAGGCTAACACGATGATACTTTTATGCCCAGGGATGTCGAGACAATTTTCAATCCGAAAATTGCCTAGACCGGCACCGGGAATCGAACCCAGCCACCCTCAGCATGGTCTTGCTTTGTAGCCGCGCGTCTTACCGCACGGCTAAGGAGGGCCCCACGCTGCGGCACTAGCCAGTTTGAATTATATTAGAACAATAGACACAATAGATGCTATTATCAGATTAAATTTCTGTCTTCGACAACTTGAACCATACGTGTGTTGATTTCGGCTTCTGGACACGAACTGACCCCTTGGATATGTTCTGATAATTTTAGATTGGTGGTAAACATGAATGAAACGGGGTTTGGTTGGCTAATTTATTCCTCTCTGTGGCTCGTATCGAACTGACTAAACGTACTAAAGTCATCTGCTGACCCTCGGTCATCTACATGTAGGCATATGTAGAAAATCTCATAGATTCTCGGCTGGTCATCGGACACTGGAGCTTCTGCAGTCGAAGAGAATTGAGCAACTCCATACTCTCGTCACTATATTCCGGCTCTCGGTTGATCCAGAGGGAAGGAGTATAATCGAACGAACTCGGACATCGGTGACCCATTATGGGTATGATACCTATACAGCAGTATTATTGTCGTCGATGTTTGGTCTTCTGGATGATGATCGACATTCATTGCGAAAGATTCGTCTTCATCGCCTGCTTTATCGGATGGTTTGTTGTGCTCATCATTTTCGTCTCGTTTCTTATAGCGACTACAGTAGATACAATCTGGGCAGGCATCATCATCATACATCCTCACCCACCCAGAAATTTGAAAGTCCTCTTCTTCGGAATAGAAATAGAAAAGTATTTAGGGTTGCGATATTGGATGGTGAAACTGCATCGGATGAATCCTCTTCTAGGATGGTCGGCGTGGACTAAACCACACTAAACACAAATTTTCTTCACTGGACGGTTCCATTCGCCAACAGCAGTCTTCAAGGTCACTACTCTTACAACGATATCGTTTCTTGGATGCACACCTACAATCCTTCCAGTTTCCATCGAATCGATGAAAGATTTTCATCCCGAATGATAACAAGCTGACCTTTCTTTACGGATATTGCTGGCTTCCAACGCTTGGTTCGAGTTTGAAGCTGACATAAATATTCTCGTCACCATCGGACGCAAAATTGCCGCAGCTTTTGTTGTATCAAATGGTAACTGTTCATACGGTTTGATGGAATGGATAGCAGTTCGAATTCAGGGATTGCTTGCAGGGCTGAGTCATCCGGATCATCTGACAAGGGTATACCCCGTTAGGCATAAGTACGTTAGGCATAAATACGTAAGGCATAATGGACGTTAGGCATAACGGAGAATAGGCATAATGTACGTTAGGCATAAAATGATCCAAAGAACAGCCCATGACATAAAGAAGGCAGAATTATGCCAAACGTCCATTATGCCTTACGTACTTATGCCTAATGTACTTATGCCTATCGTACTGTGGCAGTACCACGAATATTTGAATTATTAATGATTTAAAGTTGTACAAATAGATTAAGTCGAATTGAACTACCCCTTGTTTAGAGACCACTCACGTTGATGGTCATTTTTGAATTCACTCACGTGGAAGATTAGAGTTCATAGGTTCATTGGTTCACTTGTTCATGATCTACATCATGAAGTAAATGAGTTCACGATTTATTCCTGGCGCCAAAGGTAAAGTCGTTAGCCAAATCAACATGTGCGAGACCGGGCATCGATCGTTCAAGTATCGTTGACCCCAGCTCCTGAAAAATATTATTTGGTTTGGGAAGCGAGATGGAAGATCTGGCTCTAAAGTTGGGGACGAAATGGTTTTCTGAATAATGAAAGGATTTGTATTCGGTATGATAATTTTTGACTTTTCGCGAAAACAATCAATTTCGTTGTTTTCGCGTAATTTCCGGTGACGAAGATCTGCAATCTCGCGCCTTGATCTGAGGATCTTAAAACTTGACTCTTTCACTTCGTTCTGGTCTGTGGAAGAGGCGAGAGCGGTCCAAGTTAAGTCCCGCGCCGTGGTTGTGAAGTTCAGGTGTGAACTAGTGAAAGCGTGAAGAAACCTTCGAGTTTTACTTAATTAGATTTTCTTTCTTAATTTCCCTCAAGTAGATAGGCAGAGTAGCTAAAGTGCCTAAGTGCGTGCGTGCGACAGTTAAAGTAGTGCGTGCGAGTGCGTAGAATTTGGATGCGATAGGCAATACTGCTGATATGTGTGTGCTTAATGTGCCAGAGTTAACCCGTCTGTATAACGGCATTTTGAATTCCGTGACAGATCTGTGGCAAGAATTGCGAGGCCCGTCACACCACCCTTTTCGTCAGCGACCGTTTTCGACCCCGCAGTCCAGTTTATGCGTCGGTAGTCGGCAAAGTTAATTTGCACACCCCCAGTTACCAGTAGTCGCAACGCACGAATCCATCGCACAAGCTAGCTAGATAGAGGGAATGAGAAGAGTAGGTCTATAAGAGTATATAATCGGTAAAGAAGAGAAGAATAGAGGAAATTAAATGAAGAATGAAATGTTTTTTTCTTTGTGAATGGTCGAAAATAAATGTTTAAACTGAAGCTAGGAAGTGTTTGAACAACTAGTCGAATGAGAGAAATCTAATGAGTAAAGTGAGAAGGTTTTTTTTCACGTTTCGGTCGTTTTATTTTATTAGTTTAGGTTTATATACTGGGATGGTTGGCCCGATTCCAACCACGGACAGCTTTTCATCCGAACGAGGCCGTTCGAAGGGTTTTTGAGTCGAGTTCCGGTGATGATAACGGCCGCGAAGGCAATAATCTTGTCGTCGGCGGAAATCATTAGTCCGAATACGTCGACGCACAGTCGTAAAGTCCCCACGCTTCCCTGCCAGCCCACTCGTTTCCCTCCCAGTCACCTGGGAAAACTTGAACCCTCCCCTTAAGGGTCTCACAGGTCGGGCAACCCACAATCGCGGTAGATGGTCTCCTTTTGGAGTGGCGCTTAAGCCATTTTTACTTGAACCCGGGAACTCGTGAGGCTGACGGGTTGCAATTGGCGCCCCACGTTGGGCGGATTGTGGGTTGGAGGGAACGGATTGGACTGTTTGGGACTAAGGATCAATATACCGGGAGGACTAAATGGACGTTCCGACGAGCGATGGAGGGAACTAAAAACGGAGCCAAATTAAAAAAACTAGTGCAACTTAGGAAACTACCAACTAAACCAAAAAGAGGTAAATTATACGTTCTAATTAACAAAACTTAACTCAAATTATCGAAATTATAATGCTTTATTTCGACTTTTAGGTATGGATATAAAAAAACTAAATACGAAAAGAAAACTGCGTAATTAATTGGAAGAAGGAAACTATAAATTGCTTCGAAACGGTATCGGAGACCAAATCAATGAAGTAAATGATCGTGAGTGAATTCATTTACCCTAATATTAATATTTAGCCTAAATACTAATCCTAGTTTTAAAGTAGGACGAAGCGTAGGACTTCAAATCTAACTAACTAATACTATTTACAATGAACATTAACATAGAAACGTTTCGTTTCTCGTCTCAATTGGAACGTCCACACGTATTTACCCGTAGTTGGTGTTTTTAGGGGAACTTAGTTTCTCGTTGTCACTCATATGAGATTTTTCATAGCTTACGAAGTAAATTTTGAAAATTTTTGTCGATGTTGGCTTCAATCGAAGTACTTTCGGTTAGATGATTCGGTAACTTGCTCTTCCACTTCATGAACAACACCTACGGGGTAATAATTCTTCGATTAAGTCGAACCATGACAAGGAAATTGGTTAGATTTCGACGGCATGTGATGATACCGATGGTAGTAGTGAACACCACGAAGTTCGGAAAGAGCCAGGACGATGACCTGTTCTAAGTAGTGGCTTGCCACGACTGCATAAAACGAGTCCAGCGATGATTTCCTCCATCATGTAGTAGGTGTTGTTCATGAAGTGGAAGAGCAAGTTATCGAATCATCTAACCGAAAGTACTTCGATTGAAGCCAACATCGACAAACATTTTCAAAATTTACTTCGTAAGCTATGAAAAATCTCATATGAGTGACAACGAGAAACTAAGTTCCCCTAAAAACACCAACTACGGGTAAATACGTGTGGACGTTCCAATTGAGACGAAAAACGAAACGTTTCTATGTAAATATTCATTGTAAATAGTATTAGTTAGTTAGATTTGAAGTCCTACGCTTCGTCCTACTTTAAAACTAGGATTAGTATTTATACTAAATATTAGTATTAGGGTAAATGAATTCACTCACGATTATTTCCTTCATTGATATGGTCTCCGATACCGTTTCGAAGAAATTTATAGTTTTCTTCTTCCAATTAAGTACGTTGTTTTATTTTCGTATTTAGTTTCTTCATATCCATACCTAAAAGTCGAAATAAAGTATTAGAATTTCGATAATTTGAGTTATATTTTGTTAATTAGAACGTATTATTTACCTCTTTTTGGTTTAGTTGGTAGTTTCTTAAGTTGCACTAGTTTTTTGAATTTGGCTCCGTTTTTAGTTCCCTTCATCGCTCGTCGAAACGTCCATTTAGTCCTCCCGGTATATTGATCCTTAGTCCCAAACAGTCCAATCCGTTCCCTCCAACCCACAATCGCGGTAGATGGTCTCCTTTGGAAGTGGCGCTTAAGCCATTTTTAATTGTACCCGGGAACTCGTGAGGCTGACGGGTTGCAGTACTTATGCCTAACGTCGTGGACCCATCTGACAATGGTGTTAATGGACGCGAGTTCAGGCAGCTCTCAACTTGCGATAGCAGGGTGTCACAATTTTCTGCTGCAATAACATTCTCTCCGATAACCTTCAACAAGTGGGTTTTACCGGATCAAACTGCTGCCTCTCACAGTCTTCCAAATGTGGCGAGCTAGGGGGATTTAAGTGCCACTGAAACCCATCTCTGGTGAGTTTAAAAGTGATTTGGTGGTGGTGTTCTACAATAATTTGAAAAGTTCAGATAACAATACTTATTCCTTGCTAAAACAAAATTTTTGCCGTTGTTAGAGTAGATGAATGAAGATCTTTCGCGGCCTGCTACAAACCGACGTAACAGTGACACGTAAGCCTTCACAGCAGCACGTCTTAGAGCTGGTCGGATGTATGAAGACAGGTCCAAAATAATGTACACCTGTTTTTGAAAACGGCCGTGAAATAGTAACACGAGAGGAAGGCAGTTCGCCCATGAACTGCTGGATTGTGGAAGGTTTCGTCCTAAACCAATGGGAAAAAAGGACCCCAGATGGCACGTAATTGAAGGCCGCTACATAAAAGCTCTGCGAAATAGCGTTTCCGAAAGTAAAAAATGCGTAGAATCGAATAGTGATGCCCGAAGGAATATCAAGGCAGCAACAGTAACTAACTGGCAGAGGGAGTGTGATAACTCGCCTAAGGACAGGGTGATACTAAAAATAGGTTATCGGATGGCTACGGCACCATTGAACTGAAAACTATATCTACCACTACCACTCTTGGGATCGACCTTGGCACCCGTTCGATTACTCGTTGAAGTGAAAAAGTGTGTAACGTTGGACGGCTACTTTGGATTAAATTTAAAAGGAATTCAAAAGATTTAGACGTTTTTATCGTTTTAAGCAAAACCAATTGTAAATAAATTTTTGTAAATTAATTATTTTGTTTTTTGTATATATTTATTTTCTTTTGAATTTATTTAGCTTTGGACGTTCTTTTTATTTTTAAGTGAAATAATGATTGAATTCGTTAATCGATTCGAAATCCAAAATATATTAGGGAGAAAAAGAAAAATTTGGATAGCTCCGCGGAAATAACGCGCAGAGGGAAATCCCCGCATAGAACAAATGTGCGTTGGAGTTGAAACATCAAAACAAGAAATTTCTAATTTTCAAAACCGCAACTCTCCTCGATTCTAATTATTAAAACCGAAAATGCTTCAGACCCGCCACTTTTCTCTCAGTGCAAACATTGCGATTTTTTCACGTGGAACGTCTTTTTCAAATTAGTTACAACTATATCTTCGATTTGTTGCATTGCATAAGTGATTGCGCCGAATGTAAAATTAATTCATACCGTTCACTTATTGAATTTTGTTGGTAGTAAGCTATAAGATGTTTTATGAGACGTATAGCGGCAGCCGGATTATTTTCATTCAAGGTTTTTTTTTATAAGATTCTGCTTACACATTCCGGTAGATCCGAACACAAAATGATATATATAACGTTTTACTTTTTATTAATGTTTTCTTCAGCATGTTATGCCTAAAATGTAATGACACGAATAATCTAGCAGCAAACAGGAAAGACTGACATTTCTAACAGAAAACAAAGAAATGCTTCGTAAACATTGATAATGATTAACACTCAATAGTATGAGTTTATTGTCACGTGTACTCTCTCAACTGCGCCCAGAATGCTCACATCTATGCGAAGAATACTTTTTCACAACTTACTATGGAGATTTTCTGACAATCGTTTTGATAAGAAAATTATTTTGAGCTTTTTAGTGGAATGTCTTCACTTGTCATAAGATGAGTTAGTACAATCCCATTGAATTCCACCACTTAATTGTATCTTGACAGATACGTATTTCGACCTCAAATGAGTGTCTGTGTCTCGTGACTTGACTCGACTTAAGAAGAAAATGATCGCTTACACTTATACTATGCGTAGGTATAATAATTTATCCCTAGGTACTTATCTAGTTACATTTTACTACGGTGTTTACTTTTACTTTGCTTGTTTCGCTTAATGTAGCCTGTATAAACTGTCCGCAGGAGCACCATTTCCTGATCTTTGTTCAACAACTCGTCCGTTTGTACCTGTGTTAGATTTCAACTCTCAGCAGCATATCTGTTTCCACGGAGAAGAGACATTTCTACACAAAAACTTAAGTGGTTTGATGTCGTAATTGAATGATTCCAGAGCAGCTGGAAGCCTTCTCAGCAGATCATAAAATTTAACACCCATCAGTTTCTCACCAAGAGCCTTACTTGAATCAGGAAACATCGGAGAAGAGGACATTATGGTATCATTCGACGAAGCGGCATCTTTTTGTTCCTACTGCTATCCAGTGAAGGATGCTCTGAACCTTTGGAGGATTGGCCACTAGGACAATTTCGGACTCTATCCTTTGGCGAGGAAAGGTTAAAAGATGTGTCTCAAGTTGTGACAAAAGATTATGCATGAATGAGAACTACTTACATTCCGTGGAATTTCCTACAAACAAACGGTGGGTGATATGTCGATCATGGGGAACCACATCACCGTTTTTCAAAGCGCGAATTCATCGATGGCGAATTTGAGGACAACCTAGAGTTCGTTTTCAAGGAGTACTACCTTGTTGATGAAATGGTTGTACTGTTCTTTCCTTGTGCATTATCAACCGGAAAGATCTACCCAAGATGTGTTGGAAGCTCCTTCGATAAACCTTCTTCGCAGGGAATCGTCTGCATCCCACGAGGATCATGTGAAAAGGAAAGCTGCCATTTTGCTTGGATACTGATTTGATGTGTATCAAGGGATTGACAAATGCAACATTAGACTTCGAAATCTACAGGAAGCTTCCACCCTTGAACACCATGAGAGTCATCCCATACACATCAAATCATTCGTATCAGCAAAAAATGGCAGCTTTTCATCACATGATCCAGGATGCAGATTTCCCTGAGCGAAGAAGGAAAACGAAGGAGCTACAACACATCTTGAAACAGCGAGGATCAACGGATACAAGGAAAGAACAGGCACAAGCAATCATCAACAAGAAGCAGAGGAACCTACGAAAAACGAATCTGACAACACTGAACACCGATCGATGAACCGCTGAAGAGGGTATCGGTCCCCTATGATCGACATATCACCCACCAGCTACGCCATCGACTGAGGAAATTCGGCATCGATTTAGTATTCTCCAGCAGAAGCAATCAACTGAAGACACTGTTGGGCTCCACAAAGGATAGAGTAGAAATGTTAAATAAGGCCGGGTTTATCAAATTAATTGTTCACAGTGTGATAAAGTATATGTAGGTCAAACAAAGATCGTTAGATATAAGGTTCAAAGAACATATCAAGAAGCCAAGTAAGGCTAAGAGGGGAAACTGATAGTTAAATTATGGAGTTTAGGTCTAAGGTAGATGAACATGGTATCAGAAATCATTCAATTACGACATCAAACATTAAAATTTTAAGAATATCGTCTCTTCCGTGGAAACTTGATTTTGCTGAGAGCTTGGAAGCAGCGACAGGTACAAACGCGGTGCTTGTTGAACAACAAAGATCAAGGAAATGGTAGCTCCTGGCTCTTCAAGTTTATACCTTTCATTAAGCTGAAACAAGGAGTAGAAGTAAACACCGTAGTAAATGTAACTAGATAAGTACCTAGATAAATTGTTATACCTACGCATAGTATAAATAGTGTAAGCTGCGATCATTTTCTTCAAGTCGAGTCAAGTACGAGACACTGTTATTGTGTTATTGTGGATCGGAATGATATTCTGCGTGGTCGGATGCCCGCATTCAATAGATTCTTCCTCTGAGTTGGTGGGACGTCCGCAAGAAGAATGGTGTTATTGTGGATCGGAATGAACACAATTCTGCGTGGTGGAACGGCCGCATTCAATAGATTCTTGCTCTGCGTTGGTGGAACGACCGCAAAAAGAATGGTGTTATTGTGGATCGGAATGATCACAATTCTGCGTGGTGGGACGCCCGCAATCAATAGATTCTTCCTCTGCGTTGGTGGGACGCCCGCAAGAAGAATAGCATTACTACAGACCGGAATGATGAGAACTCTGTAGTAGAACGTCCGCAGGCAAGATTTTTATTTCTCCACAATGGTAGAACGCCCACAAGAATTAAGATATTATCGTGGGTTCGTAAGGTGCTTGTGGAGATTGATTGCATTGAGAAAATATATCCGCCTATAGTTAAGAACAGTTTATCGATACTATTCCGGTTCGGTTTCTAGTTTTTGTTGCTGGTTGTTTGACATTTATAGTTACACATTGAAATAGACGTGTGCTCAAAGAAAGTAAAGGTAGTATTAGTACGGATGATTTTTACTAGAAGCAAAAAAGGGTTATTGAAAATGGTGTTTACGTTGCGAGTTACCACTGCACGAGAATGTCTTGATAATGATTTTCCATTCAGGTTGGGCAACTATAATGATGGTGTATCCATAGTGTTTTTCGATTACGAAATTAAACGCTCGCTGTACAATAATGCGCCGGAAGGATCTTTTGGTTCAAGATGCCTTTTTATAATTGTGAGAGAGTAACCTCATCATCAATAATATGTCGGTAAATTTCTTTTTTCTTTAAACATAGAAGCCAGACGTTATTTTTTTTAGAAAAGAGGGGAGATGTGTGGCGTTGGACAGGCCTATAACCATGAACAAGTCTAATATACTGTTCTTCAGTCACATGACAGATCGTAGCAGCCATCGCATGCAAGAGACACATTCGCAGTTAGTCAATTCACGAGGTGAGTCGCGAGTGCAAGCAATGTAAACATGATGGGTGATTCATATATGCGATGTTAAATTGCACAGTTTCGTATGGTTTGCGTCTCGGCTAAACAAAGTGGTATACTGCTTCAGTGTGTGCAGCAATGAGGGCAGTTCCTTCATCAGTGTTGCCACCTGGAAAAGCTTCGAGAAAAAGTAGAATCATGGAAATTTGATATGGCATGATATAGAAAATTAGAACTAAAATGCCTCTAGAATGTTATAAACAAATTTTAGTCAAACAATTTTTAGTTTGTGGGGTTAGAACTACAATAACCTTAAGCATTAGCGGCTTATTCGAATAAAAATTATAAATCGATATTTTGTTTGCTTTTAAAATTCTAACCCCTTAAACCAAGAGTGTTTTGAAAAACATCTAAAATTTTTGATTTATAACAAAAATATACTTCATTTTCCATACCACACCGTGTGAAATTTCAATGATTATACTTTTGCTATCGATGACAGCTGGCGGTCTTCTTTTCCCCTATGGCTCCTGAAAGTATTTGCTTAAATCTAGGAAGGCGCCAAACTGCTATCGCCATTTGAAAATCTGGGAATTATAAACAATTGTCCTTCAAAGTTTCCTGAAGGAAAGAACCCTTAAGCTCGTTCATTTTCGCTCACACTAGAGGAGTAGCAGTATCGCGGTTTTTAAGTTCCGTTAAAGAGTTTTCAAAAGTGAAACATGTGAACCGAGTCTTTTGGTGTCTTCCAGATATAGCTTGTTGCCGTCAGTGCGTCTGACGATTTTGTGAGACTACTTCATTTTCCGGAGGATTTATTTAAAAAAAAAACATATTAATCCCCCTAGCGGCGATGGTACCTTTCTCGTGCATCATAAAATAAATATATCAAGAAAAGTACATAAAGATAGGTAAAAATAACACTTTAGTGCAACAATTTCCATTTGTTTGCATTAATTGCTAAACATTTTTGCTCCAAACGAAAAAAAAAATGTTTTTCAATTCTATTTTTTCCCAAGGGGAGACCCTTGGGGAGAAACAGTCATTTGGAAATAACTCCTGAATACAATGGCCGATCTGGCCAATTTTCAATAGGAAACAATGGGACCGGATTCCACGTCGAATACAACTTATTGCGAGCAAATCGGTCAATGATAAGTACCTACAAAATGAGTGAGTTTTTGGCGCACATACATACACACGCACATACACACACAGACAGACATCACCTCGGTTCGTCGAGCTGAGTCGATTGGTAACAACACTGTGGGTCTACGGGCCTTAAAAAGTTTGTTTTTTGAGTGAACAAATAGCCTTTCGGTACACTTAGTGTACGACAAAGGCAAAAAGTTAAACTAAATAGTTTTTGATAAGTGTTGCATTAGACTAACGTTCGCCATTCGCGTTTGACTTCCAGCGAAAAGGCGTTTTTTTGTACGGGCTGGAAATTCGTTAGGGACCAGCGGAGTCGATTTGGGGTTCCCGTCCATTTTCGTTGTGGGTCACAGAGTGTGTGTGTCCGCTAAGTCCCGCCTTTCGAGGTAGCTGAACGGAGAGGAGTGAAGTTCGCCAGTCAGTCGACCGAAACTAACCCGACAGCAAAAACTGTCTTAGAACCACCCATACGCTACAACCCCCGGTGGTCAGGTGCCGAGAGCACGGTCCCTGTACGTACATTGAACCGAGAGTTAATAGTTTTCTTTTAGTCCTCGCCCGGTGAATCGGAAAGGTACGTGAAGCCGGGTCGAAAGGGAAAGTGGCCTAATAGCTCGAGAGAACGGTATTCCGGACGCTCTCGAGGATTGAAAATCGTCCAGGCGCCACTCCCTCCGCGCCTTTAATTCGGCCATTTTCACACGTTCTCACGCCGCCATCTTGTGGAGCAGCGATCGTCCACTGCCAAACTGCCGGTAATTCGACGCTCTGGAGACAAAGACGTCACCAGCACGGTCGAACGAATCGTCGTTGTCCCCGTCGGACAGTGCAGCGTCTTCGGCACCCCACCGGCGAAAGCTACGACTTCGGCGCCCTGCCGGAAAGTTCCCCTTCGTCGCCGAAAAAGTGCTGGGTGTGCTGGGTCAGTTAATAAAGCATCACTTCTTGGTAAAAGAGAACAACTGATTGAAAAAATACTGTCGTCAGTCAAGTAAAGTAAAGAAAAATTCTGATTAATGCACCTAGCGGTGTTGTTGCCTTTCATTAGATATACCAATAATAAACTTAAGTACAATTTTCACAGCGTGTTTCAAATCGTATTTTGACCACAACTTTTGGTGCCAGTGTCCGATCGGGTTAATTTTCCATACAAAACAATGGAACAGAACTCCCCCAATTGAACGAGCACATACAGTAAAAACAAACTGCAGGTTCCCACAAACACAAGCGACGCGACTGTTGCTATCGCTGAGCGACTGTCGCCGTGACTCTATCGCCTGGGTCGCTGCATACAATGTTCGATTTTCGCTTCCGTGCAACGGTGCCAGAATCGGAGTCACCAAGCGACGACGACAGTCGCGTTGCGTGTTTTTGGGGGAACCTTTTACCGATGCTGGGCCATTAGGCCGAATTAAGGGCCGAACGGTCGATAGGCCGAATAACAAGTAAGAAGTGCAACGTGGGATGTAAGAAGTGAGTAGTGAGTAGTGAGTAATGAGAAGTGAGAAGTGGGATAGGAGTAGCTAGGAGTGAGAAGTGAGAAATGAGAATTAAGCAGTGAAAAGTAAGCAGATAAAAGTGAGAAGTGAGATGTGAGAAGAAAGTATTGAAGCTAGAAATAAGCGTGGAATGAGAAGTAAAAAATGATAAATGAAAAGTGAGAAATTTGATATAAGATAAGTGAGAAAAGAGAAGTAAGTAGTGAGAAGTGTGAAGTGAGAAACGGAGTGATTAAATAAAACGGTGCGAGATCGGACGTGGTTTAGATAAGAAGTAGATCAATAAGTAAAGGCTTGTGTTCCGAATGCTCAGTAATGATGGAGGGTGGTCACAGGACACTTTCTTTTCAGGTCAAGTCACAGGTAAGTATCCGTTAAATTACAGGTAACTTCTTCTTCTTCACAGGTACGTATCAATTTATTCACAGGTAAGTTCTTATTGTTTCTTTATTGTGCTCACTAATTACACTAATTGATTATCTTATTGTTTATTAAGTCCATTTTACTTTAACTTTTCTTAACTTTAACATTAATTAACTTTATTTCAATTGATAATTTTACTAATATAAACCCACTTTGCAAATTCAAATTTGATGATAGTTCGCCTGATTGTCAGTATGGCGTACAGCAATGAACGCTGGTATACCGAACTCCACTCTTCACGGCGCGAAAACTCGGTACAAAAGAGAATGCGATGACGTCTTCATTCGGCTTTTATAATGACCATCGATGACCATGATGACCATGATGATTGACGATGGAAAATAATGGTTGCCGAATTGCAGTTCAGTGCATTCTGATGAGCCTATGTGGTGGAACATTCTCTCGATGACGATGATTATCAGTAGTAGGCTGGCAATTTTTTGGGTAGTTTGTGGTGTAGCTCGATCGGATATGCTCGAACACACTGGCCCCTCCAGAAATCCTATTTCTGGTGATGATTGTTAACGATGACAACCGTGGACGAGGAAGGAAAAGAAGCATTTGACGTATCGATGATGATGACTCGATGACTGTTTACTTCGATGCAGTTGAAGTTGAAATGAACGTGGAGGGTATTCTTGTAGAACCTGGCAAACAAATAAGACCCGGTAGCCGGATTTTTGAGGATAGAAATATTGGACAGGTGCTTACCCAGTCCCTATCTAATTAGGGCCTTGTATTTTCGTTTTAGGTCAGCGTATGGAATCCAGGCTGGAGAATTACTAGGCGGTAGAAGGATGAATCGGTGCAGCTGGGTTATTATTTGTTTGCGATTGTTGTTCTGGAACACCAGAAGGTTGAATGGGCAGCAGACATATTTTTGCAACTGGGCGTGTATATCTGCCGGTTGAGGTTCTTACGGTAACAACGCGCACCACTCCGTCTGGTCCTGGATGCAAATCGTCAATTCTAGCCATCGGCCAGCACATAGGGGGAAGATTTTCATCCATCAACACTACGAGCTGGTCCCTTTTAAGCTCCACCGGAGGGTTGCACCATTTCGATCGCGGCTGCAGAGTGATGAGATACTCTCTATTCCATCGATTCCAAATTTGTTGAACGAGCTTCTGTGTCTGCTGCCACTTCTTCAAACGGTTTAAGGAATCTCCGTGACATCCACATCAGGTACAGCTTTAAGAGCAGAACCCACCAGAAAGTGTCCGGGAGTGAGTGGATCTAGATCCGTGGGGTCGTCGCTGAGAGGTACGAGTGGTCTCGAATTAAGGCAGCATTCGATCTGTTATAATAATGTCTCCATGTCGTCATAAGCCAGGGTTTGTTTTCCCAAGGTTCGGACAAAATGCTTCTGCGCTGATTAGATTGCAGCTTCCCAGAGGCCACCAAAGTGGGATGCCTTGGGAGGATTGAAGTGCCATCGGATGTTGTAGTGCGCACATTCCTTTCCAACTTGCTCGCGATGATCTTTGCTCCTTATCAGTTGACGTAATTCGTTAGCCGCTCCCACAAAGTTTCGTCCATTATCGCTGTAGATATCAGAGCACAGCCCTCGCCGGGAGACAAACCGCCGAAAAGCTTGGAGGAATTTGGCTGTAGTAAGGTCGACAACTAGTTCGAGGTGGACGGCCTTTGTACAAAAGCAGACGAATACTGCAACAAATGCTTTCCGTGGCGTTGATCGTCGTTGTGTTGACTGAACGAAGATTGGTCCCCAGTAGTCTATACCAGTAGTCGAGAATGGCCGTGAAACTGTGATTCGTGCGGAAGGTAGTTCCGACATGAATTGCTCAAGGCGTGTAGGACGAGATCGGCAACAGATGATGCAGTTGTGGAAGACTTTTCGGGCCAGATTTCTGGCCCCCGTGACCCAATACCGGAGGCGCAGTAGACTCAACAGCAGCTGAGGGGCGGCGTGTAAATGTTCTTCGTGGTATTGTCGCACCAACAGGACAGCGGTATTGTCGCACCAAGCGGAGAAGACGAAGGAAGATTGATTTGGTGTTTGCTATCGTAGGTCTGCTGAAATCAATTGAGTCGTCCACCAATACGGATCAGGTTGATGGAATCGAGTATAGGATGGAACCATTTTAGACGAGATTTCACAGAGATCGGTTTCCTTTGTTGAAGTTGTTGCCATTCCTTAGGATATGTCGTTTGTTGTACCAATCTGACCAGTGTTATTTCAGCTTCTCCTTTTTCTTCTGCAGTTATGACGTATGCTGAAGGACGAATCTGATTTTTGAACCGACAGTTTCGAAGAAAACGTTTGCAGTAGGCGGTCACTCTCAGCATGTGTTGATAGTTGGAGAACTTGTTGACGTACCAATCGATGAAAACTTCTTCTGTCGATGCTGAAAACGTCGTCTTTGGAGTTTTTCGGGTCTCATACTCGGTTTGAATATTGGAATTAGATTGAAAAGAGTCGGGCCAGCTCGAAGAGTCCTGTTGCAGCCAGCGGGGTCCGCACCACCATAGATCACTATTGAGAAGGAATTCGGCTGTGGTACCTCGAGAAAGGCAATCAGCCGGATTTCGACACCCTATTCGCGACGAAGGTTGTCCAGGTAGCCGGTGGGGAATCCAGCCAGTTTAAGACTGTAGTCGAGTCGACCCAGAAGTAGGTTTCTGGTCGCTGAGATAGTGACAAGATTATTTTCTCAAAAAGTTGTGACGCTATGAGAGCACCACAGAGCTCCAGACGTGGAATGCTCTGCTTTTTTAAGGGAGCAACCTTTGATTTGGCGGAAAGTAATGAAACCTTGACAAGTCCGGCAGCGTTTTCTGTTCGCAGATAAGCCGATGCACCGTAAGCTTGTTCCGACGCATCCGAGAAGAGGTGTAATTGTAGTGACACGGCATTGTTGCACAAGACGAAACGATCGATTTTAAGTTGGTTCAAAAGAGGAAGCTGTTGATGATAAGATCGCCACTGTTTTTGTACTGTTGCTGGAAGCTCCTCATCCCAGCTCCAAATGTCTCCGTTGTTATTCCTAAGGGTCCATAAGGCCTGCATGAACAATTTGGCAGTAGTAACGACGGGACCAGGGTTGTTAATCGTTAATTTATTGTTATCGCCGATAAAGTTGATTGTGATCAACGTTATCGGTTGCTACGATAATGATGAATCAACTGAATTATTATCGGAGTTCGATAATTTAACGTAAGTTAACTCGATAATTTTGCGATAATGGGGTTACTAGATTACGCGAATGAAGTTGGTGTAAAATTTTGACAGAAGCCGAGAGTGAAATAAATTGTTTGCAGCTGGTTGATGAGAGTTGATTTTGATTGAAGCGGGGCACTCTAAATATATTACTTAATGCCTGCTACTCTACGAAACGATGAGAAGTGAGGTGCTCTGTTGGTGGTTAGGGTTTTTTCTCACTATGCAGCATATATGTTCGAATAAGAAGATCGCAAAAATTTGCAGTACCCAGTTATTTCTCTGAGACAGTGACACTTAAATATAAATACGCTTTTAATGAGAGAGCATGATGACTTTCCCTTGCTAATCCTTATCGTATAAGCAAGAATATTCACCTGGAATCGGAACCCCTCGGCAATATATTGGGATTCAAGTACTAGACATTTATTTGATGCAGCGATCTGTTGTGGTGCATTCCAGGCAGCACCAGTAACGAGTAAACATTCTCTCAACAATTTGGTGGACTAGCCTCGTAACCTATTCAATATGATTTAGTTGGACTAAGCAGTTTAGTCTTTGAGTCATAAAATATTCATATAACTGGGTGCTCCGGATCTTCTAAACAGACGTTTTGTTAATCATGTTAGATTAAACAAGTATTGGTAGACATTCAAAATGCTCTCAGATTCTCTACTATGAACAACTGCGACTTTGTAAGAACTTTATTGATTGAATAAAAATGATTTGGTCAATTCTGTGACCTCCTTGAATCCCTATTTAATTCCAGGATTTAAAGGCGTTTCTGAATATTGTAAGGCGATACAATATTTTTTAAATAGATATTGCAAATCCAACTTGTGAATATTTGTACTTTGAACCGTAGTACATGTTACAGTTAACTCGATAATTATCGATAAATCAACGAATACTCGATAACGATAACGTTAATTCAACGCTCACTTTATCGCCAACGAAGCATTATCGTAAAAGCGTTATCGTTATCGAAGTTGGCGTTAACTTAATGACGATAATTTATCGATTAACAACCCTGGACGGGACCCACCAAGCCCAGTGGGTCGAATAGCTGTGCGATGTACGAGAGAGCGAGGCGTTTTGTAAGCTTTTCCGTTGGTTCTGACTGTGGTAGTTTTACGTTGTATCTTAGCACATCGGCGGTAGGCTTCCAATGTAGGCCAAGTGTTTTTATAAGCTGGTCACGGTCCAAATCTACTGATTGTCGTAGAGCTTTGTCCTCTTCTGAAATACCTTCTAGAACTGCTGATTCATTTGAGGCCCACTTTCGCAGCATGAAACCACCTCTTTTTAGTAATGACTGAAGATTGATGGTTTCTGGTACGTTGTTACCGCCGGAGAAAAGGTCGTCAACATAAAAGTCGTTTCGTAGGACTTCCGCTGCCTCCGGAAAATTTCGTTGTTCATCGTCGGCTAGTTGTCGTAGGACCCGTGTTGCAAGAAAGGGTGCACTGGCAGTTCCGTAAGTAACGGTTTGTAGTTCATAGGTTTCAAGTGTGAGATCAGGAGCTTCCCTCCAGACAATACGTTGTAGTGGTGTGTCGCGTACGTCCACCAAAACTTGCCGATACATCTGCTTTATGTCCGCAATTAGCATCACGGGATGAACTCTTGAGCGTATCACGATGGATCTTAAATCGTCTTGTACGATTGGCCCAACTAGCATTGCATCGTTAAGGGATAACCCGCTGCTTGTTTTGCATGATGCATCGTAGACGACACGTACCTTTGTCGTGGTGCTATCCTCGCGAACAACGGCGTGGTGTGGAAGATGGTAAGTGGGGCAAATCGAATTCTCATTATGTTCAACACGTTTCATATGCCCTAGCTCGTAGTACTCCTTCATGAAATCTCTGTATTGTTGCCCCAAACGATGATCTCGCAGCAGACGTGATTCAACTAAATGGAAGCGACGGACAGCGGTGCGTCGGTTTTCGCCGAGATTGATGATGACGTCATCCTTCAGTGGTAAGCGTACAATGTATCTACCTTCTGATGAGCGGGAAATGGTTTGGCAGAAATGAGCTTCACAAGCTGCTTCCTCCACTGAGTAACATGGAGATGATTCACTTTCTTCTAATTTCCAGAAACGTTCCATAAGCTGGTGTAATTCGGTGACGGATGCCACGTTTGCAGTTATCGTTGTTGATGGTTGACAGCGATTAGAACGACCTGAGACGACCCATCCAAGGACAGAATTGACGAGTATTGGCAAGCCTTCTCCAAGTGGAATTCTTCCAGAAACCTTGAAGAGATCGAAGAAAATGTCTGCACCAATCACAATATCGATCATGTTACTGGTGCGGAATGACGGATCAGCTAATTGAACTTCAGGCGGTATTTCCCAAGATGAAATGTCCAATGTAGTAGATGGTAGATTGGCCGTTACTTTGGAAAGCACAAGAAATTCGGCAGAGGTGGAGTAGTTACTGATTCGAGACCGTATGGTAGACGAGAATTTGTGCTTGGCTTGCGTTGTCGATTGGCCGATACCAGCGATCGGGATGGACTATGGACACCTTCTTGCGTTGCACCTTTAGACGTTGAGGAAATGACTCCGAGGCGAAACAGCATTCGCTTCCAGAAGCCAGAAAAGCTCTAGCAACGTGAGAGGTACCATTATCGTCAATCACATGAACAATTGCTGTGGCTAAAATGACGCGCACGTGCTTGCGTCCCGTAGAGGAATAGCTTGCCGGTTGACTGTACGTTGCGGAAGCGGAAGTTGAAGGTTGCTCATTTGAAGCTTGAGAAGTAGTTGTTCTGGTCGGTGGGACCTCACACGCCCTCAGAGTTGACGAATTTGACGATTCCTTATCGCACAATTGAGTATGATGGCGGGCTTTGCAACGACGACAGGTGTTGTTGGACGGACATTCTCTGCTCAGGTGACCTCTACGCAAACAGTTTCTACAGAGTTGGTGACGACGAATTTCCTTCTCCTTGTCTTCTATGCTCATTTTCGAAAATGTCGAACACATGTACAGTGGATGATGCTCGGAACATAAAATGCATTTTCTGGGATTATATTGAGATGCTCCATGACTTGCAATCGGACGTGCGACGATGGGTTTCTTTGCTGACGATGACATAGTGAACTCCTGAACCTTGTGGTTGATACTGTGCAGTACGTTGACTCTTCTCTGAATGAAGGCGGTTAGTTGCTTGAATGTAACGTTCTGGAGAGTAGACGAGTATTCCTCCCAATCTCTTCGTGTTGTAGAATCCAAACGACTGCTCAACATGCGTATCAGAAGAATGTCCCATGCTTCCGTTTGTTCTCCCAATTGTTGTAGTATACGAACATTAGCTTCGAATCTTTCGACGAGAGAGTGCAATTCGTTCGCTGATTCTCTTTTGACAGTGGGAAACTCGAAGAGTGCATCAACATACGAGGATTTCAAACGAGTAGTATTTTGAAAATGTTCAACCAGAAGATTCCATGCTACAGTGTAGTTAGTAGCACTTATGGGGATGGGTTGAATCAATTTGAGAGCATCTCCGGAAAGTGACGAACGGAGATAGTAGAACTTCTGAATGCTAGATAGTTCTTGTGAAGAGTGGACTAGCGATAGGTAGAGATCGTGGAAGTTAAGCCAGTGCTCTAGATTTCCATTGAAAACCGGTAGTTTCACATCAGGTAATCGAACTTGTAGAGTCGAGGCGTGGACATGAGCACCTCTAGAGTTTGCCAGTGATGTGGGGGGTGGGTTGTTCACTGAGAGCAAGAAACCTTTAACTTTGTGATAGCTTAACTCCATTTCAGTACGTTGCTTAAGCAGCTCTTCGATCGTTGTTTCGTCTAAGGATTCCAATTCGGACTGCACCTTATTGTAATCGTTCCAGAGCACCACAAGACTTTCCAGGCGAACAGGAACTTCCGTAGCATCCGTATTTGCATCGTAGTTTTCTACGAAGGCCTTGATGAGAGCAAACGATGAATAAATGCTACGCTGTCGCAGCTTCAGATTCCGGATACGACGATCGTTGGAGGACATTGTCTGCAAGCAGAAGACCGCGTAGCTCAAACGAGACGGGGGTATGTCGATGAAAAGCTAATTACCTGCTTTAGGCAATTCAATGCCTTGTAGTTTAATAAGACCGTAATGGCGAAACAGGAACGTTCAAGATGACCTTTCCAAAAGGGTCTGCAAGCAAAAGACCGCGTAGCTCAAACGAGACAAGTATAGGTTGATGGAAAGCTAATTACCTGCTTTAGGCAATTCAATGCCTTGTATTTTATTAGAGTCGCTATGGCGGGACATCAACGTTCAAGATGGCCTTTCTGAGAAAGTACCGCTTTGGCCACTCCAACTAGGTTCCAGACGCAAGATGGTAGTTCCGGCGAGCTGGATCGATGATGAACGGAGATCTACGTTCATCCGGTTCGAAGGACCATGTTCCGAATGCTCAGTAATGATGGAGGGTGGTCACAGGACACTTTCTTTTCAGGTCAAGTCACAGGTAAGTATCCGTTAAATTACAGGTAACTTCTTCTTCTTCACAGGTACGTATCAATTTATTCACAGGTAAGTTCTTATTGTTTCTTTATTGTGCTCACTAATTACACTAATTGATTATCTTATTGTTTATTAAGTCCATTTTACTTTAACTTTTCTTAACTTTAACATTAATTAACTTTATTTCAATTGATAATTTTACTAATATAAACCCACTTTGCAAATTCAAATTTGATGATAGTTCGCCTGATTGTCAGTATGGCGTACAGCAATGAACGCTGGTATACCGAACTCCACTCTTCACGGCGCGAAAACTTGGTACAAAAGAGAATGCGATGACGTCTTCATTCGGCTTTTATAATGACCTGGGTGCTGCGGATAGAGCCGCTTTTCTGCGATCAAGCGAGCAGAGGGATATTTTGAAATCACTCACATAAACAAAATTATTTTGCAGTTACTTGGCTGTCAAACATTTCCCGCTCTTCGAATTTCTCTTTCCACGCTGCATGAGGGCGCTCAAATGCGCTAGACTCTACATGACTTTACGATTGTTTACATACATTCATGCTCCAATCAGCTGCTGAATCTCGTGAAATTTCGTAACGAGTGCTTTTTAGTTGCATTCCCACTAATTTTCCACTCGAAATATAATATGAGAATATTTGTTACAAAGAATACAAAACTCAAACAAAGTTTATTTTTATTTTTTCCCAAAATAATAACAATACTTCTCAATATTAGATCAGAAACGAACATAACCACAATCTTCAATGTTTGGCTCCGGCACAATAGAAAATTTTGGCTTCAGTTTGACAACCAAATCGATTCTATCCGCACCACCCAGATAATGACCATCGATGAACGCCATGATGATTGACGATGGAAAATAATGGTTGCCGAATTGCAGTTCAGTGCATTCGTTGCATTCTGATGAGTCTAGGTGGTGGAACATTCTCTCGATGACGATGATTATCAGTACCTAGTAGGCTAACAATTTTTTGGGTAGTTTGTGGTGTAGCTACATTCGATCGGATATGCTCGAACAGCTTGATTGAGCGTGTTTTCTAGAAGAATGCATAACGATCGCGTGGTCATCCAAAATTAGTTCTGCGTTGTGCGGCAAGTAAATTAATAAATCAGTGGTTGTTTGTGCATTTTTTTTTAAGTGCTTATTTCAGATTGGCACATCGCACAGTGGCGGTCCTCCATACAAATTCCGAACAAAACCTAATATGTTGCTAGAATCTTTCACGCTAAACTCATTTTGAGGTTAGAATTGTTATCCAACATATACTTTGCTACTCGAGTACTTCTGGAGGCGCAAGCCTTAAGGTCTGAAGCATTAACAGCGTCCTCATTCTAACATTGAAACAGTCAATTTCCAGCTTTGGAGCAGCTAGGAGCAAATCACTACACGAACCACCGGAAAGTAGACAAAAAATAGGTTTAATACATATGATACTAGATCGTTCCGAATATTTCCCGAAAAAAGTTTATTCAATTTTTTTTTCTGCCAAACAAATTTGTTCGGGATATGCTTCACAGCATTAACTTCAACAAGCCAACAAAAATTATATATACAAGCTACAATCATCAAGCTTTGGAATCAGTTCATTATTATATGTGTGAAATTAAACAAATACGAGCTTCGCGGAACGAATCCTGGAATAGCAACTACGAATTGTACGGTCATTGTGCTCATGATCGGAGTGTGAAGTGAAAAACGAAACGTGAGAAGCGATATATGAGAAGAGAAAAGTGAGAAAGAGAGAAGTAAAAAATGAGAAGGAAGAATTCAAAAGTGAGAAGAAAGATAAATGAAGCAAGAAGGGAAAGGAAGAAAAAGAGGAATAGAAAATTAAGTAAGAATGGGAGAGGAAGAAGGAAGAAGGAAAAAGGAAGAAAGAAGAAGGAAAAAGGAAGAAGGAAGAAAGAAGAAGGAAGAAGGAAAAAGAAAGAAGGAAGAAGCAAGAAGGAAGAAGAGAGAAGGTAGAAAGAAGAAGGAACAAGAAATAAAGAGAGGGAAAGAAATAAGCATGAAAAAGCAAGAAAGAAGATGGCACAAGGATAAAAGAAGAAGGAACAAAAAACAGTAAAAAGGAAGAAAAAAAGAAGGAAGAAAGAAGAAAGAAGAAGGAAAAAGGAAAAGAAGAAGAATAAAAAAAGGATAAAGTAAGAAGAGAGGGGAAAGAAGATAGAAGGAAAAAGGACGAAGAATGATCAAATAACGACAATTCTTCCAAGGAAGAAAAAAGATACAGTCCCATTCCGATTTTGGGAACACCCGTTTTTGTCTACCCCCGATTTTGGCAACACCCGTTTTTGGCAAAATTTTCTTCCCGATTTTGGCAACAATCTCGAAAATATTTTTTTTATTACTTTTTAGGTCTAAAACCTTTTAATAAATATGTAGTAGGATAAACAAAACCAAAAGTGAATATCATTAAGGTTTATATGCGTATTATGGGCTCTGTACGAATAGTGGGCACTTTCACTGAAATAATGAATCACCACTCGTATCACCGCTCATTGCAAACAATTTCTATTGAAACTATTCTTCTCTTTTTATCCACGTTTTCCATGTCCCTATTCACACTACCCTAATATAACCAGCCTACCGTAGAATGTTGTATTTTTTGCATTCTCACTGATTTTGTCGTCGACAAGCTGACTCTCACCGTTGTACATAGTACAACATCTATTAGGCGAAGCCCGCTGTTTACATCACAATGCAACCGATACTGCATGAGTGATCCAGGAGCAAGCAAACCCCAATAGTTTTAATTGCTAGTGATAGCAACTTCGATTTTCTAAATGCGCTATATAGCCATCAAGCCGTTTTGCTCATTATGCGCCTCTTTTCTGATATCAGCCGAGAAACTGTCATTTTATCATTTTATCCGTCTTTCTGCTGCATTTCCGTACAGATTATAAGCAACAATTTATTTTAAAGAGTTTTATTGTTTAAAATTCACGCAAATTTGTCTAGCGATTAATATTAGAAAACAGTTAGCTTTTCCGCTTTGCATAACGAGCCTTTTGATTCCAGCATGTTTGCCAACAGTTCAACAGTAATAGTAAGAGTTTGGTAACATGTAACCATAAGGCTCTCGAGCAGGCATTGGAAAAAAATCAGATCAAGAGAAAAAATCGGGTTAATCTGAGCCAACTTGATGCACTGCCGCGGGGCAAGTTATGAGCTTCCTAAAATCTTTGAAATTGGAATTTCGATTATACATACAAATTTTTTCACCAATGGAAGTCTATTAAGTAAAGCTTGGTAACACAACAATGAGCGTCGTTACGGTGCACTATTAGAAGAAGCCATTCAAGAAAGCGGGGTACTATTGCAAAAATCGTTGCTTACATGGATACCTCACCATGGCTTGGCTTGTTAGACGGTGTTGCTCATTGTTTATCACAGCAACAATTGCTCCTACTCGTTGTTTGGCATCCATTTGAGCGAGATAGTTCACTCATTGGCTACGATTGCAATAGATCAATGCTCACTCACACTTCCAATGCCTGATTTCGAGTGTTCCTTTTTGTGATGGCGAAGTATCAGAAGTGGAGTACCTCCTGTGAAGTTTCCATGAGATCGCTGGTGAAATTCTAGCTGCTTCAATAGGCGAGTGATGCGTCACATGTGGTTTTATTATTATTTATTCAACCTAACGCCGGAGTGGCTTCTGCGGTACATAACAGTCATCTCCGTCCATAGCTGTACGTTACCAGTCACGCAGTCTACGGAGGGTCCGTAATCGTCTTCCACCTGATCGCTGCACACCTCGCCTTCTTGTGCCTGTCAGATCGTTGTAGAGAACCATTTTTACTCCAAGTGCGCGTTGGTCCTCCACAAGCATTGTCCAGATCTCGTGTCCAAGGAGGACTACCACCACCGGTTTAATGAGGGGGTCTGTTTGGTACAGCGGCGAACTCTTTTCGTTCGGAGTGTTTTTTGGAGTCTACGTACGCTTTCCTGCCACGTTGCGTCTCCGAATTTGTCTGCTGGTATCGTTATCGGAGGTCAATTGAGCCCAAGTACACGAATTCTTCAACAACCTTGATTTTGTCGCCATTACAAGCTCGTGATGAATGGCCGTTGTCTTCTCTTGAGCCTACTTGGTGTTCAACGTGTTAATGACTAGTCCGATCTGCTTTTCTTCCCTCTTCAGTCTGATGTAGGATTCTTTCATCTTTTCAAAGTTATAATAATGAAAGTAGTGCATGGAGAACTGTAGTCCAGTGTAGTTAATCCATACTCACACTACATTGAATTCGCCGACCAATGTGCAGAATGCAGATTTCCGTTAGGGGTCGTACACATATTACGTAAGCACTTATGGGAGGAGGGGGGGTCTGTCGTTTTCTTACGCACTAAGTAAATAAAAATCATTTGTATGAAAAAAATCTTACATGGGGGGAGGAGGGTCGAAAATCCCATAAAAATTACTTACGTAATTAGTGTACGACCCCTTACCATTTTTTAAAACAATGACATTTCTTATGCCTTGCGTTCATTTTTTCCATAATGTCAGCGAAAATTGGGCACAGAACTTTACTCTTAATCACACCGACCATAAGAAAATTTGCATACAATAGAAACGTTTCTTTATCACCACAATTTTTTGTAAGGACGTGACCGACGCTATTGTTAATTTCAAATATTATTTATTATTCAATTTGTATTATGAAATTAGCTAATTAGTTACATTATCGTTTGATTACCATTCTTGAGTTTGTTTCAATTTTGTTTGAACTACAATCTCCGAGTTATGAATAATATCGCAAAAATGTCAATTATTATGCACGTGCATCACTTAAACACACTCCACATACTTTGTTGTACATTTTCTAAGTATTTAGCATCAATCATGCAAAAAAAAAAAAATTGAAATTTTGTATGAATTTTTTTTCCCGTTTTTGGCAACATCCCCATTTTGGCAACATTAAAATCCGGTCGTGTTGCCAAAATCGGGAAGGGACTGTAGAAGAAAAAGAAGGGAGAAATAAGAGTGAAGAAAGAAGAAGAAGAATGGAAGAAATAAGCAAGCGTAATGGGACGTAATGCCAATGAAGAAAAAGAAGAAGCTTATAGAGGTTTTGAAATATCATCATATAGCTTTGTTTGCTAACTTCTGAGTGCCCCACAAAAATCGATTCACTTCAGAGTACAGGAAAAGGCAGTATTTGCTGATCTGGGGCACAATGCCACCAACGCCCCCCACCTTTGGTTTTAGAGCTCTGCGGCAATATATTGATATAGTTTGTACGTTATTTGTAAAAAAAATAAAAAAACAATCACAGAAAATAAGTAATTTTTTGAACTTTCATACGATTTGTATGGAGCAAAAAAAAATATTGAAAATCTTTACACCCATTTTTCTTAAAACTAAGTTTTTGTCACTTACACCCCTTTGCGTTTGATCCCCTCATGTGTTGTCATTTCTACTATGTCAATTTGGATTCAAAATCGTTATTTGAATGTTGCAAAGTTTCATATTCACTATAGAAGGTATGATGGAGAACATAATTCGCTTCGTTTTGAAAATTAGAAAATTAGGCTTCAGGGAATGTTTGACGAAGAAACAAAATTCTCTATTGAATGGACATAACATGACTTGTAAGATAAACTTAAACCAATCACACCGTCGGCTGTTCAGATCGATTACCATTGTTCTCGGTTGCTGACTCCTCATTTTCGCTTCACCGAAAGGACAACTTTACAAACAGCCATCATAGAACTGGATCTCAACTCCAATTTCAGTCCGTTATCTGAGGACACCCCCATTAGCAACTACATCATTCACGGTCATGATCATAACATGATTATGACTTCCGAGTCGGGTCGCCACTGGAAACCATCTGTGCCATGACAATCATCCCAGCTTTCGAGCATGAAATGTAGGTACGCGCACGGTGAGAACAATGAAATTAACTCAGTGCTACGGTCTTCTCCGAGGATGGAAGCGAGTTGGTGACTCGTTTAGCTACCAACCTACACGATAGGGAGACGTTGGATAACCGTTTCCTCCCGTTGAATCCTTCCAGTTCGCTTTTATCAAACAGAAGCAGTGGCAGAACTGCTCTTACGTACACTGCATCTCACGTGGAGCCCCGGGTTAAATTACTTATACTTCTGTTCGGTCTTCCATCCGGTTCAAACTACCACTAGCATATGACTTTGAAATGTTCTACACGAAATCCGTCAACTGAGCTTCAATACATATGTTATTCGTTTTGTCCTTTCATATCATAGATATTGTTACTCGGCTGATAAACTTCATGTAGAACATCTTTCAGTTTACTTAACTTGAGGAAGTTGAACCGAATAAAAATGAATCTAGGGAATAAAGCACCATTCCCGTCGGTTATGATTGTTAACATGTTTGAACAAAGCAGGGAGAAATAGAAATAAATCTATTTGTTTCCATTCCATTAAGAAAAGTCAGAAAAATAATCCTGGTCGAATAACCTTCCAAGCTATATGTAACGCATGACAAGTGTACGCATATAAATGACGTCCGATTCAGTGCCGTATTTAAATGCACAAAATATGGGTGATTACAGAAAGCCATCGGGTCTAAATAGCAGTCATAGCCCTTGTTCATTTTCCTGAAAGCATTAAAGTTTTTGACATGGAGCCAGACAGAGCGAATACTAACCATGAGATCTGATTAGTATTCGTTTTGTCTGACTCCATGTCAGAAGCTCGATGGTTTGTGTGAAAATGTAACATTCCACTAAATAATGGAATGTTTTGTAGCATACAATTTCTAACATTAATTCAACCCGACTGGGTGTCAACCGTGCCATGGTACACCAAGCTCTGCTCATCGTACCCTTCAACGACTCATATCCCTCCGCTTGGAACACAAGAGGAATCCAATGTGAGTCATACCCAAATCGCGATAGTTTTCATCGATCCATGATGACGACCAGTGGAAGTTTCCAGCTGAAAGTTGTCGTTCAAATATTTTTTAACGTTGCACAAAGCATCAATATGTTCAGCATTTACATCCCGCAAAAATGATGAAATCCCGGAAAAAGGAGGCAACCAACCTATGCAACGCCAACCTGAAGGGTAATCCGCAGCACCGGATACGTACGAATATGAAGACGCCGCGCCCGCCGGTTGATGGTGATATAGATTCGATTGAGTGAACCGAAAATATTATACGCTCGAATCGTCGGAATGTTGAGCGTGAAGAGCGTTCGCCAAAAATTATGCATCATTAAACCGAGAATGCGGTAATAGCGGTTTACGGGTTGTTTATAATGTGGAACATCACATTTTGACTCGATTTATTTTGAGCTAAGCGTCGATGATGCACGATGATAACATTCACTGTGGGTAAATCAATGAAAGATGAACTAAATCTACGTGGATAATCATTGGTACTTATCGACATAAGTGGTTTCAAATGCGTAAAATACCTTTCGCTTCCATTCCACCTGGCTTTGTTGAATTTTATAAAGACTATCTGTCTGAGGGTCTCTGAATGTGTTATCGGATGCAAAACAGGAATGCACCTGGCCCAGAGCTTCAATAAATGGTATTTGAAAAATAGAAAGAAATCTAATGCTGGCTTGATAGAAAATTCTAACCACTTCTAGCTTTGCAACATTGACACAAAGAACTTTTTCCTAACAGTGACGAGTAAAATACAATCATCTGGAGCAAGTAGTAGCGTGATCTATGAAACACAGATATGTTCGGAAGCATACGTGGAAATCGAATAAAAGTCAAAATAAATCGGCATAATATTGAACAAAAATCGAACTAAATAGAATAGAATACAAAATAATTTTAAATCGATATCGAACCGAAACCGAATTGGAATCCAACAGCAATGGAATTCCAATCACTACGCAATCAGAGCCGAAATAAAATTGAATTGGATTTAAATCGAAATAGAAACAAAATTGAAATGAATTAAAACTAAATTGAAAAGGGATTCAATTCAAAATAGAATCACAATGGAATAGAAACAGAAACAATGTCAAAACATAACGAATCGAAATCGAATCGAAATTGAATTGGAATCGAATGTAAATCGAATAAAAATCAAATCGAAATTGAATCGAAAGTGAATCAAAATTAAATCAAAATCGAAACGGAATCGGAGTTGAATCGAATTGGAATTAAATTGAAACCGAAACATAATCAAATCGGAATCGAATCGCAGCGAATGGCGGTCGAATCGAAATTGAATCGAAATCAAATTGAAATTGAATCGTAATTGAATCGAAATCGAATCAAAATCGAATCGAAATCAAATCGGAATTGAATCGAATCGAAATCTAATCAAAATCAAATCGAATCGAAATCGAATCGAAATCGAATCGAAATCGAATCGAAATCGAATCGAAATCGAATCGAAATCGACTCGAAATCGAATCGAAATCGAATAGAAATCGAATAAGATCGAATCGAAATCGAATCAAAATCGAATCAAAATCGAATCGAAATCGAATCGAAATCGAATCGAAATGGAATCGAAATCGAATCGAAATGGAATCGAAATCGAATCGAAATCGAATCGAAATCGAATCGAAATCGAATCGAAATCGAATCGAAATCGAATCGAAATCGAATCGAAATCGAATCGAAATCGAATCGAAATCGAATCGAAATCGAATCGAAATCGAATCGAAATCGAATCGAAATCGAATCGAAATCGAATCGAAATCGAATCGAAATCGAATCAAATCGAAATCGAATCGAAATCGAATCGAAATCGAATCGAAATCGAATCGAAATCGAATCGAAATCGAATCGAAATCGAATCGAAATCGAATCGAAATCGAATCGAAATCGAATCGAAATCGAATCGAAATCGAATCGAAATAAAATCGAAATCGAATCGAAATCGAATCGAAATCGAATCGAAATCGAATTCTAATCGAAATCGAATCAAAATCGAATCAAAATAAAATCGACATCGAATCGAAATCGAACTCGAAATGGAATCGAAATGGAATCGAAATCGAATCGAAATCGAATCGAAATCGAATCGAAATCGAATCGAAATCGAATCGAAATCGAATCGAAATCGAATCGAAATCGAATCGAAATCGAATCGAATCGAATCGAAATCGAATCGAAATCGAATCGAAATCGAATCGAAATCGAATCGAAATCGAATCGAAATCGAATCGAAATCGAATCGAAATCGAATCGAAATCGAATCGAAATCGAATCGAAATCGAATCGAAATCGAATCGAAATCGAATCGAAATCGAATCGAAATCGAATCGAAATCGAATCGAAATCGAATCGAAATCGAATCGAAATCGAATCGAAATCGAATCGAAATCGAATCGAAATCGAATCGAAATCGAATCGAAATCGAATCGAAATCGAATCGAAATCGAATCGAAATCGAATCGAAATCGAATCGAATCGAAATCGAATCGAAATCGAATCGAAATCGAATCGAAATCGAATCGAAGCGAAATTGAATCGAAATCGAATCGAAATCGAATCGAAATCGAATCGAAATCGAATCGAAATCGAATCGAAATCGAATCGAAATCGAATCGAAATCGAATCGAAATCGAATCGAAATCGAATCGAAATCGAATCGAAATCGAATCGAAATCGAATCGAAATCGAATCGAAATCGAATCGAAATCGAATCGAATCGAAATCGAATCGAAATCGAATCGAAATCGAATCGAAATCGAATCGAAATCGAATCGAAATCGAATCGAAATCGAATCGAAATCGAATCGAAATCGAATCGAAATCGAATCCAAATCGAATCGAAGTCGAATTAAAATCGAATCGAAATCAAATCGAAAACGATTCGAAATCGAATATATATCGAAATCGAATCGAATTCAAATCGAATCGAGATCGAATCGATTCTAAATCGAATCAAAATCGAATCGAATCGAAATCGAAATCGAATCGAGAATCAGATCGAAATCAGATCGAATCGAATCGAATCGAATGAATCGAAGATCGAATCGAAATCGAATCGAAATCGAATCGAAATCGAATCGAAATCGAATCGAATCGAAATCGAATCGAAATCGAATCGAAATCGAATCGAAATCGAATCGAAATCGAATCGAAATCGAATCGAAATCGAATCGAAATCGAATCGAAATCGAATCGAAATCGAATCGAAATCGAATCGAAATCGAATCGAAATCGAATCGAAATCGAATCGAAATCGAATCGAAATCGAATCGAAATCGAATCGAAATCGAATCGAAATCGAATCGAAATCGAATCGAAATCGAATCGAAATCGAATCGAAATCGAATAGAAATCGAATCGAAATCGAATCGAAATCGAATCGAAATCTAATCGAAATCGAATCGAAATCGAATCGAAATCGAATCGAAATCGAATCGAAATCGAATAGAAATCGAATAGAAATCGAATCGAAATCGAATCGAATCGAATCGAAATCGAATCGAAATCGTATCGAATCGAATCGAAATCGAATAGAAATCGAATCGAAATCGAATCGAAATCGAATCGAAATCGAATCGAAATCGAATCGAAATCGAATCGAAATCGAATCGAAATCGAATCGAAATCGAATCGAAATCGAATCGAAATCGAATCGAAATCGAATCGAAATCGAATCGAAATCGAATCGAAATCGAATCGAAATCGAATCGAAATCGAATCGAAATCGAATCGAATCGAAATCGAATCGAAATCGAATCGAAATCGAATCGAAATCGAATCGAAATCGAATCGAAATCGAATCGAAATCGAATCGAAATCGAATCGAAATCGAATCGAAATCGAATCGAAATCGAATCGAAATCGAATCGAAATCGAATCGAAATCAGAATCGAAATCGAATAGAATCGAATCGAAGATCGAATCGAAATCGAATCGAAATCGAAATCGAATCGAAATCGAATCGAAATCGAATCGAAATCGAATCGAATCGAAATCGAATCGAAATCGAATCGAATCGAAATCGAATCGAAATCGAATCGAAATCGAATCGAAATCGAATCGAAATCGAATCGAAATCGAATCGAAATCGAATCGAAATCGAATCGAAATCGAATCGAAATCGAATCGAAATCGAATCGAAATCGAATCGAAATCGAATCGAAATCGAATCGAAATCGAATCGAAATCGAATCGAAATCGAATCGAAATCGAATCGAAATCGAATCGAAATCGAATCGAAATCGAATCGAAATCGAATCGAAATCGAATCGAAATCGAATCGAAATCGAATCGAAATCGAATCGAATCGAATCGAATCGAATCGAAATCGAATCAAAATCGAATCGAAATCGAATCGAAATCGAATCGAAATCGAATCGAAATCGAATCGAGATCGAATCGAAATCGAATCGAAATCGAATCGAAATCGAATCGAAATCGAATCGAAATCGAATCGAAATCGAATCGAAATCGAATCGAAATCGAATCGAAATCGAATCGAAATCGAATTGAAATCGAATTGAAATCGAATCGAACGAATCGAAATTGAATCAGATTGAATCGAAATCGAATCGAAATCGAAAACGAATTGAAATCGAATCGAAATCGAATCAAAATCGAATCGAATCAAATCGAAATCGAATCGAAATCGAATCGAAATCGAACCGAAATCGAATCGAAATCGAATCGAAATCGAATCGAAATCGAATCGAAATCGAATCGAAATCGAATCGAAATCGAATCGAAATCGAATCGAAATCGAATCGAAATCGAATCGAAATCGAATCGAAATCGAATCGAAATCGAATCGAAATCGAATCGAATCGAATCGAAATCGAATCGAAATCGAATCGAAATCGAATCGAAATCGAATCGAAATCGAATCGAAATCGAATCGAAATCGAATCGAAATCGAATCGAAATCGAATCGAAATCGAATCGAAATCGAATCGAAATCGAATCGAAATCGAATCGAAATCGAATCGAAATCGAATCGAAATCGAATCGAAATCGAATCGAAATCGAATCGAAATCGAATCGAAATCGAATCGAAATCGAATCGAATCGAAATCGAATCGAATTCGAACTGAAATTGAATCAAAATCGAATCGAAATTGAATGGAAATCGAATCGAATCCAATCGAAGTTGAATCGAAATAGAATCAAATCGAATCGAAATCGAATTGAAATCCAATCGAAATCGAACCGAAATCAAATCGAAATCGAATCTAAATCGAAATGAAATCGAATCGAAATCGAATCGGAATTAAAATCGCATTGAAAACGAATGAAAATCGAATCGTATCGAATCAAAGTCGAAACGAAATCGAATCGAAATCGAATCGAAATCGAATCGAAATCGAATCGAAATCGAATCGAAATCGAATCGAAATCGAATCGAAATCGAATCGAAATCGAATCGAAATCGAATCGAAATCGAATCGAAATCGAATCGAAATCGAATCGAAATCGAATCGAAATCGAATCGAAATCGAATCGAAATCGAATCGAAATCGAATCGAAATCGAATCGAGATCGAATCAAAATCGAATCGAAATCGAATCGAAATCGAATCAAAATCGAATCGAAATCGAATCGAAATCGAATCAAAATCAAATCAAATCAAAATCGAATCGAAATTAAATCGAAATCGAATCGAAATCGAAACGAAATCGAATCGAAAATAAATTGAAATCGAGTCGAAATCTAAATCGAAATCGAATAGAAATCGAATTTGAATATAAATCGAATCGAAATCCAATCGAAATCGAAATCGAATCGAAATAGAATCAAAATCGAAACAAAATCGAATCGAATCGAATCGAATTGCAATCTAACTGAAATCGAATTGAAATCTAATCGAAATCTAATCGAAATCGAATTCGAGCCGAAATTGAATCGAAATCGAATCGAAATCGAATCGAAATCGAATCGAAATCAAATCGAATCTAAATCAAAACGAATCGGAATCGAATCGAAATCGAATCGAAATCGAATCGAAATCGAATCGAAATCGAATCGAAATCGAATCGAAATCGAATCGAAATCGAATTGAAATCGAATCGAAATCGAATCGAAATCGAATCGAAATCGAATCGAAATCGAATCGAAATCGAATCGAAATCGAATCGAAATCGAATCGAAATCGAATCGAAATCGAATCGAAATCGAATCGAAATCGAATCGAAATCGAATCGAAATCGAATCGAAATCGAATCGAAATCGAATCGAAATCGAATCGAAATCGAATCGAAATCGAATCGAAATCGAATCGAAATCGAATCGAAATCGAATCGAAATCGAATCGAAATCGAATCGAAATCGAATCGAAATCGAATCGAAATCGAATCGAAATCGAATCGAAATCGAATCGAAATCGAATCGAAATCGAATCGAAATCGAATCGAAATCGAATCGAATCGAAATCGAATCGAAATCGAATCGAAATCGAATCGAAATCGAATCGAAATCGAATCGAAATCGAATCGAAATCGAATCGAAATCGAATCGAAATCGAATCGAAATCGAATCGAAATCGAATCGAGATCGAATCAAAATCGAATCGAAATCGAATCGAAATCGAATCAAAATCGAATCGAAATCGAATCGAAATCGAATCGAAATCGAATCGAAATCGAATCGAAATCGAATCGAAATCGAATCGAAATCGAATCTAAATCGAATCGAAATCGAATCGAAATCGAATCGAAATCAAATCGAAATCGAATCGAAATCGAATCGAAATCGAATCGAAATCGAATCGAAATCGAATCGAAATCGAATCGAAATCGAATCGAAATCGAATCGAATTCGAATCGAAATCGAATCGAAATCGAATCAAATTCAAATCAAATCAAAATCGAATCGAAATTAAATCGAAATCGAATCAAAATCGAATCGAATTCGAGCCGAAATTGAATCGAAATCGAATCGAAATCGAATCGAAATCGAATCGAAATCGAATCGAAATCAAATCGAATCTAAATCAAAACGAATCGGAATCGAATCGAAATCGAATCGAAATCGAATCGAAATCGAATCGAAATCGAATCGAAATCGAATCGAAATCGAATCGAAATCGAATCGAAATCGAATTGAAATCGAATCGAAATCGAATCGAAATCGAATCGAAATCGAATCGAAATCGAATCGAAATCGAATCAAAATCGAATCGAAATCGAATCGAAATCGAATCGAAATCGAATCGAAATCGAATCGAAATCGAATCGAAATCGAATCGAAAGATCGAATCGAAATCAGATCGAATCGAAATCGAATCGATCGAATCGAAATCGAGATCGAGATCGAATCAATCGAATCGAAATCGAGATCGAAATCGAGATCGAAATCGAATCGAAATCGAATCGAAATCGAAATCAGATCGAATCAGATCGAAATCGAATCGAAATCAGATCGAATCAGATCGAAATCAGATCGAAATCGAATCGATCGAATCAGATCGAGATCAGATC
Source organism: Armigeres subalbatus (assembly GCF_024139115.2). Taxonomy (NCBI): domain Eukaryota; kingdom Metazoa; phylum Arthropoda; class Insecta; order Diptera; family Culicidae; genus Armigeres; species Armigeres subalbatus. The sequence goes on from NW_026943741.1 coordinate 163,539, forward strand.
GAATCAGATCGAGTCAGATCGAATCGAGATCGAAGTCAGAATCGAAATCAGATCGAAGATCGAGATCGAAATCAGATCGAAGTCAGATCGAAATCAGATCGAATCGAATCGAAATCAGATCGAGAATCAGATCGAAATCAGATCGAAATCAGATCGAAATCAGATCGAATCAGATCGAAGATCGAATCGAAATCAGATCGAGATCGAGATCGAAATCGAATCGAAATCGAATCGAATCAGATCGAAATCAGATCGAAGATCGAGATCGAAGTCAGATCGAGAATCAGATCGAAGTCGAGATCGAGAATCAGATCGAAATCAGATCGAAATCGATCGAAGTCGAGATCGAGAATCAGATCGAGAATCAGATCGAATCAGATCGAAATCAGATCGAAATCGAGATCGAAATCAGATCGAAATCAGATCGAGAATCAGATCAGAATCGAAATCGAATCGAGATCAGATCGAAGTCAAAAATCGAGATCGAGAATCAGATCGAAATAGAATCGAAATCGAATCGAAATCGAATCGAAATCGAAATCGAATCGAAATCGAATCGAAATCGAATCGAAATCGAATCGAAATCGAAATCGAATAGAAATAGAATCGAAATCGAATCTAAATCGAATCGAAATCGAATCGAAATCCAATCGAAATTGATTCGAAATTGAATCGAAATCCAATCGAAGTCGAATCGATCGAGAATCGAATCGAAATCAGATCGAAATCGAATCGAAATCGAATCGAGAATCAGATCGAATCAGATCGAATCGAATCGAGATCGAAATCGAATCAGAATCGAAATCGAGATCGAATCGAATCGAGATCGAATCGAAATCGAGATCGAAATCGAATCGAAATCAGATCGAATCGAATCGAATCGAAACGAATCGATCGAGAATCGAAATCGAATCGAAATCGAATCGAAATCGAATCGAAGATCGAATCGAAATCGAATCGAAGATCAGATCGAAATCAGATCGAAATCGAATCGAATCGAATCGAAATCGAGATCGAAATCGAATCGAAATCAGATCGAAATCGAATCGAAATCGAATCGAAGATCGAAATCAGATCGAAGATCGAATCGAAATCAGATCGAAATCGAATCGAAATCGAATCGAAATCGAGATCGAAATCAGATCGAATCAGATCGAAATCAGATCAGAAATCGAATCGAAATCGAGATCGAAATCAGATCGAAATCGAATCGAAATCGAAATCAGATCGAAATCAGATCGAAATCGAATCGAAATCGAATCGAAATCAGATCGAAATCAGATCGAATCGAATCGAAATCGAATCGAAATCGAATCGAAATCGAATCGAAATTGAATCGAAATCGAATCGAAATCGAATCGAAATCGAGATCGAAATCAAATCGAAATCGAATCGAAATCGAAATCGAAATCGAATCGAGAATCGAATCCAAATCGAGATCGAATCGAAATCGAATCGAAATTGAATCGAAAATCGAATCGAATCGAATCGAAATCGAATCGAAATCGAATCGAAATCAGATTGAAATCGTATCGAAATCGAATCGAATCGAATCGATCGAATCGAATCGAATCGAAATCAGATCGAAATCAGATCGAAATCGAATCGAAATCGAATCGAAATCGAATCGAAATCGAATCGAATCGAATCGAAATCGAATCGAGAATCAGATCGAAATCGAATCGAAATCGAATCGAAATCGAAGATCGAATCAGATCGAAATCGAATCGAAATCAGAATCGAATCGAATCAGATCGAATCGAAATCGAATCGAAAATCGAATCGAGATCGAATCAAATCGAATCAAAATCGAATCGAAATCGAATCGAAATCAGAATCGAAATCGAATCGAAATCGAATCGAAATCGAATCGAAATCGAATCGAAATCGAATCGAATGAAAGATCGAAATCAAATCGAAATCAGATCGAAATCGAATCGAAATCGAATCGAAATCGAATCGAAATCGAGATCGAAATCGAATCGAAATCGAATCGAAAGCGAATCGAAATCGAATCGAAATCGAATCGAAATCGAATCGAAATCGAATCGAAATCGAATCGAAATCGAATCAAAATCAAATCAAATCAAAATCGAATCGAAATTAAATCGAAATCGAATCAAAATCGAATCGAAATCGAATCGAAATCGAATCGAAATCGAATCGAAATCGAATCGAAATCGTATTTGAATAAAAATCCAATCGAAATCGAATCAAAATCGAATAGAAATCGAATCGAAATAAAATCGAATCCAAATCGAATCGGAATCGAATCGAATTGCAATCTAACTGAAATCGAATTGAAATCTAATCGAAATCTAATCGAAATCGAATTCGAGCCGAAATTGAATCGAAATCGAATCGAAATCGAATCGAAATCGAATCGAAATCAAATCTAAATCGAATCAAAATCGAATCGAAATCGAATCGAAATCGAATCGAAATCGAATCGAAATCGAATCGAAATCGAATCGAAATCGAATCGAAATCGAATCGAAATCAAATCGAAATCGAAACAAAATCGAATGGAAATCGAATTGAAATCAAATCGAATCAAATTGAAATCAAACCGAAATCCAATCGAAATCGAATATAAATTGAATCGAAATCGAATCGAATTCAAATTGAAATCGAATCGAAATCGAATCGAAATCGAATCGAAATCGAATCGAAATCGAATCGAAATCGAATCGAAATCGAATAAGATCGAATCGAAATCGAATCAAAATCGAATAGAAATCGAATCAAAATCGAATCGGAATCGAGATCGAATTGCAATCTAACTGAAATCGAATTGAAATCTAATCGAAATCTAATCGAAATCGAATTCGAGCCGAAATTGAATAGAAATCGAATCGAAATCGAATCAGATCGAAATCGAATCGAAATCAAATCTAAATCGAATCAAAATCAGATCGAATCAGATCGAATTCGAATCGAATTCGAATCGAAATCGAATCGAATCGAAGTGAAATCAAAATCGAATCGAAGTGAAATAGAAATCGAATCGAAATCGAATCGAAATCGAATCGAAATCGAATCGAAATCGAATCGAAATCGAATCGAAATCGAATCGAAATCGAATCGAAATCGAATCGAAATCGAATCGAAATCGAATCGAAATCGAATCGAAATCGAATCGAAATCGAATCGAAATCGAATCGGAATCGAATTGAAATCGAATCGAAATCGAATCGAAATCGAATCGAAATCGAACTCGAGCCGAAATCGAATCAAAATCGGATCGAAATCGAATCAAATTCGAATTAAAATCAAATCGAAAACGAATTGAAATCGAATCGAAATCGAATCGAAATCGAATCGAAATCGAATCGAAATCGAATCGAAATCGAATCGAAATCGAATCGAATCGAAATCGAATTGAAATCGAATCGAAATCGAATCGAAATCGAATCGAAATCGAATCGAAATCGAATCGAAATCGAATCGAAATCGAATCGAAATCGAATTGAAATCGAATCGAAATCGAATTGAAAACGAATTGAAATCGAATCGAAATCGAATCGAAATCGAATTCGAGCAGAAATAGAATCAAAATCGAATCGAAATAGAATCAAAATCGAATCGACATCAAATCGAAAATGAATCGAAAACGAATCGAAATCGAATCGAAATCGAAATCGAATCGAAATCGAATCGAAAACGAATCGAAATCGAATCGAAATCGAAATCGAATCGAAATCGAATCGAAATCGAATCAAAATCGAATCGAAATCGAATCGAAATCGAATCGAAATCGAATCGAAATCGAATCGAAATCGAATCGAAATCGAATCGAAATCGAATCGAAATCGAATCGTAATCGAATCTAAATCGAATTGAAATCGAATCGAAATCAAATCGAATTGAAATCAAAGTCGAATCGAATTCGAGCCGAAACAGAATCGTAATCGAATCTAAATCATATCGAAATCGAATCGAAATCAAATCGAAATGGAATCGAAATCGAATTGAAATCGAATCGAAATCAAATCGAAATCCAATCGAAATCGAATCGAAATCGGATTGAAATCGAATTGAAATCGATTTGAAATCGAATCGAAATCGAACTGAAATCAATCGAAATCGAATTGAAATCGAATTGAAATCAAATCGAAATGAAATCGAAATCAAATCGAAATCGAATTCAAATGAAATCAAAATCGAATCTAAATCGAATCGAAATCGAATCGAAATCGTATCGAAAACGAATCGAAATCGAATCGAAATCCAATCGAAATCGAATCGAAATTGAATCGGAATCGAATCGAAATCGAATCGAAATCGAATCGAAATCGAATCGAAATCGAATCGAAAGTGAATCGAAATTGAGTCGAAATCGAATCGAACTTAATCGAAATTGAATCGAAATCGAATCGAAATCGAAATCGTATCGTAATCGAATTGAAATTGATTCGAAATCGAATCAGAATCGAATCGAATTGAAATCGAATCAAAATCAAATCGAAATCGAATCGAAATCGAATTGAAATCGAATCGAAATCGAATCGAAATTGAATCGAAATCGAATCGAAATCGAATCGAAATCGAATCGAAATCGAATCGAAATCGAATCGAAATCGAATCGAAATCGAATCGAAATCGAATCGAAATCGAATCGAAATCGAATCGAAATCGAATCGAAATCGAATCGAAATCGAATTGAAATCGAATTGAAATCGAATCGAAATCGAATCGAAATCGAATCGAAATCGAATCGAAATCGAATCGAAATCGAATCGAAATCGAATCGAAATCGAATCGAAATCGAATCGAAATCAAATCGAATCGAAATCGGAGCGAAATCAAATCGGAAATAAATCGAAATCGAATCGAAATCGAACCGACATCGAATCGAAATCGAATCGAAATCGAATCGAAATCGAATTGAAATCGAATCGAAATCGATTCGAAATCGAATCGAAATCGAATCGAAATCGAATCGAAATCGAATCGAAATCGAATCGAAATCGAATCGAAATCGAATCGAAATCGAATCGAAATCGAATCGAAATCGAATCGAAATCGAATCGAAATCGAATCGAAATCGAATCGAAATCGAATCGAAATCGAATCGAAATCGAATCAAAATCGAATCGAAATCGAATCGAAATCGAATCGAAATCGAATCAAAATCGAATCGAAATCGAATCGAAATCGAATCGAAATCGAATCGAAATCGAATCGAAATCGAATCGAAATCGAATCGAAATCGAATCGAAATCGAATCGAAATCGAATCGAAATCGAATCGAAATCGAATCAAAATCAAATCAAATCAAAATCGAATCGAAATTAAATCGAAATCGAATCAAAATCGAATCGAAATCGAATCGAAATCGAATCGAAATCGAATCTAAATCGAATCGAAATCGAATCCAAATCGAATCGAAATCGAATCCAAATCAATCGAAATCAATCGAAATCGAATCTAAATTGAATCGAAATCGAATCGAAATCGAATCGAAATCGAATCGAAATCGAATCGAAATCGAATCGAAATCGAATCGAAATCGAATCGAAATCGAATCGAAATCGAATCGAAATCGTATTTGAATAAAAATCCAATCGAAATCGAATCAAAATCGAATAGAAATCGAATCGAAATCAAATCGAATCCAAATCGAATCGGAATCGAATCGAATTGCAATCTAACTGAAATCGAATTGAAATCTAATCGAAATCTAATCGAAATCGAATTCGAGCCGAAATTGAATCGAAATCGAATCCAAATCGAGTCGAAATCGAATCGGAATCGAATTGAAATCAAATCTAAATCGAGTCAAAATCGAATCAGAATCGAATCGAAATCAAATCGAAATCGAATCGAAATCGAATCGAAATCGAATCGAAATCGAATCGAAATCGAATCGAAATCGAATCGAAATCGAATCGAAATCGAATCGAAATCGAATCGAAATCGAATCGAAATCGAATCGAAATCGAATCGAAATCGAATCGAAATCGAATCGAAATCGAATCGAAATCGAATCGAAATCGAATCGAAATCGAATCGAAATCGAATCGGAATCGAATTGAAATCGAATCGAAATCGAATCGAAATCGAACTCGAGCCGAAATCGAATCAAAATCGAATCAAAATCGAATCGAAATAGAATCAAAATCGAATCGTAATCAAATCGAAAACGAATTGAAAACGAATCGAAATCGAATCGAAATCGAATCGAAATCGAATCGAAATCGAATCGAATCGAAATCGAATTGAAATCGAATCGAAATCGAATCGAAATCGAATCGAAATCGAATCGAAATCGAATCGAAATCGAATCGAAATCGAATCGAAATCGAATCGAAATCGAATCGAAATCGAATCGAAATCGAATTGAAATCGAATCGAAATCGAATTGAAAACGAATTGAAATCGAATTGAAATAGAGTCGAAATCGAATTCGAGCCGAAATAGAATCAAAATCGAATCGAAATAGAATCAAAATCGAATCGACATCAAATCGAAAATGAATCGAAAACGAATCGAAATCGAATCGAAATCGAAATCGAATCGAAATCGAATCGAAATCGAATCGAAAGCGAATCGAAATCGAATCGAAATCGAATCGAAATCGAATCGAAATCGAATCGAAATCGAATCGAAATCGAATCGAAATCGAATCGAAATCGAATCGAAATCGAATCGAAATCGAATCGAAATCGAATCGAAATCGAATCGAAATCGTAATCGAATCTAAATCGAATTGAAATCGAATCGAAATCAAATCGAATTGAAATCAAAGTCGAATCGAATTCGAGCCGAAACAGAATCGTAATCGAATCTAAATCATATCGAAATCGAATCGAAATCAAATCGAAATGGAATCGAAATCGAATTGAAATCGAATCGAAATCGAATCGAAATCCAATCGAAATCGAATCGAAATCGGATTGAAATCGAATTGAAATCGATTTGAAATCGAATCGAAATCGAATTGAAATCGAATCGAAATCGAATTGAAATCGAATTGAGATCAAATCGAAATCAAATCGAAATCAAATCGAAATCAAATCGAAATCGAATTCAAATCGAATCAAAATCGAATCGAAATCGAATCTAAATCAAATCGAAATCGAATCGAAATCTAATAGAAATCGTATCGAGAACGAATCGAATTCGAATTGAAATCGAATCGAAATCGAATCGAAATTGAATCGGAATCGAATCGAAATCGAATCGAAATCGAATCGAAATCGAATCGAAATCGAATCGAAATCGAATCGAAATCGAATCGAAATCGAATCGAAAGTGAATCGAAATTGAGTCGAAATCGAATCGAACTTAATCGAAATTGAATCGAAATCGAATCGAAATCGAAATCGTATCGTAATCGAATTGAAATTGATTCGAAATCGAATCAAAATCGAATCGAAATCGAATAGAAATCGAATTGAAATCGAATCAAAATCAAATCGAAATCGAATCGAAATCGAATTGAAATCGAATCGAAATCGAATCGAAATTGAATCAAAATCGAATCGAAATCGAATCGAAATCGAATCGAAATAGAATCGAAATCGAATCGAAATCGACTCAAAATCGAATCGAAATCGACTCGAAATTGAATCAAAATCGACTCGAAATTGAATCGAAATTGAATTGAAATCGAATCGAAATAGAGTCAGGATCGAATTGAATTCGAATCAAATCGAAACCGATTCAAAATCGAATCGAAATTAAAGCGAAATCGAATCGAAATCGAATCGAAATCAAATCGAATGGAAATCTAAGTCGAATCGAAATCGAATCGAAATCGAATTGAAATCGAATCGAAATCGAATCGAAGTCGAATCGAAGTCGAATCGAAATCGAATCGAACTTGAACCGAAATCGAATAGAAATCGAATCTAAATCAAATTGAAATCGAATCGAAATCAAATCGAATGGAATCGAAAACGAATCGAAATCGAATCAAAATCGAAATCAAATCGGAACCGAATCGAAGTCGAATCGAAATCGAATCCAAATCAAATCCAAATCGAATCCAAATCGATTCCCAATCGAAATCGAATCGAAATCAAATCGAAATCGAATTGGAATCGAAACGAAATCGAATCGAAATCGAATTGAAATTGAATCGAAATCTAATCAAAATCGAAATCGAATCGAAAACGAATCGAAATCGAATCGAAATCGAATCGAAATCGAATCGAAATCGAATCCAAATCGAAATCGAAATCGAAATCGAAATCGAATCCAAATTGAATGGGAATCAAATCGAAATCTAATCGAAATCGAATTCGAGCCGGAATGGAATCTAAATCGAATCTAAATCAAATAAAAATAGAATCGAAATCGAATCGAAATCGAATCGAAATCCAATCGAAATCAATCTAAATCGAATCGAAATCGAATCGAAATGGAATCGAAATGGAATCGAAATCGAATCGAAATCGAATTGAAATCGAATCGAAATCGAATCGAAATCGAAAAAAAATCGAATTCGAATCGAAAGCGAATCGAAATCGAATCGAAATCGAATCGATATCTAACCAAAATCGAAGTGAAATCGAATCGAAATCAAATCGAAATCAAGTCGAATAGAAATCGGAGTCGAATCGAAATCGAATCGAAAACGAATCGAAATCGAATCTAAATTGAAATCGAATCGAAGTCGAATCGAAATCGAATCCGAATCAAATCCAAATCGCATCCAAATCGAAATAAAATCGAATTGCAATCGAATTGAAATCGAATTGAAATCAAATCGAAATCGAATCGAAATCGAATTGAAATCGAATCGAAATCGAAGTCGTATCGGAATCGAGTCGAAATCGATTCGAAATTAAATCGAAATCGAATCAAAATCGAATCGAAATCGAATCGAAATCGAATCGAAATCGAATCGAAAACGAATCGAAATCGAATCGAAATCGAATCCAAATCGAATCCAAATCGAATCCAAATCGAATCGAAATCGAATCGAAATCGAATCGAAATCGAATCGAAATCGAATCGAAATCGAATCGAAATCGAATCGAAATCGAATCGAAATCGAATAGGAATCGAATTGAAATCGAATCGAAATCGAATCGAAATCGAACTCGAGCCGAAATCGAATCAAAATCGAATCGAAATAGAATCAAAATCGAATCGCAATCAAATCGAAAACGAACTGAAAACGAATCGAAATCGAATCAAAATCGAATCGAAATCGAATCGAAATCGAATCGAAATCGAATCGAAATCGAATCGAAATCGAATCGAAAACTAATCGAAATCGAATCGAAATCGAATCCAAATCGAATCGAAATCGAATCGAAATCGAATCGAAATCGAATCGAAATCGAATCGAAATCGAATCGAAATCGAATCGAAATCGAATCGAAATCGAATCGAAATAGAATCGAAATCGAATCGAAATCGAATCCAAATCGAATCGAAATCGAATCCAAATCGAATCGAAATCGAATCGAAATCGAATCGAAATCGAATCGAAATCGAATCGAAATCGAATCGAAATCGAAATCGAATCGAAATCGAATCGAAATCGAATCGAAATCGAATCGAAATCGAATCGAAATCGAATCGAAATCGAATCGAAATCGAATCGAAATCGAATCGAAATCGAATCGAAATCGAATCGAAATCGAATCGAAATCGAATCGAAATCGAATCGAAATCGAATCGAAATCGAATCGAAATCGAATCGAAATCGAATCGAAATCGAATCGAAATCGAATCGAAATCGAATCGAAATCGAATCGAATCGAATCGAAATCGAATCGAAATCGAATCGAAATCGAATCGAAATCGAATCGAAATCGAATCGAAATCGAATCGAAATCGAATCGAAATCGAATCGAAATCGAATCGAAATCGAATCGAAATCGAATCGAAATCGAATCGAAATCGAATCGAAATCGAAATCGAATCGAAATCGAATCGAAATCGAATCGAAATCGAATCGAAATCGAATCGAAATCGAATCGAAATCGAATCGAAATCGAATCGAAATCGAATCGAATCGAATCGAAATCGAATCGAAATCGAATCGAAATCGAATCGAAATCGAATCGAAATCGAATCGAAATCGAATCGAAATCGAATCGAAATCGAATCGAAATTGAATCGAAATCGAATCGAAATCGAATCGAAATCGAATCGAAATCGAATCGAAATCGAATCGAAAACGAATCGAAATCGAATCGAAATCGAATCAAAATCGAAACGAAATTGAATTGAAATCGGATTAAAATCGAAACGAAATTGAATTGAAATCGGATTAAAATTGAATTGAAGTCGGTTTGAAATCGACTCGAAATCGAATCGAAATTGAATCGACACCGAATTGAAATCGAATCGAAATCGAATTAAAATCGAATCGAAATTGAATCGAAATCGAATTAAAATCGAATAGAAATCGAATCGAAATCGAATCGAAATCGAATCGAAATCGAATCGAAATCGAATCGAAATTGAATCGAAATCGAATCGAAATCGAATCGAAATTGAATCGAAATCGAATCAAAATCGAAACGAAATTGAATTGAAATCGGATTAAAATTGAATTGAAGTCGGTTTGAAATCGATTTGAAATCGAATCGAAATTGAATCGAAACCGAATTGAAATCGAATCGAAATCGAATCAAAATCGAATCGAAATCGATCAAAATCGAAGCGAAATCGAATCGAAATATAAATCGAATCTGAATCGAATTGAAATGTAATCGAATTCGAATGAAATTCGAATCTAAATCGAATCGAAATCTAATCGAAATCAAAAGGGAATCGTATCGAAATCGAATCGAAATCGAATCGAAATCAAATCGAAATCGAATCGAAATCGAATCGTAATCGAATCGAAATCGAATCGAAATCGAACCGAAATCTAATGGAAATCGAATCAAAATCGATTAGAAGTCGAATAGAAATCGAATAGAAATCGAACCAAAATCGAATCGAAATCGAATCGAAATCGAACCAAAATCGAATCTAAATCGAATCGAAATCGAATCGAAATCGAATCGAAATCGAATCGAAATCTAATCGAAATCGAATCGAAATCGAATCGAAATCGAATTGAAATCGAATCTAAATCTAATCGAAATTGAATCGAAATCAAATCGAAATCGAATCCAAATCGAATCTAAATCGAATTGAAATCGAATCAAAATCAAATCGAATAGAAATCGAAGTCGAATCGAAATCGAAATCGAATTCGAGCCGAAATAGAATCTAAATCGAATCTAAATCAAATCGAAATCGAATCGAAATTGAATCGAAATCGAATTGAATTCGAATCGAAATCGAATTCGAGCCGAGATAGAATCAAAATCGAATCGAACGCGAACCGAATTCGAGCCGAAAAAGAATCGAAATCGAATCGAAATCGAATCGAAATCGAATCGAAATCGAATCGAAATCGAATCGAAATCGAATCGAAATCGAATCGAAATCGAATCGAAATCGAATCGAAATCGAAATCGAATCGAAATCGATTCGAAATCGAATCGAAATCCAATCGAAGTCGGCATCGATTCGAAATCGAATTTGAATCAAAATTGAATCAAAATCGAATCAAAATCATATCTAACTCGAATCAAAATCGAATCTAAATTCAATCGAAATCGAAATCGAATCGAAATCGAATCAAAATCGAAATCGAAATCGAATTGAAATCGAATCTAAATCGAATGGAAATTGAATTGAAATCAAATGGAAATCGAATCCAAATCGAATCGGAATCGAATTGAAATCTAATCGAAATCTAACCGAAACTTAATCGAAATCTAACCAAAATCGAATCGAAATCGAATTCGAGCCGAAATAGAATCTAAATCAAATCGAAATCGCATCAAAATCAATCGAAATCTAATCGAAATCGAATCAAAATCGAATCGAAATCGAATAGAAATCGAATAGAAGTCGAATAGAAATAGAATCGAAAGCGAATAGAAATCGTTATCGAATCGAAGTCGAATCGAAGTCGAATCGAAATCGAATCGAAGTCGAATCGAAATCGAATCGAAATCGAGTCGAAATCGTATCGAAAGCGAATCGAAATCGAATCGAAATCGAATCGAAATCGAATCGAAATCGAATCGAAATCGAATCAAAATCGAATCGAATCGAAATCTATTCCAAATCAAATAGAAATTGAATTGAAATCGAATTGAAATTGAATCGAAATCGAACTAAAATCTAATTGAAATCGAATTGAAATCGAATCGATATCGAATCGAAACAGAATTGAAATCAAATCGAAATCGAATCGAAATCGAAATCAAATCGATATCGAATCGAAATCGAATCGAAATCGAATCGAAATCGAATCAAAATCGAAATAGAAACGAAATCAATATAGAACTGAAATCTATTCGAAATCGAATGGAAAACCAATAAAAATCGACTGGCCATTGTTTTATGGAAAAAAAAATGTTTTGTAAAGTATTCTTAAGCATCGTAATCGTAGCCAAGAGCAAACATCTCCCACCTTCTTTAACTGATAAAAAATAAAGGAAATGCGTGCCAAGCGATCCCTACAATATTTCTCATAATATCCATCAGCAAATATACCCTCCATTAAACACATAAAACACGATGTGATCCTATCATTATTATCATTCGCAAGGGTTCCATGCAAAATAAACACTTTCCGGGGGCTCGGTCGTAAAATAGAACTGCTCACTAATGCTACCCCTGCCAGTCATTTTGCATATCGGCCGTGTCTGTCCGTCCGTCGTTTCACTTAGCCTTTCAACACTTTCGGCGTACCAAACAACGACGACTACCAGCCAAAAGATAGACGGTCAGGTTGACCCTTCTTCCCTAAATCAATTCCTCCGTTCGCTACAATTTTCACTTTTCCCGCCGCCCGGTGCAGGTTCATTTCTTTCACCTGGAAAAAAATGGGGTAATTGCTTCCGACAATCTGCAGGACTGGCTATATTACCATTTTTGGAAGACAGACAAATATTGAATTCAATGGAAAATGTGGAGTTTTCATGAAGAACAATTTTTGATATTCGGTCTCATGAATCAAGGAATCGTTCTATCGACATTTTCTTTAGTAAGAAAAAGTGTAAAATTACGCAAGGTGGATCGGAATACTTTTCTTTATTTTCGGTTATTGCCAGTCATTTTCGTACGGCCCATCCTATCCTGTTTTCCATTCATGTCCGACGACTTCCATCACAGCGCACCTTCCCAGGGTTGCCGAGTCTTCCCAGAATAGAACATCAGGAAAGTGTTACTGAGAAAAATGATCAAAACGTGCTTTGTTGTCCGTGTCGAATCATTAAGACAAGATTTTACCGAGACATGACTTCTATCTGTTGGTTTTCGATGCTACAAAAAATAAATAAAAGCCCAGATAACCAAACGGAATGGAATTTGTGGAATTTTTAATAGTTTTGTACGATATTGCATAAATCGCTATTGCATATCGAAATAAGTCAGGATGGTTTTGATTTCTTTGTGACATGGGCTCCAAGTAATCTGCATCAAAGTGTAGAATCGAAAGGCTCAATTTACTTCATTTTTACTTATGCCATTTGGTATTGATCATTAAGCATAAACTGCAGAACGACATTCATCCTTCTGGCAACCATATTTCTATTAATTGTACATACCATCACATCCATCATGGTCCGAACGAACAAGAAAAAAAAGGGCGCCTCTCCAGAGGGCTGAAAAATAGCGACACATATGTAAAGTAAACAAAAGATTGACTCACCCTGCCCGGAACGAAAGAACCTGGTCGCTGCGATTTTTTTTCGCTTCAAGTCAATTTCCCATCTTCACAAAGTGAACATCGCACCGTGACGAAGTGTATTTATACGACAGCTTGGTCAGCAAACTGTCCACCCTGCTTGGGCCGTGTGACAGCGCGGGGTCAGGAGGGGGAGCCGAGTCGGTCCCAAGGCAAACATGCAAATTAGAGCTGTTTGTTCTTCGGTTAGTCAATAAACCGACTTGTGGACTTTTCCTAGTTGTCGCCGAGCGAGGGTGGGCAGTAAGTTCTCGGAATTTTTCCTACAACAACAGGAGCGAAAAATGTGGACGTTTAACGCCCAAAGCTTCGCTCAGGAAAATGGCAAGGCTCCCATTATCAGTCTGCCCTTTGAGATGGCTGAAAGAAGATCGAAAGCTTGAACTCGCTTTTAAAGTCCCCTTGGTGGCTGCCTGTTGGCGACGACGCCGGTGACAACAGGGTGAAGACAACCCGGAATAAAATATTTACCAACGATTGGTCTCCACCCGTGTCTGTTTCGGTTGTTTGGACGTGCCGTTGGTTGGTTGGTTAGAGACATAAATTACCTGGATGCGGGTCCGAAATGGGTGGGGATGTGCTTCGGTTGCGACACTACTGGGGATGGACGGTAGCAGCACATTTAGATGTCCGATAAGCAAGGTGGCTATTTTTGGAGGGAGCATCGCTATTTTTAGAGTTAACCCGAAATAGTAAGGGAGCCGGCATGGTCATTTCCGCAAGCGTAGCGGCCATAAATTTTGCAGGATTTATTTCAATGTGATTTGAAAAAGTATTGGTTGGAATTTATTGTGAAAACATTGGGGAATTACTGGCTTACTATGAGCAGTAAGAGAAAATAACTGAAGGGGATTTCTAAATTAGAAATTGATGGCATTTCAGAAGCCCATAGCAGAATAATTACTTCAAAATACTTTTGAATATTGACAGAAATTTTTTACGGAGAATTCTTCGATGGCAAAAGTTTGTGGAAAGTGCTCTAAAGCCATCATGATTATGCCGTCTGTTGTGGATATTGTGGTTTAATATTTCACATGAACACAAGTTCGGCTGAATAATCGAGAGTCATATAGAGTAAGAGTAAAAATAATACGATTTGGTGGAATTAAATGGAATTGTACTAAACTCGTCTTATGACAGTGAAGAGTCATATAGCCAAATTCCATTTGACCGAATAGAACGTTTGGTCGGAACGGTAATCAGGCTGGAAAGGGTTTTGTCATTTGCTTAACCGGTCATACGACCGTAGTTGTCGTTTGCTGAACGGGTCATTAAGTCGAAAATGTCGTTTGGCCGATCTATACCTAGTGGATGTGAAATATGCGAA
This sequence comes from Armigeres subalbatus, assembly GCF_024139115.2. NCBI lineage: Eukaryota > Metazoa > Arthropoda > Insecta > Diptera > Culicidae > Armigeres > Armigeres subalbatus. Next base: position 178,589 of record NW_026943741.1, read on the forward strand.
GTGCTGATAATTCTGAAATGAGGAATTCGAAGTAGGATGTCTAATTTCTCACTATTTCTCATTTCTCACTTCTTACAGCAGTGAGAATTGAGGAGCGAGTGAAAAATGAGAAATGGGAAAGAGAAGTGGGAAAGAGAAAGGTTCAACGAAAAGTAAAAAGTGTGAAGTCGAGTCAAGTACAAGACACTGAAGACGACCTCACAGTTGAGGTCGAAATACGTATCTGCAAAGATAACAAAATTTAGTGGAATTAGATGAAAATATCAAACTCGTCTTAGACGGATGAAGATGTCGTTTTACTTCTAACTCCCAATTTCTCACTTTGCACTTTGTAGAGTGTGACGTCGGTTTCTTATCTTATCTCTTATATCAATCATGTCCATATGTCATTTAGCTATGTAATCAACATTTGATATTGTTGAGCTATTTTTGTCTACTCGGGTTTCCATACCCCCCCCCCCTCCTCACCCCAAAGACTGTCAACGTGGTATGTGGAAGGCCCCTTATTATAATAGCTCTTTTTGCAGTTTGAATTCCTAGGACACTGCAAGAAAATGGCCCGTAAAACTTTTGAAGAATAAGTGGATTTTCTGATGAGTTGTTTACGGTTGGGTGAGAAGTTCGCCTTCCCCCGCCTACTTTGTCGTAAAATTTTGGAATTCAGGATCCAAAGATCGGGCTTGTAGCCCGGGTTCGAGTGCCATGAGTTCCCGTTCAATGGCAGGAGAAGGGATCTTTCAACCCTGGTTAGAGCATGGAGGCCCGTTTTTCTACAATTGTGGAATGTACAGCCCGGTTGTGGAACTCAGGGGTCCCAAGAAAGCACTTATTTAAAAAATACAGGATCACCGTTTTTGACAAGGATCGCGCAGATACCCCAGTGGACTAGTGGAGAGATTTCCGCTTTACGAAAAGTATTCTCCTTGCTAGGGCGGCAATCGAACCCACACCCCACAGCACGCAAATACGCCCAGACGACTGACGCCGCTAACCGTACGGCCGTGAAGGCCACATTTGTTAGATAAGGCGGCACAGCTCGGCAATTCCCATCCTTAAGAAAACAGATAAGGGCTGCATGATGGGCAGTATCGTTCGCAACGACGTGCCTACCCATGATATTTAAAGCATTTGCACAAAAAAAAAGTTCCACCGTATTGTGAAATCCGCTGATTTCGCATAATATCCGGTAGGGGCTCTCACCAAAGCTATGTGAGAGCCAGGTTTGTTCGGTTCAGAGTCAGAAGATTATCTGCTGGTTATTTAAGATAGTGTTCTCTGATGAATCTCTTGGTGTCTGACTGTGGGACGGACGTTACACAGTGCCATGTTCCCAGGTACTCCGCAGTTCTCTTAAATTGGAACGTTGTATTTACTATTCAGTCGCTTATTCGCGAAAATGCACTAGTTCCAGTGATGTTCGGGCTGCTCGCTCTGCAGTGCGGAGATGACGATAGCTGAGTTGGTTAAGCGTCTGGTATGTAGCGGCTTCCTTGGGCATAAAAGTATCATCGTGTTAGCCTCATGATATACGAATGCAAAAATGGTAACTTGGCTTAGAAACCTCGCAGTTAATAACTGTGGAAGTGCTTAATGAACACTAAGCTGCGAGGCGGCTCTGTCCCAGTGTGGGGATGTAATGCCAATAAGAAGAAGAAGAAGATGTAGCCACAAAAAACCGCGGCGTCTTCGGCAGAGAATATGTTTTATTGCTGTGGAAGACTGTCCAGGATCGTTAAGTTGACGCTTCCGACCCCACGGCTTGAAACTGACCCATTCGTAAACCTGTACTCGTGATGTCTATACTTATCTCATAAATGCTTCCGACCTTCTACGTTCCTTCGAGTTGTCACCCCTGCAAAAACGTTGAGCTTTGGAGCAATTTATGAAGGCTGAAGACAAGTGTCAAGACCTGTCTTGACATAGACAGACTCGGTAGGTGTGGACGAGGGAGATCCAAAAGAAGCTCTAATGTACTGGTTGAAAATCGATGACAAAGTATCGGTGAGGTTACGGTGGACCAGGTAAGTGAGCTTCCGACCCACAGAGTAGACAACCATGTACGAGGCACCCTATTTTAAGTTTTATAGGATTCGGTTCCTCCGGCACCTCTCTGGAGGTGCAAATCTTATTGAGCGTCTGTTGTCCATGTCAGGATCGGTTCACAACAGCGTCTGTTCTCCATGTTAGGGGCGGCTGATCATCGTCCGAATGCCAGTGAAACTGTGCACCATGGTCCACCGGAAATAAGGAGGAATGGTCCTCCGGAAATTTAGGGGGTTTGGTGTCAAGCCCTGCAAGCCAGCCAAAAAAAACTCACGCGACGACCAATCAACAAGAGAGTACGGACCGGAACCATCGGCGAAGACCACTGCGACGAAAAGGGACTAGCGATTGGAAAATCGGTTCGTGGAACTGCAAATCTCTCAACTTCATCGGGAGCACATGCATACTCGCCGATGTGCTCAAGGACCGTGAATTCGGCATCGTTGCGCTGCAGGCGGTTTATTGGAAGGGATCAATGGTGCGAACGTTTAGAGGTAATCACACCATCTACCAGAGCTGCGGCAACACACACGAGCTGGAAACAGCTTTCATAGTGATGAGCGATATGCAAAGGCGCGTGATCGGGTGGTGGCCGATAAATGAGAGAATGTACAGGTTGACGATCAAAGACCGGTTCTTTAACTTCAGCATAATTAACGTCCACAGCCCACACTCCGGAAGCACTGATGATGATAAGGATGCATTCTACGCGCAGCGGGAACGTGAGTACGACAGCTGCCCAAGTCACGACGTCAAACTCATCATAGGATATTTGAACGCTCAGGTTGGCCAAGAGAAGGAGTTTGAACCGACTATTGGGAAGTTCAGCGCACACCGGCTGACGAACGGAAACGGCTTACGACTAATTGATTTCGCCGCCTCCAAGAATATGGCCATTCGCAACACCTACTTGTAACACAGCCTCCCGTATCGGAACACCTGGAGATCACCACTGCAGACAGAATCACAAATCGACCTCGTTCTGATTGATGGACAGCACTTCTCCGACATTATCGACGTCAGGACATATCGTGGCGCTAACATCGACTCTGACCATTATTCGGTACCGATGACCGCCGCGGTACGACCTAGAGCGACTGAAGCAACCTGATGTCGCCACTGCATACGCGCAGCATCTCGAGGCAGCGTTTCCGGAAGAGGGTGAGCTCGATGGGGCCCCTCTTGAGGACTGCTGGAATACAGTTAAAGCAGCCATTAACGACGCAGCGGAGAACAACGTCGGGTATATGGGACGAAGTCGACGGTACGATTGGTTCGACGAAGAGTGCAGACAGATTCTGGAGGAGTAGGACGCAGCGCAGGTACCCGCAAGGTAAGGTACCCGGCAGAACGTGGAACGTTATAGACGGAAGCGGAGACAGCAGACCCGCCTTTTTCAGGAGAAGAAACGCCGCCTGGAAGAAGCGGAGTGCGAGGAGATGGAACAGCTGTGCCATTCTCAAGAAACACACAAGTTCTACCAGAAGCTCAACGCATCTTGCAAAGGCTTCGTGCCGCGAGCCGAAATGTGCCGGGATAAGGATGGGAGCATCTTGACGGACGAACGTGTGGTGATCGAAAGGTGGAAGTAGCACTACGAGGAACATTTGAATGGCGCTGAGAGTACAGGCAGTGAAAGTCAAGGCAGCGAAGGAGATGGCTACGTCAGTTCAGCGGACGATGGAAGCCAACCAGCCCCGACCTTGTGGGAAGTTAAGGATGCCATCCAACAGCTAAAGACCAATAAAGCAGCTGGTAAGTATGGTATCGGAGCTGAGCTCATTAAGATAGGCTTGGAAAAGCAAGCCACTTGCCTGCACAAACTGACAGTCAGAATCTGGGCAACTGAACAGCTACCGGAGGAGTGGAAGGAAGGGGTTAGGTGCCCCATCTACAAGAAAGGCGACAAGCTAGAGTGTAAGAAGTTTCGAGCGATCATCATCCTTAATGCCGCCTACAAAGTGATATCCCAGATCATCTTCGGTCATCTGTCACCATTAGTGAATGAGTTCGTGGGAAGTTATAAAGCCGGCTTCTTTGACGGCCGCTCGACAACGGACCAGATCTTCACTGTACGGCAAATCCTTCAAAAATGCCGTGAATACCAGGTCCCAACGCACCATCTGTTCGTTGATTTCAAGGCGGCATACGACAGTATAGACCGCGTAGAGCTATGGAAAGATTACTAGACTGATCAAAGCAACGGTAGATGGTGTGCAAAACTGTGTGAAGATTTCGGGAAGAGTTCATTCGAATCGCGCCGGGGACTAAGACAAGGTGATGGACTTTCATGCCTGTTGTTCAACATTGCGCTAGAAGGTGTCATGCGGAGAGCCGGGTGTAACAACCGGGGTACCATTTTCAACAGATCCAGTCAATTTATTTGTTTCGCGGATGACATGGACATTGTCGGCCAAACATTTGCAAAGGTGGCAGAACTGTACACCTGCCTGAAACGTGAAGCAACAAAAGTTGGACAAGTACATGCTTGTCAAAGACAAAGTACATGCTTGCGGGCAGAACCGTGCGCGACAGGGCCCGCCTGGGAAGCAGTGTTACGATAGATGGGGATACCTTAGAGGTGGTCGAGGAATTCGTCTACCTTGGATCCTTGCTAACGGCTGATAACAATGTTAGTCGTGAAATACGAAGGCGCATCATCTGTGGAAGTCGGGCCTACTACGGGTTCCAGAAGAAACTGCGGTCAAAAAAGATTCACCATCCCACCAAATGTGTCATGTACAAGACGCTAATAACTCGAGCTCGCCCAGCTCTACAGCGAACCCAGTATCCAGAAGGTAGCTAAAGGCGGAAGGGTACGAAGGGCAGGGCATGTTGCAAGAATGCCGGACAGCAACCCGGCAAAGATGCTATTCGCTTCCAATCCGGCAGGTACGAGATGGCGTGGAGCGCAGCGAGCGCGGTGTGCAGACCAGGTGCAAAACAACTTGGCGCATTCGAGAATGGAGAGATGCGACCTCGAATTGTGTATTGTGGCGTCAAATTGTTGATCCAGTGCTATCTGTTTAGATGTAAACTAAAAAAAATGAATCATATCGCTGGAAACATTTTTCCGGAAATGACATTTCGGATACGCCATTCCTCCAAAAAAAAATCCGCGGAATGACATTTCCACGAAAATAACATTTCCTCGAACGTGACATTTCCCCGAATATAACGTACGTTTCCCCGAAAATGACAATTTCCAAAAATGATATTTCCTCCAATATGACATTTCCCCGAAAATAACAATTCCTCGAAAATGACACTTCTCCGAATATGACAGTTTTGATAAACATCCTAGAATATAACAAGAATTTATTTGCGGGAAATAATGTTTTTTTATTTTAAAGTTATATCTACCTCGAAGTTCTTTAACCAATCTTTCGATCTACTCATCAACTGAGGAAGCATAGAAAACAAAACACGATAATCTCGTGTACCAACCGGTTTAAGCGAAATCAAAATGACAATTCCAATAGCTGTGAAATCAAACTGGCTATCCCGAACAAGGCCTCAACACTTTTCTCAACACACCTGGCCACGTCCTTACAAGTGTTTTTATTTTATAATAGTCCTATCTCTGCGTAAGAAAACGCTCGAAACCGAAACAGCTTTCACAGACGTAGGAGGTGATAAAATGGCGGACATAAATAATAAATATGTGTAATAGATATAAATACATATTGAAAAAAATAAAAATATGGGTTGATCTCACCCGAACTGCAACACGGATTATTTAAAACTAGCGCGGTTGATAATAACGGTATGCGTCCCATGCAGCGATCAGTTTTTGTACTTGAGTCAGCCGCTGATTACTCGTCCACGCGTACGGTTAACTTGATAGGCACGAACAGTTGGATCCCGGTAATGGTCCAATGCACCGAATGAACACAATGACGTTTGAGCGGTGCGCTGTTTACTAAAAATGAACACTTGAATGAACTCGATGAATGAAAAAGTATTCATTCTTAGTAAACAGCGCACCGCTCAAACGTCAATGATGAACTCGGTGCATTGGACCATTGATGAAAAACCAAACTGCAATAAGGAAAATTTCTTCAAGCCAGCACTGTCCCGGTTGTTGAAACAACGATATGCGTCCCATGCAGCAAACAATTTCTGTACTTGAATTTACATTCTCGTCGGCGCGTACGGGTCTGATCAGTTGAATTCCGGTCGGAAACTTGATTTCTTATAGTTTCAGCTTAGTCTGCGCAAAAACGCCACAAGATATTCATCAAACCATAATCGTCATTCACAAAATCTACAAACTCGTATCATAACATACAGCTAGCCTATACATGAAACACAAATCATCTAAATGGGGCACTTCTCCGGATTTGGGACAGCTCATCGAATGACATTTCGTCGAATGACATTTAGTCGAATGATATTCCGTCGAAAAGACGTTTACTCGAATGAGATTTCGTGGCAAAGACGTTTAGTGGAAGAGACTAGACGAGCACGGTGGTCTTGTGGCTACCGCTTCTGCCTTATAAGCAGGAGGTCGTGGGTTCAATTCCAGACTCTTCCCTTTCCTACTTTGTATTTCTATCTTAGTTCTTTCTGGGTTTCACGTTATACCAAAACGTTTCCTACTGTTATAGGCTTCCACACAATCCCAAAACCTCCCGTGGCACCTATGAGGGGTCGTAGAGTTCTCTGCATCTTTCTTAAGTACACTGGCGGAAAATAAATTTTGATTTTCATAAACTTTGCCTTATGAAACATCAAAAATTCATTTCATTTCTGTTTCATAAGACCCTTATTAAAAACATAACAAACTTCACAAAATTCATAACTTTACCTTATGAAATTCATAACCCATTCTTGTGTAAAATTTTCATACGGTGTTCTTATGAAAGAGCATGCGTTTATTTCTGAGTTCATTTTGGGATGACATTTCAGCAGAAAAAAAAGTGAGCAACGTGGAAGCCCTGGTGGAGGCAGCCGAGAAAGCAGCTTAAACCAAAGTGTGATCGTTTACCGGATTTACCAAGTTTTATTACCAGCGCGAAGGATGGCAACGCTCCGTCAGATTTCGCCTGCACCGCTTCCACGGAGCAACCAAATATCCCGACCAAAATCACGTACGAAAACGAAGTTGACGGAAGAAGGAACGTCAGGAGTCGTCCTGAATCAACGATATTTCGAGATCCCTGCTCCGTCGATCGAGTCGACAAGGATCGTTGGTGATGTCCCAAAAGAATCAAAGATCTGCCATAGTGCACTTCAAAAAATGTTTTGTTTCAAAATGTTACAAACTGGGCACGTGCCGCATGTTTGGAAGGAATCACTAGTGATTCCAATACAAAAGTTGCTGGAACGATTAAAGCCGAAGAGTTTCGTCCCATCAACATGTTACACACATTAGAGAAAATTTTAGAATTTTTAGAAAAATTTTAAAGGCCAGCTAATTACATATTTAAATAGTAATAACTTGTTAATACCGGAACAATCAGGTTACAGAGAAGGTCATTCCTGTGAAACTGCATTGAACTTGGTATTATCTAAATGGAAAGAAAATATGGAGCGTAAAGATACTATTCTAGCTGTGTTTTTGGATCTCAAACGCGCTTTTGAGACAATTTCTCGGCCCTTATTGTTGAAAACTGTTAAGCGCTTTGTAATTTCGGTTTCTGCATACAAATGGTTTGAAAGCTATTTGTCTGACAGATCCCAACGGACTGCTTTCAATGATTATGTGTCGTGTACCACAGGGAAGTGTATTATGGCCCTTTTGTTCATAATGTACATTAATGACATGCGACGGGTCTTACGTTATTGTGATATTAATTTGTTTGCTGATGATACTGTAATATTCATTGCAGCTCAAAATCTGGAGGAAGCGATTAAGCACTTGAATGAAGATTTGCATTCTTTAAGTAGATGGTTGAAGTACAAACAGTTAAAATTGAATATTAGTAAAACAAAGTATATGGTTATATCGCGAAATCTTTCAATAGATAATGTCTCTGTGGAAATTGATGACGAGACTCTTGATCGCGTACGGGAAATAAAATATCTTGCCGTGATTATTGATGATAAATTGAAATTTGACCAACATATTGACAATGTCATCAAGAAAATAGCCAAGAAGTATGGAATCCTATGTCGACTGAAAAACGAATTAAATACAGCTAGTAAAATACAGTTGTACAAATCAATCATCTCTCCTCACTTGGACTTTTGCCCTTCCATTTTGTTTTTAGCAAATCAAACACAAATATCGAGATTGCAGCGCTTGCAGAATACGATTATGCGTTTGATTTTAAGGTATAACAGATTCACTTCCCCAACTTTTTTGTTGAATGCATTGCAGTGGCTCTCGGTGAAGCAAAGAATTGTGTATTTAACAATGGTGTTCATTTTTAAATTAAGTAAATGGTTTGCTGCCTCGATATTTGTGTGATCGAATTGAAAGAGGAAGTGACATTCATAGATATAACACTAGAAACTCGGAAGATGTAAGAACACCCAACTTTTTGCATGGAGCTTCACAAAATTCTTTGTTTTTTAAAGGTATCAATGATTTCAATTCGATGCCTACACATATCAAACGTGCAACGACATTATCACAATTCAAGAGACTTTGTGTTTCACACGTAAAAGCTGTATTTTAAGCAGCTACTTAGTCGACTTTTTAAAAAATCATTAATGTTTGTACCTTGACGAAGTTTGACCTACGGATATTTTGTTTGGACAATTGTGTTTTTCAATTATTGAGGCACTAATAAACAATTTTGTTCGCCTCGATGATGATGATGGATTTTATTTTTATTGACGTAATTGTAATTTGACCTTTTCTTGTGAAGTCTACAAAGTTTGAGTCTCGCGCGTAAAGCAGATATGAATGATTTTTAAATTTATGTACAGACTTGCGCTTTTTCAGCTGTTTCAATGATTCTGCGGATTAGTAATAGGCTATCTAGTAGGGTTTGGTTTCCGCGGTTGATACCGAAACTTTTGATATCGACAGAGCGGTAACACAAGTTTTGATTTTGTTGACAACGACATAGTTTATTAGACTACTATTGATGCTTTCGAGTGGCTAACGTTACTTGTAATAACATGAAACGCGATTCTTGGTGGAACTTTTGAAATCTGTGCGAGACATGCTTAGATCACGGTTCCTCGGTTAGATCATAGATTTTAAGACCCACCAATTGCTATAACTACCTCAAACAGGGTGATTTAGTTGATGAGAAAGTACCGTGAAGCTGCCATTAGTAGGTATTTGTATCTAATTGATTTTTTTATGTTGAAAATGTTATTATTCATTCAGTTCAGATAACACCTTTTTCTGAGCTACATCATATTTTATTTCACACTGGTACCCTAAATTTGATGTTTAAAGCGAATTTTAAAAGTTTTTGGAGACTTGACTTGGCATGTTCACTGGTTAACAGCTCAGCCCGTTGTAAAATCTAGTTAGGGGTGTTGTGGAATTATTCAGATTCTCGAAATTGATTTCAAATAGTTCCAATGCACCAAAAATCATGAAATTTTGCATATAAACCTAATTTTTGTAATAGACAAGTTATATAATAAGGTCAATAACCTCTAAAACCCAATTGAAGCTATTAACTTTGCGATATAGGACAGGAGATAGGAGGTATATTCTCTACTTAGGTTTTTTGTACTAATGACTTTTAGAAAACGTGGTTTAAACAATGGTTTATGTATACCATAGTATAATATTTAGCTTAGATTGGATAAGTAAATTGAATAGGGATCCTGCTAGATGTATTAAAAGCGCTTGATAAAGCCTAACATTAGCTTTGTAAATGATTTTGTTATAACGATTTACAACAATTAGTTTCGAGCCTAAAATTGATCAACTCAGTTGCCTTATGTTGTTGCAATGTTTAAGACGTGTTCAACTTTTTTTAGTTAATTAGTTTGCTTAATTAAACTTCAACAACTATGACTAATTTTAACTTATCTTAGTCTTTCATGTAATGTATTTTATTTTGTATTTACAGTAATTACGATGATAAATAAATAAACTGTACCCTCTAATTTAAAAAAAATGTGTTAAGTATTTTCAAGAAAATTATATATAATCTGCAATAACTGAAATCCAATTTCACTTAAGAATTTCATTAGGCAAACTTATAAATTTTCATAATGTTGTCTATTGAAATTCATAAGGCAACTTCAAGACAAACATAATCGTCAACTATAGCTCTGATTCATCCAAAGTTCATTCAGCATCATAAGGCAACCTTATGATTTTCAAAGTGTTTCCTTGTGGCTAATTTTCATAAAACAAATTAATGAAATCTAGAAGGAAGCAGTGTAGGTGTCCAACAAACCATCCTTCCCCTTCCTCAGCATTCGCAAGAACGTGGCCAGGACAGATCTCGACTATTGGAGAGTGCATTGCTTTCATCTAAGAGATAGTGATTAGTCCCAATCAATATCTGTGGTAACGGATGAAAGTGATACTACTCTCATACAATAGTCTTGGCTTGCTGCGAACTGCTAAATGCTAATGCTAATGCTAATGCTAAAGACGTTTAGTGGAAGAGACTATTTATTTCAATGGAAACTCTTTATTTCACATAATAATAATAATAAGAATACAATAATGAGCTCAGTAGAAGATTCTGTAGTTGGCCGAAATCTTAATCATGGCCAAATGACTATACGACCTAAAGTCCATTCGACGTAATGTCTTTTCGACCAAGTGTCATTCGATGAAACATCATTCGACTAAATGTCGTTCGACCAGGGCCTTGTAGCATAATCAGACTAATAATATTAGCTACAAGTTACAAGTTACAAGTAAAAAAATTACAAGTTCTTGTAATTTGTGTTGCATAAAAGCGATTCGCTAACTAATAATATTAGCACTTGTATTATTAGTAAGGTTGAAATGACAAGTCTGTCAGGTTCATTTACCTGTCAAAATTCATCCGACATTTCACTGTCAATGCGCCGATAAATGGTTTGTTTATGCTTTTTGCAAGTTTGTGCATAGAATACTGCGAAAGATATACGAATTTATTATCCTTCTCTTTAATTTCTTGATTCCGCGGTTCAATCCGGTTCCGTGGTATTGGCATTGTATTGGAGTGATTTTTTACGTGGTTTTTATATGCGGATTTTGGGATTGACATGGGTTTTAATAATTGCTATTTGTACTTGCGGGTTCCATTTTACGTGTTTTGCGGAACTTATGCGGGATTGAATTTTGTTTTAGTCCAATAATTGAAATTGTTGAAATTATTATGAAATTTAGGCGATTTCTTGAAAGATAAATCATTTCAAAATTTAAGTTCAAAATACTTACTAATGATAATATCGCATCAAATTTTATTAAAAATTTAAGTAATTTTTTTCTTTTTCCCATGATTGTTGTCAAACATAGGGCAAGATGCATGGCCCCACCCAAGATTCTTCAGTACAACAATTCACATTTGAGTTGGATAAAGTCATTTTTAGGCAAACTAAAGTTACTAAACTTTGCTTTGGGTAATATGTTTTTACGTGGATTAAGGTAAACTACGTGGTGTTAGAAGAGACATTTTTACACAAAATTGACGTCAGCACTTAAAGTATTTCTGCTTTCTCCAGAGTTATTTGAAAAATTTCATAATTCCCAATTTTGTATTGGAGCGTTAAATTTATTCTTAGTTGACGGTATTTCACTGTATGATAATTAAATGCACTTTGAATAATAGTTTCTTTCTCATTTAAGCCGTTAAAACAATAAAACGATGTATATTTACTTTGCGCAGCTGAAATAATAAAATAAAAGCTACTTGTAAATTAAACTACAGCACCATTCATACTTGTAAAAGAAACTACAAGCCATCGCTAATAATTTCTACTTGTATTTTCTTTATGCAACAGTTACTTGTAAATTCTGCTAATATTATAAGTGCGCTTTACTTGTAATATTAGACTTGTAAATTGATACTTGTAGATTCATTATGCAACAGAAAAATACAAGTTACAAGCTACTCCTCTACTAATATTATTAGTAAAATTTCGATTATGCTACAGGCCCCAGGTTGTATAAGTATAGATTCATCGAATTTGGTTAGAGGGGTTCGCCATAATAAATATCCTGTCGTGAATAGTTACCGTTTTCCTATTTATTCGTTTTATGAACCCATCATTCTTTGGTCAATATTGCGGCATTAATTATGTGCCTTTCTCAAACAATGCAAAAATATATATAAAAATTCGAATAAATGTCATTCGAAAAATTTCTTTCAACGAAATCGTATATATTCCAATTCTCCAAATGATGCATACCCGAATATGTTTTCATTCTGTCCTTACAAAGAATTAATCTTTATCTCGTTACGAAAAAAAAATCAACATTTCAGACGCTGGTAGAAATAAGTTGATTATTCTTGAAAAACATCAATATAACAAAACCAGATACCGCAGCGATGCCTTTATCACTGGGTTACTTATTGACATTATTTATTCCCATCCAGCCAAGAATAAGATCCCTGTCGAAAGCACCTGCCTTAACCCCATGGATCGAAATAATGTCGCACCCTCATGCTCCCGCTGCCGATAGTTTCGTACAGCTTCAAGGGCCGTCCATTCTGCCGGCTTCGCCTCCATTATTCCCATTATCTAGATCACATTATCAAATCCCATTCAATTACGATCCAATTTCCTTAACGAGCAGCAGTTGCGCGGAAATTCCGCCAATCACACTCTTTGGCACCTGTGCTCCGACCGACACTAACCCTGCAACCAATAAACGGTGGCAGCTCGCGTTCATTTCCGATTACATTTGCACAAGCTCGAACGATTCCAGCGAAGATGTCCGTTGCAGGAAGCGGCAAGGCACGGTGGCGACGGGCGGCGGTCATGCACTATCTGCTGCCATTGACCTCTCGCTCGTTTACGCGGATCGGGAGGAGGTCTTCGACATAGAACAATCGCAATATGCTACTGTGTGCTGCCTGGTAGACGGCGACGGTGGCCATGGTGGCTCATTCCAGCTGCAGCCCTGTGATTTCGAAACTAACCCAACCCAAATCGGGTAGTGTCTTTCCATGGAAAAGTCCTAGAGTTGGAGAAGCACCGGCGGGCGCGAATCGAGGAAATTAATGTAATCTTCACGATCTTTGCGCGCGCGGTCCCACCTTCTCCCGTTTTCCCCAAACTCGAGCTGAGCGCTATGCATCCTACACTGTGCAGCGGTAAGCTGGCGACAAACGACGTCGTCAGTGCTGGAATCCGCGCCGAAAGCGGGTGCAGTGTTTACATAAATAAATAGCCAGTCAACAACGGCCAAGTTCTCGACGATGGCGTTGGCAGCGGGATCAGTGGCTCGTTCCCACATCGGATTTTTTTTCTCCTCACGCCTCACGCTGCTTATCTCAACGATTTTAAATTTATTTGAATTTAAAATCAAATTTATTCAATTCTTTGCAATCGTTTTATTATCGCCTTCTTTATTGTTCTCTAGGATGGGTCGTGCCCTTGCTGGCCTTGCATTTGCATTGCCGCTCCCGGTTCTGCGTCGCCGGTTGGGTGTTCTTCGTTGAGGATCTTGGCACAGGTGGTATTGGCGCAGGTGGACGATTTCAGAAAATTCCATCGCAATATCGAATGAGCCGAGCCTTACCAGCAACGATTTCCTTCCTGGCAAGTTTGAAGGAAAGAACACATTAATTATCAACTTAAAATTATTCTCCAAGACAACAAAAAAACTTAATTTAGAGACGTTTGTCGTGGTTTTGCTCTGCGGCGGCGTTTTCGATATCAGGACGAAAGTTATTTTAGCCGGGGGTGACGTGGATTGTAATGGATTTTTTTTCTATAGCATTTTTTTTTTCGCAAGAAGTTTATTCGAGATGTTTTTTTTTTCTATAAAGTTTGGGTATAGCCATCCGACACCCACGCAACTAGTTTCAGAATTTCCGAAGTTGTCACAAAGAGGGAAAAATCTGGTAGTGCAAAAAATCGAGACAGGTTGCATATTTCTTAAGATCATTTGATTACGTGTTATTTTGAATATGCCTCTCGGAAAATTACAGCTTTAGAACTGAGATTATTTATTCAGCATAGAACCGAATCTAAAAAAATCAATGAACAAAAATTTAAACGATGTATGAGATAATATGTATCTAATCCGGTAAAGGATTGAACAGTGCGCACTGAGAATACAAAATGCCTTATTTGTTACTCCTTTCCCTCAATCGCTTACCTGTAATTCGTGCAGGAAGTCGGTCTCATCCAGCAGAACGATCCGCACCGCGATGGTTTTCGATGATCGGCAAAGGCAGTACATTGTGGAGTCGTTTTCACTGGCTCCTAGACAGAACAGCGCGAAAACACCGAACTTATTCGTTGACTGAATCAGGCGTTTTCTTCTTCCTATTCCTTCTTATTTTCGAACAAACAATTCTTCACTTGCGAACGCAAAATACAATGATCACACAACTCACAGAGGGGGAAAAAATATCAAATTATGCAGCTTCACGGGCTCCCACTTGCCATTGTCAGGCCGTACCAAGAAGCAGCACCGCAGAGGAAGTCTTCAGAACATGGTGCGGTCCCATCCATCATCACGCCCCGCCAATAATGCTGGTACTGCTGGGCGGTATCTACTTCTTCCAAATGCTGCTGGTGCTGCTGCGTACGTGACTCCCAGTTCCAGGTCTCTCTTTGATTGTTGATTTATCACTTCTTCACCTGCGAGCTGCTGCACACTGTCTACTAGATGCGAAGGATCGCACACATAGTCCAAGGGATCAATCGGTCCTCGATGACGACGGAGACGATGGGGTCGATTGATTGATTGATTGATTGATTGGGGCTTGCGCGGATTGCGGCTTGATGAATTATCCCATTGCGCGCAGTGTAGGGTAGTTGTTGATCGCGGTTCCCTATTCAAGTGCCGGCACTGAGTGGATTGAAAGGCTGCAGATGGTGGAGGGGTTGCTTGGAAGGCTATTGTTTGTCGTAGTGATTAGTGAACTCCCGGCCTTCAGCGGTAATTATGTGCCGGTCCTGCAAGAATGCGAAACCGTGCGATGAGGAATTCCAGTCGAAGTGCCCTGTGAACAAGTGAGAAAAACATTGCGATTAGATCGAGACGTTCTTTGATGAACTGAAAAATAGTAATGGGAATCGTTTGGAATGAGGAGTAGAGAGGAACTCAATTTTATTTGTTAACTGTGTTGAAAGATTATTTGAATCGCAATATTCATTATTAGCGAATGGTGTTTATCAATAAATCGAAACTGAAACATCTGAAAACAACTTATTCATAAAATACGAGGAAGGCAAAAAATAGAACTATTTTTTGGCTGGTAGAAAAATTCATTTGCAAAGAAAAGATAAATAACAGAGAACTAAATCGAGTGAATGAGTCTCTTTACTTCGATAAATTCAAGTCCCTTTGATGATAACTAATAGAAGATATTACAAGCCCATCGTATTTGGATTCTGGACAGTGTCAATTGCAGCATCAAAAGGAGCTTCTTCCAAAAACTTAAAACGTTTCCCTCAAAAACTTGAAAAGCTTCTCCCAGAAGCTTTGGAACATCTTCCGAAAAATTGGAAAGCTTTTTTTCAAAAGCTCGTGAACTTTCTACACAATCTGAATTCGAAAAACATCTCCCAAACAATCTCTAATCTACTCCCGCAAGCTATAGAAGCTTCCCTTAGATATTTGAAGTGCTTCTCACCGTAGCCTGAAAATGTCTTCAAGAAACTTGAAAAGCCTCTTCCACTAGCTTAAAAAGCTTCTCCCAGAAACTTGAAAAACTTTTCCCAGAAGCTTGAAAAGTTTCTCCCAGCCGTTTTAAATAAATGAAAAGCTTCTTCCAATAGCTGGAAAAAGTTTCTTCAAAAGCAGAAAAAGCTTCTTTCAAAAGCTAGGAAAACTTCTTCCAAAAGTTGGAAAAACGTCTTCCAAAAGCTGGAAAAGCTTCTTTTAGAAGATGGTAAAGCTTCCCCTAGAAGTTTGAAAAGCTTCTCCTAAAAGCATGAAAAGCTTCTCACAGAAGCTTAAAATGCTTCTCCTAGAAGCTTAAAATGCTTCTCCTAGAAGCTTGAAAAGCCTCCTAGAGCTTGGTGCTCTAGAAGCTTAAATAGCCTCCTAGAAGCTTGAAAGCCTCCCAGAAGCCTCCCAGAAGCTTCAAGCTTCCCAGAAGACAAGCTCCCAGCTCAAGCTCCAAGCCTGGAAGCCTGGCTTCTCAGAAGCTTAAAAGCTTCTCCACTGAGCCTCCTAGAAGAGCTTCTCCCAGCCTCTCCCAGAAGCTTCAAGCTTCTCCAGAAGCTTCCACCAGAAGCTTCTGGTGCTTCCCACCAGAAGCTGGAAAGCTTCTACCAGAAGCTTGGAAGCTTCACCAGAAGCCTGGTGCTTCCCACCAGAAGCCTGGAAGCTTCTACCAGAGATTGGAAGCTTCCCACCAGAAGCTTGGAAAGCTACCAGAAGCTTGGAAGCTTCCCACCAGAGCTGGCTTCCCACCAGAAGCCTGGAAGCTTCCCACCAGAAGCTTCAAGCTTCCACCAGAGGCTCAAGCTTCCCACCAGGAAGCTTCTGGTGCTTCCCACCAGAGCTGGTGCTTCCCACCAGAGCTGGGAAGTTTCCCACCAGAGTTTGCTCCACCAGAAGCTTCAAGGCTTCCCACCAGAGCTCTGGCTCCCACCAGAGCTCAGGCTCCCACCAGCCTCTGGGCTCCCACCAGAGGCCTGGCTCCCACCAGAGCTGGTGCTCCACCAGAGCCTGGCTCCCACCAGAAGCTTCAAGCTCCCACCAGGCCTGGCTTCCCACCAGAAGCCTGCCTCCCACCAGAAGCCTGGCTCCCACCAGAGCCTGCTCCCACCAGCCTGGCTTTCCACCAGAGCTGCTCCCACCAGAAACCCAAGCTCCCACCAGAGCCTGGCTGCCCCACCAGAGGCCTGGCTCCCACCAGAGCCTCAAGGCTCCCACCAGAAGCTCAAGCTTCCCACCAGAGCCTGGCTTCCCACCAGAGCTCTGGCTTCCCACCAGAGCCTGGGCTTCCCACCAGAGCCTGGTGCTTCCCACCAGAGCTAAGCTTCCCACCAGAGCCTGGTGCTTCCCACCAGGCTTCCACCAGCTCAAGCTTCCCACCAGAGCTTCTGGAAGTTTCCCACCAGAGCTCAAGGCTCCCACCAGAGCAGGCTTCCCACCAGAAGCCTGGTGCTTCCCACCAGAGCTTCTGTGCTTCCCACCAGCTTCTGGAGCTTCCACCAGAGCCTGAAAAGCTCCCACCAGAAGCCTGAAAGCTTCCCACCAGAGCCTACCAGGCTTGCTTCACCAGAGCCTTGAAAAGCTTCCCACCAGAGCCTGAAAGTTTCCATACCAGAGTTTGAAAGTGCTTCTACCAGAAGCTTGAAAGCTTCACCAGAAGCTTTGAAAAGCTTCTACCAGAGTTCTGAAAGCTTCACCAGAAGCTTTGAAAGCTTCCACCAGAGTTTGAAAAGCTTCCACCAGCCTGAAATTCTTCCACCAGAAGCTTGAAAGCTTTCACCAGAAGCTTGAAAGCCTTCACCAGAAGCTTGAAAAGCTTCCAGAAGCTTGAAAGTTTCTACCAGAAGCTTGGAAGCTTCTGGCTCTACCAGAAGATTGGAAAGCTTCACCAGAAGATTGGAAGCTTCTTACCAGAAGATCAAGTTTCACCAGAAGATCAAGTTTCTCCAGAAGACTGTGCTTCCCACCAGAAGACTGCTTCCCACCAGAAGCTGGAAATGCTTCTACCAGAAGCTTGAAAGCTTCCACCAGAAGCTTTGAAATGCTTCTACCAGTTTGGTGCTTCACCAGAAGCCTGAAAGCTACCAGAAGCTTGAAAGCTCTACCAGAAGCTATGGCTGCTCCCACCAGAAGCTTGGTGCTTCTACCAGAAGCTTCAAGCTTCCACCAGAGCTTCAAGCTCCCACCAGAAGCTGGAAAGCTTCTACCAGAAGCTTGGCTCCACCAGAGGCCTGCTCCCACCAGAGGCTTCTGGCTCCCACCAGAGCCTGGCCCACCAGAAGCTTGGCTCCACCAGCCTGCTCCCACCAGCCTGCCTCCCACCAGGCCTGGAGCTCCCACCAGAGCTCCTAGGCTTCCCACCAGAGCCTGGGCTTCCCACCAGAAGCTCAAGCTTCCCACCAGGCTCTGGAAAGCTCCCACCAGCCTGGCTCCCACCAGAGCTCAAGCTCCCAACCAGAGCTCAAGCTTCCACCAGAGCCTGGCTCCCACCAGCTTCCGGCTCCACCAGAGCTCAAGCTTCCCCACCAGAAGCTCCACCAGAGCCTGCTTCACCAGCTTCCACCAGAGTTTCAAGCTTCCCACCAGACTCAAGCTTCCCACCAGAAGCTTCAAGTTTCCCACCAGAAGCTGGAAAGCTTCCCACCAGAAGCTTCTGCTCCCACCAGAAGCTTCAAGTTTCCCACCAGAAGCTTGCTTCTACCAGAAGCTTCTGGTGCTCTACCAGAAGCTTAAGCTTCACCAGAAGCTTCTGGTGCTTCTACCAGAAGCTTCTGGAAAGCTTCACCAGAAGCTTGAAAGCTTCTACCAGAAGCTTGGAAAGTTTCCACCAGAAGCTTGACCAGAAGCTTGAAGGCTTCTACCAGAAGCTTGGAAAGCTTCTACCAGATGCTTGAACGCTTCTACCAGAAGCTTTAATGCTTCTACCAAAAGCTTGAAAGTTTCTACCAGAAGCTTGGAAAGCTTCTACCAGAATGATGATGATGATGATGATGGTCCCGCCACATACCCCTACAAAGGTTATCTTTAAGATAATTAAATAAGATCAATGTAATCGGTTTTGCAAACAAACGATCCGATTGTATATACAGATATAAAATCCAAAATACAATTCCATACTGTACAGCAAAAATAAATTGGTAAAATGAACTGAAGGAGTACATCTAGAATTTTTGTAATCAACAGTAGTGATACATGGAGCTCATCAAAAGCTAAACTTGTGAAACCTCTCGCACAGATTTCAAAAGCTCCGCCAAACATCGCGTTCTTTTCACAAACCAATATCGCAATCTAAAACTCACATGTATCTGAACATGGATCATTAGGTTCGACAACCAAACATCAAAACTTGTGTAACCGCTCCGTCGATAACAAAAGTTTCGGAACAACCGCGAGTACAAAATAATCTACCAGAAGGCTTACTACTAATTCAAGAGCATGATTCAACAGTTCGAAATATGCAAGTTTTTAAATAAATTCAAAATCATTCATATCTGTAATCCGCGCGCGATGCTCAAACTTTTGTAGACTACACAAAGAAAGGTTCAAAATAAACTACGTCAATAAATTCAAATCCATCATCATCATCGAGGCGAACGTTATAGCTTATTAATGCCTCAATAAATAATAAAAATAAAAATGGTCCATAAAAATCATCCGTTGTTAAAAACTTCGTCAAGATACATGTGTTAACGGGTAAAAATTGCCGGGTAGCTGTTCAAAAGGCAGCTTTGACGTGTGAAATACATTGTCTCTTAAACTGTGTTAGCGTGACTGCACGTTTGATGTGTGAAGGCATCGAATTGAAAACATTTATACCTTTAAAAAACAAAGAGTTTTGTGAAGCGCTATACAGAAAATAGGGTGTTCTCACATTATCCGCGTGTCTAGTATTATAACTATGAATATCACTTCCTCTTTCAATTCGATCACACAAATATCGAGGCAGTAAACCGTTTATTACTTTAAAAATGAACACCATAGTCAAGTACACTATTCTTTGCTTCACTGACAGCCATTGTAAGGCGTCCAACAGGAAAGTTGAGGAAGTGAATCTATCACATTTTAAAAATCAAACGTATTATTTTATTTTGTAATCTCGATATTTGTGTTTCGTTAGCCAAGAAAAGGATGGAAGGGCAAAAATCCAGATGATTGAGAGATGATTGATTTATACAAGAGTATTTTGCTACCAATAGTCAAATCGTGTTTTAATCGACAGAGCATTCCATACTTCTTGGCTATTTTCTTGATAACATTGTCAATATGTATGTCAAATTTTAGCTTGTCATCAATAATCACGCCAAGATATTTAATATCGCGGACGCGATCAATTGTCTCATCATCAAGTTTAACAACGACATCCTCATTTACTCGGGTTCGCGAAATTACCATGTATTTTGTTTTATTAATATTCAATTTCAATTGCTTGTATTTCAACCATCTACTTAGAGAGTGTAAATCCTCGTTCAAGCGTGAAACGGCATCTGCTAAATTTTTAGCTGCAATGAATATCACGGTGTCATCAGCAAAAGATTTATATCACAAAATCGTAAGACTCGTCGCATGTCATTTATATACATAATGAATAAAATAGGCCCTAATACACTTCCCTGTGGCACTCCTAGCGTGTTCTCCACGGGACTAGAAACAGAATCATTAAAAGCAGTCCTTGAGATCTGTCAGACAAATAGCTTTCAAACCGATTGTATGCAGATCCCGAAATTCCAAAGCGCTTGATTGTGCTTAACAATAAGGGCCGAGAAATTGTCTCAAAAGCGCATTTTAGATCCAAGAACACAGCAACAATCGTATCTTTACGCTCTACATTTTCCTTCCATTTAGCTAATACCAAGTTCAATGCGGTTTCACAAGAATGACCTTCTCGATATCCCGATTGTTCCGGTATCAGCAAGTTATTTCTATTCAAATACTCAAGCAGCTGGCCTTTTACTACAAGTTCCAAAATTTTCTCTAATGTGTGCAACATATTGATAGGACGAAACTCTTCGGCTTTAATCGTCCCAGCAACTTTTTGAATCGGAATCACTAGAGATTCCTTCCAAACTTGTGGCACGTGCCCAGTTCGTAAAGATTCATTTATAAGGTCCAGCAAGTTGTGTCCGATGACATCAAAGCAGTCTTGTATTACCTTGGCATTAACATTATCGACTCCAGCCGTTTTTCCAATTGAAAAGCAAATATTTTCAAATTCTTCTAATCTTATTGGGTGAAATCCATCAAATCTACAATTAAAATTAATCGGCTGTTTTATTTCGTCAGGCTCATCAACTAACTCAATTGACTGGGTAATCAGTGAGACACTGTTGACGAAATATTGTTTGAATTTATCTGCAATTACTTGTTCTGACTGTTCTAATGTGCCATCGAAGGTTATGGATCGCGGTTTGCTACTATTAGGTTTTAACAAGGATTTCAAAATTTTCCATAACTCTTTGCTGTTGTTTTGATGCTGATCAATTTTCCTCTGAATATATTCGCATCTCGTTTTTTTCAACATATGCGAATATTTATTACGCGCGACCTGATACCTTTTCCAATGAATAGCATTATTACTTCTACAAAATTTTCTGTACAATTTTTCCCTTTTACGTTTGAATCGTAAAAGATCCAGATTGTACCAGCTGTTCGAGTTTTTCAGAGATACATATTTATGTTCTATTAGATTATTGGTACAGGTTTTCAAAACGTCAGTAAGAACAGCTGATTTTTGATCTAACGAACCGACGTTTGATTGAAAATCCACGTTTCTTGCGACAAGACCCGAGATAGCTTGTTTTAATATTTTCTCCAGCACTTTAATTTGATAAGATCACTATTATTATCACTATTATCATCTACGTTAATTACTAGAGTTTCATGATCGGTTATTTTCAAATCACAAATCGTTACCGTACTAACGGAATCGAAATTAGAATATACATGATCAATTAAAGTTCTACTGTGCTGAGAAATACGTGTGTAATCGAAGACCTTTTGTTTCAAATCAAAAAAGTCTGCTAACCGTTTCAAATGATTCGAATTATGGATGTCACACCAATTGATATTAAAATCGCCAGCGAGTATATTTAATTTACTAGGATCTATGAACATCTCCAACCAGTTCTCCAAAATTTCAACAAATCGAAGGTCATTTGAACTGGGAGAGTGATATAAAACTCCATAGTTACCCATCTTCATGCCACGTTCAACTGCAATGCCTAAGAACCAGTTACCATCACAAACTTCGTTCAATTGAAGCTTGAATTGAACCGATTCTTTGACATAAATAGCAACACCGCCAGTGTGCCTTGAATGTGATAAACAAGCAGCTACACTGTAACCCGGGATACTGTACTGTTCGAAAGAATCACTGTCAACGATATGCGTTTCAGATAAAAGACTAAAATGGACGTTTATCTTCTACAAGCTGACGTAATGCAACGTAGTTTGTAGAGAGACCTGCAATGTTCAAATACAAAATATCGAATTTATTTACATTCATACTAGAACTTGGTTGCTATTCATTGAAATGCAAGCTGCTCTTTTGCGATCAACTAATCTTTTATACACTTTGCATTCAGTACTGAATGCTCCGTGTTTAACGTCCAAATTCGTTTTACGTTCTTGATTCATTTTATTACAATTAACACATTTCAATACAGATGACGTGCATTCAGATGTCTTGTGAGGTCCACTGCACTTAGAGCACGCGATAGCGTTTTTGCAATCTGTGCTCATGTGCCCAAATTCTCCACATTGGAAACACCTAAGAATACTAATCTCAGGAACAACAAGGCACCGATCAAACCTTATATTTACTTTCTTCGCGGTCAACAAACAGCTATGACTGTCTTTATCGACTTCAATCACAACGTTGTACTTGTTGTATTTGAAACGAGGATTTTCAAACACCCGTATCACTTTACATCATTGATAGCGATGTCTTCATTCTGATCTTTTAAAATCTGAATGAAGTCATCGGAGGAAAGTTTCTCGCTCATGCCCATCACTTTTAACCTTGGCACCGATGAGGGAACAACAGCATTGTAATTTTCACCCAACTCGCTTTGAATGCCTTCTTTCACAACATTAATACTATATCCTGTTGCACACTCAGCAATAATAGAGCCGTTTTTCCCGTTTCTAAAGTTACTGATTTTGTGTGTTTTTGGATCTAATTTGGTGGTCAAAAATTTCCGAGTATCATCGATACTCTGGTTGGACTCTTTCGGTTTTATCACTATAACCGGACGAGCCTTACGAACAACCTTCACATCATTAGCGGTCGTACTTTTTGTCTTAGCTTTATTACTACTATTACTTTTCATCCCAGTGCACTTCTTCTTAACAATATCCGCGAAACTAACCTTTTCATTAAAAACATCATCAGACGCGTCGTCTGCTTCCTGAACCTTTCGCTTTTACCTCTGGGATTAAGTGCCGACTCCGAAGTCGAACGAGATGAACCTTGCATTACATTCATTGCATCTACTTTACTGCGCGCATCAAATTGTAAAATGAACCTTTCATATTTTCCAACTCATTTCCAATTAAATCCCGGAAAACCAGAGACTGCATTGTCTAAGGCATTTTGTACCTTTTTCCCCAATTGCTCCATCCTGTCTTTCAACGCGATGTTTATCTGAGCAGCAATATTGTCTCGAATACCACCGATCGAATCAGAGAGTGAAGAAATCTTCTTCATCTCTTCTTCCAACTTTTGTGTATTCGAGAACAGAATATTCTGCTCGCCACAACACTGGCTTGATAAACATTGATCACACTTGAACACAACATTTACATTCTCCGTGACCAGCTTTGCCAATGGTTTGGTCATGGAAGTGCACTTGTAGTGGTACACTTTAGCGCAACCACAACCCGAACAACTCATAGGCAAATCGCTGGGCAGGACCCCCATACCGCACTCACTGCACTCAACCATCTCGCTACTACCTTCACACAGCTCAAACGGTACCAATGCAGACGACACAAAACACAAAGAAACAATAAAGGCGCAAAAATGTTACCGGCCGCCAGCTGCTGCTGGGGCAGAAAATCCTTAATTAAACGAAAATAACCAGCAGCGACAACCTGTCGGCTAGTTATTTCGATGCAGAAACCACTTGGGCACGCAAAGGAAATGTATTTCCCGCGGCACTTGATCAATTTCACACGTTAATTGATTTTTATTTATCACTGCACTGCAGAAACAAACTACACCGTTCACCGTTTCACCAAATGTGAAGCTTGAAAAGCTTCTACCAGAAGCTTGAAAAGCTTCTACCAGAAGCTTGAAAAGCTTCTACCAGAAGCTTGAAAAGCTTCTACCAGAAGCTTGAAAAGCTTCTACCAGAAGCTTGAAATTCTTCTACCAGAAGCTTGAAAGCTTTCACCAGAAGCTTGAAAGCCTTCACCAGAAGCTTGAAAAGCTTCTTCCAGAAGCTTGAAAAGCTTCTACTAGAAGCAGGAAAAGTTTTTACCAGAAGCTTGAAAGCTACCAGAGTGCTTCCTACCAGAAGCTTGGAAAGCTTCCCACCAGAGCTTGCTTCCCACCAGGCTTGAAAAGCTTCTACCAGAAGCTTGAAAGCTCCTACCAGAAGCTTGGAAAAGCTTCTACCAGAAGCCTGGTGCTCACCAGAAGCTCTGAAAAGCTTCCCACCAGAAGCCTGAAAGCTTCCCACCAGAGCTTCCCACCAGAAGCTTGAAAGCTTCCCACCAGAGCTTGATGGTGCTTCCCACCAGAAGTTTGAAAGCTTCTACCAGAAGCCTGAAAGCTTCCCACCAGAAGCCTGCTTCCCACCAGAAGCTCTGAAAAGCTCTACCAGAAGTTTGAAGTGCTTCCCACCAGAGCAAGTGCTTCCCACCAGAAGTTCTGAAAGCTCTTACCAGAAGCCTGGAAAAGCTTCCCACCAGAAGCTGCTTCCACCAGAAGTTTGGAAACTCACCAGAAGCTTCTGAAAGCTTCCCACCAGAGTTGGAAAGCTCTACCAGAGCTTGGAAAAGCTTCTACCAGAAGCTGGAAAGCTTCCACCAGAAGCTTGGCCTCCCCACCAGAGCTGGAAGGCTTCTACCAGAAGCTTCTGGAAGGCTTCCACCAGAAGCTTGGAAGGCTCCACCAGAAGCCTGGAAGGCTTCACCAGAAGCTTGGAAGGCTTCTACCAGAAGCTTGAAGGCTTCTACCAGAAGCTTCTGGAAGGCTTCTACCAGAAGTTTGGAAAGGCTTCACCAGAAGCTTGGAAGGCTCTCACCAGAAGCTCTGGAAGGCTTCACCAGAAGCTGGAAGGCTTCTACCAGAAGTTTGGAAGGCTCTCACCAGAAGCCTGGGGCAGCTTCCACCAGAAGCCTGAAGGCTTCCCACCAGAAGCCTGGAAGGCCCCACCAGAAGCCTGGAAGGCTTCCCACCAGAGTTTGGGCCTCCACCAGAAGCTTCTGGAAGGCTCCCCACCAGAAGCTTCTGCTCCCACCAGGCTTCTGGAAGGCTCTACCAGAAGCTGGAAGGCTCCACCAGAAGTCAAGGCTCCCACCAGAAGCTTGGAAGGCTCTACCAGAAGCCTGAAGGCTCCACCAGAGCGGGAAGGCTTCACCAGAAGCTGCAGAACAGCCTACCACCAGAAGCTCTGGAATACCACCAGAAGCCAGCTCAGCCCCACCAGAAGCTTCTGGAAGGCTCCACCAGAGGCTCTGGGGCCCCACCAGAGCCTGGAACACTCCCACCAGGAGCCTGGAAGGCCCCACCAGAAGCTCAGCCCCACCAGGCTCAGCTGGGCTCCCACCAGAGCCTGGGCCGCCCCACCAGAAGCCTGGAAGGCCCCACCAGAAGCCTGGAAGGCTCCACCAGAAGCCTGGAAGGCACCACCAGAAGCTCTGGAGCTTCCCACCAGAGCCTGGAAGGCTCCCCACCAGAGCTCAGCACCCCACCAGAAGCTCAGGCTCCCACCAGAAGTTTGGAGGCTCCAGCCCCACCAGAAGCTCAGCTCCCACCAGAAGCCTGGGAAGGCCCCACCAGAAGCTCAGCTCCCACCAGCTTCACCAGAGCCTGGGCTTCCCACCAGAAGCCTGGAGCTTCACCAGAGCCTGGAAAAGCTTCCCACCAGAAGCCTGGAAAGTTTCCACCAGGAAGCCTGGAAAGCTCCCACCAGAAGCCTGGAAACCTTCCACCAGAAGCCTGGTGCTTCACCAGCTCTGGAAAGCTTCCACCAGAAGCCTGAAAGCCTCCACCAGAAGCCTGAAAGCTCCCACCAGAGCCAGGAGTTTCCCCCACCAGAAGCCTGGCTCCTGGCTCCCACCAGCTGGCCTCCCACCAGAAAGCCTCACCAGAGCCTGGTGCCCACCAGAGCCTGGTGCTTCCCACCAGAGCTCACCAAGTGCTTCCCACCAGGCTCTGCCCCACCAGAAGCCTGAGTGCCTCCACCAGCTCAAGCTTCCCACCAGAGCTCAAGCTTCCCACCAGAAGCCTGGAAAGTGCCCACCAGAGCTTCCAGTGCTTCCCACCAGACTTTGGAAAGCTTCCCACCAGAAGCCTGAAAGCTCCCACCAGAGCTCTGGCTTCCCACCAGGAAAAGCTTCTACCAGCACTCCCCACCAGAAGTTTCTTCCACCAGAGCCTCCCACCAGAGCCTGAAAGCTTCCCACCAGAAGCTCTGAAAAGTGCTTCCCACCAGAAGCTTCAAGTGCTTCCACCAGAGTTTGAAAGCTTCCCACCAGAAGCTTGAAAGCTCCCACCAGAAGCCTGGTGCTTCTACCAGAAGCTTCTGCTCCCACCAGAAGCTTCAAAAGTGCTTCTACCAGAGTCAAAAGCTTCCTACCAGAGTTTGGTGCTTCCACCAGAAGCTTGATGCTTCCCACCAGCTCTGGAAAGCTTCCACCAGAGCCTGGAAAGCTTCCACCAGCTCTGGAAAACTTCTACCAGAAGCTTGAAAAGCTTCCCACCAGAAGTTTGAAAGCTCCCACCAGAAGCTTGAAAGCTTCCACCAGAGTTTGAAAGCTTCCCACCAGAAGCTTTGAAAGCTTTTTACCAGAAGCTCTGAAAGCTTCCACCAGAAGCTGGAAGAGCCCACCAGTAGCTGGAAAAGTTTCTACCAGGAAGCTTGAAAAAGCCTCACCAGAAGCTTGGAAAAGCTTCTGCACCAGAGCTTGAAAGCTTCTACCAGAAGCTTGAAAAAGCTTCTACCAGAGCTTTAAAAGCTTTCCTACAGAAGCTGAAAGCTTCTGCAGAAGCTTGACAAGCTTCCTACCAGACAAGTGCTTCTACCAGAAGTTTGGAAAAGTGCTTCCTACCAGAAGTTTGAAAGCCTCACCAGAAGCTTGCTTCCCACCAGAAGCTGGAAGAGCTTCCCACCAGTAGCTGGAAAAGCTTCCACCAGAAGCTGGAACAGCTTCTACCAGAAGCTGGAGCTTCCACCAGAAGCTTGGAAGGCTTCTACCAGAAGCTGGAAAGTTTCTACCAGAGCTTGGAAGGCTTCTACCAGAAGCTTCTGGAAGGCTTCTACCAGAAGCCTTGAAGGCTTCTACCAGAAGCTTTGGAAGGCTTCTACCAGAAGTTTGGAAGGTTTCCCACCAGAAGCTTCAAAGGCCCCACCAGAAGCCTGAAGGCTTCTCACCAGAAGCTTGGAAGGCTTCCACCAGAAGTTTCTTCACCAGAAGCTTCAAAGGCTTCACCAGAGGCCTGGCCCCACCAGAAGCCTGGAAGGCTTCACCAGGAGCTTGGAAGGCTTCTACCAGAAGCCTGGGGCCTCCCACCAGAGCCTGGGGCTCCCACCAGGAGGCTCTGGAGCCCCACCAGAGCTTCTGGAAGGCCCCCACCAGAGTAGCTCTGAGCTTCCCACCCACCTGGAAGCTGCCCACCAGGAGCCTGGAAGGCTCTCACCACCAGAAGCCTGG
Organism: Armigeres subalbatus; assembly: GCF_024139115.2. NCBI lineage: Eukaryota > Metazoa > Arthropoda > Insecta > Diptera > Culicidae > Armigeres > Armigeres subalbatus. The sequence goes on from NW_026943741.1 coordinate 206,220, forward strand.
GGCCTCCCACCCAGAAGCCTGGAAGGCTCCACCAGAAGCCTCAGCTTCCCCACCAGAGTTCAGGCCTCACCAGGCTACTCCCACCAGAAGCCTGGAAGGCCTCACCAGAAGCCTGGAAGCTGCCCACCCAGGCTCTGCCAGCCTCCCACCAGAAGCCTGGAAGGCCTCACCAGAGCCTGGAAGGCCTCACCAGAGTTTGGGAAGGCTCCCCACCAGAAGCCTGGAAGGCTCCACCAGTAGCTCAAAAGCCCCACCTGAGCCTGGAACCAGCCACACCAGAAGCTTCAAGGCCCCCACCAGAGCCTGAAGGCTCCACCAGAGCCTGGGCCAGCCCCACCAGGCCTCCAAGGCTCCCCACCAGAGCCTGGGCTACCCCACCAGAGGCTTCCAGCCCCACCAGAGCTTGGAAGCCCCACCAGAAGCTTGGGCTGCCCCACCAGAGCTTGGAAGGCCCCACCAGAAGCCTGGAAGGCTGCCTCCCACCAGAAGCTTGAAGGCCCCTACCAGAAGCCTGGAGGCCCCACCAGAGCCTGGAAGGCTCCCACCAGAGGCTTGGAGCTCCCACCAGAAGCCTGGAAGGCTTCCCCACCAGAAGCTTGGAGCTTCCCAACCAGAAGCTTCTGGAAGGCTTCACCAGAAGCTTGGAAGGCTTCCCACCAGAAGCCTGGAAGGCTTCACCAGAAGCTCTGGAAGGCTTCACCAGAGCCTGAGCCAGGCTTCACCAGAAGCTTGAAGGCTCCCCACCAGAAGCTTGAAGGCTTCTACCAGAAGCTTGGAAGGCTTCTACCAGAAGATGTTTGGAAGGCTTCTACCAGAAGATGTTTGGAAGGCTTCTACCAGAAGCTTGGAAGGTTTCTACCAGAAGCTTGGAAGGCTTCTACCAGAAGCTTGGAAGGCTTCTACCAGAAGCTTGGAAGGCTTCTACCAGAAGCTTGGAAGGCTTCTACCAGAAGATGTTTGGAAGGCTTCTACCAGAAGATGTTTGGAAGGCTTCTACCAGAAGCTTTGGAAGGCTTCTCTACCAGAAGCTTGGAAAAAGATACATCGTCATCAAAAATTAACCTTCTCTTACTATAAAAATGTGCTTCTTTAAATATTCTTCTATGCTTGCCGTATTCTAATGGAACTATCTAATCTTTGCTTTCGTTTGTATTTTTTTTCTTTATTAAAGTGATTATTAAGTTGGACAACTTTTTGTTTAATATTCTCAGAGTCTAATAATCTACACTTTAATGTGATTTTTTGATTTTCTTTCAGATGGATTTTTTTTGTAATAAATTATCTGAGGTCATGTTAATAAATTAATAATTCTACTTACATTAGAGACATTATTCTTCTTATTACGTTTTATTTATTTTATTTTATTTTTCTGATTTTCCTTTGTGTCTGGAAATTTAAATCAACCTGAACAATATTCTATTGAAATCGAAAATATTATTTGAGACTTAATCAATAAGTCCATGAAACTTCTGATGAGTTTTCTTACCGAATCGTGACGCCTTCAACGCTATCAGGTGCGCCATCAAGTGGAATATCTCACTGTCACCTACAAGAGCCGTGAATCCAGCATCATCAAAGTGAAGAGAGCTGGAATCTGGTCACATACAATACGTTTTGTACCGCAGAGGTAGAAACATAGATAATTTATTTCAATTATATCTTTGTCTACGACTTTGCCCTTCGTTGCCAACGTGAGATTGCGATAGGTGATATCGTTTGGCTGGACGTGTCCATCCCGTCTGAGGATGGATAGCACTTCTGATTCGGGTTGTAGGGAGACGTCAACCTCGCCAGCTACTCAAAATGTCCATATGGATCCATCACGACAACGGAGTCCGCGATGACGACGCCAACGACGGCGGCTAACTCGTCTGGAAAAGTTTCAGTTTTTATGCGCTCTCGGGAAACTGTCTTTCTTTGGCTTGCTTTCTACTTCAACGCTAGATTATAGGAAGGTGGAATCTTGGCTGTATCGTCGTCGTCCTCGTCATCATCAGTGGCGCCGCTACCGTCACTGGCTTGGGGAGTGTACGGCAGGGTGTCAGCTGCCACCACCAGCTCCGGCGTCGTCCATCGCACGCGGCGGTGCTTGAAGTGAAGTGGCAGAGTCAAGGATTCGCCGTAATTGCAGTATGATATCGTTTGCTCAACGACTTCACCTTCAGGGTTCACGTTCCTGAGGGAAAGGGTCATCAACATACTCAACACATTTGCGAAACTGTTAATCAAAGTGCGAATTTGATTAAAACTTCCAATAATGACCCTCCACGGAGGCATTTGCTTACAACTTTCAACAAGCAAATATTCGAGTCCCTGAAGATCACTTCATCCCTGCGTAGATGTATCTTTACACTGGAGCGCATCGCTGAAGCAAGGAATGGATACAACACAGAGCCGTTTGCCGGCGTCGAAAAGCCAAAACACTGTGACAGAATCTCGTTACGATAAGCATCTCTTGGCCCCGCGTTAGGAAGCTATCCGGCTGGTTGACTGCGCGCGGAGCTACAGGAGGTGGATTCTTATCGGCGGCGTTCGCTGGCTGGCTCGGGGCGCTGTCTCCCAGATTGTTTCTTCTTGGAACGATGGTACGCGGTCCATAACTTTTCCGCTTGTGTTGAACAAGATGCCATTGGCACTGCGTCGCCGGGCCAGCAAGAGTGTGCAGTTACGATGGCTAGTTACGCTAGGCTAGATTTACGGGAAGAGCCACCCAGTCAGTCAGTCAGTTCGTCAGTGTGAGGATGAATTATGGAAGATGTTGGTTATAAGATCTTGAAAAGAGACGACGCGACACGACGACGGCATGATGGCAGGGTGAGGCAGGCTGTCTTCAGTTGTCAACACTTTTAGTGTAGGTTTGAAAAAATATCTTTCGGCTGGGGATCCTTTGTGACAAGCCAAGATTTAAAGAAACTGGGATCATTGTGTTTTGTTTTGTGAATTGTGTATCTAATAAAACTGCCCGACAATAAGAAATACTTCTGTGAAATATTTTGTTAAGCATTTGAATCACCTACATCTTTCCACTTCCATCCCTTCACTCAAATATTTTTTCCACAGTGAATTATAAAATGTTTTCTACGATTACAGATAAGTCAATTCATATCTTGTGTGGAAAAAGCACTGGCCAGGGGTTCAAAGTTTATCCCACTGGGAGACATCATGCACCAGAATAGAAATTGAAATTCGTCTGGCTAAATTCGGCAATTTACTCCAATATTCCAAGTTTGCTATTCCTTTAAATCTCCAAAACCGGCTCAATTAATAAAATTTATTCATTATTTTTTATATTTTGTAAAGAAAGGCATAAGGTAACATATTCGGATCTTGATTCCTGCCAAGTTGGATATCTTCTTCTAAAACTTCGAGCATGGATAAACATTGCACTTGCAAAATTGACACTGAGCATTGGAATGTCTCACAACCTTAAACATGACAATAACCGCAATTTGCTTGTAAAACGGGGTAGAGATCTATCACAAGAAACCATCTACGAACACAGAACGTTGATTGAAGCGATTCTTTCCAAACCCCCGAGGAGAAGTTAGCCGCTATAAAACCATTGCCATTTATTCACATCATCTTCATCATCACCAGCCGGGCCCGACTTCCACCATTCATACCCGAACCATGTAACTTTGAATAACACCAGAACTGCGGCAGCAAACCGCCACAGCCGGCGGGAGGAATTAACATGCACAGCGTGTCTCCTTCAACTTCCAAGATTGAAGACATGCAAAACTCCACTTTGTCTCCTCTCAGGTGCCACCGACTTCACCCCTTTGTTGGTGCCGGGCGTCGTCATTCGGCTCGGTAAGTTTACACATCTCCGGCCGGCAATCATTGCCATTTCTTTCAAGAGTGGAAAAACCTTTCCCTCCCCAACAGCCCATCAGGGTCAAACACACATCATTGGCAGCGAAGAGCGAGCGAATCCCTCGTCGCCGCACCCAATACCGCAGCATATCATTTGAATGCATCAGATAGCAACGAAAAACACAGTGCTTTTCTGTGTTTCGACTTCTTGTACATAAACATTTACTGATTTTACTCAATATTTACGGAGATATTTCGAATGACGACTAATTTATTTTCATGAAAACATTAAACACTGAGACTTTTAATTGAGGGGATTAGAAGCAGAGGTGTATAAGTAACATTTTGATCAAATTTAAGTTTATTACAGCAAAAAATAGTTTTGTTTTAGAGCATTGCGATAATAAATTGATATAGTTTGTACGTTATTTGTGAAAAATGTGAAAATACACTTAAAATTTGTATTTCTTTTCAACTTCCATACGATTTGTATAGAACAAAAATATATTGAAAAATTTTACACCCGTTTTCCTCGAAACTAGTTTTTCGTCACATGTTCTGTTTATTCCATTCGGTCTACAAGCCACGAATGAAGAAACTAAACATGGCATGACTTGATAGTTTGTCCTACTTTTGTCCTTATAGAGGAGGGGGGATCTGTCTTTTCACTTATAAATAAAAAACCATTTGTATGTAAACAATTTTACTTAGGAGGAGGAGGGGCCCTAGTAACACAATTCCAACCGATTTGGTTGCAGTGACTCGTCTATGACAAGTCTGTTACTCGGGGAGGGGGGGTCTTGAAAACGTAATAAGTGTACGACCCTATACAATTTTCAGCAAGGAAAGGGAGTAAAAGGAGAAGAGAAAATATACTGTGCGTTGCTATATTTATCAACATTTATTGGGCAAGACTGAAACGACCGGAGGGTGGCGGAACTAGGGTTCCATTCCTGGAAACGATTTCCTGGAAATCAATTTTCCCAGGATTCCCGTTTCCTGGATTCCTGAATTTCCCAGGATTATTTTCTTAAAGTATTCTCCAATTTTGGAGACGACTGTGATTTATGGTTAAAGTATTAGGAAATCCTTTTCTTATTTTCCAAATTTGATGAGGGTCTAACAATTATATTTCTGACTAACATCTTCTCACTGTTCCCAAAATGAAATTTCTATTTAATAGCATATTTTTCTTTCAAAGTAAATTACTCCCCATGTTATAAAAAAGTTTTTATCTGTAGATGCTACAGTATTGTACGGTTCAACCCTAATGCGTGTTGAAGGGAGGCGAAGCAAAGCATAAGTTTCCATCGGTCGTTTATTTATTTAGTAGGCCCAATCACCGGGCATTATGAAGTCGAAATAAAAATTTAGTATTTGATGAAATTTCTCAACAACAAACAAAGTTATTTACCTGTGCAGATAATTTTTTTTTCAAGTCGCAGATAATAAAGCAAGGGCAGTAACGACTTTGATAGGTTTATTGTCAAAGGTTTATTTTTAAGAATTTCAATACTTTTAGATTCAAACCCCGATACGTGTTCCAAACAGACTAATGTTCCGAACACTCGTTTTTGTTATGATATATGTCTTCGTTTTCGAAATTATAATGAATTTACTGTCTGGATATGTCAGAGTACAAAAGTTAACATATTTTTGGTCTTTACTATAAGATCATTACAACAGGCCAAACTTATGCAATTTTATGCGTTTCTGGTGCTGCTCGGAATTTCAAACAAAGTTTGACAGAAAGAATCATTTAATATTCATAGTTATGATTTAAGGTACGACCATAAAACGCTCGTCTGAAAATATTTTATCGCTTTTGAAAAAAAAAACATTTAATGCTTACACATTTCAAATTTAAAGGCGAAATGTGCTCGAATGTTCGTATAAAGGTTCGTATTATAAATCAAATTTGACCAGAATATTGTTTTCACTAATATACGGACAAGTATCAGAATGGTTGATGTTAGAAACCTTCCGGCAATAACAGAACAAATCCTGTCAAAGCCGTCTTCTCCTCCATATCAAGGAAGAATCAAGGAATCAGCTGGATATTACTCTCTAACGAAAGCAGATGCTGAAATTTCGCCATCTGATGCTCATGATATAACGAACGTTTTGCAGACAAAAGTAACACTATGTAACAATTTTTTTCAAACTTTTCAACAACTATTTAATCATTTTCGCACAATGTAGCAAGTATCGATCCCTTGAGGTCGAGAGTATATTTTTATCCTAAGTTGTTATTTCACGTTACGATTTTGAGTTTCGCATAATTGTTTTATTTCCCGGGATCCCGGGAAATCCCGGGAAGTCAACATTTTATTTCCCGTTCTCGGGAACCTAATTTCTGCAGGATTGCGGGAACCTAGGCGGAACCTAATTTCTGCAGGATTGGATTCCTGACAAAAAAAAATAAAGCTACAGTGTGAATTTCATCAATGGGTACCTTTTTGCATTTCACAATGAAGACAACAAGAAGAAAATACAATAATAATTTTATACATAATAAAGACCAAGTACTTTCTGCGCGATCAAAAATAATTTACGAACGTATAAGCGTGGCTTTATTAGTTTTAGGACTACACTTTGTAATGGTACCAAATATAATAGGTTTGGGCGATATATACGTTATGGCCAACATATTGAAGCAGTTAGATAAATGTTACAAGATTTAGGAGAATTAAACATCGACAACATGCTCAATTTGTATTGACTGTCAAGGTAAGGTCCATTCGATTAAAATGACTCAAATCTGTGTTTACATCATCGTCAAGTATTCTACTAACAACCCGTGACCCAAGTTATTAATTTGGATCACTTTGAAAAAGTGGCTTTTGACCGTCTTTCTGAAGATTGGTCCTGTCCTGTGCGCCGCCGACAGTTTTTAGCACGCCACCGCCGGCGAAATGTTTCATTCCAAATCCCAAATTCCGTTTGGCCGAATTGAACGTTTGTCCAAAACGATTATTAGGTTAAAAATTGTTCAGTCGAAAACGTCATTTGTATGAAAGCGACATACAGCCGAAGGGGACATTCGGTCAAACTGCTTATTTTTAAGGGTATGCGATAACGAAACGAAACGAAATTAGAAATGGTCTTGTTGATTCGAAACGAAGCGAAACGAAATTCAGATTTACTTCCAAGACTTCGAAACAAAACGAAACGAGGTCCATTAGATTCGGAATTTTACGAAACGAAACGAAATTTTTGTTTTTTTTCGCGGAATTTTTATTGAATCCGAGAAGAAAATATTTTTGTTTAATATTTTTAAAGAAAAATATTGTTACCCAAACAAAAGGACATAAGCAACAGATCAGTTTTGAACCTGTTCACCATTTTCAAAAGTATGCCCCTCACCATAAACAACGTAAAAATATTCATCGCTTAGTATATCCAACAGACCTCAGTAAAAATAAAAAAGTCGATTTTTAACTGCAATCCACAGATTACATGTTGTTCACCATTTTGAAAAGTATTACACCTTCAAAGTGCCACCCCTCCACAAAATCTCCAAGCAAATTTTCAATCAAATTCATGAAGATTTATTGAATCTGTAAAGCTTTCCAAAACGGTCTTTTCGAACAAATATGAAAGTATGCTGTTGATTGCAGTACAAACTCGACTTTTTCTAAATTTTTACTGAGGTCTGTTGGAAATATTAAGCGAGCATTTTTATGGTTACGATGAGGGGAATTAGGTTACAGTGGCCAAACGTCCCGGATTATGCGGAACAGTCCCGGGTTCAGCCTACTTGCCTCACATTGCTTGGCGCCCAGAATAACGTTCTCCATTCCATGATGAATCTGTAAAGCCTGGAGATTTAATTCAGGACAAATCTGTAACAGATCTGAATAATTGAGAGAATATATAGAACTTGAGTCAACTGAAGTTGAGGGTCTTGAGGGTCTTCCGAAGCTATAGGAAGAAGGTAATTTTGAGTATCCAAACAACGTTCGCGATATTAAAGAACACAAGCCAGTTTTATTTCTGCAGCTCAGCAAATAAAGAACAGGCTTCCGATAAAAAAAATCGTTTATTTGCTGATTTCCAGTAAACTATTTGCTGTGCTATAGGAATACGAATGAAAAATTGGTACGTGTTTGCTGAAAGCTAGGACTTGATGTGACAATTCAATCGAAACTGCCTTGTTACTATTCAGCCGGTAGCTCTGATGAGGTGGACGCCAGTGTAGCCAAATTTGTTTGGTACAGAACCTTTCAAACAATATGTTTCAAAACCCCATGTTTACCTTCATTTCTATCTATATTATGTAAAATAAGCGAAAGGTTCAAACACAAAAGCTTTCACTTGAAAAAATATGACAATGATACGTATCGGAAGGATCTGAATCAGTTCCAGATTCTGAAATAAATGAGATGTCAAAGAATTCCCAAATGTGGAGCATTCTTAAATCGGCAAAGATCTAAATTAGGAAAACTTCTGAAACATCACCATCTTTCACTATTTTTAAACAATGGTTGTTCAAATTGAATACTTCCAAAAGACAATAGAAAACGGACAATACTCAGTAGACCAGTGAGGAATATTTCGGTTATTAAAGAGTTTCCATAACTAGAGCACAGATCGAACAGTTGCCTCATAATACATTTCATATTACTTACACAACTCAGTTAACTAAAATCACTTAAATATAAAAAAAACTCAATCAACTTAAATAAATATAGAGCATACCAAATCGATGAGATGTACAAATTATGTTTACGTCACTGAACAATATTATTAAAATCAACACATATGCATTACGTTTTATACTTGACCACTTTCAACAAAACATTGTAGACATTTTTACATAAGTGAAAGCTAAATGCGTTTCTGTTGAAGATACAGAAGTATATTACGTAATTGAAGGAATTTATACACCCAGGTTTTTTTTACACGGTTTGGTTTTATTCGTTTAAGACCTTCAGCGTCAATGAAACAATGAAAAAAATCAAAGAAAATTCAGGGGGTATTTAAAAAGCTGTGAAAATTCAGGTTAACCGAGAAATTGATGAATTCCAACCGTGTAAAAAAAAACCTGGGTGTATGTTTAAAATTTTGAATAGAGTTTAAATGGCTTTATTCAGCGTCGCAGCCGAATTTTTTTTATGATTTGAAGATTTGAAATATTAGAAATTCATTCCAAACTTCCGTTTAATTTCCCTAAAAGTATGATTTTCCAGTCGAAATTTTTGAAATTAAACGATACGAAACGAAATCAGAATATCAGATTTCGCCATACTCAAATTCCGCGGAATTTCGTTTCGAATGCCCTAAAACGATTTTTTCCGAAATACCGCATATGCTTACTTATTTTGCCGAAAAGTTGTTTGCCCTAATAGGTTATTCGACTGAAAATGCTATTTGGCTGATAATGTCGGAATAACCAAAAGATTATTTGGCCGAATGGTCGTTTGACAGGAAGGGCTATTTGGCCGAATTGGACTATCGACTATCGACTAGTGTCGTTCGGCCAAATTGGTCATTTTTCCTGAATAGTAGCTTAGCCCTAGTAGGTGCCCTCCTTAGCCGTGCGGTAAGGCGCGCGGCTACAAAGCAAGACCATGCTGAGGGTGGCTGGGTTCGATTCCCGGTGCCACTCTAGGCAATTTTCGGATTGGAAATTGCCTCTACTTCCCTGGGCATAAAAGTATCATCGTGCTAGCCTCATGATATACGAATGCAAAAATGGTAACCTGGCTTAGAAACCTCGCAGTTAATAACTGTGGAAGTGCTGAATGAACACCAAGCTGCGAGGCGGATCTGTCCCAGTGTGGGGATGTAATGCCAATAAGAAGAAGAAGAAGATGGTGTCCATTCCTAAGCAGTTTGTTTGGTATTAGGCAAATATGAATGAATTTATTATTGGTGGTATAATCGTAATTTCCAGTTTTACTGTCTCTGGGGAATGGTGCATTCTGGCAAATGGTCCATTCTGACAAATGGGTTTCTGGCAAAGATCATTATGTTTTACTGTAAACGCAAATTGATTCTGGCAAATGATTTTCTAGAAAATGTTTCCATTCAAACTGGTAATATAACAGATCAGACTCGGATCGCGTTCTGGATATTAAAATCAAAATATTTCTCAGGGTCGTCTTCCACGGCTTTGAAAACTATAACTTGCCGCATCTGTCGTACTACGTCGTACTACTGTCGTACTACGACGTAGATATTCCCTCATACTTGCCAACCAATGCTTCCTCTGAATCTGAAGTCTCTCTTACGGAATCTGTACTTGCTTCTGGCCTCTTTCAAGTGTCGCATATTCTTAATCAAAACTCACGGTTCCTCGATCTAGCATTTGTTAACGCACCGGACCGAGTGGAAGTGATTGAGTCGCCCAAACCTTTTCTGAAGGCCGATGCACATCATAAGCTTAATTTCTTTCTGCCGCTTGAACCTTCCGATGGTGACTTCGAGGCCATGCAATTCGACTTCCGACAATATGATGTAATTGCAGTAGACGTGATGACACTTTGTACGAAGCTGTAAGTTCTTTGATATCCGTACAACAAACTTGATGTCTTTCGTAACCAGTATAAGAAAAACCCAAATTTATCCCCCAGTGGTGATTATGCCTTTCTCGATTTAATGTGTTGAATTCGAATTAGTATGGTAAATGCAACGTAAATTGCCTACATTTAGGCGGTTAATAGCTTTGATGCGATTATATCACGCTGCTTAAAAATAACTCAACTATGATAGTAATGGATTGCGTCACGGCTAAATTGATTAATGATTAAAAATGTGCATGTACACAGCGTATTTGATAAAAGAAAAATAGAAATATTATTCAAACCGCATGAGATATTAGAAAACAAAAACAATAGTGTCCAACTAGGAAAGTTTCTCCGTCGAATGAAACTAGTTGCACTCGAATCGGTCAAGTCCTTCTATATGAAACGTGTTTAACAATAAAAAATTCCCGGGGCTACACACACACACACACACACACACACACACACACAGTCAGACATGTGCTCAGTTTTTCGAGCTGAGTCGATTGGTATATAACACTATGGATCTCCGAGCCTTCTATCAAAATTTGGCTTTTGGAGTGAAATTATAGCCTTCTGGTACAACTTTGTTGTACGAGAAAGGCAAAAAGATGGAGAAGCGACGCCAGGTAGATGCGATTTACATAGATTTTGCAAAGGCTTTCGATAAAGTGCCACATGACCTGTGTCAAGCGAACGGAATGAGTGTCAACGCTGGTGAATGTAAAACAATAACGTTCACTTGCCTACGATCAGCTTTCCGTAACGACTACGTAGTGGCATTGCTACCACTAGAACGCATGGGTTCTATAAAGGATCTAGGCATTCTCATCGACAGCAAAGTTGATTTCAACGAACACATTGTCGTTACCGCACTGATGTCTATGCTCTAAAATCAATCTACTGTGCAATAGTTAGGAGTGTGCTAGAGTATGCAGTTGTAGTTTGGGCTCCGTATCATCAGATACAATCCGACCGAACGAATTGAACGAGTGCAACGATCGTTTGTGCGTTACGCCTTGAGATTCCTGCAGTGGAATAATCGGAATAGGCTACCTCCGTATGAAAACCGCTGCAAGCTAATCGGTCTCAGCACGCTGGGCTCTAGACGAGTTCTTCTACAGAGAATGTTTTGTTTTGATCTTTTGACAAACAGAATTGACTGCGCACCACTGCTACAACAAGTGAATTTCCACGCTCCACATCGATTGCTTCGCAACCAAACTCTACTCTATATTCCGACTATTGTATGGTGACTCACCATACAATATTTGGAATAAAGGACGGGGATGGTTGACATTTCTTTCTACCATTCATTCTTCCATGCAATAAAATAAAAACAAAACCACGGCAGCCGCAGCAGCAGCCACGCCAAGCAGACGACAGTCAGCACATGCTTTTACCATTTTCTCTCCCCACGATTAATGTTTTCGTTCAATAATTTCACAACGTACAACCGTTTTTGGTGGGAAAAAATTATTTCATTACTCCTTGCTCATTTCCTTATTTTAGAGATAAGAACGAATAAATCAGTACTTACGGATAGCACTCCTTCAAGGCTTTGCGCCACAGGTAATAAAACTCGATTCTGTGCTGTTTGAGCTGCGCACGAGCCGAAACAAAAAATCTCATGCAAATGCTGACCGCACGCCGGCACGACTCTAACGTAACAGCAAACAAACAGTTTGCTTCATCGGCAAAAATAATGTCACGACGTCGCGCAAACTGTTTCGGCTTGTTTGGTGCATGAAATTTGACTGAAAAAAATGTAAATATTCGCATAATCAAAGTGTTTTACTGTACATTTCCCAACACTGGAATCGTGGGTGACAATACTTCTCTACTCAGGTGTTGTAGACTCTTCAACGAGGTTGATAATATCTTCGATTTTAATATTTTCAAGACGATCTTCACGAATAGATTAAAATCACTACTTTAAGTTATACAAAAGCTGGCGATAACAATATCCTCCAATTAATCCAATATTGTCGGTACTGAAGCTCCATTACTAAGTACACGGTCCATCAACTTAATAGTCGGGGTGGCAGGAATGTTTATCAACCCAAACGGAAGCCGTGTGAATTGGAACCATTGGGACTGATCAGCTGTGGTTCCTCAGCTAATTCCTCACTAGCACCATCATCAATTGGTTGACTTTGTATGACTGACGAAATACCGACTTTTAATCAGTAATCGTATCCTAAGATACATCTTCAGTGTAGTTTTGGAGCGATCAGAAAGGGAGATATTTTTGTAGTTCCATTGAATGTCATGGCAATGTCGACACATCTCAGAACTTCTACATCTTCTCCAACAGCAGTATCCAAAGGTACTAATGGTGGTGTAAGATTCAAATTAAACTTTGTAATGATCAATCTAGTTACAATAATTCGATCTTCGTAAACGGCCTGGCGGCTTCATTCAGTTCGACGGGTACAACTTGCGTCTCGACACGCTTTTCAAAGTGCCCGGCCACTTTCGAGAATCCTTAACTATTGGAGAATGACCTCTGGATTATCGATAGATTCAGACTGAAGACTTTTGATGCCTTTTTGGCCTTTTTTTATTGACATAAATGACAATTGATTGAGGAAGGGCTTGGGAACCACAGATTGAACAAAATACGATTTTTTTCCTGTCAACAATCATTTGAGATAGGACCCACCTCGTGGCAATTTTTGATAGAGCTTACAATTATTCGTAGTGCATTTTGTATCAGATTAAATGGGTTTTGGCTCGTCGATTTTGATTTAGGTGGTAATTTGGTCTGGGGTTTTTGGTTGAATCTCGTTTCGGACGTCGTTCAGAGCGGTTGACTTTTTTTATTTTATTTGTTTAAATATAAGCTTTATTGAATTCTGATAAGTATACATATATGTCATATTAGCTCTACATTAGGGTGTCCAAAAAAATCGATGTTCGAAAAGTCAAGGTGCTCAACCCTGAAATGAAAGATATACCTGTCTGGATAATTTTTGTAGAACAAACCGAATTTCTTAAAAATCGTTTAGAGGTCGCGCCAGATCGAATTTGAAAAATAAGCTTTTTTTGGGTAAAATATCAAATATTGGGTCCTTTCACATTTTTTTTTAAGGATCACCCATTCGTTTTATATTTTTTATTTTTCTGTGGATCTTTGCCCATATTCTCCATGAATTACTATTTGGTATTATGCGTTTTTACTGTCTGCAAAACTTTTTAAATATCGAAAAAAAAAACACATTTTTTTGCTAATTTTCGAAGTTACTTCATCCTCACACAAAAAATATTTTTTTCTCGTTCGGAAAAACTTAGATGTTAGAGTACAAAAGTAAGCATGCTGAGACCGTAGAGCATCGTCTCAGTTCAGCTTGTGCGAAGATAGTAGTGACGACACATGTTTACGTTCAAACTAAATGTTTACATACGTGCTGAGCCTGCCTTGTTTTTTGTATGCCGTGAAAAGCATCCTATGATTGAATCAAAACTAATAAAGAGATCATAGTAAACCTGATTACTTGTATATTGCTACATATTAACTGTTGGGTGTGATATCGTTTTATAACTGGCTCCATCCATATACTCCGACCAAATCCTGTAATTCAGGTAACCAACTCCATCGGAAAGAAAAGCTATGTTACCTAGAAAATATTCCCATTTATTTGCTTTTGATTTTTTTTTAATTTAAATTAAAATATTGGTGCAATCTTGATGAAATTATATCATGTGAAGCAAAAGTATCGAATTTGTACACAGTTTGACTATTTACTAAAACTGCAATATCTCAGCCCCAGAACAACATTTCTTGGATATTTTTTATGAAAATACTCGTTATAAATAGAAACGAATGGGTGACCCTAAAAAAAAATGTGAAAGGACCCAACATTTGATTTTTGAAGTAAAAAAAAGCTCATTTTTCAAAAAACGATCTGGCGCGACCTGTAAACGATTTTCTAGATATTCGGATTGTTCTACAAAATATATCCAGACAGGTTTATCTTTCATTTCAGGGTTGAGCACCATGACTTTTCGAACATCGATTTATTTTGGGACACCCTACTCTACCTACATGTGGGAGTTTACAAAACAAAAAAATTGACCATGAATGTGTGCGTGTGAAATTGTCTTCTTACCATTAAACTTGACCTAATTGACCTAACTTGACCTTGACTAATCGGTAACCGGCGACACCAGTGCAAGCTAGATCCATTTTGAGTATATTCCAATATATATATGAATATATTCGTGGTTATGCAATCGATTTTGATGTATATCGCCTGTATTTGCTGTAGTGACGACGACCACTTCCAGGACGCAGGTTGTTTACTCAGGTGACGACTACGGGCATCGCTCGAATCTTCTACACTGGTTTGTAACTGCTGAGGTATGCTGAGCTGGCAATAGTTCGGGCATCTGGGAACATTTGGACAACATATCACTGACAACTTCGGCTAGACATACACCAGTGTCTTTACCCACAGAGATCTGTTTTCCTGCTAGACCGAAGCTCTATCCAAGGCCTCCGATGTGTCACAAAGTGGGGTAGAACATGGGAGGTGACCCAAATCGCTAGGAGAGACCACTGGCAATAGTTCAGGCTTCTGGGAACATTTGGACAAACTGACAGAGAGCTGGTTTCCTACTAGACCGAAGTTGTGCCCAAGGATTCCAATGTCTAAATGCGCAAATATGTTTAGTGTAAGGGTAATGTTAGAAAAATGATAAGTAATTTATGTTGAATCTTAAATGCATTCCATTGATTGATTTTATTACTAAATACGCGCCAGGATCAAAGAATTGAATTTTGATCCAGGAAGTGTGAATGCACTTCAGATATCCTTATGATATGTGGGTGTAATCACGCGGGGCTTATTATACACGAATACAGCTTTGGAATGCTTGCGTTCTTGATATGGGCTATATGAGTTACAACAGAGCTATCACCTTCTAGCCCCCGGATCTAAGATTCTTGCAATTATATAAAATTAAAATGGTTGCACGAATATTCTTTCCATCATGCCACTGGCACTGCCAGACAGTGGTGTGGTGTGCTAGCCAACCTAGCCAACCGGGTTTCTCTCCCTAACTGACTTGCCATCCTAATCTCAACACTTCCAACACCGTAGAATGTTCGTTTCCATCTTCATAAGTATAGCTATCTCTGTCGATGCTAATTAGGGATGCCACAAGTGGGAGTAAGATTGCAAAAACACAAACACAATCTGGTCTAAGGTATTTGGTAAAGTTTCTGGTAAGAATTTCCACCGGGAACCCGATTCTGTTGGTTGAAACCTGCCTACTTCCTGGGCGATGATTGGGTTAGTAATTGCGTAGTTGATAAATTCCTTTATAAATGAGTTGACCTCTTCCCCACTTGAATCGGAACAGCACTTAAAATTTGCTGGTATTGTCCTACTGCCTAAACATATTCCGAAAATTCTAACAATGTCCAAGTTTAAATTTTGATTTTTTTTCTCTGACGTATGCTGCCGCTAACTGCAAAGTCGAGCACATCTGTATATGGACGCCATATACAGATGTGCTCGACTTGCGGTTAACAATATCAGAATCATGAAACTGGCTTCAAAGCAGAAAGAAAAGGAACGAGGAGAAGTGAAAGGTGGTGGCGGATGAGAAGCTATTTTTATCTATTTATTTTTTTACCCGTCACTCTCCCCAAACCAATCAAAAACTCAAAATTAAGCTCCTTGGTAATGGACGCAACTAGCTCAGCTCGACTGCCAACAAAACAACAAAATTAAAATAAATACTTAAGGTGATTATACAATGAAGCCAGAAATCGGCCATTTTGTAAACCACGTGCTTTTCCAATATTTTTTCAAGAGCACGAGATGAAAGAACCATAACGCGTATGGGGCTGAAATAATGGTAGATCGTTTGCTTAGTTATGCTGAACAATCATGATTTGAGTTTCGGCACTGTACGAAAATTATTACGCCAGATTTGGGCTTTTGGAAATGTAGGTAGATAAACGTGTGGTGAATTTGAAACTCACCACGGGATTCATTCTATAATCACCTTAATTTACTTGAGCTGAGCACAAATAACAATTTTTTAAGGTGATTATAGAATGAAGCCCGTGGTGAATTTCAAATTCACCACACGTTTATCTACATACATTTCCAAAAGCCCAAATCTGGCGTAATAGTTTTCGTACAGTGCCGAAACACAAATTATGATTGTTCAGCATAACTAAGCAAACGATCTACCATTATTTCAGCCCCATACGCGTTATGGTTCTTTCATCTCGTGCTCTTGAAAAAATATTGGAAAAGCACGTGGTTTACAAAATGGCCGATTTCTGGCTTCATTCTATAATCACCTTAAGTATTTATTTTTAATTTTGTTGTTTTGTTGCCAATCGAGCTGAGCTAGTTGCGTCCATTACCAAGGAGCTTAATTTTGAGTTTTTGATTGGTTTGGGGGAGAGTGACGGGTAAAAAAATAAATAGATAAAAATAGCTTCTCATCCGCCACCACCTTTCACTTCTCCTCGTTCCTTTTCTTTCTGCTTTGAAGCCAGTTTCATGATTCTGCCATATTGTCATAACCGCAAGTCGAGCACATCTGTATATGGCGTCCATATACAGATGTGCTCGACTTGCAGTTAGCGGCAGCATACGTCAGGGAAAAAAAAATCAAAATTTAAACTTGGACATTGTTAGAATTTTCGGAATATTTTTAGGCAGTAGGACAATACTAGCAAATTTTAAGCGCTGTTGCGATTCAAGTGGGGGAAGAGGTCAACTCATTTATAAAGGAATTTATCAACTACGCAATTACTAACCCAATCATCGCCCAGGAAGTAGGCGATGTATTTTAAGCAATTTAATTTCATTAAATGTGTAAGAGAGTGAATTCTATGCTAATTAGCTTCTAGAATCCCAGAGGAGTTTTCTCCTTTTAAGGGAATCAGGCAAAGTCCTTAATTTAATATTTTGAGACTAAGTAGGAAATATTTTCTCACGGTTCTAAAAAAAATTTGGCGGCTTGAAATAATATAAATTGCTTAAAGTACAAATTCATTATTTTTCTTTTCAAGTGTATTTTAACACTACACAGTATACAAATGTTACAGCATATATGATGTAACAAAAAGGCTCCACTCAATTCGACTTATATTTCCATCGCATTTTAAAATTTCAGGTTGTCATTACTATTGTTTATTTTTTTTTTTGGCTAGTTTTCAATTGTGCAGACAAGAAAAAGTTTTATGTAAAATTAGAGGCTATGTATCATATGCGGATTTGAATTTGGTGAATAGATGACGTGTGGAAACGTTGTATTCACGGCACTCCCATTCAAGGCTCCAGGACACGATATCCGTTGGAGCACATGCGTGAAATCAATGCGTCAATGTCGGATTAGATGCGATGCGGCACCAAAAAAATAGTCATGATGTGATACCACCACGACAGGATATGTCTTTGGTTGTCAGCTCCGTAATTATGGCATAAGCCCACCTTTCACATAAAGATCACACATCCGAGTGGCGGGAATATCGAAATTCCGATGAATATTATGCAGTTTCTTAAGTCTTTAAATTTCAGGCAGATGCTACGTGATCCACATTTCCTCCAATGTGTCCAAAACTGGGAATGCACTATATTACATTTATGTATTTGCACGAGCCTTCTCCGCCGCGCACTCGTAAACGAACGAAGGCAATGAAACAAATCATCATCATAATAATAATTAGTTATTGTTATTGTTCTGAGGAAAATTCCCCCCGAGCTCGGTGCGGTGCTTGGTCCCCATCTTTTCTCCTCCCAAGGGGACAGCACGAACGACGACACAATTCCGACGTGTGGTGGGTAGTGATGAGCGCATCCCTCCTACCCAAATACTTTCTTCGTGTGTATGTGACCGTGTGGGGCCGGTGGAATGGAAAGGAAAACGTCTTTGACTGACTGACTGACTGACTGCTGCTGAGCCTGCTACTGATTACGGATGGAGATAGCGAGCACACGCACGCGTTGCCTCGTTCTTCGGTTCCTTCGGGTATCCGAGCTGGGAGTGCCGTCGTCGTCGGTGGGAATGAATGGAATAACAAAACACGCGCGCAACGGGATCGGAGTGCCGGGGTCAACATCAATGAATGTTCAGCAACGAAGAGGGTTTCATTGACTTTTCGGGGATCACAATTATGATATAACGGTGCGGTCAGAGTACGCTCAGGAGGATATGAACAGGTGAAGGCGTGGGTCTAATATCTAGTGGAATATAGCATGGCCATACGAGTTATCAAGATAAGTTCTCGTAATGTCTGCAATATGATTTTAACATGTTTCTGACACGTTGTTAATTGCCGTATCAACCGTATTTCCTGACATCTCGTTTTCGACACATCGTGCTTATCGTCGTCACCTTTTCGAAACCAACTTATGCTCCACAATAGCAAGAGCGGAGTGGCAAGCTTAATCGTCAACGACGACTGCCAGCAAATGATGTGTGCCAGCAGGCATCTCGAAAGAAATTTTCTCAAAACAGCGTGTCATTTATGATTATTTGCATACTCCGCGTAGCCGTCGACGCGAAACGTCGTTTCCGTCATACAAGTCATCGTGTCGCACCGTTGAATCCAATTCGGTGCACATCAACAGTACGAAAAAAAAACATTTCACTGCACTATGAAGTATCGAGCAAGGCCCATCAGAATCCCGAAAATGGAGCGCGCAAACGAGCATCACTGTTGCGTTGATTATGTGTGATATAAAAGGTGGTATTTTCGAGAGCGAAGGCGTTTCAACTTCAAAGGGGTTATGATCTTTTGGACGGGCCATTTTATGATAAGATTTGGCGGGGTAGCCAACCAAGCGTGGTTGGTTTAATGGCCGTTTCAAGAATTTGTTTGAGCCGTTTTGATCTTGAAATATCTATTAGAAGCAAACAGCTTATGAGTTTGAAACTTCCATGCAAAAGCGATATAAATTCAAACGATCTTTCTCCAAGAAAGTCATATGACAAGAACTTGAAAATGTCACGTATGTAAAACAAACCACGACAGAGAAAAATGCACAGCGTACAACATTTGTGCGTGTCATTTTGTTGTAAGCCATTCGATTCGACACTTTTGCAAAGTAGTTACTGTCCAAACGAGAATGGCACTAACTAATACACCACATTTCCCATCCCCCAAATCCTTGCATGACTTAACAACATAAAGGAAATCCTGCAAAAGACGTTCTTTGGCTGCTCGTACCGAAAACTACTTGTCCCGATTTCCAACAAAATCTCCATGCAAGTCAAAGGATAACGTGTCAGCAAACGTGTAAGCAGGGTTCAAAATTGCAACGCTTTCCTCTCGAGGTGCTGCCTCCGAAACCGGTCTTCCCGCTCAAGAGTGTCGCCCAGAAATGATTTGAAAGACATTCAACAGACGGCGGGGGTTGCCCAATCCACCAACGGGGATAACTTTTTGCAACACTTTTACACTCGACACCCGCTATCCCATATGCCACCAGCAAAAAAGATGACTGTTTGAGCTGCGAAAGAAAAAGTGTGAACAAGTTTCTTTGAAGAACGATCCAACTTTTAACGAATCGGTTTTCTTCCGGGTTCACCCACAAAACAACCCGCCCTCATTCGATTCATTGTCGAAGAAAAGGAGAAGCAAATTTCGGGAAAGAAAAACTGTTCTTTTACACATTGCACGAAATGGACAGGCAGATGGTACCATTTTTTCGCCGGAACTGCAATTTTTGACTCTCACTGGTGTCAACGTCGAGCGATGGAGAGGAGTCGGTCGAAGCAGTTTCCCGGAATTTGATTCCGGCTAGACTTTTGCGCTTTTTACAACCCTTCCAAATGTTTTTCTGATAGGTTATCCAGGGTTAAAACTTTGCATAAAGACAAAGCAACCGACAAACAGTACAGGATTGTAAACTTTGGCCTCAGACTGACTGGATTTGATTTTGATTTAGTTTTCTGCCGAACAAAGTGACGAGGATCTACGCAAAGATACGCAAGATACGAGGAACTACGCAAAGGCACTAATAGACGTAAGCGAAAAGCTATCATCTGTCGGAAGAAAACTGCGAGGCTTTAAAGCCAAGTTGCCGTTTTTGCATTCGTGTATCGCTCCCAGCCACTTTGAGCATGATATTGCTTTGTTATACGACCATTAATGTCATTTCCTCTTGAAGGGAGGCTTCCGAGCCTCTTGAAAGGAGGCTTCCGAGCCTCTTGAAAGGAGGCTTTGAGCTACTTGAAACGAGGCTTTCGAGCCTCTTGAAAGGAGGTTTCCAAGCCTTTTGGAAGAAAGCTTCCATTTCTCTTGAAAGGAGGCTTCCGAGCCTCTTGAAAGGAGTCTTCCAGGCCTCTTGAAAGGAGGCTTCAGGCCTCTTGAAAGGAGGCTTCTGAGCCTCTTGAAAGGAGGCTTCTGAGCCTCTTGAAAGGAGGCTTGAGCCTCTTGAAGGAGGCTTCAGGCCTCTTGAAAGGTTTCCAAGCCTTTTGGAAGGAGGCTTGAGCCTCTTGAAGGAGGCTTGAGCCTCTTGAAAGGAGGCTTGAGGCCTCTTGAAGGAGGCTTGAGCCTCTTGAAAGGAGGCTTCTGAGCCTCTTGAAAGGGGAGGCTTGAGCCTCTTGAAAGGAGGCTTCTGAGCCTCTTGAAAGGAGGCTTCCAGGCCTCTTGAAAGGAGGCTCTGAGCCTCTTGAAAGGAGGCTTCCGGAGCCTCTTGAAAGGAGGCTCTGAGCCTCTTGAAAGGAGGCTTCCAGGCCTCTTGAAAGGGAGGCTTGAGCCTCTTGAAAGGAGGCTTCTGAGCCTCTTGAAAGGAGGCTTGAGCTCTTGAAAGGAGGCTTCTGAGCCTCTTGAAAGGAGGCTTCTGAGGCCTCTTGAAAGGGCTTCCAGGCCTCTTGAAAGGAGGCTTGAGGCCTCTTGAAAGGAGGCTTGAGGCCTCTTGAAAGGAGGCTTCAGCCTCTTGAAAGGAGGCTTCCTGAGCCTCTTGAAAGGAGGCCTGAGCCTCTTGAAAGGAGGCTTCTGAGCCTCTTGAAAGGAGGCTTCTTGAAAGGAGGCTCTGAGCCTCTTGAAAGGAGGCTTCTGAGCCTCTTGAAAGGAGGCTTCCTGAGCCTCTTGAAAGGAGGCTTCTGAGCCTCTTGAAAGGAGGCTTGAGCCTCTTGAAAGGAGGCTTCTGAGCCTCTTGAAAGGAGGCTCTGAGCCTCTTGAAAGGAGGCTCTGAGGCCTCTTGAAGGGAGGCTTCCAAGCCTCTTGAAGGAGGCTTCTGAGCCTCTTGAAAGGAGGCTTTGAGCCTCTTGAAAGGAGGCTTGAGGCCTCTTGAAAGGAGGCTTGAGGCCTCTTGAAAGGAGGCTTCTGAGCCTCTTGAAAGGAGGCTTGAGCCTCTCTTGAAAGGAGGCTTCTGAGCCTCTTGAAAGGAGGCTTCCAGAGCCTCTTGAAAGGAGGCTGAGCCTCTTGAAAGGAGGCTTGAGCCTCTTGAAAGGAGGCTTCTGAGCCTCTTGAAAGGAGGCTTCTGAGCCTCTTGAAAGGAGGCTTCTGAGCCTCTTGAAAGGAGGCTTGAGCCTCTTGAAAGGAGGCTTCCAGGCCTCTTGAAAGGAGGCTGAGCCTCTTGAAAGGAGGCCTGAGCCTCTTGAAAGGGAGGCTTCTGAGCCTCTTGAAAGGAGGCTTGAGCCTCTTGAAAGGAGGCTTCCAGGCCTCTTGAAAGGAGGCTTCCGAGCCTCTTGAAAGGAGGCTTCCTGAGCCTCTCTTGAAGGAGGCTTCCAGGCCTCTTGAAAGGAGGCTCTGAGCCTCTTGAAAGGAGGCCTCTTGAAAGGGCTTCCGAGCCTCTAGAAAGGAGGCCTGAGCCTCTAGAAAGGAGGCTTCTGAGCCTCTTGGAAGGAGGCTTCTGAGCCTCTTGGAAGGAGGCTTCTGAGGCCTCTTGGAAGGAGGCTTCTGAGCCTCTTGGAAGGAGGCTTGAGGCCTCTTGGAAGGAGGCTCGAGGCCTCTTGGAAGGAGGCTCTGAGGCCTCTTGGAAGGAGGCTTGAGCCTCTTGAAAGGAGGCTGAGGCCTCTTGAAAGGAGGCTTCTGAGCCTCTTGAAAGGAGGCTTCCAGGCCTCTTGAAGGAGGCTTGAGGCCTCTTGAAAGGAGGCTTCCAGGCCTCTTGAAGGAGGCCTGAGCCTCTTGAAAGGAGGCTTTGAGCCTCTTGAAAGGAGGCTTCTGAGCCTCTTGAAAGGAGGCTTGAGGCCTCTTGAAAGGAGGCTCTGAGCCTCTTGAAAGGAGGCTTCTGAGCCTCTTGAAAGGAGGCTTTCGAGCCTCTTGAAGGAGGCTGAGCCTCTTGAAAGGAGGCTTCTGAGCCTCTTGAAAGGAGGCTCTGAGCCTCTTGAAAGGAGGCTCTGAGGCCTCTTGAAAGGAGGCTCTGAGCCTCTTGGAAGGAGGCTTCCTGAGCCTCTTGAAAGGAGGCTTCCGAGCCTCTTGGAAGGAGGCTTCTGAGCTCTCTTGGAAGGGAGGCTTCCGAGCCTCTTGGAAGGAGGCTTCCAGGCCTCTTGGAAGGAGGCTTGAGGCCTCTTGGAAGGAGGCCTGAGCCTCTTGAAGGAGGCCTGAGGCCTCTTGGAAGGAGGCTTCTGAGCCTCTTGGAAGGAGGCTTCGAGCCTCTTGGAAGGAGGCTTCTGAGCCTCTTGGAAGGAGGCTTCTGAGCCTCTTGGAAGGAGGCTTCCAGGCCTCTTGGAGGAGGCTGAGCCTCTTGGAGGAGGCTTGAGGCCTCTTGGAAGGAGGCTTCCAGGCCCTCTTGGAAGGAGGCTTCTGAGCCTCTTGGAGGAGGCTTCCAGGCCTCTTGGAAGGAGGCTGAGGCCTCTTGGAAGGAGGCTTCCAGGCCTCTTGGAAGGAGGCTTCTGAGCCTCTTGAAGGAGGCTTCTGAGCCTCTTGGAAGGGAGGCTTCCGAGCCTCTTGGAAGGAGGCTCTGAGCTCTTGGAAGGAGGCTTCCGGGCCTCTTGAAAGGAGGCTCTGAGCCTCTTGAAGGGAGGCTCTGAGCCTCTTGAAAGGAGGCTGAGGCCTCTTGAAAGGAGGCTTCCTGGAGCCTCTTGAAAGGAGGCTTCCTGAGCCTCTTGAAAGGAGGCCTGAGCCTCTTGAAGGAGGCTTCCTGAGCCTCTTGAAAGGAGGCTTCTGAGCCTCTTGAAAGGAGGCTTCCTGAGCCTCTTGAAAGGAGGCTTCTGAGCCTCTTGAAAGGAGGCCTGAGCTCTTGAAAGGAGGCTTGAGCCTCTTGAAGGAGGCTTGAGCCTCTTGAAAGGAGGCTCTGAGCCTCTTGAAAGGAGGCTTCTGAGCCTCTTGAAAGGAGGCTCTGAGCCTCTTGAAAGGAGGCTTCTGAGCCTCTTGAAGGAGGCTTGAGCCTCTTGAAAGGAGGCCTGAGCCCTCTTGAAAGGAGGCTTGAGCCTCTTGAAAGGAGGCTTCTGAGCCTCTTGAAAGGAGGCTTCTGAGCCTCTTGAAAGGAGGCCTGAGCCTCTTGAAGGAGGCTTCTGAGGCCTCTTGAAAGGAGGCTCTGAGCCTCTTGAAAGGAGGCTTCCTGAGCCTCTTGAAAGGAGGCTTCTGGGCCTCTTGAAAGGAGGCTTCTGAGCCTCTTGAAAGGAGGCTCTGAGCCTCTTGAAAGGAGGCTTCTGAGCCTCTTGAAAGGAGGCTGGGAGCCTCTTGAAAGGAGGCTGGAGCCTCTTGAAAGGAGGCTGGAGCCTCTTGAAGGAGGCTTCTGAGCCTCTTGAAAGGAGGCTTCCGAGCCTCTTGAAAGGAGGCTCTGAGCCTCTTGAAAGGAGGCTTCCAGAGCCTCTTGAAAGGAGGCTTCCGAGCCTCTTTGGAAGGAGGCTTCCAGCCTCTTGGAAGGAGGCTTCTGAGCCTCTTGGAAGGAGGCTTCCCAGCCTCTGGAAGGAGGCTTCCCAGCCTCTTGAAGGAGGCTTCCCAGCCTCTTGAAGGAGGCTTCCCAGCTCTGGAAGGAGGCTTCCCAGCTTCTTGGAAGGAGGCTTCCCAGCCTCTTGCAAGGAGGCTTTCCAGCCTCTTGGAAGGAGGCTTCCCAGCCTCTTGGAAGGAGGCTTCCCAGCCTCTTGGAAGGAGGCTTCCCAGCCTCTTGGAAGGAGGCTTCCCAGCTTCTTGGAAGGAGGCTTCCCAGCCTCTTGCAAGGAGGCTTTCCAGCCTCTTGGAAGGAGGCTTCCCAGCCTCTTGGAAGGAGGCTTCCCAGCCTCTTGGAAGGAGGCTTCCCAGCCTCTTGGAAGGAGGCTTCCCAGTCTCTTGGAAGGAGGCTTCCCAGTCTCTTGGAAGGAGGCTTCCCAGCCTCTTGGAAAGAGGCTTCCCAGCCTCTTGGAAGGAGGCTTCCCAGCCTCTTGGAAGGAGGCTTCCCAGCCTCTTGGAAGGAGGCTTCCCAGCCTCTTGGAAGGAGGCTTCCCAGCCTCTTGGAAGGAGGCTTCCCAGCCTCTTGGAAGGAGGCTTCCCAGCCTCTTGGAAGGAGGCTTCCCAGCCTCTTGGAAGGAGGCTTCCCAGTCTCTTGGAAGGAGGCTTCCTAGTCTCGTGGAAGGAGGCTTCCGAGCCTTAAGGAAGAAGGGTCTCGAGCTTCTTGGAGCTTCTTCCCAGCCTCTTGGAAGGAGGCTTCCGAGGCCTCTTGGAAGGAGGCTGAGCCTCTTGGAAGGAGGCTTTCCAGGCCTCTTGGAAGGAGGCTTTGAGGCCTCTTGGAAGGAGGCTTTCGAGGCCTCCTGGAAGGAGGGCTTCGAGGCCTCTTGGAAGGAGGCTTTCCAGGCCTCTTGGAAGGAGGCTTTGAGCCTCTTGGAAGGAGGCTTTCCAGGCCTCTTGGAAGGAGGCTTTGAGCCTCTTGGAAGGAGGCTTTCCAGGCATCTTGGAAGGAGGCATCAGGCATTTTGAAGGAGGCTTTCAGGCCTCTTGGAAGGAGGCTTCCCAGCCTCTTGGAAGGAGGCTTTCCAGCCTCTTGGAAGGAGGCTCCCAGCCTCTTGGGAGGGGGCGTTCCAGCCGCTTGGGAGGAGGCTTCCCAGCCTCTTGGAAGGAGGCTTCCGAGCCTCTTGAATGGAGGCTTCTTGGAAGGAGGCTTCCCAGCAAGGAGGCTTCGGAATTGGGAAGGAGGCTTCAGCCTCTTGAAGGAGGCTTCCCAGCCTCTTGGAAGGAGTGGGAAGGAGGCTTCCCAGCCTCTGGAAGGAGGCTTCCCAGCCTCTTGGAAGGAGGCTTCCCAGCCTCTTGGAAGGAGGAGCCTCTTGGAAGGAGGCTTCCCAGCCTCTTGGAAGGAGGCTTCCCAGCCTCTTGGAAGGAGGCTTCCCAGCCTCTAGGTAGGACGCTCCCCAGCCTCTTGGAAGGAGGCTGGCCTCTTGGAAGGAGGCTTCCAGCCTCTTGAAGGAGGCTTCCCAGCCTCTTGGAAGGAGGCTTCCCAGCCTCTTGGAAGGAGGCTTCCCAGCCTCTTGGAAGGAGGCTTCCCAGCCTCTTGGAAGGAGGCTTCCCAGCCTCTTGGAAGGAGGCTTCCCAGCTTCTTGGAAGGAGGCTTCCCAGCCTCTTGGAAGGAGGCTTCCCAGCCTCTTGGAAGGAGGCTTCCCAGCCTCTTGGAAGGAGGCTTCCCAGCCTCTTGGAAGGAGGCTTCCCAGCCTCTTGGAAGGAGGCTTCCCAGCCTCTTGGAAGGAGGCTTTCCAGCCTCTTGGAAGGAGGCTTCCCAGCCTCTTGGAAGGAGGCTTCCCAGCCTCTTGGAAGGAGGCTTCCCAGCCTCTTGGAAGGAGGCTTCCCAGCCTCTTGGAAGGAGGCTTCCTAGTCTCTTGGAAGGAGGCTTCCCAGCCTCTTGGAAGGAGGCTTCCCAGCCTCTTGGAAGGAGGCTTCCCCGAGCCTCTTGGAAGGAGGCTTCCCCGAGCCTCTTGGAAGGAGGCTTCCCCGAGCCTCTTGGAAGGAGGCTTCCCCGCCTCTCGGAAGGAGGCTTCCAGCCTCTTGGAAGGAGGCTTCCCAGTCTCTCTTGGAAGGAGGCTTCCCAGTCTCTTGGAAGGCCCTCTTGGAAGGAGGCTTAGCCTCTTGGAAGGAGGCTTCCCAGTCTTGGAAGGAGGCTTCCCCGAGCCTCTTGGAAGGAGGCTTCCTCTTGGAAGGCTGGAAGGAGGCTTCCCAGCCTCTTGGAAGGAGGCTTCCAGCCTCTTGCCTCTTTGGAAGGAGGCTTCCCAGCCTCTTGGAAGGAGGCTTCCCAGCCTCTTGGAAGGAGGCTGGCCTCTTGGAGGCTTCCGAGCCTCTTGGAAGGAAGCTTCCAAGCTTCTTGGAAGGAAGCTTCCCAGCTTCTTGGAAGGAAGCTTCCAAGCTTCTTGGAAGGAAGCTTCCAAGCTTCTTGGAAGGAAGCTTCCCAGCTTCTTGGAAGGAAGCTTCCAAGCTTCTTGGAAGGAAGCTTCCAAGCTTCTTGGAAGGAAGCTTCCCAGCCTATTGGAAGGAGGCTTTCCAGCCTATTGGAAGGAGGCTTCCAGCCTATTGGAAGGAGGCTTCCCAGTCTCTTGGAAGGAAGCTTCCCAATCTCTTGGAAGGAGGCTTCCCAGTCTCTGGGAAGGAGGCTTCCCAGTCTCTGGGAAGGAGGCTTCCCAGTCTCTTGGAAGGAGGCTTCCCAGTCTCTTGGAAGGAGGCTTCCGAGCCTCTTGGAAAGAGGCTTCCCAGCCTCTTGGAAGGAGGCTTCCCAGCCTCTTGGAAGGTGGCTTCCCAGCCTCTTGGAAGGAGGCTTCCCAGCATCTTGGAAGGAGGCTTCCCAGCATCTTGGAAGGAGGCTTCCGAGCCTCTTGGAAGGAGGCTCCCAGTCTCTTGGAAGGAGGCTTCCCAGTCTCTTGGAAGGAGGCTTCCCAGCCTTTTGGAAAGAGGCTTCCCAGCCTCTTGGAAGGAGGCTTCCCAGCCTCTTGGAAGGAGGCTTCCCAGCCTCTTGGAAGGAGGCTCCCCAGTCTCTTGGAAGGAGGCTTCCCAGTCTCTTAGAAGGAGGCTTCCCAGTCTCTTGGAAGGAGGCTTCCTAGTCTCGTGGAAGGAGGCTTCCGAGCCTTAAGGAAGAAGGGTCTCGAGCTTCTTGGAATGAGGCTTCCGAGTTACCTAAAAGTAGGTTTTCAAGCCTACTAGGAAAAAAGGTCTTTGTGTCTCTCAAATGTAGGCTTCTTAAATTATAGGTTCTAGATTTTAGCTTTGAATCATATTCTTAACATCTTATTTTACGTTTTGTCTTGATCAAGTAGACTTTGTAGAACTTTTTTTAATTCTTTTGTGGTTAAAAGTACGTTTTGTCCTCTTGATCTTTTGTCCCTTCATACACTTTTTTGCTGATTGGGGTGGTCAGGATTGAAATGTCATTTATTCACCAATCGCCATACATATTATGTACAATATGAATAAAATATTATACAATTACCAAAACTTACCATATTTACCCCAGGTTGAAAACCGCTGGAAGAAAGAATCGATTTTCAATGAAACTCATTTTCTTGCAGCAAGAATTGCCTGATTTTGATACAAATCGCAGTTCTATTCTGGCTTCTTAGAAATTTGAAAGAAATTAAGACATTTTGTCAGGGTCCACTCAATCTCTTCGAGAATTTTTTATAATTATTATACACAATTGGCACAAAACCTCACCTCAAAACCTCAGTTGGCAAGGTAACCACGAGTGCAAAAAAAAGTCGCTTGGTTCGTAATTACCAAGGTGGAACAAAAAAAAATCTTTTGAGCCAAATCTTCTCAACAAAATTTAAATATTATCTTGGCAATAATACAGTTTCTGTTGACCTACAACAAAAACTTTTCGAATTAAACAAAAGAAAAAGCAATTACAAGTAAGCGCATATTTGTCCTCATCTTGTATTTCCAACTAAAGTGATGGAATGGCAATCATCCAACGGGTGGAAAAATCGCCAAATAAATTCTTCCCGTCACTTCTCCTACTCCCTACTCCCATCGCAACTGGAACTGGCATGTGGAACAATAAAATTGAATCTTCCACCCGAAACAGTACTGAATTACTTTATCCTGAACGGGACAAAAATTTCGTCATCAATTAGTAACGAGCCAAAGATTCCTGGACCGGCTGCATGCCGGGGGGACGAGTCCCGCATCTTCTGCATCTTTGCACAAATAACGGGACCGATCGTGTAACCGTCGCCTGTCCTCATCCCGTTCCGCCCGTCGTCGTTGGTCTGTACTGTTCTTGCCAATCTTGTCCGAGAGAAAACATGACAGCAAGCAGCCATGGGGCAAACTGCCAACAAGCAAACCAAAGCCAAGAGGTTCTGACCTCGCCGAGCAAGCAACAACAGTCGGAGCAAACCTCCGAGAAGACACACCAGCACGTAGCAGTAATGCTTCAAGGCAGTTCATGTCCGTTTGAGTTGTTTTTCTGCCGGTTTAATGTCCGGGACATGGGCAAGGAGTCCGAGCCAAAAAGGTGCCCATATCTTGTCGGACGGGAGTGTGTCGCTCTGTCTTCCACTACTGCTTTGGATGACATCTTTTACTGCAGTGGGACATAGCTCATACGAGTGTTTTTTTTTCCTCTGGTGTTGTGCACTTTATGGTGCATTCTTTTGCAATCTTTTTATGTGATTTTAGCTCTGATTTGCGGTGAATGAATAAGCTTCTTTTGAAAGTTTTATGGAGGTTCTGTCCTTGTCGTCTAATTGTCTAATGTCTAAGTGTCTGATTTTTTATGAAAAAATATTCAGACAAAAATAATTTGAGTTACATTGCAGTAAACATCTGGTAGATACACTGAGCAATAATTTCATCCAACTAGCGGATGTTAAATTTTCTTACAATTATGTACACTGCCCATAAATGCACAACACTCCCATGAAGATAAGAAATCAAGCAAACTAGGGACTGTTTTGAATTTATGGGCAGTAAACGATGTTACAAAAATCTATAAAAAAGTGTGCAGATGCGAAATTTCCAGATTCTTGTATAAAAAATGTAAGATCTTACAGAGGTAGCTTAAAAAATTGAAAGTTCTCATACAATATTTGTAAAAAATCTAACAACTTCACATATGCAGCTGATTTCTTATACCGATTTATATAACATTTTTAACACAATTGTAAAAAAAAAATCAAATATCCACGCACTCGTTGGGTGCAGCAAAAAATGATTAACTTTCGAAAAACTGAAAATTTTCTCCTTCAACAAATGATTGCGATGCAACTTTTTCTCTTCATTAGTGAAATAATTGAATAAATTTGTGCCTTATTTCGCCCAAGTCGTTTTTGCTTCCCATCTTACCACGGTGGTGCCACTGCTGACATCAGCAGTCGATCTCTAGTTTTGCTCGCAAGTATATGGCTGCGCTCAGGAAAGGTCGAGCTTGCACAGACAAGGTAAGAAAACAATTAACAATAACCAAATTAAGTTAATCCAATTACAAAACAAGACATCTTGAGCCAGTCGAGTTCACGATGACGCGACGGCGGCAGTCCCATCGCTTCGTCAAAGTGAGTTGGTAAAGACGTGGATACATTCTACCTTCTCCGCCAGGATGAAGTTGGGGAAAAATAAAACCACATTGCCAATGACGACGGTAGTGTTTTTCTTTGTCAGAAGCCGGTGGTCGATCTCTTGCAGATCTGCGGTCATTGAAGGAATGCGGTATTTCAAATGATTTACTTAATTAATTTTTCTGAGTTGAAGAATAAATCATCAAAATAGAAACTCGTATGTTTTTTTCTCAATTTTGGTAAATTTGCGCCGTTCTATCAAAGTTGATACCTCTTTTATGTCACTGAAATGGAAACAAATCAAGTCACATTATAGCCTATTGAACAATTACGTTCGGATTATCACGCCTACTCAGGTGTCGTTCAAACGTCAGTCATCTATCACAATGGTATCGAAGCCTGACCGACGAGACACATTGAAAAAACTAACATCGCATACCCTCACCGGGGGTAGCCGCTGTCGGGCGCTGCGGCATGATTGAAAAGCGAAAGTGCTCTGCCTTTTAGCAGCCAGCAGCCAGCCAGCACCTTCGACGAAACGGCGGCGCGGCGCGCTACTCGTGGTTGTCAACAATGTGGAATTAATTAGCGTTATCGGTGGCACGCGCGCAGTAGCTGAAGGCGAAGACGTGTTTTACAATCCGTCGCATCGCGCTTCCAACAGTTGGGTGGGTGTCCCGCGAAGGAAGACCGTGTGGGATCAAAGAGCTTTTTTGCATGTGGTCTGTTCCATTTTTTTCCTTCTACAACGAAAATGTACTGAAAGGTCATACTTTTACTGCTAAGTTGGGATTCGAATCTACATTATGTCTTTGTGAGTATATCTGTACATGAACCAAATTAAACGCAATATTTTTTAGTCGGTGATATTTAGAAAGCAATCAAATTTATTTACAACCGGTGGTGGTGAGGTGGTGAATCTATCAAATGATGAGTATCTTCAAGCATTACGAGTGAAGCAACATAACTACTAGGTGGATAAATCACGGCTTTTGAACTCGAATGTTTACCAGTGCTTGAATGAAGGCCCAAGAGTTACGGTAATTAGGTCGTAACTTGAGTGGCGAGTGCAAGACGATGACGTCGGCTGATATGACTTTGGTTATGAACCGCGAACAGATTGAACCACTTCGCTGGGTCGAGTGCCACTTCATGGAAGCTTCAGCCAAAGGTAAACATAAAAGATAACTTTACCGAATAGTTGCCACAGAATATTTAAAACCCAGCTATTCAACATTGAGATTTGTGGAATTTCCTATGAATGTGTGTTTTTATCATCTTAAAAATTAAACATAGACCATCGTTATTTCAATTTGCTTTGACGAGAGTTGTTATTCTAACTTCTGCTTAATCTATTAATCTAATTTTTCATTGATTAGTTCGATTTAAAAAAAAATATCCAATTCTGCTTATTGACTTCTAATATCTGATTTTTGAATTCTGTCTGCTTAAACTTTCCAGAATTTTCAGACGTCAGGATTTTTCAAGATTTTCACATTTTTCGGACTCTTCGAACTTTCCAGATCTTTGAGATATTTGTACGTTTCACACTTTTTTTTACATTTCTGGAGTTTCTGGAATTTCTGTCATTTATAACTATTCTGAGATGTCTGACTTTTCTGATTCTTCTGAC
The DNA here is from genome assembly GCF_024139115.2 of Armigeres subalbatus. Lineage (NCBI taxonomy): Eukaryota > Metazoa > Arthropoda > Insecta > Diptera > Culicidae > Armigeres > Armigeres subalbatus. The sequence continues at coordinate 237,552 of NW_026943741.1, forward strand.
TTCCCTTACTTTTGACTTCTCTGACTTTTCTGACTATTGTGGCTTTTGTGACGTCACTGATTACCATAATTCACTGACTATATCTTGTCAGAATCTTTTTAATTTTCTGAGTCTTTTAATTTCCAAAATTTCTGAACATGTTAAATTCTCTGATTTTTTGATATTTCTGATTTTTCTGACTACTCTAACATTTATAATTCTTCTGATTTTTTAATGTTTTAATGACTTTTCGATCTTTTCTTACTTTTTAGTCTAATTTAAAAACTTTTCTGAATTTTCAACTCTTCGGACCATTCAGCCAAATTGTTAAGAATTTTCAGATATCTCAGACTCATCTGACTTTTCTGACGATTTTTACATGTCTGACTTTTCTCACTTTTTTGACTTTTCAAACTTTTCAGACTTTTATGAATTTTCTGACTTTTTCTTTTTTTCTGACTTTTTTTAACTAGTCTGAAAATTCTGTCTTTTTTATTTTTAACCAGACATTTCTGACTCTTCTGAATTTGCTGACTTTTTATTCTTTTTCAAACTTTCCGAAATTTTCTTTTTTGGCTTTTTTGACATCACAAATGTTTTGTTCTTTCGGATTTTTGTTTCATTCCAAACTTTTCAGTCTTTTCTGGAATTTTATAATTTCATGAGTTTCGAGGCTTCTTTGAGTTTTCAGTTTGTTCAGACTTCTTGCACTGTTCAGACAGAATTTCCTGTCTTTTCTGAATTTCCTTTTTTAACTTGACTGAATATTATAACCTTTCTAAATTTTCTTACTTACAGGTTTTACCGGCTTTTCTATTTTTCCAGATTTTTCAAACTTTTCTAATTATTCTGACTTATCTTAATTTTCATAATTTATAGAATAATCAGAATTTTATTTCCAGACATTTCTGACTCTTCTGATTCTTCCGACTTTTCTGACTGTTCAGTATTTTTCTATCCTTTTCAACTATTTTTCAGACTTTTCGCACTGTTCGGACTTTTCAGACTTTTCATGCTTATGAGACTTTCCAGATGTTTTTACTGTTGTGACTTTTATTATTATTTTATATAGGGGAACGGTTTGGCATTTCATCCCATAGCTCCTATTTCCATCCCATCAAAAACAAAGCACTGAAAATTAATTTGGTTTGTTTCTTTATTTTTGTGATTTTTTCATCAGTGAGCACGCGTGTTGTCAAAAAGAAGCGACGAGATTGGTGCTGTATTTCTTTGTCCTGCGATGAGATGAATATATGTTCAGTGAGATGGAAAACGGAACAGTTCCCCTATGTCCAACTTATACGGCTTTTCTGAATTTTCTCAATTTTTTTAAACTTTTTTTGAATTTTCAAACTTCTTATAAGGCATTGCAAACGATCCCATCATTCGATCTTCTGGGCAAAGATACTGATGGGAAACTGATCTCAGTTATCTTTCCGCTCAGTAAACAAAGTGCAATGTTCGCCATGGAGAAACAATTTTTCACAGATTTTGTTGTAGCAACATCTTTGCAACGTGTGCTGACTTTTCTGATTCTTCAGACTTTAGACTTTGAAGATTTTCTAGACTTTTCAGAGTTTTCTGATTTTCAGACATTTCGCACCTTTCACCTTAGCCTAACGATAAGATGCGTGGCTACAAAGTAAGACCTGAGTGTGGCTGGGTTCGATTCCCGGTGCCGGTCTATGCAATTTTCGGATTGGAAATTTTCTCGACTTCCCTGGACATGAAAGTATCATCATGGTAGTCTCATGATATACGAATGCAAAAATGGTACCTTGGATCAGAAAATCAGAAAATCAGAAAATCAGAAAATCAGAAAATCAGAAAATCAGAAAATCAGAAAATCAGAAAATCAGAAAATCAGAAAATCAGAAAATCAGAAAATCAGAAAATCAGAAAATCAGAAAATCAGAAAATCAGAAAATCAGAAAATCAGAAAATCAGAAAATCAGAAAATCAGAAAATCAGAAAATCAGAAAATCAGAAAATCAGAAAATCAGAAAATCAGAAAATCAGAAAATCAGAAAATCAGAAAATCAGAAAATCAGAAAATCAGAAAATCAGAAAATCAGAAAATCAGAAAATCAGAAAATCAGAAAATCAGAAAATCAGAAAATCAGAAAATCAGAAAATCAGAAAATCAGAAAATCAGAAAATCAGAAAATCAGAAAATCAGAAAATCTGAAAATCTGAAAATCTGAAAATCTGAAAATCAGAAAATCAGAAAATCAGAAAATCAGAAAATCAGAAAATCAGAAAATCAGAAAATCAGAAAATCAGAAAATCAGAAAATCAGAAAATCAGAAAATCAGAAAATCAGAAAATCAGAAAATCAGAAAATCAGAAAATCAGAAAATCAGAAAATCAGAAAATCAGAAAATCAGAAAATCAGAAAATCAGAAAATCAGAAAATCAGGAGATCAGAAAATCAGAAAATCAGAAAATCAGAAAATCAGAAAATCAGAAAATCAGAAAATCAGAAAATTAGAAAATCAGAAAATCAGAAAATCAGAATATCAGCAAATCAGCAATCACATTCGAAAAATCACAAATCACAAATCTCAAAATCTTAAAATCTTGAAGTTTCAAATTCCCAATATCTCAAAATTTAAAATTATCATGCTAATATTCTCAAAAATTCAAAATCTCAAAATCTCAAAATCCCAAAATATTAATATCTCAAAATCTCCGAATCTCTAAATCTCTAAATCTTTAAATATCTAATCTCTAAATCTCTAAATCTTCAAATCTCTTATCTCTAAATCTCTAAATCTTTAAATCTCTAAATCTCTAAATCTCTAAATCTCTAAATCTCCAAATCTCGAAGTTTCGAATCCCCAAAATCTCAAAATTCAATATTCTCAAAATCTCAAAATTTTAAAATCACAGAATCGCAAAATCGCAAAATTACAAAAACACTAAATCACAAAATCACAAAGTCACAAAATCACTGTCACAAAATCACAAAATCTCAAAATCACAAAATCACTAAATTACAAAATGATTGCAAGGTTCAAATTCCAATGTTCGACTTCCACTACCCAAAGTCCAATATCGAAAATACAAAGTTTGGACATTGAACTTTGAACATTGGTCTTTGGACTTTGTACATTGGACTTTGTTTATTGGACTTTGGACTTTGCATTTCGCTCTGGACTTTGAACTCCAAACTTTGGATTTTCGATATTGGACTTTGGGTAGTGGATGTCGAACATTGTACTTTGAATCTTGCAATGATTTTGTAATTTTGTGCTTTTGTGATTTTGTGATTTTGTGATTTTGTGACTTTGTGATTTTGTGATTTTGTGATTTTGAAATTTTGTGATTTTGAGAATTTGAGTTTTAAAATATTGAATTTTGAGATTTTGGGAATTAGAGAATTAGAGATTTAGAGATTTTAAGGTTTTAATATTTCGAGATTTTGGGATTTTGAGATTTTGAGATATAGAAACTTAGAGACTTAGGAATTTAGCGATTTAGGGACTTAGAGATTTATAGATTGAGAGATTTAGAAATTTGGAGATTTAGGGAAGAGATTTAGAGATTTAGTGGTTTTAAGATTTTAAGATTTTAAGATTTTGAGATTTTGAGATTTTGAGATTTCGAGATTTCGAGATTTCGAGATTTCGAGATTTAGATATTTAGAAATTCAGAGATTTAGAGATTTAGAGATTTAGAGATTTTAAGATTTTAAGATTTTAAGATTTTGAGATTTTGAGATTTTGAGATTTAGAGATTTAGAGATTTAGAGATTTAGAGATTTAGAGATTTAGAGATTTAGAGATTTAGAGATTTAGAGATTTAGAGATTTAGAGATTTAGAGATTTAGAGATTTAGAGATTTAGAGATTTAGAGATCAGAAAATTAAAATTTCCTAATCTCTAAGTGTCTAGAGATTAGGAGATTTTAATTTTCTGATTTTCTGATTTTCTGATTTTCTGATTTTCTGATTTTCTGATTTTCTGATTTTCTGATTTTCTGATTTTCTGATTTTCTGATTTTCTGATTTTCTGATTTTCTGATTTTCTGATTTTCTGATTTTCTGATTTTCTGATTTTCTGATTTTCTGATTTTCTGATTTCTGATTTTCTGATTTTCTAATTTTCTAATTTTCTGATTTTCTGATTTTCTGATTTTCTGATTTCCTGATTTTCCGATTTTCTTATTTTCTGATTTTACGATTTTCTGATTTTCTGATTTTCTGATTTTTTGATTTTCTGATTTTCTGATTTTCTGATTTTCTGATTTTCTATTTTTCTGATTTTCTGATTTTCTGATTTTCTGATTTTCTGATTTTCTGATTTTTTGATTTTCTGATTTTCTGATTTTCTGATTTTCTGATTTTCTGATTTTCTGATTTTCTGATTTTCTGATTTTCTGATTTTCTGATTTTCTGATTTTCTGATTTTCTGATTTTCGATTTTCTGATTTTCTGATTTTCTGATTTTCTGATTTTCTGATTTTCTGATTTTCTGATTTTCTGATTTTCTGATTTTCTGATTTTCTGATTTTCTGATTTTCTGATTTTTCTGATTTTCTGATTTTCTGATTTTCTGATTTTTCTGATTTTCTGATTTTCTGATTTTCAATTTTTCTGATTTACTGATTTTCTGATTTTTTGATTTTTCTGATTTTCTGATTTTCTGATTTTCTGATTTTCTGATTTTCTGATTTTCTGATTTTCTGATTTTCTGATTTTCTGATTTTCTGATTTTCTGATTTTCTGATTTTCTGATTTTCTGATTTTCTGATTTTCTGATTTTCTGATTTTCTGATTTTCTGATTTTCTGATTTTCTGATTTTCTGATTTTCTGATTTTCTGATTTTCTGATTTTCTGATTTTCTGATTTTCTGATTTTCTGATTTTCTGATTTTCTGATTTTCTGATTTTCTGATTTTCTGATTTTCTGATTTTCTGATTTTCTATTTTTCTGATTTTCTGACTTTCTGATTTTCTGATTTTCTGATTTTCTGATTTTCTGATTTTCTGATTTTCTGATTTTCTGATTTTCTGATTTTCTGATTTTCTGATTTTCTGATTTTCTGATTTTCTGATTTTCTGATTTTCTGATTTTCTGATTTTCTGATTTTCTGATTTTCTGATTTTCTGATTTTCTGATTTTCTGATTTTCTGATTTTCTGATTTTCTGATTTTCTGAATTTCTGATTTGCTTATTTGCTGATTTTTTGATTTTCTGATTTTTGGTTTGCTGATTTACTTATTTGCTGTTTTGCTATTTTTCTGATTTTCTGATTTTTTGATTTTCTGATTTTCTAATTTTCATATTTTCTGATTTTCTGATTTTCTTTTTTTTTTATTTTCTGATTTTCTGATTTTTATAAATATTTAACTTTTTTCAACCTCAACTTCAACTATAATTCTGAATGCATTTAATTCAGCTTCTGTCCGCTCTTGATGCAAACTACGATTGCAGTCTGATTTTGATTGGACTACACTGCAAAATGAATTTAAAACAAAAAAATCTCCCTTTGCACAGACTCTTGGAATCATTTCCTCCGAGTATTCGATGATGTAATTTCAGTTCACCTAACGCATTCAGTTACCCACAGATTGCTGTTGATGTTGATTCGTTTTGACTTAATCCGCGTTTTCAATTCATAAACGTCACATATAATTAATACTCCACCATTATGCTTTGCGATTGTTTGCGATCCGTTGACCAATTCTGCAAGCCGCACTGCCTATCTCTCACTTACGATTAACTACTTTCGATCAAGTCTGCTCTCACTTCCAATCATTCATCGAAAACCACGGCGTGAGTGGTTTCTGCGGATAAATCTTTCCACCTTGCCCCATCCCACTACCAGCAACTTGTCCGTCCGTTTTCGATCACATCCCTTCGATGGATGCAACCGCAAACCTTTATTCACTGCGAGTACCATCTCCGAGCCGGAGCCTATTTCTCAGCTCAGTTAACAACAGCCATCGTAGACAAGTTGCTTACTGATCATGCAATATAGATGGTGCCGAATGCAATACCAACTCAAATGTTGACTGCATCCGTCTACTCAACTAGATATCATCAACTGCGCGTTATACATCCTCCCACAATCCTAACCATTCAAGCGTTCATCATGCGAATCAAACATTTCTGCCGTGGGGATGTCGTAAAAAAGTCAGCGCTATCGTCAATCTTCTTGAAACTGCATTATAAATTCTTGAGGGAGTAGAAAGGCTTACGTTGAATTTTGACCTAATTGTACTTGTGTAAACGACCATCGACAATTCTTGACATCCCTAAGTGCGATGTTGACCGACGGCGGTGGCGGTCCCAGTAACGGTAACCGCGAATCGAACTAATTAATTCCACTTATCACGCGCTTGCTCCCTACCCAGTCACTCCGCCCTTCACCATCAACCCAACGTGGTGCTGCTCACATGCTCATCGCCGTCGGTCTGCATTGCCATTATTGGCCATCGTCTTCGCTTTCGCTTCACCGCCGCCGTGCGTCGCACGCCGTCATGCGTCACCGTTCCCATCGCCGCAACGTCGTCGCATCCGTCCACACGGGAGGTCATTGTCCCAAACCACCTGGACTAGAAACAATCGCAGAACGGGAGAGAGATTTTCCCAACCTACAAACCTTACGTAAAACGGGAACCGTGCGGCGCAGAACGCTAAATACCTGTGGCATGGTTTGTCCGAGGCGCTCATCAAGCGACGAGCCAGCGCGAGCGAGCGGTCTAATCAGAACTTCGCAGATTGGCTCATTTTTTTCTCGGTCCGCATCCGAGAGTTAATTACACTTTTTCTCCACCCCGAAAAGTGATGTAATATGTCTGAACCGGCGGACGCACGGCGTCAGGAGAAACAACGGCAGTTCGGCGGGTGATTTGTGGACTTTACCGAACCGTGACGAACCCAGGCGAGGACTACCAACCTTTACCTGGTACCCGTCTGGTTGTGTTTGCAGATTTGAACATGCGAAGCGTGCAGTGTGCGGCTACACATGTTCCTACAAGGCAATTACGAAAAGCGTTCGCGGACACACACGGATGACACGAGCGTGTTGCATTTTGCAAGTTAGTAGCAAAGAACGAAACAATGATTTTGGCAAATACAGTGACCTGTGTTTTGACGTTGATAGCTTTCCCGGTGACGAAGTAGTGTCATAATTCATGTAACGTACGCAATTGGATTGTGGTGAAAGATTGAGAAAAGGATTGTTTGGCAAATTCGCAAACAACAAAATATGAGAGCCTGGTTTGTGTTTAGACTCATGTGACTCACCTGAAGATTATATCACGTAGCCGTCAACACATTTGTCAGTTTCGAATCTGAAAAGATAGAAAAGAATGTTGATTATTTACTGCTTCAAATAACGGATCGTATAATAAAAGTGGCTATCAATAACGTATATCCTGCCCTTTTCCTAGAACCTTCGCCGTCAGTCGCCATCTGACATTGGCACGCTGCCAATTTCCGCTCAGAACCTTCCACATTATACCAATGCAAAAACCGATAAATGGCTCACTGTTTTCCGATGCTAATTCTCGCTATCCCCCTACTCAAATTGGTGGATAATTATCTGCATCGTGTGCCAACAGCGCGAACCATTCCCCCATAACGTCGATCAACACTTCGACTTCACTCATCGTCTTTCATCCCATCGTCACCATCCGGCTATCGCATCTCGTACCCACTCCCCTGGCAGCCAAGCAGTTGCGTCGAACGAACACCGGCGAAAGAGGAAAGTCATCGTCATTAGCTAACCGCTCTCTTTAGACTCTTGCATATAGGCATACGAAGTTACGGTAAGTAGTACCACCGATGCGATGAGTACGGAAAGAAAAGATCGAAGATCTCGTTCTCGTGTTCAACGACACCGAACACGAGTCTCGACAACTTCCTGCTACTGCCGTTGCTGCCGAAAGGTTGTGGCTTAGCGCCATTGATCGGCACTCACCGTGCCACCATCATCCCCACCGACTATGGGTACCCGGGTGGTCAAAAACAAATTCATGCTGCTTCTAAACTTTCATTTACATATATTTAAAGGTCATCAGTTGTTTGAGCACAGTATTTCACATTTTTGACCATCAGCTTACACGCCACTTGCCCTTAGTGACATGGTATGGTCCTCTTCTCGCATTTCCCAGCATCATCTCGTGCGTTTTGCGTGATTCTTTTCGAAATTTAATATCTAACGAAATGTGAGAACATGGCTTTGGTTCCTCCGACGATTACTCGCCTCACCTCTCCACTCCACTCCACTATCACGCGTCGCGAATAGATCGCTTAATCAAGGGGTTGTCGATTGGATCTACCAATTTGGACCCGGCGCGGCGGCGTGAAGCGACGTTGAAGATGGCATGAAACAGTCATCCATTCGGTTCCCATGCCACAAAACCGTATGGCACTTAGTCGCTCAACCAATTAAAAGCCATTTAATTTCAACTCGCATTCACGCGCTTGATGGATTTTTTTTCAGCATCGAAGAATTGAAAAAGGAAAATGAAATCAAGCTTCAAAGCAAAAGTTGCAACAGAACATAATAAATGAGAGATTATTGTTCTAATTTTATATTGATTTTAATGTTATTTTTGATTGGAATTCTATTAATTATTGACGAATAGTGATGAATTGGCCGTATCACGAAATCGCGTCGGATCTTAGATGCCAACAATGTGATTTGTAATTTATGGCTTTTCGATGAACAAATCGACACTGAATTAATAAAGGATTCAATAAGATAGTAGATTTTCAATAACGCACTGAATATCGTTTGACGCAGAGGATTACTGGAGAATAGTAGTGAAATCATTAAGCAACAGCAAACCGAAGACAAACCTAACACAAATGAGATAAATACTAAAAGGAAAATTTGATCCGATCTTGAATTTTTTCCAGGATATAAAAGTATCATCGCCTCATGATATACGAATGCAAAAAATGGTAATTTGGCATTGTTAATAACTTCGGAAGCGGCGCTGAATGAACACTAAGCTGCGAGGCGGCAATGTCACAGTGCAGTGGGCGATGTGATGCCAATAAGAAGAAGATGCTTCGATTGTTGAGCCAATTCATAAAATTGTCCAATTTGAGGAGTTAAAGAAAATTTGAAGAAGAAACATGCAAAAATTCAATAATCGATCCAATTGCATAAATCTGGCAAGCTACATATTAGCAAATTCTGTAAATCTAAAAAGGAACTGAGAATTTGGTTAAAGCTGCATCAGTCACGTAAAACGAACCACTAAATTTAGTTAAACAATCGATAGCAGCTGATGACCGAAAATGTAAAATTAAAAATACATAGAAAATTAAAAATACATAGGAGAAGTGTACCGTTTTCCATCTCACTGAACATATATTCATCTCATCGAAAAACAAAGAGTTGTTGATCATATTTTTGCGCAAGGGTGCGCGACGTTAAGCATCAATACATGAAGCACCCTTCTTTGCCTAAACAAAGTGGGATTCATGTCAACGCGATGAGTTACTTCAATCGAATTTTGAAATCAGTCTTAACCTAACTTAAAGTTGTACAGTTGCACATAACAAGTAGCATCATGCGGGGCTTCTTTTAAAAAAGCGGGGGTTGCTTTGAACATTTTAGAATAAAAATTACAACGTAAATTACTATTAAATTGCCATTACCACCATTCGGGTGTCTAGTTGATAGTTGGATGGCTTCTGTTTCAAATTTGGTGTTTTTTACGTTTATTTTTTCCAGAAAATAAAGAATCCAAAGTACCCCCGGAGTCAAAAGAAGTCCCGCACGACGGTATCTTGTTCAATCCATATTTTTTACTACGTAATTAGCAAGAACTAGTTCTCCTCAGTGAAGTTTGTTACAAATCGGGCACTAATTTTGACATACTATTCAACGCAAGTTCTCTTAAAAATTGGAGTCCTGGAGTTCATAGAGACCATGCGCTAATTACGTAAGGGTTTGTCATTTTCTTACACTTCATACTAAAAAAGTAGAGCGCAGATGAGGTTGCAAAAAAAAACGAAAAATTCTTTACGTAATTAGTGTACCGCACAATAGATGCCCGGGGTAAAAAGTCTATTATTGTGATCTATTGTTATCTAATAGAAGGTATGAGCTAACGTTTTTCGTCTCTTAAATTACCAACAGCAGAGACTGACATTGAACCAAGGAACACTCGTATGAGAAGCAGGAATACTTACCACTCAACCGCCAAAACGCCGACATTTTCAAATCATTTGAAACTCAGAAAAATATTTTTAGCTCTTATTTTATTGAGTTTTCATTTGAAACTATTATTTCATAGTTTCAGTATCAGATTCCTGCTACATCGGTTTATGAATGAAAAATAATATGAACAATCGAAATACCTACATTACTAGCCCACGCCGGGTCTCCTATTGAATCCAGTCACAATCAGCATGATCTGCTTTGTAGAAATTCATATATCTGCTGAATTATGGCAGGTTCAAGATGCACGTATTATAATCTTAGTTTCTCAAATCAAAACCCAAGTAACTCAATTTTTAAAAGATTTATCAAAAATGAACACTTCAATCATATCCTGGGGTACAAAAAAAAAAATTCAGAAATGGACACATTTTTATTCCTGGAATTTCGTACAGAATTCCAAAGTTTCACTCAAAGTCCAATATTCTCAAAATATTGTCTGATACTAATAAAAAATATAATTTCAAAAATTTACAAGAACTTTGAACGTTTATTTTTATTTTCCTATTCTAACACTTTCAGGAACTATTGATGTAAGATCGACTGTAACTTTAATATTTAACTTTACGGCAACTCAGTCCATATTGATAGAATCGGGTTTATTCGTTTCCTAACGTTTCAACACGGGGATTTGTATCGTTTCACGTCTATGGTTTCGTCTGAATTGTATGAACTATTTTATGTTGGTACATTATTACGGAACATCACATATCGTGAGATTACGACAGTGCTGTAATGGCACTATTTCAGGATTTATTTTTAAATATCATACATTTTTATTTTTATCGAAACCAAGATCCAAATTTTAAGTGTTTCGTCGGTAACCCGATGATTTTTTTTTTAAATATGAGCCTTTAGTTCAATTTTCATTAAAAAAAAACAAGGGGTACCTCAAGCAATGCAAAGGTCTGAAGGGGTACCACTTATGAAATAGGTTGAGAACACCAAATTAAGAATAAATTGTTTCAATTTTTCATATCATATCATGGTGCTACATTTCTAAGGAGACAATGGGGCCAACGTAGAAGATCACCATCTTGAGCAGCTGCTCGTTCTAGCCTTCAACAGGACCCACGTCAGATTCCTTCCGACTTTTTTTCGTTGCCGCTTCGTCGCCACGAGCTCCTGGGTCTACATCTGCTGCAATGTCCTGCTGGATTCCAGTCCAGCGTTTGCCACCAGATATCGAGTCCGTTGGTTTTCTGTTAATATCGATTTTTGATGGGATCGTCGATAAAGCTCATAATAATAATAATAAAAATAACGATAATAATAGAACAGTTCCTTTAAATAACAGTTCCCCTAAATATTGTAATGCCTCTAGTGATGAAATTTATTTCTCCCTTTGCTCAACAGTTTCTCACGAAATAAAGGAATTTTTGAACAATCTTAACATGTATCTGTAGAAATGCCTCAGTTAAGGTTGTATTAACTTGGCTTGCAGTTATTTTTATTTTTCATTCTTTCTTTCTTCTTCTTTCTACCTTCTATCTTCATCCTTTGACCATCCTTCTTCTTTATTTCTTCTTGCCTCTTTTTTTTATTCTTGCTCTTTTTCTTTCTTCTTTTTTCTTCTTACTTATTCCTTCTTGTGGGTGTGAAGTGTGAAATGTAAAATGCGAAGTGTAAAGAGGAGAGAAAAGTTTCGTACTTCCTTCTTCCTTTCGTCTATTCTTCTCCTTTCTTCCTTCTTTTTTTCTTTTTTCTTCATTCTCCCTTCCTGCTTCTACATTCTTCCTTCTTTGATATTCCTTCTTCCCATCTTCCCATCTTCCATCTTGTTTCTTTCTTATTCCTTCTTCTTTCTTCTTTCTTCAATCTTCATTCTTCCTTCTTTCATCATCTACCATCCATCTTCCACCTCCTTCTCCCTTTTTCCTTTTTGCCTTTCTCGTGCAACAAAATTGTACCGAAAAGCAATCATTTCGCTCTGAAGACGATTTTTTTTTAAAGAAGCCTCGTGTGTTTTATACCAAACGACTGAGCTCGGCGAGGTGATCACATGTCTGTCTGTCCGTGTGTATGTGTGTGTGTATGTGTGAGTGTATGTGTGAGTGTATGTGTGTGCACAAAAGCCAAGAAAAACATTAGACACCTTTTCATATACCATAATATCTCGCACATATTCAATACGTAGTTCAAAGATGAATACTATGAATAGTGTGACTTAAAATGTGAGTAAACAGGATGGTTGTATATCAGAAAGTGCTTGAGCATCCGACATTTGAGTTTACGAGGTAGTAATCCATAATCTAGGCAAAGCCTAGTTAATCACTATCAAATTTTATAACGATCGTTCATTGCATTTGAAAGTTATAAAGAAAATGATTGAACAATATTAACGTCATATGAGGTTGGTGTCTTCGCTAAACGCTAGAGAGGCAGTACCACTACTCGGTGGATTATGTAGGGTTTTCTTCATCATTCTTCCTTCACAGATAAAAATATGTTGTGATTTTAAATGTATTTTCATGCACATATTTGGAGCATGCAAATAAACGCAAAATTCAATCGATTTTACTGTTCTGTTAAATCGAAATAAACTTAAACGATGCTTGCTAGTAAAATTCAGTCAAATTTAAATGAATATTGAATGGTAATTCGTTTGATGGGTTCAACTTCAATTTTACACGTCGTTGAATATTCAAAACTATTTGCTGTGTTGTTCTTTTTCCTTCTTCCTTCTTTCTTCTTATTTTTTCTTTTTTCTCTTCTTTTCCTTATTCCTTTTTTCTTCTTCTTTCATCCTTCTTCCATCTTCCATCTTCCTTCTCCCTTCTTCCTACAAACAGCTGGGTACAACCGAAGAGAAAGTAATTAAAATATTACCTGTCAGGCGAATGATTTTGAATCCACAAGCCAAGCCAATCAGCGACGAGTTTAACTTGCGACGTCACATTCTACATCTGGATCAAGATTCTCAGGTCCGAGTTTTATAGTAAACAAATGAGCGTAATAAATAATAAACAATTTGAATGACAGCTTGTTGTTTGCCTATTAGGTGTGTGTGAAATGAGTAATGAGAAGTCCGAAGTGAGAAATGAGGTGCACGAGGAGAGAAGTCTGAAATTAGGTATTCCATGTGAATATGTTGTTCATATCGAGTTGTGAGAAGTTAGAAATGAGTAGTGAGATGTTCGAAGTATGTAGTCAGTACACCCAAAACACAAATCTGACAATTATTGTATAAAATCTGGGCATATACAATTCTGTAAGCTTTTTATACAAATATTGTATTAAAATAATACAAATCTGTATTATTTTAATACAACAATTGTATTAAAATCTTCCGAAATTGTATATGCCCAATTATTATACAGTTTCTGCAAGGTTCTTATGCAAAACTGTATTAAAATCTGCCATCCGCTGGTTGGGTGTAGTGAGAGGTGAGAAGTAAGTAGTGGGACGTGTTAAAAGTTAATGAGGAATGAGAGATGAGATTTGAAATGAGAGAAGTGCGAAGGGAGAAGTAAGAGTTGAATAGTACGATGTGAGAACATACAAACCACCATGTGTCGATATTGTAGGGATCATCGACTCATTAAAATATCGAGATATGGAAAAGAAACCCCTTGGAATCATCACAGTAAGGAGCAGTTTTTCCCGTAATGCTGGGTAGACACCTCTACGTTGTGCATTACGGAGTAAGGTCTACCACACTGTGCTCTAGTTCTTACTATTCTTGTTGATACTGGTGGTGGTCGGAAGAGTATGGAATGACTATAATTCGCTTTTAGATGACCCACCTTTTGCTCCTTTGGATGAAGTCAATGGAGTAAATTATAAAAAACGTAACTCAATCATAGGCTGGTTTCGAAGCCGACGACATGAATCTCCAAGCTGCAGAGCGCGCATTAGTTAAGAAAAAAGCGGATACGAATTTGGTGGATCTGCTAAACCTTCTGACTGATTAGAGATCTTTCTCTAAAAAATTGGAAATTTTCCATAAAAAATAGAAAATTGCCAATAAAGAAATATAAATCTTTTTAAAATAATTCGTAATTATCGACAAAATAAAAATAAATTAACACTTTTAAAAGCAAAAATTGCAATAAATAAAATAAATTTTCAGTTTTTTTAAAGGTAATTTCCAATTTTTTTTTATGGTAAATTTTAAACTTTTTATGGAAATTCTATTTTGCTGCCGTCTGTTGTTTCCTGTAACACTACTTGTATGGATGATTTAATATTTGTGTATTAACCGCATCGCTTGGTATATCCCTCTCTCTCTCCATACAGCGTTATGCAATTTGTGAACGGTTCTTAACTCATTTAGAGCATGCTGCTGACGTTTTATCATCTTTTCTTTCTCAAGCACATTTTTTTTTTCCTTATTTCTGTGAATTTTGAAATTAATTCAGTACTTCACTTTTCATGATATTTCAAGCGCTAAGGCCGCAACTGGCAAGCGACCCTCAGGTTCAACCTAGGGACCTTCCACCAGCAGATAGTACAATACACTGGATACTGTTTTTGCACGATTTACATTTTCTCAATTTCAACATTTAGGATGAGAAATGTTTAACGCATATCAATTATTATGTGATTTTTCTTTCGATTCATTTACGATTTTTTGAAAAATGTTTTAACGTTTTTGTGAAGTCAAACGATTAAGAATACGAGCGAAAAAATAAAATCGTGTAAAAACAGATTCCTGTGCACTAATGTGCACTGTGCAATAATGAAAATTAAAACAATGCACTCGTTAAAAAAATTGTTGGTTCTTAAAGTTAAGCTGGTCGACAAAAACGGACTTCAGTCACGGTCTTCCGCGGTGGGAGTCACTATGGATAAACTTTGGCCAGGTGGCCAACTGCGGCTGTACGGATATCCATGAATTCAATTGTTGAGTGGCGCTGTTCAATAGCTGCAGCCAGATAGGAAACCCAACCTTAGCGCATAACATCGATCCATAAAACTGACCGAAGAAGGGAAGAACTTTCGCAAAAAAAATCGGAGCGTAGGATTTCCGCAATAAACTGACGAAATTTAGATCACATTTAAAAATAAAACAGAAAACTTCGGTGAAAGCGTGGCTTACTCTGAAAGTGACAGCTTTCGTATTCCTGCTACACAGGACTTGGTCGGTTGGGGAGTTGGCCATTTGGCATAAAGTCATTTGGCATAACGCCATTTGGCATAAGATCATTTGGCATAACAGACATTTGGCATAATTGTGAACAACGTCAAAAGTGAGGGTCATTTGGCATAACGGACATATGGCAGAATTTTTCTTTGTGTTCACTAAAGTGTGACTAAGTGGTGCGGAAACACCGGAATAGTAAATATAACACCCGTCAATAACAATATTAAAAAGACATTGTCCTCTCGTGGGAAAGAATCCATTTGCAATGCAATGCAAAAGTAGGCGCATGCCCGGACTAGAGCAGTGGTGGATATAATCCCCTCTTTAAAAGAAGGCGTGTTGCCGGATTATGGCAATGAAGGATGAGATCCCTTCTTTAAAAGTAGGTGCTTGCCCGGATTAAGGTCATGGTGAATCCGATCCATTCTTTAAAGGTGGGCGCGTGCATGGATTATGGCAATGGATGATGTGATCCCTTCTTTAAAATTTGGCGCTTGTCCGGATTATGACAAAGGTGGATGTGATTCCTTCTTTAAAAGAGGCGCATGCCTGGATTGAGGCAATGGTGGAAGTGATCCCTTCTTTAAAATTAGGCACTTGCATGGAATATGGCAATGGAGGATGTGATCCCTTCTTTAAAAGTAGGCACTTTCCCGGATTATGACAATGGTGGATGTGATTCCTTCTTTAAAAGTATGCACTTCCCCGGATTATGACAATGGTTGATGTGATTCCTTTTTTAAAAAGAAGGCGTTTGCCCGGATTATGACAATGGTGGATGTGATTCCTTCTTGAAAAGAAGGCGCTTGCGGATTATGACAATGGTGGACGTGATTCCTTCTTTAAAAGAAGGTGCTTGCCCGGATTGAGGCAATGGTGGATGTGATTGGCAATGGTGGATGTGATCCCTTCTTTAAAAGTAGGCACTTGCCCGGATTATGACAATGGTGGATGTGATTCCTTCTTTAAAAGAAGGCGCTTGCCCGGATTGAGGCAATGGTGGATGTTATATTTTTCTTAAAAAAGAATGTGCTTGCCCGGATTGAGGCAATGGTGGATGTAATCCCTTCTTTAAAAATAGGCGCTTGCCCGGATTGAAGCAATGGTGGATGTAATCCCTTCTTTAAAAGTAGGTATGTGGCCTGAATTGTGGCAATGCAATGGTGGATGTGATCCCTTCTTTAAAAGTAGGCCCTGCCCGGATTATGGCAATGGTAAATGTGACTCCTTCTTTATAAGTAGGCGCTTGTCGGGAATAAATCAATGGTAGATGTGATCTCTTCCCCGAAAAGCACAGTTCAGATTTATTTGGTTGCAATAACTCATATGTGACTTGATTGGTTTTAGTAACTCGTCTACGACAAGTGTGTTGCTTGAGTTTTTAAAGTTAGGCGCTTACCCGGATTAAGGCAATGGTGGATTTGATCTGGTCTTACGGCGCATGCTCGGATTGAAGCAATGGTGGGTGAATCCCTTCTTTAAAAGTAGGCATGTGGCCGGAATAAGTCATTGATGGATGTGATCCCTCTCTCGGAAGTAATTCTGCCGTTTTGTTATTTCGTTCTTCCGGAAAATGTCTACCATCAATCTAAATTTATCAGAAAACAGCCTCGACTTACTTTATCTACGCTAAACATTACATTAAATATCCCTTTCGCTTTCACAGCTCGAAATTATGCCAAATGTCCGTTATGCCAAATAACCCACTCTTTTCTTACAGTTCAAAATTATGCCAAATGTCCGTTATGCCAAATGACCATTATGCCAAATGGCCTTTATGCCAAATGACCTTATGCCAAATGGCGTTATGCCAAATGACTTTATGTCAAATGACCCAGACTCGTCGGTTGGTATCAAGATGAGGATACGATTTTAGCGAAGTTGGGGAGGAAACGCACCCATGGGTACTGTGGGGAGTGTGGGGAGTTACAGCCCTGGGAAGATCATGGAGGCTCGCACACCTACTTGGGTGAGACTTATTTCTGGGTTGGGGTGCCCGGAAAGTCAAGCTTGATCTAGGATAGGACGCTGGATCTGTTTAGACTTATAACCCGGGTTGGTGTCCCCGGCGGCCAAAGGGACTTATTTCCAGGGATAGAGGTCCCAGGGTGCCCTAAGCAGCACATACTCATAGCATCCGTACTAACTTCTCGATGGTCTTGGTTGATCAGCTTGCTGCTACTCGGTGGCTTGCGTCCCTCATCGTCCGTCGGGGAAGAACAAAACGTCCCGATAACACCTGACAGGAGTCGCTTGCTTCCCACAGAGTCCTCCGGAGAAACAGCGTCTTGAAACCTAGTGCTTGCTAGAATGCTTGCAGGGGGACAAAGCGTCCATCTTCCGTCTATCTCCCGGCACCGGGGGGTGTTCCTTAGCTCCGGTATGGGAAGATTTCCACACTACGGGGTATCTGGACAGGTTCTTCATGCTTGGCGAGTCTTCGTCAACCGCGTGCCGGGGACGACCCCGTCGTTCCGGTGGGGTCAAGACGTCCGGTCCACCGGGCGCCCCTACTACCCAGGGCACCGTGGATGATTTGTCCGTCCAATGTCAAACTCGACAAGCGCATAGGAAGGATAGGATTTGTTTTCAGCGGGAAACAAATCCTATTTTTTAAATGCGCTTGAAAGAGAAGAATGATCAAACGTCTGCAACCCTTATGGAGGTTTTATATGGAGTAATTTGCTTCTAAGAGTCGATATCGAGTCATAGAGCATCGAGTCATGGAGGTTTTACTGTTAGTGAGAAATAAGAAGTGAGGTAATAATATGGATGAGATTGAAGTTTGAAGTCCACATGAAGGTTTTTTGTATATGGAGAATACTTTAGCTGTTATTGGCAACGAAGAATGTCAATCCACTTCTCGATATTTTACCGCTCATAAAAAATCTACTCCTCCGCGTATTTTTAGTCGCAACAAAAATAAACGCCAGTTAGTCGCCTAAGAAAAACATATCTACGGCCACCACGTGGGGGACTCTGACGGTGAATGTTTCGATAGCACGTGATATTTGTACTGCAGATAAATTTTACACATCTATGATCACGAAAGTTGTCATTTTGTTGCAAGGCACAATATTGAAGAGACCATCGAGATGAGGAGAGACCGGGGAATGGTCAAAACATTGAAATCGTTACTAGATCGAAAGAAACTCGCTGCTAAGAAAAACGACAACAAACCAAATGAATCCTTTGTTTGAAAAACTACATAGGGGAAATGACGGCTTTGGTAGGATTTCCACACACAAAACGCGACGCGAGACTGGACACAACACTTATGGTTCTTACAGCTTGAGCTTGAGCTTGAGCTTGATTGACTGCTCGTAGTTGCTACTCCATTATGACCAGATCAGCTGTTCTTGCACAGGGAACCAACAGATGTTTGCTTGGGACTAGCACACATCTTCAATGTACAAGTACTGGTGATCTCATTTGTTAGGTCATACTGGCGCCTGCCACGTCAGAATGCAAGTCAATGTAGGGAAGGGGAGGAAATGATGATGCAATCACTCGCCCACTGCAAGCCGAATATACCTCTGCACTTGCCACGAGTTCATGCGGAATTTGTTGGAATTTTTGGGTTAGGTTCGAGAGGCAGAGGTTCGTTTTGGTTAACGAGCTGCCAAGTCAATGTGATAGATAGGAGAAAGCAACTGATGGAATTTCTAATTGGATGTAGGAAACGAGCTTTATAGTTCATTTCCAATTCTAGTAGATTACTGTTAGAATACTCAAGTTGAAGGTATAGGAATAGAAATGGAAACGGTATGGAAGTCCATTTCCAGTTCTAGCGATTGCTAGAACATGAGAAATATAGAGGAAGATACAAAGTAGAAGAATGGAACGGACCTGGGATTGTACCCACGACCTCCTGCGTATGAGGCAGAAGCAGTAGCCATATGACTACCAAGCCCGCACACAACACTTATGGTTCTTACAAACGAAAAAGGATTTTTAAAATTTACCTTTTTGTCGACCGGTTTCGGGCTCGATGTTGCCCATCTACAGGACGTGGTCCAACTGGTTACAAATGGGGACGATTACACTTTTGTATTTGGCACAGTACACGTCAAAAAGAGATGGCATTCACATTTTTTTGGGTTTTGTAATATAATAGATAATATAATAATAAAATGTCAGGGGGGTTTCCTATAACTAATTATGCTCAAATTCGGCCTAAACATTCTTCGCATATCAAAGAATATTGTGGCCAAATTTCACAAAAGTTGGTCTAGAAAAACCCCCCTAGCAATAATAGAACAAAAACTGCCAAAGCCGTCATTTCCCCTATATCCATTTTACACAATTTCGAGAAAATAACAAAAAACTGTTTTTGAACAAATTGGCACCGAATCTTTCGATTTCTTCGATACAGATCAATAGTTTTTGGCAAAGCCTGGGGCACTTCAACTGTAAGCAGCATTCATTGTTTTTGATGGTGGCCTTACAGTCTAGATGAATATACATTAGGGTGGCTCAAAAAACACTTTTTCAAATTTATTGATGGTCCCATTATTCGGTTCTGTTTGATGCTCTGATGCTCTGGACACAATTTTAGCCAAATCGGTCAACGTTTGGCCGGTGCTAAACTCGTTGGAAGTTTATATGTAAAAAGTATGCAGAAACATCCAAAAACAGTGATTTGCAGTTAGACGGCACAATCTACGATGAAGAGCTATGATACTCATTCAGTTTTGTAGAATTAAATACAGAATGTTATGCTAATAACTTCGCCGGGCAAACACTAATCATTTCGCGGTTTTCAGCATAACATTCTGTATTAAATTCTTCACGATATGAATGAGTATCATAGTTCTTCATCGAAAATTGTGCCGTCTAACTGCATATCACTGTTTTTGGATGTTTCTGCATACATTTTTGCATATAAACTTCCAGTGAGTTTAGCACCGGCCAAACGTTGACCAATTTGGCTGAATTTTTATCCAGAGCATCAGGACATCAAGTAGAACCGAATAAGAGGGCGGCCCATCAAAAAAATTGGAAAAGGTTTTTTCCATACTAATTTGAACCACCCTAATTTATATACCTGCATAAGGAAAGTCAATCCTGAAAGAAATATGACCGGAGCACATCGAGATAGGAAGGTTATCGTGATGTAAAAAAACAAAAATGTAAGGAAACGAATGTACCGAGAAAACTATAGGCATAGGCACAGATATCGAGATATACAACATCGACAACTTTTATATCACAGGCGCCATTAGGACTATTGTGGAAAGTTGGATATATCTGATTTGTAAGTTGATTTGGTGAGCATCTTTCAGTGAATTAATATCGTTCTTCTGGAAACAATTTATGATATTCGGTGATTTGAGCCTCAAACCATTGTAGATCATATGACGGTTATAAAAACCGTATCATAGCTAGTCATATCCGTTACTCGCCATCAAATACCAAACTTTTCAGCGAACTATCAAGAGCTCTACTCTGATTGTGCCAAAAATCAAATCCATCATAGAAACGAAGTTAACGATAATAAATTAAAAAGCAGATTGAAAAGGGGAACCGTTCCGAGCGGTTAATCCAGATAAGTGTCGGTTCGCAAAAACAAATCAAAATTAAAAACCTATAAAAAATCGCCCAAAGTATTAATAACAACGATGTAGTAGGAGAGGCGGAATGAGTAGCTTTAACTCTTGATTCGTTGTTAATGATGTTGAATTTCAGACTAAAGTATTAAACGGCTTTATTTTGCTCTGTATGAGCAAATTCAATTACGAGGCAAGTGACGTGGATGTGGATTTCTTACTCTGAATATAAAAAAATAAGTCCTTTGTGAAATCGAATCGCAACATTCATTTTGCAGCGTAGCGTAGCGTATATATCTGTGAACAAGATACCGCCAAAGCAGTAGCAAGTTTCTTCTTAATTTTTTTTTCTATGAAGGAAACAAAGATATCGCTGTATGATACAATTTCGAGAACAAAGACCATTTCTCGGATATCTGATTTATACATTCGTCCAAAATTGCAAGCAACTAGCGCGAATTTACGGCTTCCAGATTATGAATTATTTCCAATATCTAGAAAATTAATATAGTTAGTTGCCGTTGCCGTGAATAATGTTCATAAAGTATTGAAATGTTCTTTTCTGTATTGCTGTGGTACGAAATCGCGTTTTCCCCATGAAGTAGTGTATATGTACCCGATCAAACATCATTACCATAAAACGCATAAACTTCATTAAAGATCCCGTTCACCGTGATTAGCTTTCAGACTTCAAGGTTCGATCAGAACAGACGTAGTCTATAGCCAATAGCTAAACAACCATAAATGCTTCACCAATTCGACACACATCTCCCCCAACTACCGAATAAAATAAACACTCATTCTAATGAAATCATTTCCCTTTCTTCACACCAAAATACACACGATCTCCGCCGTTTGACGATCGTCGTCACGTCGCTGCTGGAGATTTTCTTCGATAAAAAATCAAACCAATTCACCTTGTGGTGAGTACGCCTTTCTTGGGTGGAATAAAGGACAATTAAAAAAAGTTTTCCAATCCATTGGATTTGGATATCGTTCCACGATAATTGACCAAATCTGAATTCGAGTGTGACATTCACATTGGTTTCTGAAGCGATCTTATCACCTTTCGGTACAACTTGTAGCGCGAAAAAGGTAAAACGTTGCGCGAAGAAGGAAACGGTGCAGAGGGTACTTGAGCACGAGGTGTGCGTACGCAAAAGAGTAATAAAATTTATTCACTTCTCTTCTTCATCATAAATAACGGAATTATTTATTGCCTCGCCTGTTCGCTATCTCTCCCTTCGCGCTCGCATTGGCTTCATTCATTATGTCCGAAGTTCTTGGAGCGTTTTTTATTCTTCTGTTTCGTGGATCCAACCAAAGCTGACAGCCAGCCAATGTGGCATGGTGGTAACACCAGCCCACAGCCGGGTACCGCCGGAGGAATGTTTTGAATAACAGTTCAAAAGTCGGTGCCGCGGTCCTGGTCCGCTGGGTGCAGTTTGGTTTATTCTCATATTCTTGACCAAATTTACATTCACCGTCGCGTCGCGTCGTCCCGTCATCAACCGTGGTATACAGTTGAACACCTTTGGGTCCGATTGGGTCTTGATCTGGGAATTCCCCTTACTGTTTCCCGCACCTCCTCAAGCGAGGGTGATGTCCGCCCGGTTGAGTTATGGAATTTTGAAAGTTGACTCACCTTTATGCTATCAATTTGCGTAGGAGTTAATGTTTTTAATATTTGTTTCGTGGCATTAATAACAAGCTACTTCAACTCATTCGCTCTCTTACGGGGATAATGTACAAAACATTGGGGTTACTCCTCCTGGACTTTATTTCATATTCTGAAAAACAAAGCAATGGAAAGGAAGTTGATTTGTTTCATATTTTTGTGATTTTTTGCAGCAGTGAGCACGCATGTTGGTAAAAAGAAGCGACGAAACTGGTGCTGATGATCTCGGAAAATATAAAAATCGTCCTCAATAGCATAGTATATGTGATTGTACAAATCGTGGATGGCTATGCAATACTCAATTGAGCAATCTATTGTATATTGTCGTAAATTGGTACTTGGGATTAGCACTAGGGCAGTTCAAATTTCAAAAATGTTTGAAAATTCCAACTCCCATATGTCTAATAGCACCATTTTGATAATATAGGAGTCCTGGCAAAATTTCAGGCAATTCGGTGGCCATTTAGGGGTGGCGCGAAGTCAATTTATGTTTATATGGTTTATATTTATATGGGAAAAACTTAAAATTTATTCAAGTCTCCCTACAGCTGTCTATTTATGATGAATTCAAATAACATCCCCAACCTCCCTTTTTGGAATCTATATAAATGAGACCTCCGGATAACACATTAGTTATAAGTGGATTGAACGGTTCTATTGACAGTGTGAATATAAGATAAAAGGCTAAAATGATATAATTAGCCTAACGTAGCAGTGGAAATATAAATCAAAATTAATGAGTTACCCACTTGAGCTCAAATAGATTCTAAAATTGGAGGTTGGGGATGTTTATTTGAATTCATCACGATTTAAGAGTTGTAGGGGATTTGAATAAATTTTAAGTTTTTCCATACAAATTTCCATATAAACATAAATTGACTCTGCGCCACTAAATGGCCACCGAATTGCCTGAAATTTTGCCAAGACTCCTACATTATCAAAATGATGCTAATAGACATATGGGAGTTGGAATTTTCGAACATTTTTGAAATGTGAACTGCCCTAATTAGCACCTTTTCCTATACAGTAGCAGTTGTATACCTGACTACGTCCTTACAATCACGGAAGGAAGGAAAAGAATGTTAGTTCAACATCTACTAGTTTTTTTTTTGAAACTAGAAAAAATTTCTGTTTGAAACTAGTTGCATAAGCTACTATTTTATTGTTGTTCGCAGTATTAACCAATGAAGTCAAAGTATTTACACAATTCACATAAGAAGTTTTTTCTCGAAATCCAGAGCAATACTTAGGAATAATGTGATTACCAATGGTAAATTTAGTTAAAATTATTTTATAGTTTACAGTTCTAAGAAAAGTAGATATCAAACAAGTTAGTCTGTAAGATTCGAAAAGATTTTCTGGCTTACCGGGTTTTAAAGTTGAAACTCATTCAATTCTATTTGTCTTAATAATTCTGGACAAATATACAGCAAGACACATTATTTAAACCTGGAGCTGAACTCTTTTTCTTAGACTTGGTAACATTAGTTATATCATTATAACTAATTGATAATTTATGTAAAGTGGGTACAATAGAATATTGAACATCGTTTGGTTAGGTTAGGGGAGTCATTACATATTTATGAATTGACAAGATAGATTTACGTCATTTAATAATATCACATTCTGCTTTTTATTAAAACTACCGCTGATCAGTTCAACTGTTGACCATAGTGGCTTAATATTCATATCAGGAGTCAAAGTATCAGTTACTTGATGAAAACATTTTCTTTTTTGTTGTTAGCCTTAAGAAAAGTTCTTGGTTTATTGAAAACTAAGAAATGTTCGAGGTTGAACTGTTACAGTATATTGCAAATTGCCTATTTTTCGTCGTATAGTTCTTGAATTTCAAGAGTCCACCAAATTTTTGATTGGAATTCTTGGTAAGGTTTATATTTAGCTTCTGTTATTTTGTGGTTAAATATGGTTATTAGTTCTTCTTGAGTATTTATTGTACAAGGATCAACTTAATTTCAATTTTCTATTGCGTTTTACTGTTAACTAATTCTTAGTTATAGAGATGTTGCTTTGCTGCGTTTGCTATGCTATGCTGCGTTTGCTATGCTATGCTGCGTTTGATATGTATGATCTTATGATCATCACAAATTTCTTTATCAAACACTGCCCAATTAGTTTTAGGAGCGATGCCAGATGAAACAAATGTTAGATTATCATAGTCAGGGGTGAAGGCTGGAAATAAGATCTCTATTTTCAATCATATCAACTAATAGTTCTCTTCATGGACAGTTTTTCGATGATTTTCCATAATGGATGATGTGCATTGAAACCTTCTGTTAAAACTGTACCTAAATTATTTTATCAATGAAGTTTGTTGGGATTTTTTATTAGATTGGTAATAATTGGACTTGGGGGAATGTAAATTGAAAAAAAAACAAGTAAGGTTCAGATGTATTAATTGTTTGAAAAGCTATTGCTTCTATTGGATGCATGTTTGGCATTTTTTGGAGTTTGAAGTCTATTTCATTCTAACTAAGGAAAGCAACTCCACCATAACCTTTGTCACGGTGTTTTTTTTTTTCGAAAACTTGTATCCTAGATCATCTTCCGTCGTCTGTCACCATTAGTGAACGAGTTCGTGGGAAGTTATCAAGCCGGCTTCGTTGACGGCCGCTCGACAACGGACCAGATCTTTACTGTACGGCAAATCCTTCAAAAATGTCGTGAATACCAGGTCCCAACGCACCATCTGTTCGTTGATTTCAAGGCGGCATACGACAGTATAGACCGCGTAGAGCTATGGAAAATTATGGACGAGAACAGCTTCCCTGGGAAGCTTACCAGACTGATCAAAGCAACGGTGGATGGTGTGCAAAACTGTGTGAAGATTTCAGGCGAACACTCCAGTTTGTTCGAATCGCGCCGGGGACTAAGACAAGGTGATGGACTTCCGTGCCTGTTGTTCAACATTATTGCGCTAGGAGAGCCGGGTGTAACAGCCGGGGTACGATTTTCAACAGATGCAGTCAATTTATTTGCTTCGCGGATGACATGGACATTGTCGGCCGAACATTTGCAAAGGTGGCTGAACTGTACACCCGCCTGAAACGTGAAGCAACAAAAGTTGGACTGGTGGTGAATGCGTCAAAGACAAAGTACATGCTTGTGGGCGGAACCGAGCGCAACAGGGCCCGCCTGGGAAGCAGTGTTACGATAGACGGGGATACCTTCGAGGTGGTCGAGGAATTCGTCTACCTCGGATCCTTGCTAACGGCTGACAACAACGTTAGTCGTGAAATACGAAGGCGCATCATCGGGCTACTACGGAAAGTCGGGCCTACTACGGGCTCCATAAGAGACTGCGGTCGGAAAAGATTCGCCACCACACCAAATGTGTCATGTACAAGACGCTTATAAGACCGGTTGTCCTCTACGGACATGAAACATGGACAATGCTCGAGGAGAACTTGCAAGCACTCGGAGTATTGGAGAGACGGGTATTTAGGACCATCTTTGGAAGTGTGCAAGGTGTGGCGGTGTGTGAAGGCGAAGAATGAACGACGAGGTCGCTTAGCTCTACGGCGAACCCGGTATCCAGAAGGTGGCTAAAGCCGGAAGGGTACGATGGGCAGGACATGTTGCAAGAATGCCGGACAGCAACCCTGCGAAGATGGTGTTCGCTTCCGATCCGGCAGGTGCGAGACGGCGTGCAGCGCACCGAGCGAGATGGGCAGACCAGGTGCAGAACGACTTGGCGAGCGTGGGGCGTATTCGAGGATGGATAGATGAGGCCTCGAACCGTGTATTATGGCGTCAAATTGTTGATTCAGTGTTATCTGTTTAGATGTAGACTAAATAAATGAAATGAAATAAATAAAAATAAGATCGTTACTTTAGGATAGAAAACATGTGTACTAAATTAGGTTGAAATCGGTTCAGGAGATTAAAATTTACAATGAATTGTTCGTTTTCTAAACAACATCTCTTCCGCTACACTCTCCCTCTTTTCCCTGTGACTCTCTCACCCACAATAAATATTTATCCACTTAACATAAGAAATATTTGTACCAAATTCAGGAAAAGTTGCTTCAGCGGTTCGGGAACATACATACATACGAACATAAAAATAAATAGATATAGAAAAAGAAACAGATAAAATAGATAGACAATTTTTGACATACTAAACCAGCGTTTGAGATAGAATCACACCATCAGTTGCATATCGAGCCAACACGGCAAGAACATGCCGATTGAAACGCGATGCACAATCAATTTTTAACGATATTAACATTCCTCTTACTTCTTCAGCAATTAGGGTTTCTTACCCCATTCCCGGCCTAACATGCGTACGACTGCATTATTTAATTGATATTTATGACAGGAAGCAACTTTTCTGAAACTTGTAGGCTGTGTAATACTGAATTGGGGTTCACTTCTGCTTAAAAATAGCTATTCGTGCTAAACATCGTTCAAAGAAGCTTTTATTTGATTTAAATGAACGAGGTGTAGCACGCATTTCAGTCATAGCGATTCCCAATCCGGCATACAAAAAACCAGTTCCCGGCCTAAGCAAAATATCTTTCAATCTCTCAACATTTTACTCTCATTCTCTCTCGGGACGGTAGAAAATGCGATGTAAACAAAAATATGCACGTTCCACGACAACAAGATGCCAGATGGTATTATTCATAATCATTTTATTTGGTTGAGAAGATATTTAAACTCATCCAAATTTCTTCCAAATACTTTAAAACAATATTTATTTCACCTTTTAAAATCGAGAGAACTATAAATAACATGATAACGTCAACATATTAGACAATTTTCCTATTAACGATGAAGGATAATTTTTATAATCCTGGCCTTTTGGCAGCACGGTGCGGCTAGAAGTTCTTGGGCCGAGGTGAATTTTGTTCGGTTTGTGAATACATTTTAAAATGTATTCTAGTATGTTTAAATAAGTTCTAGTGAAACGAATAAATAAGAATAATTGAAGTGCGGGTGTTTAGAATTATGGTGTGGTGATTAACAGCTTCATGCAATGGTTGTATCGAGCACTGTGACGATTTTCAGGTAGGTGTTTATTCGATAATACCGTTTTGTAAAAGTGGAAAGAATCACTTCGGCTCAGTGGTGTGGGATCGGAGAGTGAAATTTTGAATTCTACATTTTTATTTTCTACAATTGAATCAATTAGGAGTAAAACAAGTGATAGAAAAATATTGAGTATTGTGAAAAATAAATGGGAGACTTTTTAAAAATTATCAACCATAAACCTACGACTTCCAAACAGTTTAAATCATTAGTTTTCTGTGCAGTGAGCCGGGAACCGGGTCCATAGGCCCAAGTAGTGATTTACCCTACGCCTTTGTCCTGCAGCCAGGGTAGAAATATTTCACAGTCAATGCAGTGAAAACATGGATCTCAGTATAATCTGCAGTCGCCTTCATCGCCGCCGTGGGTGCAGCCGAAAATCATTTCCAACACCGACAATTCAATTTCGCATTCAGCCACTCACAAGTCGCTCTGACATGCTGCTCAGTTCGCGCCTTACCGTATGACTGTGAGTGGCCCATTTTTCATTTTGCTGGGTGAATGTGTACATTTTGCTGTGGTAAATTTCATCTTCGCGGCGCTGTGGGTGATGTGAGTTCTGTTGTTTACTTTTCTGCATCTCCGGGAATGTGAGGTTGATTTCAAAGCAGGAAGAAAATAAAAAAAATGATATAAAAAAACATCACCTTCATCCAGTGCTGCCGAATATTTACAACCCTGCCTGCAGCTGTTGTTACATGCCCCTTTATGATGCCTGTATTCTTGCGACATTGTTGCAAGCTGTTCAAACACACAAAAAGCATAATTGAAATTAACTGCGTTTTTTGTTTGATTTTCCAAGACGTCACAAAGTAGGATAATGAAGATATAATTATGACATTAGTAGATAACAGGTTGGAGGGAGATTTATTATTTTTTTTCGATATTTTTCATGTTTTCACTATGATTTCACAGTATTACATGTTGACATCACTGTCTGCTGCTATAGGTAATTATCAATGACTTCTTGCATACGACGCTGCCGATGACGAGCAACCAACAACGTCGTTAGCATGCGTGGCGGAAGGAGGAAATTTTTTCACTCAGTTTTATTTTGATCACGCTTAAAATCAATAACACAGAGATGTGTTTGCATTACACAAAACGGACCTAATGCGGAACATCTCCTAGATGAGCGATAGTTACACAGCCACAAAAATAGCTCGTGTGGTTTTATTGAAGCTTGGATTTCAATATTTTCAACAGTATTTGGTTCCTCATGAAACAAGGAATCTGTACAAACGTTTACATGTTGAAAAAGACCGTTATCACGACCGTACGAGGCATTTTTGTGCCTGTGTAACTGTCGCTCATCTAGGGGATGTTCCGCATTAGGTCCGTTTTGTGTAATGCAAACACATCTCTGTGTTATTGATTTTAAGCGTGATTGAATCGACGCTAAATTAGCACTATATGGTTTGATAATTTATCAATGTTTCTAACATATAGTTCTAATACTTTTCTAGTAAAAGTATAATCAGGTGTGGTTTTTTCAATCACAAACTGCTCGGTGCTAATTGGAGTGAGAAAGTGGGTAATTGTAAGATCGTGTTGGTGAGCCACACGACAGCCATTCTGAATGACACCGTAAAAGGCCTTAAAAAGGTCTGAGGGAAGGGTTTTCCGTTAAAAAAGCACGTGGTAGCACTCTCTGCGAGCGAAAATTGCCC
Source organism: Armigeres subalbatus (assembly GCF_024139115.2). NCBI lineage: Eukaryota > Metazoa > Arthropoda > Insecta > Diptera > Culicidae > Armigeres > Armigeres subalbatus. Next base: position 266,757 of record NW_026943741.1, read on the forward strand.
AATTCAGCCCGCCAGAATGACGCTGTCAGTGTCGCCAAAATTATTTCATCATTATGCAGTTTACAATTCTTGCTTAACTTTTCAAAAGGACCTAAGTAACATTTTTTTCATGAATTAATTTGAATAGCGCAATCAACAGAACAACATGAAAGCTATTGATTGCAGTATTCAAATTAATTCATGGAAAAAATATTACCAAATCCATTAAAAAGTTAAGCGAGAATTGCTTGAAATTGCCGTAAACGGAGAACAAAAGAAATTGACAACAATGGGGAAGAAATTTATCACTCATGCAGTGGTTCGGCGAGAGAACAGCAGCAGCGCCGACCAATCACGCAATGAGGAAATTAGAAAATATCGTGCGAGGATTTCTGTACAAGGTTTCCACACAAGCTTTGAAAAGTATTTGGGTGATAAAAGTGGTGCTGGTGTAAGTAAGACAAACAAGACAAATAAGACAAATAGGACAAATAAGACAAACAAGACAAATAAGACAAATAAGACAAATAAGACAAATAAGACAAATAAGACAAATAAGACAAAGAAGAAAAATGAAGTAAGTTCCTCCAGAAATTTATTCGAAAGTTCCTCCAGGGATTCGTTCGGAATTTCCTCCAGCAATTCCTCCGGATGTTCCTCCAGGAATTGTCTTTGAAAGTTTCTCTAGGAATTCCTTCAGAAGTTCCTCCAGGAATTCCTTCAGAAGTGCCTCCAGGAATTCCTTCCGAAATTCCTCCAGGAATTCCTTCAGAAGTTCCTCCAGCAATTCCTTCAGAAATTCCTGAAGGAATTTCTTCGGAAGTTCCTCCAGGAATTCCTTAGGAAGTTTCTCCATAATTCCTTCAGAAGTCCCTCCATGAATTCCTTCAGAGGCTCATCCTGGGACTCCTTCGGATGTTCGTCCAGGAGTTCCTTCGGAAGTTCCTCTAGAAGTTCCTACAGGACTTCCTTCAGAAGTTCCTCCAGGAATTCCTTCGGAAGTTCCTCCAGGATTTCCTTCGGAAGTTCCTCCAGGATTTCCTTCGGAAGTTCCTCCAGGAATTCCTTCGGAAATTCCTCCTAGAATTCCTTCGGAAATTTCTCCAGGAATTGCTGGAAACTATGCCTTAAGGTCACTCCTGACGGAATCCAAGTTTCAAAGTGCTCGCGTTTTCGGGGGCACACCACTCGATACGGAGGCGGCGCACAATTGTCATTTTGTTGATTTAGTTTTGCTGCGTCGCAGCATGCGTGAAAAAATGAAAATGACAGTTGTGCGTTGCTTCCGTATCGAGTGGTGTGCCCCTGAAAACGCGAGCACTTTGAAACTTGGATTCCGTCAGGAGTAACCTTAAGGTCTGAGGGAAGCTCTCTCGCGGTAGAGCGCTATTTTCGTACTAAAATGTCTATAACTCGGAATTGGGAACGAATTTCGATTATCCCAACTGACAATCTCTTTGAAATTTATCAAGGAATGCTCCTACAAAATTTCATGGACCTACTATTTCCCAAATTTGAATTAAGCTCTAAATACTGAACTATTGCAGAACTGAAATTTTAGCTTCCAAGTACCTCTCTCCGATGATTTGAGATGAAAAGGAACCAGGTTTTGCGAAACCCAACTGACAAAAGTTTTGAAATTTTCCAACGATCATTTTGATGTGATAAAAAGTATATGTCACCGCAATAAATTTTGCAGGAAGCTCTTTTTACTTCAACCAAGTTTTTTAAATTCCATACAAAAGTTACCATTTCGGGAGAGCAGCCAACAGTATATTTTCTTGTGGCACACACGCTTAAAATCAATAACACAGAGATGTGTTTGCATCACACAAAACGGACCTAATGCGGAACATCCCCTAGATGAGCGACAGTTACACAGGCACAAAAATGCCTCGTACGGTCGTGATAACGGTCTTTTTCAACATGTAAACGTTTGTACAGATTCTTGTTTCATGAGGAACCAAATACTATTGAAAATATTGAAATCCAAGCTGAAAGAGCTTGAAATCAAGAAAACCACACGAGCTATTTTTGTGGCTGTGTAACTATCGCTCATCTAGGAGATGTTCCGCATTAGGTCCGTTTTGTGTGATGCAAACACATCTCTGTGTTATTGATTTTAAGCGTGACGGCAGAAAAGGAGCGATGAGAGCGATAGAAAAACCGTCAACTTTGTATCTAGCGTGACACTAGAAAAAGCCTATTCCTATTTGTGAACACGAGGATACCAAATATATAAATTGAAATCAAATTTAGGAACCCGAGTAGCATAAGTCAGACAAAAATGGTTGCAGCAACTTGATTGTGACTAAATATGGTCACATATGAGTTGCAGCAACCTATGTGAAGTATGTGTGCTGCTAAGGAATGAGATCAGATAAACAGTTGAAAATAAATAAGACAAATAAAACAAATAAGCAAAATAAAAAAAAGACAAATAAGACAAATAAAGCAAATAAGACAAATAGGACAAATAAGAAAAACAAGACAAATTCCTACGGAACTCCCTCCAGAAGTTCCTCCGGGAATTTCTCCGGAAGTTCCTCCAGGAATTCCTTCGAAAGTTCCTCCAGGAATTCCTCCGGAAGTTCCTCCAGGAATTCCTCCGGAAGTTCCTCCAGGAATTCCTCCGGAAGTTCCTCCAGGAATTCCTCCGGAAGTTCCTCCAGGAATTCCTCCAGGAATTGCTCCGGAAGTTCCTCCAGGAATTCCTCCGGAAGTTCCTCCAGGAATTCCTCCGGAAGTTCCTCCAGGAATTCCTCCGGAAGTTATACCAGGAATTCTTCCGGAAGTTCCTACAGGAACTCCTCCCGAAGTTCCTCCAGGAACTCTTCCGGAAGTACCTCCAGGAACTCCTCCGGAAGTTCCTTCAAGAATTCCTCCCGAAGTTCCTCCAGGAGTTCCTTCGGAAGTTCCTCCAGGAATTCCTCCGAAAGTTCCTCCGGAAGTTCCTCCAGGAATTCCTCCGGAAGTTCCTCCAGGAATTCCTCCGGAAGTTCCTCCAGGAATTCCTCCGGAAGTTCCTCCAGGAATTCCTCCGGAAGTTCCTCCAGGAATTCCTCGGAAGTTCCTCCAGGAATTCCTCCGGAAGTTCCTCCAGGAATTCCTCCGGAAGTTCCTCAGGAATTCCTCGGAAGTTCCTCAGGAATTCCTCCGGAAGTTCCTCCAGGAATTCCTCCGGAAGTTCCTCCAGGAATTCCTCCGGAAGTTCCTCCAGGAATTCCTCGGAAGTTCCTCCAGGAATTCCTCGGAAGTTCCTCCAGGAATTCCTCCGGAAGTTCCTCCAGGAATTCCTCCGGAAGTTCCTCCAGGAATTCCTCGGAAGTTCCTCCAGGAATTCCTCGGAAGTTCCTCCAGGAATTCCTCCGGAAGTTCCTCCAGGAATTCCTCGGAAGTTCCTCAGGAATTCCTCCGGAAGTTCCTCCAGGAATTCCTCCGGAAGTTCCTCAGGAATTCCTCCGGAAGTTCCTCCAGAATTCCTCCGGAAGTTCCTTCAGGACTTCCTCGGAAGTTCCTTCGGAAATTCCTCCAGAATTACTTTCGAATTTCTCGGAACTTCCTTCAGGAACTCCTCCGGAAGTTCCTTCGGGAACTCCTCGGAAGTTCCTTCGAATTTCTCCGGAAGTTCCTTCGGGAATTCCTCCGGAAGTTCCTTCGGGAATGCCTCCGGAAGTTCCTTCAGAAAGTTCTCCGGAAGTTCCTTCAGGAATTCCTCCGGAAGTTCCTTCGAATTCATCCGGAAGTTCCTTCGAATTCCTCCGGAAGTTCCTTCGGAATTCCTCCGGAAGTTCCTCCCGGAATTTATCTGGAAGTTCCGTTCAGAATTTCTCCGGAAGTTCCTTCGGGAATTCCTCCGGAAGTTCTTTTGGGATTTCCTCCGGAAGTTCTTTCGGGATTTCCACCGGAAGTTCCTTCGGGAATTCCTCCGGAACTTCCAGAGGAATTCCTGGAGGAATTTCCGAAGGAATTCCTGGAGGAATTTCCGAAGGAATTCCTGGAGAAACTTCCGAAGGAATTCCTGGAGGAATTTCGAAGAAATTCCTAGAGGAATTTTCGAAGGAATTCCTGGAGGAATTTCGAAGGAATTCCTGGAGGAATTTCGAAGGAATTCCTGGAGGAATTTCGAAGAATTCCTGGAGGAATTTCCGAAGGAATTCCTGGAGGAATTTCGAAGGAATCCCTGGAGGAATTTCCGAAGGAATTCTGGAGGAATTTCGAAGGAATTCCTGGAGGAATTTCCGAAGGAATTCCTGGAGGAATTTCTGAAGGAATTCCTGGAGGAATTCGAAGGAACTTCCGGAGGAATTCCTGAAGAACTTCGGAGGAATTCCCAGAACTTCGGAGGAATTCTGAAGGAACTTCCGGAGGAATTCCCGAAGGAACTTCGGAGGAATTCGAAGGAACTTCAGGAATTGAAGGAACTTCCGGAGGAATTCCCGAAGGAACTTCCGGAGGAATTCGAAGGAACTTCCGGAGGAATTGCGAAGGAACTTCGGAGGAATTCCGAAGGAACTTCCGGAGGAATTCGGAAGGAATTCCCGGATGAACTTCCGGAGGAATTCCAGAAGGAACTTCGGAGAAATTCTGAAGGAACTTCCGGAGGAATTTCGAAGGAACTTCGGAGGAGTTGAAGGAAGTTCGGAGAAATTCCCGAAAGTAATTCTGGAGGAATTTCCGAAGGAAGTTCCAGAGGTATTCCAGAAGGAACTTCCGGAGGAAGTCCCGAAGGAACTTCGGAGGAAGTTTGAAGGAACTTCGGAGGAAGTCGAAGGAACTTCCGGAGGAATTCCTGGAGGAACTTCGGAGGAATTCCTGGAGGAACTTCGGAGGAATTCCTGGAGGAGCTTCGGAGGAAGTCCTTGAGGAACTTCCTAAGGAATTCCTGGAGGTACTTCCGGAGGAAATCCTGGAGGAACGTCCGGAGGAATTCCTGGAGGAACTTCCGGAGGAATTCCCGGAGGAACTTCGCAGAGGAATTCCTGGAGGAACTTCCGGAGGAATTCCTGGAGGAACTTCCGGAGGAATTCCTGGAGGAACTTCCGGAGGAATTCCTGGAGGAACTTCCGGAGGAATTCCTGGAGGAACTTCCGGAGGAATTCCTGGAGGAACTTCCGGAGGAATTCCTGGTGGAACGTCCGGGGGAACTCCCGGGGGACAATGCGGAGGAAGTACTGGAGGAACTTCCGGAGGCATTCCTGGAGGAACTTCCGGAGGAATTCCTGGAGGAACTTCCGGAGGAATTCCTGGAGGAACTTCCGGAGGAATTGCTGGAGGAGCTTCCGGAGGAATTCCTGGGGGAGCTTCCGGAGGAATTCCTGGAGGAACTTCCGGAGGAATTCCTGGAGGAACTTCCGGAGGAATTCCTGGAGGAACTTCCGGAGGATCTCCTGGAGGAACTTTCGGAGTAATTCCTGGAGGAACTTCCGGAGGAATTCTAGGAAGAACTTCCGGAGGAATACCTGGAGGAACTTCCGGAGGAATTCCTGGAGAAACTTCGGAGGAATTCCTGGAGAAACTTCCGGAGGAATTCCTGGAGGAACTTCCGGAGGAATACCTGGAAGAACTTCCGGAGGAATTCCTGGAGGAACTTCCGGAGGAATTCCTGGAGGAACTTCCGGAGGAATTCCTGGAGGAACTTCCGGAGGAATTCCTGGAGGAACTTCCGGAGGAATTCCTGGAGGAACTTCCGGAGGAATTCCTGTAGGAACTTCGGAGGAATTCCTGGAGGAACTTCGGAGGAATTCCTGGAGGAACTTCCGGAGGAATTCCTGGAGGAACTTCCGGAGGAATTCCTGGAGGAACTTCCGGAGGAATTCCTGGAGGAACTTCGGAGGAATTCCTGGAGGAACTTCCGGAGGAACTTCCGGAGGAACTTCCGGAGGAACTCATGGACGAACTTCCGGATGAATTCCTGGAGGAACTTCCGGAGGAATTCCTGGAGGAACTTCCGGAGGAATTCCTGGAGGAATTCCTGGAGGAACTTCCGGAGGAACTGAGGAAAGAATTCCTGGAAGAACTTCCGGAGGAATTCCTGGAGGAACTTCCGGAGGAACTTCCGGGGGAATTCCTGAAGGAACTTCCGTAGTAATTTCTGTAGGACCCTCCGAAGGCACTTCTGGAGGAAGCCCTGGAGGAACTTCCGAAGGAACTGCCGAAGGAATTCCCGGAGGAACTCCTGGAGGAACTTCCGTAGAAATTTCTTGAGGAACTTCCGGATGAAATCCTTAAGGAACTTCGGAGTAATTCCTGGAAGAACTTCCGGAGGAATTCCTGAAGGAACTTCGGGGTAATTCCTGGAAGAACTTACGGAGAAATTCTTGGAGGGACATACGGGACAATTCTTGGAGGAACATCTGTAAAAATTCCTTGAGGAACTTCCCGAGGAATTCCTGGAGGAACTTCCGGAGGAACTTCCGGAGGAATTCCTGGAAAAACTTCCCGAGGAATTCGTGGAGGAACTACCGGAGGAATTCGTGGAGGAACTTCGGGGTAATTCCTGGAAGAACTTCGGAGGAATTCATGGAGGAACTTCCGGATGAATTCCTGGAGGAACTTCCGGAGGAATTCCTGGAGGAGCTTCCGGAGGAATTCCTGGAGGAACTTCCGGAGGAATTCCTGGAGGAACTTCGGAGGAATTCCTGGAGGAACTTCCGGAGGAATTCCTGGAGGAACTTCGGAGGAATTCCTGGAGGAACTTCCGGAGGAATTCCTGGAGGAACTTCGGAGGAATTCCTGGAGGAACTTCCGGAGGAATTCCTGGAGGAACTTCGGAGGAATTCCTGGAGGAACTTCGGAGGAATTCCTGGAGGAACTTCCGGAGGAATTCCTGGAGGAACTTCGGAGGAATTCCTGGAGGAACTTCCGGAGGAATTCCTGGAGGAACTTCGGAGGAATTCCTGGAGGAACTTCCGGAGGAATTCCTGGAGGAACTTCCGGAGGAATTCCTGGAGGAACTTCCGGAGGAATTCCTGGAGGAACTTCGGAGGAATTCCTGGAGGAACTTCCGGAGGAATTCCTGGAGGAACTTCCGGAGGAATTCCTGGAGGAACTTCCGGAGGAATTCCTGGAGGAACTTCCGGAGGAATTCCTGGAGGAACTTCCGGAGGAGTTCCTGGAGGAACTTCCGGAGGAGTTCCTGGAGGAACTTCCGGAGGAGTTCCTGGAGGAGCTTCGGAGGAATTCCTGGAGGAACTTCCGGAGGAATTCCTGGAGGAACTTCCGGAGGAATTCCTGGAGGAACTTCCGGAGGAATTCCTGGAGGAACTTCGGAGGAATTCCTGGAGGAACTTCGGAGCAATTCCTGGAGGAATTCCTGGAGAAACTTCCGGCGGAAATCCTGGAGGAACTTCCAGATTAATTCCTGGAAGAATTTCCCGAGGAATTCCCGGAAGAACTTCCGGAGGTATTACGGAGGAACTTCCGGAGGAATTCCCGGAGGAACCTCCGGAGGAATTCCTGGAGGAACTTCCGGAGAAATTCCCGGAGAACTTCTGGAGGGACTTCCGTAGGAATTTGTCTTGTTTTTTTTATTTGTCCTATTTGTCTTATTTGCTTTATTTGTCTTATCTTGCTTATTTGTTTTATTTGTCTTATTTATTTTCAATTGTTTATCTGATCTCATTCCTTAGCAGCACACATACTTCACATAGGTTGCTGCAACTCATATGTCATCATATTTAGTCACAATCAAGTTGCTGCAACCATTTTTGTCTGACTTATGCTACTCAGGTTCCTAAATTTGATTTCAATTTATATATTTGGTATCCTCGTGTTCACAAATAGGAATAGGCTTTTTTCTAGTGTCACGCTAGATACAAAGTTGACGGTTTTTCTATCGCTCTCATCGCTCCTTTTCTGCCGTCACGCTTAAAATCAATAACACGGAGATGTGTTTGCATCACACAAAACTGACCTAATGCGGAACATCTCCTAGATGAGCGATAGTTACACAGCCACAAAAATAGCTCGTGTGGTTTTCTTGATTTCAAGCTCTTTCAGCTTGGATTTCAATATTTTCAATAGTATTTGGTTCCTCATGAAACAAGAATCTGTACAAACGTTTACATGTTGAAAGACCGTTATCACGACCGTACGAGGCATTTTGTGGCTGTGTAACTATCGCTCATCTAGGGGATGTTCCGCATTAGGTCCGTTTTGTGTGATGCAAACACATCTCTGTGTTATTGATTTTAAGCGTGTGCCGTGCGCCACAATAAAATATGCTGTTGGCTGCTCTCCCGAAATGGTAAATTTTGTATGGAATTTAAAAAACTTGGTTGAAGTAAAAAGAGCTTCCTGCAAAATTTATTGCGGTGACATATACTTTTTATTAATACATCAAAATGATCGTTGGAAAAATTCAAAACTTTTGTCAGTTGGGTTTCGCGAAATTCGGTTCCTTTTTGCCTCAAACCATCGGAGAGAGGTACTGAGAAGCGGAAATTTCAGTTCTACAATAGTTCAGTATTTAGAGCTTAATTCAAATTTGGGAAATAGTAGGTCCATGAAATTTTGTAGGAACATTCCTTGATAAATTTCAAAGAGATTGTCAGTTGGGATAAACGAAATTCGTTCCCAATTCGAGTTATAGACATTTTAGTACGAAAATAGCGCTCTACCGCGAGAGGCTTCCCTCAGACCTTAAGGTTACTCCTGACGGAATCTAAGTTTCAAAGTGCTCGCGTTTTCGGGGGCACACCACTCGATACGGAAGCAACGCACAACTGTCATTTTTATTTTTTCACGCATGCTGCGACGCAGCAAAACTAAATCAACAAAAATTACAATTGTGCGCCGCCTCCGTATCGAGTGGTGTCTTAAAACGCGAGCACTTTGAACAGATTCCGTCAGGATGACAAAACATAGTGTAACCTAGGCAAGAAGCGTACGGAAGCACCCAAACAGCGATGATTCGTATGAATAAATAGTCAGAGAGACATATCAAGTAGTAGCTATGGGGATGGAAGTGAAACGCTCATGTCGATGGGACAAGCGAGCGTGGAAGGACGCTCTGGCCGACAAAGGAGAGAGAGCCGCAGCAACCGAGGACTTTCGCCTATTCTACGATATCTCACGACGCTCAAGCGGGGTGAAGATAAATGCAACCCTAGCAGCACACATATTTCACTTAGGTTGCTGCAATTCGGTTGTGACCAGATTTAATCACAAACCAGTTGCTGCAACCGATTTTGTCTGACTTGTGCTGCTCGGGAACGATTCCTGTGAAAAACGCGAATTTTCAGTAATTGACCGATCCAACTGAGACGCTGGTGCCAGACAGACCACCAGCAACGATGCTCCTTCACTGCTATAGATTCAAGCAGACATCCAAAACATGAAGTCAAACAACCCGAGCAGCACAAGTCAGACACAATCAGTTGCAGCAACTTATTTGTGACTAAATCTGGTCACAGACGAGCTGCAGTAACTTAAGTGAAATATGTGTGCTGCTAGGGAAAGCCCCAGCGGACGAACGCATATCAGCCGAGATGCTCAAAGCTGACCTAATGACATCCACTTAACTACTGCATCATTTATTTCGTTATATCTTGTGTGGAGCATATTGTCACGCTACGTATCATTCTGGAGCTTCTCGTCTAAAGTGCTGCAAAATGGGGTCTTGTCCGACCCTATCTGGGTCGTAGCTAGTATGAGGTACAAAAATCGACTTAGGCGCACGGGTCAAGAAAGCAAATCGAAACATGGTGTGTATCAGTGGAGAACACTCAACCGCTGTAGGTGTTCATCAACAGATGCCTGCGGTACATATTTCGTGCATGGTGGCCTCACAACTGGAAACAAAAAAAACAACGAGCTCCATCATCGTTTAGACCAGAGACCGATAGCAACAGAAATGCGGGGTCGGAAGTGGGGCTGGGTTGGCCACACTTTTTACGTGGAGGCGGATACGAAATTCGCAAACAAGCATTAGATTGAAACACAATGGGACATCGCAGTAGAGGCAGACAACATGTTAAAGCGATAGCTGAATATCGGTCCGGATGGAAATCTTTCAAGTCGGCCTTTTGCAGTACCGAGGAGTACAGAACCCATGAGTAAGTTAATACAATTACATACGGAATCTGCGAAGTTCAAAACAGAGGCCTTAGTTTTGAACACTTCCACAAGCCGACATTTTTTAATCGGCGTGCCGCCTTTTAAAATCTGTCAAGCTGCTGATCTGCTTTCACGCAGTTTCAAATTTGAAGAAATCTGCAGAAATTTCCCTGAAAGTTCCGAAAAACCAGTGGCATTTCGTTAAAACTTATCATGTTATCCTGTTGACTCTCCGTAGATCTTTTCGTGAAAAAAGCATTGATTTCCTTGAAAATTCCATACAATTTCCCGTTGAAAGTTTGAAAATATCGTTAAAATCCGTTCTGACAAATTTCATTTTTGTCCAAATAGCCTTTTCTGACGAACGACCATTTTGACCAACCAAATACCAAATGACCTGTTCAGCCAAACCACTTTTTCTGAAAAAAAAACATTATTTCAGTCAAATAGTATCGGCCGATTAACCTGATAGAGCGAACGACTTTTTCGGTCAAATTACCCGATCAACCGTTTGTCCCCTTTCGCTTCCGAACGAAGAACATTTTTGGCTAAACCGTTTGCGTCCCAATAACCGTTACGGCTAAACTTTCAATTCAGCTAGATGACATCTGACTGAACATGTTTTTCGGACAAGTGGAATTCCAACAAACGGTTTTCTACCGAATGACTTTCGGCCAAACGACGGAAGTCTGAATGTCACAACGCCGAATGTTGTTTGGTCTAAAATGTCACTTGGCCGAACAAACCATTACGTCTGGGAGAAAATGTAATTTGACGGAATGATTAGCTTTATTGACTGTACACTTCGTAGTTGCTAGTCGTGATTGGCTGAGAATTAACAGCTATGCACGCCTCACCAATTGAATAGCCTTCGTTGGATTAGAAAACCATGCTCACTGCACGTGCTTGACCGATGCCGACCACGTCCTCACAGTCAATTTAGGATTAGGGGAGAAAAATTGGTTCGACAATCATAGCATGAGACCAAAAAATCCTCTGCATCTCCGTGAGCACCACGGGAAAGGGATAGTTGTTTGGATGAGAAGCTAATCTATAGGAAGTCGTCTTTAAGTCACAAAAAATATGTTGTGCAAAGTTATGTCAATGTAATACACTCTTCGGCACAAAGGAGAACTAAGCATTTCGATGATCGCACGATCGTTCTGTGTCTGATGGAAGACACCAGCAAACGCGCACTAGAGTTTTACTGTCTAATCAATGTACCATTTTGACTCAAATTACGAACATGACTCATATTCCGAACACTGGCGTTTTAACGCCCTAAAACTATTTTTTCAAGGATCAAGATTACAAACGAATTGACGATCCTTTGAAGAAAATTACACGAAATCAATCCCAACCCACCCGCAGACTGTCCATGTTTAAAGCTGATCCTTTCCAACTATCCTTTACTCCCTCCACTGATCCAAGAACATCCATCCGCCGATAATATTCACAAATTTTACGTAGAGCAAACAGATGAACCGAAAATATCGCGTGAGCATCCAACGGAGAATTGGCAACAAATTTGGACAAATATTGCAATGCGAGGTCTGTCTTCAACCCAGCGTAGCACCATCTAGCTTCTGGTGAACGCGAAACTGGATCATCGGAGACTAATGTTCCGAATAAACAGGGTCGACGGAGAAAACTGCCTGCACTGCAACGGTGCACTTGAGACACTTGAACACAAGCTCAACGAATGTGTACGAGTCCAAGCAGCTTGGAGTTTGCTGCAAGGCAAAATTTCATCATTGCTCAATGGATGGCGAAGACTTTCGATAGGAGAGCTCCTGCGACCCAAACTATTAGGGATAATGAAATGGAAAAAGTTAAAAATTTTGAAAATGTTTATTCAATATGTCTTCTATATTGCACAATGTAATAATGCTATAGATATAGGATCTCTAGAATTTGAAATTCAACACGCTTAAGTAATAATTTTGTAAATTAATTTTTATCTTATGCACAAATAAACAAATTTTACAAAAAAAAAAAATAAATAAAATAAAGCCAAAATAGTCATTTAAAAGCGAATGTTCGGAATATGAGTCATATTCACCAGCACAAAGCAGAACCCGTAAAACGTTCAAATGATTAACTTTCCGACCGCACAAAATAAAGCTAAACAACCGGATTAGCATCCGATACGGAACACGTTCAAATGCGAAGTCATTTGGCCGGGGTGGGTATACGGTTAAAAATGTCGTTCGGCTGAACTGGAAATTGGCCGAAATAGTCGTTTGGCATAAATGACCATTTGGCTGAAAGTGTGTTTTGGATAAAATTGTGGTTCGGTCAAATTGATCTTTTGGCCAAATAGATCATTTGGCCGACATTATAGTTTACTAGAGGCTATATCAAACGATCTGCAATTGACTTATTCAGCCAAAAGACCATTTCGTTCGAACGACCTGTCAGGATAAACGCCTTCCTCGGCCATACCCAACAAACATTGTAAGTTAATAGAGCGGAACCCAAATAGTTTCATAAGAGTAATTTGGCCAAAAGGGTCGTTTGGCCGAAAGTTTAGCTTGGCCGAAAGGGTCGTTTGGCCGAAATGGTCATTTGGCCGAAAGGGTCGTTGGCCAAAAGTGTCATTTCGCCGAGGAGGTCGCTTGGCCGCTTGTATAAGAATCTAACAATTTCGCATATGCCCAGTTCTTATACAGGTTTTGGTAGGTTCTTATACAGAATTGTTAGAAAATCTAACATCCGCCGGTTGGGTGTAACGATTGCTTAACGCAGAAAAAAATATTTCAAATGATCGCGTAATCGGTTTGCGTGCCAAATAAACACGTTCAAACGCACATTTCTACTCACCAGTTACATAGAACAGAACCACAAGCCCGGATTTCGGATGTTATACGTCCTTCACGAAATACGAAACACGAAGAGTTAGATGAGTAAATAAGAAAGGAACTGAAAACCACTGATCCCAAGTGTATCGGAGGTCAACTGTTACCAAATAAAAACCATAATCACCTCAAACAGCTTTGGTTGCAGCAGATGACTTGATTTGGTCGTACACAATTGAATCACATAAATTGTACTCGTGTACAATACGTGAAGTCAATTTTCAAATATTCATAACGAAAGAAAAGGAATACAGAAGTCGTTAAACCATAGGATGGTCAGGATTAAATGTGGATTGAACCGTGATCTGTGTGTGGCTCGATAATCATCTCAAGGGACAAAAAAGCTATTGTGCAGATAAACATCTCATTCCACAAAAACAGGTTGAGACTCAAACAATCCTATTCGCACAAGAATTCCTTCTTCCAACCATGTGTCAACACTTCCGCAGAGCTGAAATACTTGACGACAGCTGACTAGGGCACTAGGCACGCTCGAGCTGGGCTGTCATTGTCAGCTGGATCACTAGAGAATCAGGTCACTCCGGCTAAACCGTTGTGTTGTTTTTCTCCACTTGAATCCGTGCCTCGTTGGTTGAGCTTTTTTTTCTCATCTCAATTTCTGCACGTGATGCACGCTCAAATGTAAAAGAGATGTAGTAAGTTCTTGCTTCCTCTGCCATTCCAAACTGTTCGCTAATCTCCAGTTGGTGTTCCCACTCCTACCTACCACGTTTCTGGCAAGTACTCCAAACAAACCACAGAATAGTGTAGAGATAGAGGGGGCTAAATGGGTCTTCTGAGAAAGGAATAAAACAAGCAGATGGGTTTCAAAGCAGAAGCAAAACATCCAACATACATGCCGTGACTGACTTTTTGGTACTGCCCCGCTTTGCCCTATCCATCTCATTTACCACATATTCGAGAGCTGAAGATAATTTTCAATGAACGAGCCAACTTGGAAGAAAAGCAAACCAGAAGCGAGTGAGAATGTAAATTAGAGCGGTTTTAAGCGATGAAACGTTAAAAAAAATAATGTTTTGCTCATGATGTGCTCATTTCATCGCATACAAAAGGGCACCAGGCAGTCAGCCAGCCAGTGCAGTAGTGGTACGAAATGACTTCCTGTGAGTGGAAAAAGCTTCCAGCATCCATCATGGTGTCCGTCTTTCTACTCTTTCTCTGTATCATTCTCCGGGTAGCGGGTTTTTAATCGTTTAAGAAAACATAGCCAGATCTGATGCATTTGCGCTTTGTTTCTACAAGGAAGACTTTGAGATGTGATGTGCGGTTCCCTATGCGTTTATATAACTGCTACATGAATATTTTTCCTAAAGTTTTAGGCATTTGAGTTTTGTTTGGAAATTTCCATGGAAATAGATTCCTCTTACTGATGAGCATTGGCGTAAATAAGGGGGCCAGGGGCCTGGCCCCTCTAGACCTCTGTGGCCCCCAGAAAATTTTGAAAAGTAATTCGAACTTAGTCAGTTTTATTTCATTTACATATTTCCTACATATTTCTTAATTTTGATTATGAATTCTATAAACATATTTTTGTTGCGTTATCACATCTATGACCATTTGTTCAGCAAAGCATCGAAATATTTAAGTTGGACCCCAGGAACATTTCCTCGATTTTTAAGCTAAAATCAATGCCGCTTCTAATTCAGTTGCTAGCCTAAAATAATAAATTTGTTCTGCATTTGTTTGACTAGTATCCTGGTCGCAGAAACATAAAAACGTAATTGTATTAAGATATAAATATTTCTGTTCTATTAAACTACCAGATTGCATTAAAGACATATTTTTAGAATCCTCAAAAGATCTTGTTCCATTTAATTTTTGGCGATTTCATAAGGATCATCGAAAAACTCTTTTGTGCCTGCTTTAGTTAGAATTTGTTTTTAGGATAAAAAATAGATCTAATTAGATCTAACAGTTCGTATCAGAAAACATTTCTTTTGAAGCACAATTCAGATCGATTTGGTTGCTTCTTAAGTCTCTTTGATTTTTGCAGAGAAATCTCTCACCTATTCAGAAAACCATAATAAAGCCTCTTCGAACGTCAGTAACTACAAAAACAAAATGTTATTCTGGAATTTGATTTATGACTCATAATTTTATGACTCATGGAATTTATGACTCATAAAAAACACTTTAGGATTCCAAATTTGTGTTCATCGGTACTTAACTATTTCAGCACATAGCATACATTTTGGAATTGCATGAATACTTATATTGATTATGACAAAATTTCGTGGAATTTATTCCACATCTAAAGAGTTTCAAAAATTTCAAGATTAAAAAAAAATCAAGATCTTTATGCATTAAGTAATCATGGAAATGCTTGAAAACTTTCAGAAATATATTCATATCGAATTTCATTTATAGATAATTCGAAGAAGATTCTTGAATCTTAGATTACACACTTATCCACATTTAGTAACATGGAGAAGACAATTGGAAATCAATTGTATTATTCGCGATTTTTTTATGTTAGTTCTAGGACGAATGAGCGATAAACTTAGTCAAACAATTTCTATTGCAATCCATGCGCACAGTGCTTTAAATCGCCTTTGAAAATTACATACCACCAGCTGGTGCCATGACCCCCCTGGAACGAGACTCTAGTTACGCCTATGCTGATGAGTACCTATATATTTAAAAATCTGATATTATTTGAACGTGCACTTTAATTGAAAAGTTCTAAGTATACTTAATTTGTATATCTTTCAGCAAATCTTGTTGTCATTTTTTTATAACAATTTTGTATTTAGTTATATGTTTTTTTTCTTCTGATGTTTCAAGTTGAAATGATGACCTTTGTATCGAACAGTACTAACATACGGTCAAATGGTCTGATGCGATGTATTCAAAGGCACAACTTCGTATTCTGCCCAATGATCATTTTCTATGTAAACAGTTCCCGGTATAGATTTGAGCTTATCCAAAAAAGGGTGAACTGTAAAATATAGCAAATTCAATTAATGTTTCCACTTCAAAGAGATAACGCAACCACTTACGTTCCATCACAACAAATTTCCCGTAAAACCGCAGACTGCACTAATGTACATTAAACGACATAATAAATCAACGCGACATTGCACCACTCGGCGTAGAAAGGGTACTAGCCCAAAGAGAGACCCAATCTATTCCAGCCCGTCGCAGTTGAAGGCAACTGTCAGTTTCGTAACAACGCGCGTACTTACTCACCCTTAATTACGACCTATGCTAAACTTTAACTCAGCTTCCCCATCCATCACGAATTTCCAAAGCAATTCATGCTGACACTCCGGCCTGACATCACTGTGCCGCATCCATCGCTACGAATCGCTCACACCACCAGCTCACCAAGCCGTATGCAAAAGGTCATTTCGGAATGCATTCTTCTCCGCGCGGCTTCGAACAGAGAACTAAGTTGACTCTTTCCACAGCTTAGCGCTATCTCTCGGCGTAATCTTTTTACGCCCTCACAATGCGGGCGTCGCACGATGTAGCGTGCTGACCGGTGCCGAACTGTTCGTTCCTCGAGGCTAGTCATTGTGCAACTACACACTTTCAAATTTGCACCGCGCACATTACGTGGCAAATTCGGATGACCGACCACCCCAGCGGAATCTTCTTCATGAACCTTTTTTGTGCGGGGAAGGTCGAGACCTGCGTCCGCGCTCAGGTGCGGTTCGCTAAACGACAAAACAATCTCAGCAGCATCGCGCGGCGGTTCAGTTCGCTGAATCTTGCTACACGCAAAAATCAGACATCGTCGTACGTGAAGTTGGGTAATTGGCTGCTACTGATGCGCGGCCGTTACCTACTAGAAGTGGATGATTAAATTAGTGATAGACCTTCACTGGTCGACACGTTTGCTTAGCCACGGTTTTGCTAGTGCGTTTGTTCAAGATCCAACGAACCATAGCATGGGACGTGAGGCTGGAGCTGACGGCGTCGCTGCGCTGCTCCACTGCCGTTGCCGCAAATAATCGTTTTACAATTTGCTATTTTATAGCAATTTTCATCGCCTTTCAGGTTAGGAAGCCACTGCCCAGCACTCTGTTTCGAACGAGCGGAACGGAGTGATAGTCGAATGGGATTTTTAATAGAAACATCAACTCATGAATGGAGCTCAAGTGTAGGCTGGAGACGGTTGACTCTGGATCGGTAGATCATGCCCTGTCCTCGGCCTATCTGCGGTCCATTCGGTTTTGTGCACTCTGCGTTAAAAGCTAAGTCATAAGACAGCATCTCAGGAAACGCACATTTGGACGGAATGGGCTATTTTGCAACAAAAAAAAACTCACTAAATCAAATATTTTGATTCGTTGGAATAGAGAGATTTTTGCAGTATTCTTCGAATTGTTTTTTTGTTGTCTTTATTATAGAGACTTGCAGCCCCTAGGCTGGCTCGTCTCTGAGCTGAGCTTGTCTGAAATGGAATTATGCATATATAAGACGAGACAAAGGATAATATTTTTTTTCCTACACGGGAATCCACATCAAGGATAAGGTAGGTCTTGTATCAAGACAAGCATAATTTCAAAAATATTAAATATTAGAAGCAATTGAAAATAAAGTGCCTATTTATTTTTTAATTTTATTAGACAGCCTTTCAGCTTGTTTCTAAGAAATTATTCGAAATTAAGCAGCACTCTTTTTGGACAATAGTTTGCGTATAATAAGATATGCATTCTGGCTAAACATTTAAAAGCAATCCACTTGATCGAAACAAAATGTTGAATAATATGTTTCTTAACGAAAATATTGAACTTGAAGGTTCGAAAGTCTTCATTTGGGAGGCTTAAATGCTTTTCTTTCCAAAAAAAATTCCTTTCCGTTGTTGCAAGAGGCTTGGAAGACTTATTTTACGCGTCTCGAAGCCTCCTTCCAATCGAATCACTCGGTTTGTACGTTTTTGCACTCGATACGAAAAAACTGCGGCACTATGCATCTCGTTCGTTTTCATCCATTTGCAGTATGTACAAGATTTCGAATGGTACTAGCTCATCGATTATGTTCTGTCAAACGGGATGTAAACAGATAAAATAAAGACTTCCGCAGACCTAACATGATCAGGAAGCTTGATCGAAATGGGAACGGAGAGACTTAGACAAATACCCAACTTGACGTCTTCTTCTGCTGCGAAGGTGCAGCGATGACGCAAGCGTTATAAGATTTTGTTGTTTGATACTCGAGACGATGCGTAGTGCAGAGAAGTTCTTGGCATTGGAGAACGATGTCACAGTTTTAGACGTACCAGGGCGGAAAAGATGATCCTTGTGCTCACAGAGGCTGGAGGTACGATAATGATAATGAGCGGCGAGCTGCTATAGATATAGATTGCTCAAACGTTACATAATAACAAAGAACCGGGACAAGGCGGCATCTCAAACGTAGCGCTTAGGAACGCAATCAATGCAGCCCCTGGCATATTCAGAACGACGAATGCAACTAACGTGAATCTGATTTCTGGCAAAAAACAGTACGAAAACCGGCAGAAGAGATTTTTTTTTGTTCAGCTAATTCCAATAAAACTAAATAAGTAATTAGGCCGAACAAATATGAGGAATTCCTGGAGGAACTTCCGGAGGAATACCTGGAGGAACTTCCGGAGGAATACCTGGAGGAACTTCCGGAGGAATTCCTGGAGGAACTTCCGGAGGCATTCCTGGAGGAACATCCGGAGGCATTCCTGGAGGAACTTCCGGAGGAATTCCTGGAGGAACTAGAGATGTCGTAAAATCCCGATTAATCGATTAGTTACTAATCGATTACTCTTGATTCTTGTCGATTATTGAATCGATTAATCATTGCATAGTAATCGATTCAAAATTAATCGATTATCACAACGATGAATCGATTAATCGAAATAATCAATTAATTTTCGACATCCTTATGATGTCGTAAAATTCTGATTAATCGATTAGTAACTAATTGATTACTCACGATTCCTCTCGATTATTGAATCGATTAATCGTTGGGTAATAATCGATTCAAAATTAATCGATTATCACAACGATGAATCGATTAATCGAAGTAATCGATTAATTTGCGACATCTCTAGGAGGAACTTCGGAGGAATTCCCGGAGGAACTTCCGGAGGAACTCCTGAGGAACTTCGGAGGAATTCCCGGAGGAACTTCCGGAGGAATTCCCGGAGGAACTTCCGGAGGAATTCCCGGAGGAACTTCCGGAGGAATTCCCGGAGGAACTTCCGGAGGAATTCCCGGAGGAACTTCGGAGGAATTCGGAGGAACTTCCGGAGGAATTCCTGGAGGAACTTCCGGAGGAATTCGGAGGAACTTCCGGAGGAATTCGGAGGAACTTCCGGAGGAATTCCCGGAGGAACTTCCGGAGGAATTCCCGGAGGAACTTCCGGAGGAATTCCGGAGGAACTTCGGAGGAATTCCGGAGGAACTTCGGAGGAATTCGGAGGAACTTCGGAGGAATTCCTGGAGGAACTTCGGAGGAATTCCCGGAGGAACTTCCGGAGGAATTCCGGAGGAACTTCCAGAGGAATTCCCGGAGGAACTTCCGGAGGAATTCCCGGAGGAACTTCCGGAGGAATTCGGAGGAACTTCCGGAGGAATTCCCGGGGGAACTTCCGGAGGAACATCCGGAGGAATTCCTGGAGGAACTTCCGGAGGAATTCCTGGAGGAAGTTCCGGAGGAATTCCTGGAGGAAGTTCCGGAGGAATTCCTGGAGGAAGTTCCGGAGGAATTCCTCGGAACTCGATTGCTCAAACGTTACCTAATAACAAAGAACCGGGACAAGGCGGCATCTCAAACGTAGCGCTTAGGAACGCAATCAATGCAGCCCCTGGCATATTCAGAACGACGAATGCAACTAACGTGAATCTGATTTCTGGCAAAAAACAGTACGAAAACCGGCAGAAGAGATTTTTTTTTGTTCAGCTAATTCCAATAAAACTAAATAAGTAATTAGGCCGAACAAATATGAGGAATTCCTGGAGGAACTTCCGGAGGAATACCTGGAGGAACTTCCGGAGGAATTCCTGGAGGAACTTCCGGAGGCATTCCTGGAGGAACATCCGGAGGCATTCCTGGAGGAACTTCCGGAGGAATTCCTGGAGGAACTAGAGATGTCGTAAAATCCCGATTAATCGATTAGTTACTAATCGATTACTCTTGATTCTTGTCGATTATTGAATCGATTAATCATTGCATAGTAATCGATTCAAAATTAATCGATTATCACAACGATGAATCGATTAATCGAAATAATCAATTAATTTTCGACATCCTTATGATGTCGTAAAATTCTGATTAATCGATTAGTAACTAATTGATTACTCACGATTCCTCTCGATTATTGAATCGATTAATCGTTGGGTAATAATCGATTCAAAATTAATCGATTATCACAACGATGAATCGATTAATCAAAGTAATCGATTAATTTGCGACATCTCTAGGAGGAACTTCCGGAGGAACTTCCGGAGGAATTCCCGGAGGAACTTCCGGAGGAATTCCCGGAGGAACTTCCGGAGGAATTCCCGGAGGAACTTCCGGAGGAATTCCCGGAGGAACTTCCGGAGGAATTCCCGGAGGAACTTCCGGAGGAATTCCCGGAGGAACTTCCGGGAGAATTCCCGGAGGAACTTCCGGAGGAATTCCCGGAGGAACTTCGGAGGAATTCCGGAGGAACTTCCGGAGGAATTCCGGAGGAACTTCCGGAGGAATTCCTGAGGAACTTCCGGAGGAATTCCCGGAGGAACTTCCGGAGGAATTCGGAGGAATTCCCGGAGGAACTTCCGGAGGAATTCGGAGGAACTTCCGGAGGAATTCGGAGGAACTTCGGAGGAATTCCTGGAGGAACTTCCGGAGGAATTCCCGGAGGAACTTCCGGAGGAATTCGGAGGAACTTCGGAGGAATTCCCGGAGGAACTTCCGGAGGAATTCCCGGAGGAACTTCCGGAGGAATTCCCGGAGGAACTTCCGGAGGAATTCGGAGGAACTTCCGGAGGAATTCCCGGAGGAACTTCCGGAGGAATTCCCGGAGGAACTTCCGAGGAATTCGGAGGAACTTCCGGAGGAATTCGGAGGAACTTCCGGAGGAATTCGGAGGAACTTCCGGAGAATTCCCGGAGGAACTTCGGAGGAATTCCCGGAGGAACTTCCGGAGGAATTCGGAGGAACTTCCGGAGGAATTCCCGGAGGAACTTCGGAGGAATTCGGAGGAACTTCCGGAGGAATTCGGAGGAACTTCCGGAGGAATTCCGGAGGAACTTCCGGAGGAATTCCCGGAGGAACCTCCGGAGGAATTCGGAGGAACTTCGGAGGAATTCCCGGAGGAACTTCTGGAGGAACTTCCGGAGGAATTCCTGGAGGAACTTCCGGAGGAATTCCTGGAGGAAGTTGCGGAGGAATTCCTGGAGGAAGTTCCGGAGGAATTCCTGGAGGAACTTCCGGAGGAATTCCTGGAGGAACTTCCGGAGGAATTCCTGGAGGAACTTCCGGAGGAATTCCTGGAGGAACTTCCGGAGGAATTCCTGGAGGAACTTCCGGAGGAATTCCTGGAGGAACTTCCGGAGGAATTCCTGGAGGAACTTCCGGAGGATTTTCTAGAGGAACTTCGGAAGAATTCGTGGAGGAAATTCCCGGAGGAATTCCTGGAGGAACTTCCGGAGGAATTCCTGGAGAAACTTCGGAATACCTGGAGGAATTTCCGGAGGAATTCCTGGAGGAACTTCCGGAGGAATTCCTGGAGGAACTTCCGGAGGAATTCCTGGAGGAACTTCCGGAGGAATTCCTGGAGGAACTTCCGGAGGAATTCCTGGAGGAACTTCCGGAGGAATTCCTGGAGGAACTTCCGGAGGAATTCCTGGAGGAACTTCCGGAGGAATTCCTGGAGGAACTTCCGGAGGAATTCCTGGAGGAACTTCCGGAGGAATTCCTGGAGGAACTTCCGGAGGAATTCCTGGAGGAACTTCCGGAGGAATTCCTGGAGGAACTTCGGAGGAATTCCTGGAGGAACTTCCGGAGGAATTCCTGGAGGAACTTCCGGAGGAATTCCTGGAGGAACTTCCGGAGGAATTCCTGGAGGAACTTCGGAGGAATTCCTGGAGGAACTTCCGGAGGAATTCCTGGAGGAACTTCCGGAGGAATTCCTGGAGGAACTTCGGAGGAATTCCTGGAGGAACTTCGGAGGAATTCCTGGAGGAACTTCCGGAGGAATTCCTGGAGGAACTTCCGGAGGAATTCCTGGAGGAACTTCCGGAGGAATTCCTGGAGGAACTTCCGGAGGAATTCCTGGAGGAACTTCCGGAGGAATTCCTGGAGGAACTTCCGGAGGAATTCCTGGAGGAACTTCCGGAGGAATTCCTGGAGGAACTTCCGGAGGAATTCCTGGAGGAACTTCCGGAGGAATTCCTGGAGGAACTTCCGGAGGAATTCCTGGAGGAACTTCCGGAGGAATTCCTGGAGGAACTTCCGGAGGAATTCCTGGAGGAACTTCGGAGGAATTCCTGGAGGAACTTCGGAGGAATTCCTGGAGGAACTTCCGGAGGAATTCCTGGAGGAACTTCCGGAGGAATTCCTGGAGGAACTTCCGGAGGAATTCCTGGAGGAACTTCCGGAGGAATTCCTGGAGGAACTTCCGGAGGAATTCCGGGAGGGCCCTCGGCAGGACTCCCTGCAGGTACTTCCGGAGGGATTCCTGGAGGAACTTCGGAGGAATTGCTGGAGGAACTTCCGGAGGAATTGCTGGAGGAACTTCCGGAGGAATTCCTGGAGGAACTTCCGGAGGAATTCCTGGAGGAACTTTCGGAGGAATTCCTGGAGGAACTTCCGGAGGAATTCCTGGAGGAACTTCGGGAGGAATTCCTGGAGGATCTTCCGGAGGAATTCCTGGAGGATCTTCCGGAGGAATTCCTGGAGGATCTTCCGGAGGAATTCCTGGAGGAACTTCCGGAGGAATTCCTGGAGGAACTTCCGGAGGAATTCCTGGAGGAACTTCCGGAGGAATTCCTGGAGGAACTTCCGGAGGAATTCCTGGAGAAACTTCCGGGGGAATTCCTGTAGGAACTTCCAGAGAAGTTCCTAAAGGAACTTCCGCAGGAATTCATAAAGGAACTTCCGCAAGAATACCTATACGAGCTTCCAAAGGAATTCCTGAAGGAACTTTCGCAGAAACTTGCGGAGGAACTTCCTTAGGAATTCCTAAAGGAACTACCTTAAGAATTCCTGAAGGAACTTCCGCAGGAATTCCTCAAGGAACTTCCGCAGGAATTCTTAAAGGAACTTCCGCAGGAATTGCTAAAGGAACTTCCGCAGGAATTGCTAAAGGAACTTCCGCAGGAATTGCTAAAGGAACTTCCGCAGGAATTGCTAAAGGAACTTCCGCAGGAATTCCTAATGGAACTTCCGCAGAAATTCCTAAAGGAACTTCCACAGGAATTCCTAAAGGAACTTCCAAAGGAACTCCTGATGGAACTTTCGTAGGAACTCCTGGAGGATCTTCCGAAGGAATTTTTGATGGAACTTCCGCATGATTTTCTGAAGGAACCTCCGCAGGAATTTCTGAAGGATATTTCGCAAGAATTTCGGATATTTCACACCGGAATAGAGGTGTGCGTCGTCTTTGGAATAACCATGTGAGGCTCTTTGGATTTCCCAAAGGAAATTGCTTTGAATTTCAGAGAAAAATTCTTCGGGTTTTACAATTTTTATCCGCGAAATTTCTGCGGAAAGTTCTTCAAAGTTTCCGCGGAAGATTGTTTAAAATGTAGATTTCAAACAAAAAAATCATTGATTTTCAACGAAAAGTGCTCAAAATTTTCAATATTTTTCTTTGAAATTATTCCATTGTGCATAAGAAATTCTTGGGAAATTCGATTGGCCAAAGGCACTAGATGGTCGAACTGGTAATTTGGCCGAAAAAGCCGTTTTCCCCAACAAGTCGTCTGGCCAAAACGATTGTTTGGCCACAGAGGTCTTTAGGTGAAAATGCCATTTGGCCATTTGGTTGAAAATTTGATTTGGCATACGGCCAAATGTCAATTACTGAATGGATATTATGGTCGTTTGGCGGAATGGCCTTTTTGTCAAATGACTTAACCTTTCTACTTTTCAAGCCGATACTGGCCTTTACGCCGAGCCGAATTGAACGATTATCTGAAACCGTTATCAGGTCGAAAAAGGTTTCTCCGAAAATGTAGCTTGACCGAATAGTTCATTTGATCGAAAATGCCGTTTGGTAGGAATGGTCATTCAGCAAAAAGAGCCTTTTGGCCCGAAAATGTCCTTTTTTTCCTGTTCGGGTGTGCCACTGCGACCAATTATTAGATCTATTGTAGCGTTACCCGTATCCTTAGTGTTTAAGTGCATGTCGAATTACTCCAGTGCTATTGAGAAGCAATGCAGTATCGGTTTCGATACAGTTGTTGTTTTGTTTTCTCAAGACCACCATGACAAGGTCCCGCTATTTAGACCCTTCATGTAGAGCAATCCCATTGAAGGCGCGCCCCTTATCAATAGGAAATCAATCCTTTCTTGAGAAAGCAGAACAGTAATACTGTTTTTGGCCATGCATCGGAGCCCTAGCCACATCCTTGTCTTGCTTCTAGAATATCACTAGTGAAACTCTTAAAACCCGGGATTCGGCTCTGTCTACAAGACCATTTCAAGCAAGAGAATTTATTCAGTATAAGAACTTCCGTGTGTTCCTCTCACTACCATTGTTCACCAGTTCAAGAAGAGTTAGTACGTATTTAAACCCCTAACTCGATTTTTCCAGCAGTCAGTTCAGCCTAGGACCGGGTACCGAGGTTTTTTTTAACTAATTGCTTGAAAAGTTGTTTCCGCTGCATACAGTCTAGCCTCAAACAAGAGGAATTCGAGTCTTTCAACTGTCTGCAAGGTAACATTAATTGTGTTTTATTTCTGAGACTGCTGTTGGTAGCGAGGACTGAATACGATGAATCCTTGATTACCACAACTTATTGCCCTAGCTAGAAAAATGGATTAAGTTAGGGCTCTGTTTGGTAGATCTTACACCGCAGCACACTACGTCAAAGTGATCTACCGTGTGAAAATGTCCTTTCTGCAAAACAACCATTTCGGCCAAATGGCACTTTCTGTGAGAAGAGTCGTTCGACTGGATTGATCATTTTGCTAAGAAGTCGTTTAGCCAAATAGATTAATTGGCAGAAAATGCCGTTTGGCCAAAAGGGTTGTTTTGCAGAGAGGACTTTTTCGGTCCAAATGGCTCTTTCTGCCAAATAACCAAATCAAATGGCCCATTCCGTCAAACGACCAGTTCGGCGAAATGACATTTCGGTTGATGACCTATTCGGCCAAATGACTAACGGGTGGCCACTAAAAAGCGGGAATGGAAGGAGTGGCTCGAGATGAAAACTACAAAGCAGTACAATTTAATCTTATATACGTTATATAAATAGTAAGACTTAGTCTTTAAATTTAGAATAATGAATAATAGCATATGGTGTGCGGTTCGCCGTGCGGCGTAGTTTAATCTTGCAGATATCACATGACCGCTGACGGCTGCCATTTCCGGATGATGCTTCTGATCCTATTGATGAGTTGCTTCGTGTCTTTGGCCTTCAAACCACCTTTGTATACAATAGAGCTCAGTAAACCAAAAATCCTTTAACACTTTCCGAAATATTTTCACGTCTAAAATTATCCACCGTGACTTTTTCCACGATCTTCATTCGCTTGAAATAATTGTACAATGCGCACCGCAGTACTTCCTGTTTCGACGGCATGTTGTGAACAACTGAACATGTTGGAGTAAAAATGAGAGGACGACATTCTCTGAAATTCTAAGGATTTATTCACATAAGGAAATATTTCTCTGAAAGCATTATTGTTCGCATAGAACAGTATTGAAGTATTGAAATTGCTATTTTTAGTGATCACCCGTTATTTCGGCCAAACGACCTGTAGAGTTGAGAAAACATATGATAGATATAGATCTATGCGTTTATACACGTTTACTCAAGTATATAGTATAGCCTTCCGTCTAATCTCGTATGAATGTGGAAAAGATGGCAGTAGGCGTATTGAATGAAAGCAGTTAAGAATTGAACGAGTAATTGGGTGGTCGTGTGAAAGTCGTTAGCGAGGACAGGACTCTACACGACCTATTAGAGGAAACGACTTTTTCGGCCAAACTACAAGTTCGGCCGTATTTTGCTTTCAGCCAATAGAAGCTACCAAGAATTTCTTATGGACAATACTCTAGTCGTTAGATAACTGCAACATGTTTACGTTTCGCTACAGCTACAACGCATTCTGTCAGTCGACGTCAGATCCAACAGAAGTGCACCTGATTGTGCAGCGCAAAGTAGCTATCATCGACTTTGTCCGATAACTGTAAACTTGTTGCAACCAGCAGTTATCGAACGTCTACTGCACAAAGAATTTCTCTTAGAAATTCAAAGAAATTCCTCAAAAATTCCAGGCATTTTTCCGTTGAAACCCGAAGATTTTATTATTGAAATCTTCATTTCAAATAACTTTCCGCGGAAATTCTAAAGAATTTTCCGTTGAAATTCCAGAAAATTTCAGAGGATTTCCCTTGAAAACTCCATATAGCCTCCCACGGATATTCTGAAGAATTTTCTGTTTAAACGATGACTATGTCAAAATAGTCGTTTCAACTATTGTAGCTAGACTGAGCAAGCCACCGTTAAAACACTCATTATACTACAACAGGAACGTTCCGAGGATATTCCGAACATCTTCCTGTAGAAGTTTGGAACAATTTCTAATGTAAATTCCGAAGAACCTTTGGCTGACAATCAAAATATTTTTCTTTTGAATTTCCAAAGAGCTTCTGTTGGTAATTCAAAAAAAAATCTCAAAACTTTGAAATAGTTCCCGTGGAAAATTCGAAAATAATTGCCGAATGAATATTTTGGAAAAACACAAAGATTTTTTTTAAAAATTTCGTCTGATTTTTCAGGCAAAATTCGAAAGATTCTTTTGTTAATGTCTCGAGAATATCCCGAAAAAAGTAAAAAAAATCTTAAAGAAACGTAATAAAAAAAATCGCCAAGCCGATTAACGCCGCCCCAGACAAAAATTTTGACCAAGGCCGCCGCTGTCGAATATCGGATCGGCGCACACCTCTAGGTCCAGGAACAAGTCTTCGTTGACTGTTGGGTAAAGACCCGTCACGAATCACCTAAAACTTTGGAAAATATCAGGCCACCCGCTCCAGAGACCAGACCGTTGGAGCCCTGTCGAAAGGATTAATTGAAATTTCTAGAAAGAAAGGTTTGGTTTCTCTGTAGCTCATTGGCCAGTGCCACAGTTTGGTTAAACGGACTTCGCAGCCTTATTCTATAC
The DNA here is from genome assembly GCF_024139115.2 of Armigeres subalbatus. NCBI lineage: Eukaryota > Metazoa > Arthropoda > Insecta > Diptera > Culicidae > Armigeres > Armigeres subalbatus. Next base: position 293,981 of record NW_026943741.1, read on the forward strand.
ACAGATCCGGCTATTTTCATTATTTCAGTAGTAGTAGTAGTGGCATCCACCGTAGAGACCTTGTGATTGGTTTCAACCTGGGATCGTTTGAACCAGGTCAAATGCTTATTGAAGTTCAGGTTCCCGTAAAAAAGTGACGCATAGCACTTTGAGAGCCTTTCGAGTTGGAGCTATTTTTATCTCAATGGGTAAACTACAACAAAATCGTGGAATATCAATCAAGACTTAATTTGAAAACATATCCAATGAACTGTCTGGTCTACCTTCTCTACCGAACAAAAAAAAAACACATTGATCTACTACAAGTTGAGTGAAGAACCTCGAAAATTTTGTCAACAAGTTTCGATTTAGAGCCCACAGCGCACAGCAGTACACGATTGGTTATGCGTTCGGAAAGATAGGCAGGTAAATGGCATAATATGGTAATTGGTTCGTCTGATCTGTAATGGAAATGAAGCCGCTTGTTATTGAGATATGACGAGCGACGGCGGATTGTCGAGATGCCAGAAGGAAGCGCAACGAGGTTTGTAAATCGGGTTGATGGATCAATCATGGCAGCGCGCTCCACAGTTGCTAATTTTGGCGATTGGCTCCTATAGGGATGGGTCTATTCTTCGTCTCACGGTCACAATTTTATCTTTTCTCGGAGGAAAAGATTGAAGAACCAATTTTGTCGTTTCTTTGCACTCCTCATTTCTGTACTTGATATTATAAATATGGCAGCTGACGGAACACTGACTCCTAATATGTATCTTTATAACCTCACTTACGTAAACTTAATCCTCGGCTAGTTTTTCACTTGTCGAGCCTAAAAGTTGGGCTTGACCGAACGAAGTTGAAAGCCATTGTGAGGCCTTGACTGCCAATCGGGGCTACGCGCGCGATGCAGTAAAGTCTGATTGTAATTAATGAGCGGTTTTGGCCTGTAGGTTAACGAAGATGGGGATGTGACCATTCATAGCTACATTTCAAATATTTGCGAGGTTATGTGAATGCGTTTGCTTTAAGACAAAAAAATGTTTCAACAATGAAGTGCTTACCGATTGAGTAGTAAAAGATTACCTGGAAATAAAGAGATAAAAACAGAGTAAATAATAGTTTGAAGTTGAATTGATGTATGGTGAAAGTAAAATACTTTCTAATTGAACTGTGAACTGAACTTTCAATGCTTTGTTTTTTTTTATGCTTGGATGTCCAAGTGGTAGTAAAAGGTAGTCCCCACCGAAGGGGCGGTTACCCTCCAATACCTTTTCCGAACTAAATCTATCACATGTTGTACATATGCATAATCAAGTTTCAGACATAGTAAGTAAAAGGTTATTATTTATTAGGTTTGAAGAATGATTAATTATATTAGTGTTCAATAATACAAAGCAAATTCATATAGAAATCAACTAGGATGAAACAGTGGCGATATAAAATCTATCACGCTTATGCAAAATATTGTTTTGATACTGACAGAGGGTTTAGTGTTGATCACTTTTCCGTAATCCTGTTTCCGAAAAATTGTTTTTGTAGATTTCGTCTGTCGGAATTAAATACAGAAAACTTTCCTGACAATAATAATGCGAATCCAACAAATCTGTCACTTCCAATGCGCAGTCTAATTGATACTATGAGTTTTCGAAGTACACTTTTTATCTTCATTGGGACCAGCCGCTTCATACTTTGGCAACCAATGCTTCAATGTAATGGAACTCGAAGCACACAAAACAACCACGTCCCGCGTTGAAACAAACATCAATTTTAATTACCGTGGAATTCCAGCTCCCGCAAAACCGATCCCTACAGGCGCGTGAGACATAACGAAAGCCCCGTCCATCGTCGACCATCAACGGCAAACCGTGTCGGAACAAAGTACTCACGACCCGAACCGGCGACGGCACGAGCTAACAACGAATCGCGATGGGTCCATGGGCAACACCGACCAACGACTTCAATAAATCAGCCCGAGAAATACTCAACCAAATTCCTTGAACGGCTCACCACAGCGCGCACCTCCGACCATCCTCGTTATTTGGCTTTCCCATTCTTTCGCCAAAACTTCGCAACAGCACTCCATCGTATTTTAACGCTTTTCGGTAATTAATTACATCCTTTCCGCTCGGTGAAGAGTACGCCAGTCATTCCTTAAAGGAGACCCACCCCAAAGCGTCGGAACGTTGGCACCTTCCCGCGTCTTCACGTTACTTTCGGCAGGCTTCGCCAGTTATTCAGCGCCTTTCTTTTTGTTTCATCTTTGTTCGTCGTCTTAGCATCAACGATGAGCGGGAGGTGAGGGGCAGAAAAGTTGATGGCATGCCGTGTAACTGTAACGTGCGAGGTCCCAAAAACGTGATAACAGGCGTTTCCGTACAAGTCTTTGTCTTCGTGTGCTTTAGTTGGTTGCCCTCCCTAACTCTTTGAAGTCACACCACCAGCTACAGGGCGTACTCCTTCGCGCCGTGCGCACGGCTTCACACACGAGTCAGGGACTTGTTGAGCAGTCACAGAAGTTCTTTCAACGACGTTAGACGCTTCCAAACGAACATTACGGTGGCCGCGCGCCGAAGGCATAGTTTCGGTTCTCCCACCACCACACGCTCCGAATGTTGACAAGCAGGAATTTCAGACATTTTCCGCAGCCTTCTGTCGCCTTCGGCTCCTTCGCTGCGGCTGGTGACTTGTTGATATGGTGAGAATTTTCTGTTTGTTGTTTCTGTATACTTCTCGTCGTCGTCATGTTCAATGAATTCTTACTTTTGCCTTCCTCTGCAAATTACACAACGGTTCAGATGCCAACCAAAACCAAAATGAACAGAATATTCATCTACTTCGCAGTTTTTTTCCTGAACCAGTTGCGTGGTTAAAGCTTTTTACTTGCACTGTTCAATAACACTAAATAATTAATACAAAAAAATCACATTTACTAGATTTTTTAGTAAACATTTTTCATCACAATTAGAGGATAATTGGAAAACTATTAAAATGTGGAAAATTGATTATTGCTTGACTCAAATCAGAGGGAATTACGGCATCAGAAGCTTTTGTTGTGTATTGTTTTCAGCTGGGGCAGAAGTGGGTATTCCTTTGACTAGAAGGGGGGGGGGGGATAGGTAAATTTTGAATCTTGAACAAGCATTTACCCGGGAAACGATGCTTGGTCGTTAGGCCGAATGAGAAAATGAGAAAAGAAAGAACGTAGTAGTAAAAAGGAAAAAGGTAATTGTAAGAAGGAAGCCAGAAGATGGAAGAAGGAAAAAATAAGAAGGAAGAAGGAAAAAAGAAGACAGAAGAAAGAAGTAAAGAGATTAAATTAGAAGGAAAAAAAAGAACGATAAAGAAAAAGGAAAGAATGAAGAATGAAGAAGGAAGATGGAGACGAAATTAAAATAAAGGAAAAAGAAAAAAAATAACAAGAACGTAGGAAGAATGAAGACGATAGAAGGGTGAAGAAAAGAAGAAAAAAAATGAAGAAGGGAGAAGCAAGCAGGAAGAAGTAAGCTGCAAAAAGGAAAAGGGAAGAAAGAAGAAGGAAGAAAGGAAACAAATGGAATAAGAGTGGAAATAATGAAGAAACAAGAAGTAAGAAAAAAGAAGGAAGAAGGAGGAAGAATAAAATAAAAAAAAATTAAAAAAGAAGAAGAGAAAGAAGGACGAAAGAAGGAAGAAAGAAGAAATAAGAAAGAAGGAAGGAAGAATAAATAAGGAAGAAGGAAGGAGGAAGTTGGTAGAAGGTAGGAGAAATTTAGAAACAACACTCAGGCTGGTTACCAATTATGAAGCTTACAGACTGGATGACTTGCTGGAAACGTTGATTCTCGTTGTTCTCTGGAGGTTTAAGTATGGTTGGTATTGATGATAACTGGAGTCCTGAAATGCCTGACCATAGCTATCTTGTGATTTAGCTGGTCATAAAGAAATTCATAGATGTTGACTCGGGTGAACCAAATCGTAGAGCCATCGTTTTCGTGTTTAACGGAAAAATTGGCCGAACCGAGGCACAGTTGGGAGAAACTTACCCATTTTTCCTAAAGGCAAAATCAGAAGTAATTGAGGGATGCGAGGCTGCGACATCATTGGACAGGGCGCATGCTGGAGTAAGTCCGTTAACCCGAATGGGGAATCGTGTTCCAATCATGTTCAACATGTTCAACAATCCGCTAATTTCGAAATGGTCCGAAATAGTCCACCACCCAAATAGTGTGAAAAGCGATTCCCAGCACCCCGCAGTGTCCCGGGATTCAATCAAAAGTCGTCGATTGGTGCGTAAATGCAAGTATGCCCTCCATGCAGGGGTGTTTGTGGTACTCACTTTGAAGTACCGCGATGGCGCTGGCGGAATCTGACAAGAGTAGAATTGGTCTATTCGATGGAGTGGTCGCAGCTGTGAAGATGACAGCCGCCTTGACAGTGAAAGCGTAGCATTGAACAGGCAGACTGTTGGAAACTTTCAAGTTACCCCTGGAGATTCTCGAATCTCGAACTGTAAACCGAACCGTCAGTGAATCTTGGATCGTATCCAGCGAACTCATTTTCTAACACCTCGGCTACTAATCAACGGAAAGGCATCCTACTTTCTCCTCTCCTAATTTGTTTACTACGGCCTCGAAGGAGCACTCTATGTCAGTGGATGCTCGCCACTGAGGGAGATCCGGCGGCCAGCGTGCGTAGAATTCGTAAGGGAGTAGAATTATATTTTCGCCGGAAGTTGCTGCAACAAAAGAGGTAGTCTAGCGGCAAAAAGCCCCGAAAAGGAAAAAACCTGCCTCCTAGCAGGTAGACAATGCCGCTGTAAGCCTGAAGCTATCCGTATGTATTGATTTACGTTTGCAATGAGAACCTGTGTTAGGTTCGATGGGCAAGGCAACTAAAATATGGAAGGAAAGTGAGCCCTCCATTGCTCGACACTGCAAGAATTTCGACCATCTTCCGATTGGAGAAAGTTGCTCTTTCAGCATTATGCTGGTGCCGGATATTCGATACCTGCTCCTGCAAGTGAATCCCCTATACATGAAGAATTTGTCGAAAAAAAAGGAATGGCTGAGAAACTTTCGAAAGAGTTCTAAAAATTTGTCGAAGGAATCTGTCGAAGGAAATTTGCCGAGGAAATTACCGAATAGTTTTCCGAGGGGACTGCAAAGAATTTACCAAAGAAATTACGAAGCACTTGCCAAGGATCCTCTGAAGAATTTGCTGAGTCAGTCCTGAAGAATTTCTCGAGGAAATTTGGAAGAATTTGCAGAGGAAACAATAAATTTGTTGAAGAAATTGCGAAGAATATGCAGAAGAAATTACTAAGAATTTTGTTTTAAAGATGTTTAATTTTGATATACACAGCTAAGTTTGCTATTTTAAGGTGATTTTTATGAGATATTGCGAAAAAGATTCGGCTTCCGGTGGGATTTGAACCCACACTATTCCATTAAGTACACGGACGTATTACCAATAATTATACAACAGCTCCCCTTGCCAGAAGTTGTTCCATAACCAGCTAATAACGATGGTCAATTACCCGTATCCATCTAATCTGCTGGATTACTAAGAATTTGTCGAGGAAATTTCCTGAGGAAAATGTAAAAGAATTTTCCGAGGTAATTGCGAACAGTTCACCAAAGAAATCCCGGAGAGGTTTGTCGAGGAACTTTCCGAGGAAATACAGAGCTGGAGCTGCTGAAGAATTTTTAGGGAGAACTTCGAAGCATTTTCCAAGAAAATTTGGTAAAACTTAGCAAAGAATATGCTGCAGAAATTTGAAAACAAAAGAAATCCGAAGAAATTGCCAAGGGTATTTCTAAGATTTTACGAAGAAGCTTTCGAATAAGTTTCCGAAGGTATTCCGAAAACATTCCTAAAAAAATTGAAATGAAGTCCTAAAAAATGTTCGAAAATTTACTAGAAATCAAATAAAATAAAATACTGCCACGTCAATTTACGCCACCGGCTAAAATGACTCCGCCGAGCAAAATGACGACAATAGCCGCCGTTGCGGACGATTTCTGGACCGGCGCACACCTCTAGTCGAAATGTCCAAGAAGACAGGGTCCGCATGCTATCCTTGCACGGAGCCGTTCTTAAAAACAACCCTCATGTTGGCGAAATCGGAACTGGTTTCGTAACCCGGATGAAAGACGTGCTGCCGATAGCCGAGCTTCCCATTTTCCTCGTCCTCCTCCGTCTCTTCCAGGAACCGCCAGGGACTTCGCTCTTCGGGATCGGTATGACATACCTCCTAGCCATGCCAGGCCTGGCTGAGCAGGTACAGGCAGATGGCTATCGGTAACAGTGGCAGATACTTAAGTAAGGCAAAGACTGCTTGTACGCCATAGTTATAAAAAGTTGCACGGGTGCCCAGTCAACTCTGCACAAACTCCATGTGTAGAAACGAAGCCCTAAACGCCCAATCCAAATCGTCCACAATGTCCTGAACATGCTTACTGCAAGTTTTGCAGGAACGACCCGATGTCGAGATCCAGAACATCCGGGTCAACTAGAACATTCTCTACGCCCAAGCCCGAAGAGAACTAGAACTTCGTACTGGCCCAAACCAAGTTTCTTCTTTTGCAAACTAGGTAAGTCCCAGCGAGAACTAGGAGGTGGTGACCTTGAAGAAGACTATAGAAGGACCTGGCGCCTGCAATTCTGTCGCCTTTGGTATGGAAGAGTAAATGGAACATTGCCTGCAGCTATCCAACGATAGAATCGCGGCTACTAGTTGTCGCTGTCGTGGCGACGAAATCGCTTACGTGTGGGGGAGATTTAAAAGACGTTGACAAAGCATTTCCGACCTCACATACACAGTGACCAAGATTCCGTAATCGTGATCACTCTCTTCCTGGTAACGATGGAGGATGTTTTTATCAAGTTTCTCAAAGGTATTCATACCTGGTGTACGCGAACAACATCCTTCTAATCGCGACGAAGAAACATCCCAAATCCATCCAGCGAAAGATCAAAGCTCCCGTCGTGTCTTCAACGATGTAGTCAGATGGGTTAAGTCCGCAGGCCAACATAAAAATGCGTCAGAGGATACGTCTGCATTTCAAACCACCAACTTCTCTCAGCATATCACCATCGTCATACGCACCAGAAAGCAATTGTTCGACAAGCATCAACATATTCAAATCTATCTCCCGACTATATGAGCGATCGTCTCACATGGTTACGAGTCGTCAATACCATCATCAAGAGCCGACTCCTCTACGGGTTGGATTCGACAAACATGAACCTTTCCGGCGGTCTCAAAGCACATACACCTAGATTCAACTGAGCATCAGGATTGACTCCTGACACTGACGGACGAAACATGCACTGAAGCTAGTATAGTACAAAGCCATCGCCGCCGTATGAGCACTGAGCCGCGATATCAACTGCAGCGTACTCGACTGAACGAACAACGCGCCCAGCAAACTGTGCCAAAAAAGCCTTCCCAAAATGGGCGACCTTCGTTGCTTAGTAGTAAGCAGCTGGTGGATGGTAGTCCCTCAAACAGATTGTTCCAAGAAAAAGGAGGCTCTGGAAAAATCTTTTCTGGGCTCAGGCCTAGTCCCTATTCAACAACCGAATCACGAACAAATACCCGGACTCCGAAATCATTTTAATGAACGGGTCAAAAGTCGAAGGAAGTATGGTCGGCATCTGATGACGTCGAAGGAGCTTCCTACCGTTTACCATACAACAGCTCGGTATTTTCAGCGGAAGCTGCGGCCATCCTCCACTCTCCAGGCCATGGCCCTACCCAGAACGAAGCACACTCTACTTGTTTCTGAATCGGCCAGTATGCTGAGGGCCCTGAAATCCACTACAGGTAATCTTCGATATAACGTACCCCGATATAACGTACGCTCGATATAACGTCACTCGATATAGCGTACATTTTTCCCGTTATAACGTACACTTTGAAAAATAATTTTAATTTGGGTAGTTATTACAAAATAATTTACTAAATCGTAATGATCATTTATGTAGGGATGGCATTATTGTATGGAGTTTAATTTTATCAGCTAGAGGCATTAATTACTGTTTTCCCTACTTTGCACTACCCTCAGAATTCTCCCGAGGTATTGGATGATATTGAGTTAATGAGGTTTTAGTGTCTAGTTGATATTAGTCGAAGTCAGAATTGATGACGGGTTGTTTTCAGGTCTAAGTCAGCTAATGTCGAGTGAAGTAATGGTATTGTGAATCCAGGCTTGAAATCTGTACCAGATTATTTTAAAATAATCCTAGAGGAAAGTTTCTGGAGAAGCTCCCAAAATAATTTCTGGCGAATTTTGTAGAGGAATTCCTGTAGGAAATTCTAAAAGAGTTCCAAAAAGAATCTCCGAATAAGTTCTTAAAAAAAAAAATCTGATTGAATTCATGAAGGGATTAAAAAAACCTGAATAAATTTTCGTAACGAATTCGTAAAGTAATTTCTGGAAGAATATTTTAAAGAATGTCCAATGGTATTTTTGAAGGAATGCTTAAAAGAATCTCCGAAGGAGTTTCTTGAATATATTTTCAAGCAATTCCTAAAGGTATTTAGGAAGGAACTCGAAATAGAATTTGCGAAGAAATTCCTAGATTTTTACAGGAATTCCTTCGAAATTCGTTCAGGAACTCCAGCAATTCACGGAAAGATTTCTCTAAAACATCATCTCGAAATGAATCCAGTAATTCCTTCGAAAATTCTTCCAGGATTTTTTTTCGGAATTTCCCTTACACATTAGGTCAATACTTTCACATCGTATTCTTTCTTTAATTTCTTTCAAGAAAATCCTAAGACCCGGACCCCCTTCGGAAACTCCTTGAGCAACACTTTTAGAAATCATCCCAGGAATTTCTCAAAAAATTCTAGAATAAAAGTGATGAGTGTTTCCGAGAAATTCTTGAAAATGTAGTCTAATGCGTTAATTGTTTGTAAATGGCAGGTAAAACTCGTCTCGTAGGTTTTCCCAGTACTTTAGCAACTACAGTAGAGCAGGGCATGATTAGCCTCCACCACCCTGTAAGACCGCATCCAACCACTCACCATAGCCCTCCAACCCAACACCAGAAGTACCTTCGTTAAGTAGCCATTAAGGGGTTGCGTAATTGGGTCGATACTATAAGACGAGGTCACTGACTTGAAAAAGGAGGTCATGAGCCTGGGATGCGGTCACTATTCCAAAGTATTTTGAAGCGAACAGATGTTACAAAGTTACCAAAGCTGGAGTAGAGAGAAAGTACTTGGGACAAAAAAAGGCGTTGAGGACAACCTCACGGTCTTTACGTTGAAAACCCCAGCAAGAACCGCCGTAATTCCCTAGTCCCGTAGTTGGCCTAATCCGGCATTGTTTCTGCTGATAGTCGATCGCTCTTCTTATTGGTCGAGTTGTAACGAAGCAAGAAGCGAGGAAGATCTCCAAGCCAACCGGCTATACCACCGGTAAGCCCGCACAGCCACCAAAGGAAGGAAGGAAAGAGTGGTGCAGTGCTGCGAGGAAGACCAGGGCTCTTAAGACAGGTTAACTATCAAATCGTCGGGAAACAACTTCGGAAATAAATTCAAAAATTATTTTTATATTCCTCCTCAATGTTTCTTCGAAAAGAATGAATTTTAAGAATTTCTTCAGAATCTACCTAATGAGTTCCTTCGGAATTCAAAACTTCTTCCTGGAATTCTTTAGGAAATTCTTCGAATCATTCATTTAGAAATATATTCACAAATTCCTTTTAAACAATATCCGGAAAAACCTTCCGAAACTCCTTTAGAAAGATCTACGGAAAATATTTTAGTAGTTCTTTCGGATATTCCTTAAAAAAACTCCTTTGGAGATTCGTTCTGAAATTCCTTTACAAATTCCTTCGGAAAATTATTAGAGGTTTGTAAATTCGCTTGGGAATTTCTTCGGAAGTTGCTTTTTTAGGAATTCATTGAGGAGTTCCTTCAGGAATTCCACCGAAAATCCCTATGGAGATTCTTTCGTAAATACCTAAGGAAATTTATTCAGAAATTCCTGTTAGCGTCAAACTTAATTTCTGAATTAAAATAAAACCCAGATTAATCCACCTAGCGTTGGTGATGCCTTTCTCGCAATTAGTTAAGACACCAACCTTATATGGGGCCTATATGGTTCGGTGTACCATTTTCTTCATAACTTTTATACGCAATGACCAATCGTTATCAAATTCATAGTGATCAACAAGGCTTTGTCCTCTGTCGAATAAAACTTCTTGCGAGAAAATCGGTTAAGGATTACTATACGAAAAGTTGTCTAATGTTTTCTTTAGATTTTGTGCACACACATTCACACACACATACACACGGACAGACAGACATGTGCTCAGTTCGTCGAGCTGAGTCGATTGGTATATAACACTATGGGTCTCAGAGGCTTCTATAAAAAGTTCGTTTTTGGAGTGAAATGATAGCCTTTCGGTACAACTTTGTTGTACGAGAAAGGCAAAAACCCAACTTAATTCACCGAGTAGTGATACTGCCTTTCTCGCATTTAGCCAAGACACCAACCTTATATGGTGCTAATATGGTTCGATGTACCATTTTCTTTATAACGTTTAAACGCAAAGATCAATCGTTCTCAAATTCAATAATGATCAACTAGGCTTTGCCCCCTGTCGAATGAAACTTGTTGCGAGGATATCGGTTGAGAATTACTATAAGAAAAGTTGTCTGATGTCAGCTTTTGTGCACACACATACACACGGACAGACAGACATATGCTCAGTTTGTCGATTGGTATATAACACTATGGGTCTCCGAGGTTGCTATAAAAAGTTGTTTTCGTAGTGAAATGATAGCCTTTCGGTACAACTTTGTTGTACGAGAAAGGCAAGAAGACGTTGATAAAAATTTGAAAAGATCAGGATTTTCTAACAAGTCCTCCAGACAGTCGTTTAGACCTTTGTCCAGCTATTATTTCAGATCTCTCTGCGAGACAATACTTTGGATATTCCTCAGTTCTTTTAGCAATTTTTCCGGAAATTTCTTCGGAAACTCCTATGGAGTTTTCTTCAGAATTTCCAAAATTTCTTTAAACGTTTCTCAGGGAATTCCTTTAGGATGTTTTTCGGTAATACACGCGTAAAATGCTTCGGAGAATTCTTTTGATTTTAGGCATTCCTTTGGGAAATAGTTTGGAAATACCGTTTGGAATTTCTTGGCATATCCCTTTGAGAAATCTTTTGACTTTTTCGTTGAAAATTCTATCAAAATTCCTATAAACAGTTTGTTGAAAATTCGTTCAAGGAAGTATTAGAATTTCTGGAAGAATACATCCAACAAAATATCGGATAGAATTCAGGTATTTTGTATGGTTTTATTTCAGAAAAGGATTCTTAAAGGAATCTCTGAAAAAAAATATCAAAGGAATTTCCTAAGAAAAAATCCTAAATTTTTTTTTGACTTTTATTTAGGAACTTCTCTAGAAATTCCATCGGAAATTTCGAATAAAATTGATCAAAATTGGCGTGATATCAGATTTTTTTTCAGAATAATGTTGGCGTATATAATTAAATATTTATGAACATATTCAATTTGGCGAGTCACGTGCCCCATCGTGCCCTAGTTTAAATCCACAAAAGATCGCGGATACTCAATAAATAAAACAAACGGTGCAACGAAAAGCTAGCCTTGTGTTTCCACGTTTCGATATAACGTACAATTCGATATAACGTACAAACTTGAAATCGATATGTACGTTATATCGAAGTTTACCTGTACCAGCAAACATCCCTACATACTTCAGCTATGTGTCAGTGTCAGCTTTCGTTGTACCATACTTCAAACAATAATTGCCCCTTAATCGAAGCTGCAGGAATTGCCAACGACATACAAACAGGATAATTGCCCTACGAAACAACATTCTGGACATGCAAAAGACAATAAACTTTCCGAAAGACATGTTTAAGAAAATCTAAATTCCCGGGTACTTATAACGACTTCGGACAATGACTTACAAACGACGAAACCGGAAAAAACGACAGACCCCCGAAACATAATAAAGGTTCTTTTAATGGAATCTAGCCAAAATTTTTAATTGGGGGGAAAGACGGCATTGGCAGATTTTGTTCTGTTATTGTCAGGGGGGTTTTTGTCGACCAAATTTTATGAAATTTGGCCACAATGTTCTTTGATATACAAAGAGTGTTTAGACCAAATTTGAGCATAGTCAGACATAGAAAACCCCCCTGCCAATAATAGAACAAAATCTGCCAAAGCCGTCATTCCCCCTAATTAACTGTAATATTTTTTTCCGTAATGGAATCTTATTACCACAGACAAACAGACGTAACTATTAGTAAAAATAATTAAAAAATACTCGCAGTCGAAATTTTTTTTTAAATAACGCCTTCTGTTGCACTCACATCTATGATATTTCGTTTCATAGCTTCTACAAACAACGCCTTAATTATCCACTTTTACGTCGACGTCAGCCCGCCTGCCTTAACAAATAAAGCCTTCAGCATTGCTACTATGGTGATGCTTTGGTGATGTCTATTGATTTACATTCATGATAATTAAAAAAGGCTTTCGACCAGCTAAAGTTCGAAGCATAACAATTAATTAGCAAATAATTTTACATAGGAAGAATTCCTAAATCGTTTGAAAACTAAAGCGATCGCATGCCGAAATAGAATTTGTTGCAATGTGTATAATCAATCAACGTGATTGAGAATATCACTAACTATCACTAACTGGTTAGTTCTGCTAGCTTTCTATATTTTCAAACTGCTTCATTTTTTGGAATTTAAACCGTCATCGGTTCTATAATCTTCAATGGGTCTAGCAGCACAGATAGAAAAAGTTGTTGAAATTTACTCGAAAGTAATGCACATAAAGGAATGCCAAAAAGCGTGTAAAATTAAACGATATTATCACCTGAATGTATGCAATTTGTATTGCATTATGTCACTATTTATACGAATAAGTGTCATAATGCTATGTAAATTGCATACATTTAGGGCAAACTTGTGGGAAAATATCCTTGTACGCTCAGAATAGTGTAATTTTCCACGTCTTTATTATTTACGCGCTGATTACTTTTCATTATTTTTTTCTGTGAGGGACTGGTTCAACGCTAACACTGACAGTTTGAGAGGCGGGGAACAGAATCATCCAGAAGGTTTCTTTTAACTTAGTTTTCCTGTTCTGAGGTGTTAATCCATTTTGTAGCTACTCTCAGATTATAAATACTGCTTTTCATTTGCACCCTGGAAGACTTCACCCTTAGTTTTTTTTCACCGGGCTCGGTTATCAGATTACCGATTTCTCAACAGCTGAGCACTCTCAGTAAAATAGTTCAGCCATTACCGAGATCTCGATTTATGATTTTTGGTGGCAAAATGTCAATAATTACTGAGCTGAATAGTTACGTAAGTTTCGGAAAAAAAATATGCCGAGTGATCTGCAAAACAAAAATAAAGTAATATCTTGTACGAATTTCGTTGTCTTATTTGCGAGATATTCTCGGGATACGCCGATCTTTCGGGATTTTTTTGTATAACTTGTGCCATTCCCCTCGTAACGGATATATCCTATAGGATAATTCAGAAAGATGAAACAGCGAAGGCGAATGCAGGTAGGTTTCCTTAATTATCCACCAGATCTAGCCAAATTAAAACATTTCTACTAAATTAAATATTAAACCACATAGCACATCACATGCATCATGACTATGACCCAACCAAGTCAAAAAATCGTTTTATTTCTGGTTACAGTTAAAGCGATTCCTAACCGAAAGCTAACCAAGCTCTCAACTAATAAACGCTCTCATCAAAATGACTGCTATGATGCAAAGTAAAGCGTTGCTTCAGTCGATTGATTTTCCAAGCGGCACTGCAGGCAGAATCGCGCGGAAAAATTCATAAACGATTGATTTATTTCGTTTGTTTGTCTGTGTTATTACAATTAGAAAAAAAAATTTTCGCTCATTTTACATTATTCATTGCGATTTGCATCTTAAACACAATCACTTTCTCCGGAGATGAGCCAGCCTCGGGCTGAAAGTCTCCTAAATAAAGACAAAAAAAAAAAAAACAATCACTTTCGGATTAATTATGATTGAAACGCGATAAAATGCCACCTAAAACTTTACGTTTACTGGGTGACGATTTGTTTTTAAATTTCAAAGCCTATTTTCTATTTCAATTGCTAAAAACCCAACTTATATTACCAAGTAGTGATAGTGATACTGATACTGCCTTTCTTGCATTTAGCCAAGACAACCTAATATGGGGCTAACATGTTTCGATATACCATTTCCTTCATAACTTTCAAACGCAATGGTCGATCGTTAGAAAATTTAAAAGTGATCAACTAGGCTTTGTCCCCTGTCGAATAAAACTTATTGCGATGAAATCGGTTGAGGAATAATATATAAAAAGTAGCCTGATTTTTTTTACATACGCACTCACACAGATTTAGAAAACTTAATATTTACTATTTATCCTTTTTGAACTCTTAAATAGTAATACTTATTTGCCATGGGATTTTTAAAACAATGTTTTTCACCATAATTTCAAGGCTAGTTTTACCGCAATTGTGCATAAAAAAATGTTCACGTTTTATCGTGTTATTCTTGGGTTTCAATGATTATCTAGATGAAAATCAATACAGGTATCAACATTGAGTATGTAAAACCTTTTCAAGCATGATTCGATTCGAAACCATTTTCAGGTGATTAGGTTCCAAATTTTAGTATGGAAACCGTAGAAACTCAACAAATCAAAGTGACATTCTATAACGTATAAATTATCCGTTTTTAATGGTCGTGTACTTCTTATCGCGGAATAAAAATTATAAAAAATGTTACTTAGGTCCTTTTGAAAAGTTAAGCGAGTATTTTTCATATTACGGTATCATGAACATTGATAGATACTGGTTCAATTGACTGAAGTTAATATAAAAAAAGTTGCGAATATAAATCGTTAAATAGTTAATTTTGGTTACGACTATTTGAAGGTGCATTGCTGTATTTACTTTTTCGGTTTGCAGTGACTGGTTCGCGGGGACATTAAGATGAAGATAAACAAAGCTTTTGCACTGCGTACTCCTATGTGCGACGCAATTTCGGGGTTTACATCCTCAATGCTTTTTTTGCCTAGATACAAAAAACTATTTACCATCAGTCTGAGACATTAACTACCTTAAAAGATAGGACTAACACTAATCTTGTGCAGAAAAGTTTGAAAATGTTGATGAAAAATATTGGAATATTTTGATTATCATTTTTGGGGGAAGCGTCGTTTGGCCGAAACCCATTTGGCTGAAAGTCATTTGTCCGGAAGGGTCGTTTGGCCGAAAGGGTCATTTGGCCGAAAAAGTCATTTGGCCAAATGGGTCGTTTGGCCGAAAGGATTGTTTGACCGAAAGGGTTATTTGGCCGAATATGAAATTTGGCCAAATAAGTTATTTGACCGAATGATGCATTTGAAAAGTGAGAAATTAAAAATGAAAAGAGACACGTCTTACTTCTCACTCTTCATTTTTTCTCTTCTCACTGTAAAAGGTGAGAAGCGCGAAATGAGTAGTGAGACGTCTAAGTACCCACTTCACACTACTCACTTTTCATAGTGAGTCTCACTTCTTACTCCTCATTTCTCATTTCTCGCTATAAAAAATAAATAAAACGTCTCGCTACTCACTTCGTGCTTCTCATTTTTTAACAGTGAGAAGTAAGAAATGGGGAATGAGAATTGAGAAATGAGGAATGAGAATTGAGACATCTCTTTTCTTACTCCTACTTTCTCATTTTTCAAATGATCAATTCGGCCAAATGTCTTATTCGCCCAAACGACATTTTCGGTCAAACGACCCTTTCTGTCAAATGACCCTTTCGGCCAAATGGCCCTTTCGGCCAAATGACCTTTTCGGCCAAATAAACCTTTCGGCCAAACGACCGTTTCGGCCAAATTACTTTCGGCTAGATTACCCTTTCGACCAAATGACCCTTTCGGCCTAATGGTTTGTTCGACCAAATGGTATATTCGGCCAAAGAACTTTCGGTCTAGTGGCATTCGGCCAAACGACCCTTCCCCCATTTTTGGGTGGCGCATATTGCCCAGCATCGCTCATTTTGGACGGAAATTCTCAATATTGGAACAAAAACATTTTGTTGCAATATAGTTTCCCCTATATTATTTATAAATCAATTACCCTGGACTCCCCCTCATTTATTGTTAACCCATGAGGTGGTGGATAAAAGTTATGATTCAAAACATCCCCTGGGCGAACAATCGTTTCCCTCGGAAGCTATGGTTGAAAATATTAAAAATACTGGAACTATTGTTTTGTTCAAAGAAAAATTTTGCCAATGTTGATTATCAGCTTTTCGTCTGATGATTACATTGTTGCAATTTTTCATGATTTCGCTTGGTCTTTTCCAATGCTCTGTAAAGGCATCACAACTAGGGTATCTGTTTCATTATTAATGACATGCTCCTATATCAATACCATTCGCAAAACAGGCAATTTAGGCTCAATAAGTGTCGTGTTTTGTTGTTATCCGGCGTGCTCACTGCTGGAAAAAATCACAAAAATGAGAAATAAAACAATTTGCGCACCAATTCTTTGTTTTCGAATGGTATTGATTTGGGTACATGTTATGAATTCAAGGAGCAGATCCCCTACTCTGTGGATTAATATATTTTTATTTTCGCTCTACCCTGAATTGGAAATGCATAACGACTCACGAGTGAGCGTTCCCTTCAAAGATAAACATTAATTTGCACTGGCAGGAAATGGAAAAATAAGACACGTTGTCCGGTCACCGTTGTGTTGTTGCTGCTGGATGATGCTTATGCTGCTGGCACAGTTTAATCCCTCTCCCGCTCGCCAAGGGACTGGACTGGGACGATAATGAAGACCGCCGTCGTCGACGAAAACTCTTTCTCAGAGGTACATATTATCATTTGTTTGGGTTTTCAAGCCCACTGGCAAAGGTTCAAACGTGAAAGAGAATCGTCCCAGGAAACCACAAATTATGATGCGATGAACCCCTTAATCTTCGGCAAACTGGATGTCTGGCGGTGGCGTAGGGTTTTGAGAATCCTACGGTCTCAAGCCAACAAATGATGGGATCAAAATTTTTGGCGGATTTTTCTGGGGTTTTAATAGCTATGTAGTCATTATTGCATAAAGGGACGGATTGACTTTCGGGAGGGTCCAATGTTGAAAATTTGTGGGATCTCCAAATATCTTGCAAATCACAAACTCTACCTAGTTCAAACCACGGCGATTGTGTTACGAATAGCATGACCCATTTGCATAGAACACAACTCTGGGAAATTCAACCGTCAATCGGGTTAAATCCAAATGTCACTTGAATCATAAGGTTCTCTCCTCCGCGTCACTACCGCCGCCGTAGACATCAGAGGTCGGTCCCGAAACAGGATAGGAATGAGTAAACTCAAACCAGCAATTGACCTGATTCTGTGAGCCGCGTCCCTGAGATGATCGCGCTCCATAAGTTTATGATCTTGTTTTACCCCTTTCCCAACCGTTTCGAATTGGAACCGCACTCGTGAGCGGGCGGCGGTGGAAACAATAACAATCATCATCGGGGCTCGGACGTGATGCTGATGTTGGTTGATGGACATTGGCGTTACTTACGAGGGAATCTGCCCCTTTTATTTTACTTTTTCAACCGTTTACTGTCATAACTCGGACCTTTGATGGATAGTTGATTTCACATAAGTTGTATGCTAAAAGGCTAACATTATTCGCAAAATTGGCTAAAATTATCCTATCTCGAAATGGTTATGATAAGGAAATTCATTCACATTGGAGTCATGAAATTTTAAAGAAGGTACATCCCGAAATATTAACATCCAGAACAATTAAAAAAAAAAGCCAAGCCTCTTCTAGTCACACCACTGCTGATGCAAAGCAAATGGACCGATATTGCCTGAACCAGAGTGGAAATCGAGATCGAGAACATATGTCTGTCTTTCTGCTGCGGGTCTACCGGGCAGCATCCCGAAACCACATCGCACAGAAAACGTACTGCAGCCAGTCGTAAACTTTCGTGTACTTTTCGCTCCGGTGCGTTTCCAGCGAGCTCGGCCTTCATTCTGTCTGCTGTCTGTGGCCGGGTGAGCAGTGCCACGAGGTGGGTTATTTGCATTGAAAAGAGGAAATTGAATCATAAAATTTATACCTTTAATGGAACAAATTCATAAATTTCATCCGCCCCATTTCACGCGCCCACCTCCCAGTCGTGTGCCCCGGTCTGGCAACATCGCGCCAAGTTACTTACGTTTTGGGAAATCCACCGAACGTGCTTGATTGTGTACATCTTGAGATAAAACGCCAGGTTCTTCTCGCCATTCTATTCAAATTTGACCATTCCTCACCGAAACGATTTGGCGAAGATAGACTTCATCAACTAGGAGCTAGCCCAAACATTGTTCGGAACCCGGGGGCTCGCGGGAGAAATTACAACAATGGACCGTTCCTAACTGTTGTTCGCGCGTTATCCCACCAGTTCGCGAGAGCTTTCAAAAGCGCTATAAACAAACAACAACAGCCGCCGCCCGCCGCATCAACAGCAGCAGCAGCAGGGGTCGAAGAGCATTGCACACTGTGTGTGTGTGGACGCAGCAGGGACCTAGATTTTAATTCCATGACTGAATTAGGTTGAGGTGCTCGAGCGCTTTGGAGAAGCGCCGCCATTAACCGACTAATGAGACAGCTGGAGAGATTTATGCGATGGGCCTCCGTGAGCGGGATGAATGGGTGGACTGCTGTGGATTTTGAACCGGGATTGATTGCTCATTGGAGACTACGATGCGGTGGTAGATTGGAGCTTTCGAGTAAGTGTGAGAAAAAACTTAATTCTTCTCAAAAAATATATGAAAAATGACAAAACCAATATGAATTTGTTCTGAGTATGATTTAGATTCCAGATTTGGATCTAATTTTAATTGAAATTGGATTGGATTTGGATTGCATATGGTGTGAATCAGGATTGAATCTAGATTAAAATTAGGTTGAATTGGATTGGATTTGGATTGGATTTGGATTGGATTTGGATTGGATTTGGATTGGATTTGGATTGGATTTGGATTGGATTTGGATTGGATTTGGATTGGATTTGGATTGGATTTGGATTGGATTTGGATTGGATTTGGTTGGATTGGATTTGGATTGGATTTGGATTGGTTTGGTTGGTTTGGATTGGTTTGGATTGGTTTGGATTGGTTTGGATTGGTTTGGATTGGTTTGGGATTGGTTTGGTTTGGGTTGGATTGGTTTGATTGGTTTGGATTGGTTTGGATTGGTTTGGTTGGTTTGGTTGGTTTGGATTGGTTTGGTTGGTTTGGATTGGTTTGGATTGGTTTGGTTGGTTGGTTTGGTTGGATTGGTTTGGATTGGTTTGGATTGGTTTGGATTGGTTTGGATTGGTTTGGATTGGTTTGGATTGGTTTGGATTGGTTTGGATTGGTTTGGATTGGTTTGGTTGGTTTGGATTGGTTTGGATTGGTTTGGGATTGGATTTGGTTGGTTTGGATTGGTTTGGATTGGTTTGGATTGGTTTGGATTGGTTTGGATTGGTTTGGATTGGTTTGGTTGGTTTGGATTGGTTTGGATTGGTTTGGATTGGTTTGGATTGGTTTGGATTGGTTTGGATTGGTTTGGATTGGTTTGGTTGGTTTGGATTGGTTTGGATTGGTTTGGGATTGGTTTGGTTGGTTTGGATTGGT
Source organism: Armigeres subalbatus (assembly GCF_024139115.2). NCBI lineage: Eukaryota > Metazoa > Arthropoda > Insecta > Diptera > Culicidae > Armigeres > Armigeres subalbatus. Next base: position 313,646 of record NW_026943741.1, read on the forward strand.
TTGGATTGGTTTGGTTGGTTTGGATTGGTTTGGATTGGTTTGGATTGGTTTGGATTGGTTTGGTTGGTTTGGATTGGTTTGGTTGGTTTGGGATTGGTTTGGATTGGTTTGGTTGGTTTGGATTGGTTTGGTTGGTTTGGATTGGTTTGGATTTGGTTTGGTTGGTTTGGATTGGTTTGGTTGGTTTGGTTTGGATTGGTTTGGATTGGTTTGGATTATGTTTGGATTGGTTTGGATTGGTTTGGTTGGTTTGGTTGGTTTGGATTGGATTTGGATTGGTTTGGTTGGTTTGGATTGGTTTGGAACAGGTTTGGATTGGATCTGGATTGGTTTGGATTCGATTTGATTGGTTTGAATTGGTTGGATTGGTTTGGATTGGTTTGGTTTGGATTGGTTTGGATTGGTTTGGATTGGTTTGGATTGGTTCGGATTGGTTTGGTTGGTTTGGATTGGTTTGGATTGGTTTGGTTGGTTTGGATTGGTTTGGATTGGGTTTGGATTGGTTTGTTTGGTTGGTTTGGATTGGTTTGGATTGGTTTGGATTGGTTTGGTTGGTTTGGATTGGTTTGGATTGGTTTGGTTGGTTTGGATTGGTTGGTTGGTTTGGATTGGATTTGGTTGGTTGGTTGGATTGGTTTGGATTGGTTGGTTGGATTGGTTTGGTTTGGTTTGGATTGGTTGGATTGGTTTGGATTGGTTTGGTTGGTTTGGTTGGTTTGGATTGGTTTGGATTGGTTTGGATTGGTTTGGATTGGTTTGGATTGGTTTGGATTGGTTTGGATTGGTTTGGATTGGTTTGGATTGGTTTGGATTGGTTTGGTTGGTTTGGATTGGTTTGGATTGGTTTGGATTGGTTTGGATTGGTTTGGATTGGATTTGGATTGGTTTGGATTGGTTTGGATTGGTTTGGATTGGATTTGGGATTGGTTTGGATTGGTTTGGATTGGTTTGGATTGGTTTGGATTGGTTTGGTTGGTTTGGATTGGATCTTGGTTGGTTTGGATTGGATTCGGATTGGTTTGGATTGGTTTGGATTGGTTTGGATTGGTTTGGATTGGTTTGGATTGGTTTGGATTGGTTTGGATTGGTTTGGTTGGATTTGGATTGGTTTGGATTGGTTTGGATTGGTTTGGTTGGATCTGGATTGGTTTGGATTGGTTCGGTTTGATTTGGATTGGTTTAAATTGGTTTGGATTGGTTTGGTTGGTTTGGATTGGTTTGGATTGGTTTGGATTGGTTTGGATTGGTTTGGTTGGTTTGGATTGGTTTGGATTGGTTTGGTTGGTTTGGATTGGTTCGGTTGGTTTGGATTGGTTTGGATTGGATGTTGGATTGGTTTGGATTGGTTTGGTTGGTTTGGATTGGTTTGGTTGGTTTGGATTGGTTTGGATTGGTTTGGATTGGTTGGATTTGGATTGGTTTGGATTGGTTTGGGATTGGTTTGGATTGGTTTGGTTGGTTTGGATTGGTTTGGATTGGTTTGGATTGGTTTGGTTGGTTTGGATTGGTTTGGTTGGTTTGGTTGGTTTGGTTGGTTTGGATTGGTTTGGATTGGTTTGGATTGGTTTGGTTGGTTTGGATTGGTTTGGTTGGTTTGGATTGGTTTGGATTGGTTTGGTTGGTTTGGTTGGTTTGGATTGGTTTGGTTGGTTTGGATTGGTTTGGATTGGTTTGGATTGGTTTGGATTGGTTTGGATTGGTTTGGATTGGATCTGGATTGGTTTGGTTGGTTCGGATTGGTTTGGATTGGTTTGGTTGGTTTGGATTGGTTTGGTTGGTTTGGATTGGTTTGGATTGGTTTGGATGGGTTTGGATTGGTTTGGTTGGTTTGGTTGGTTTGGATTGGTTTGGATTGTATTTGGATTGGATTTGGATTGGATTTGGATTGGATTTGGATTGGATTTGGATTGGATTTGGATTGGATCTGGATTGGATTTGGATTGGATTCGGATTGGATTTGGATTGGATTTTGATTTGGATTGGGTTGGATTTGGATTGGATTTGGATATGATTTGGATTAGGATTGGGTTGTTGCGACGGGTAAGGTATTGGATGTAGTCTGGATTTGGATCGAATTTAGATTGGATTTGGCAAACCATACAAACCTTGTGTTATTTTTTCAACTATGATTGGAGATTGTTAGCAGTTCGCTTCCGAATCTCTGACAGATAATAAATCGACTATAGCTTGCCATGCATTTAGGCAATTTAAAACTATCGTGCAAGGTGAAATGAATTATTGAAATGAATTGAAACTTTGAAAGAATAAAATTTCCATGTTTTAGTCAGTCTTTAGAATCTGATTATAGTGGAATGATTAATTCCATGAATACTGAAAATGTTCATTCCTCCCTCAGGTATATGGTCTGGAGATGAATTCATTTGGTAAGATTGTTTTAATTTATTTTAACTACATATGATCTTATTCTCTAGAACTTTATACGAGCTGGATTGGAATAATCTGGAAGTTTCGTTCATTAAAATATAATCCAATTTTTTATGAAAGCACAGCTAAGCGGGTCTTTTTGTAAGAAAAAGTGACTTCGCACTGGACATATAGCGCTTGACAGTCGAGTTTCAGTAGACCTTACACTTTCTTGTTCTCGGATACCAGCTTCAATCTTCTGGTAGAAGCTCTTCAAACGTTCGAAAGAAATAATCAAGATTTTTGAACGAGAAAGGCTTTCAAGTTTGTCAGGTCTCTTAAGGCCTGCCCCCAAAAAGAAAGCTCTTTTTTTTTGATTCTCTAAAAGGCGTTCGATTTCCACAAATGTTATGTTTTAAACACCGTGTTGCTTTCCGAATAGTATGACGCTTCCCTTACATACATTTTTTTATGTCTTTATTAGGGAGACTTTCAGTCCGAGGCTGGCTCGTCTCGATATTCAAATTATTCTAACGTCCAAAATAATTCATAAATATCCGGTACAAACCACTCGAGAAATGTCCGACATTCGTTCAATTCCCTAACGGCACATGTGTTCGCCGGTTTCCAAGAGATGTTTTGCAAAACATAAATCATCGGATTAATGTGTTCACTTCGGCTTGTTTGTCTTTTGCTTTATAGGAATGTCCCACTTGAAACATTGTCAGGAATATGAATGAATCAACAATCAACATATGCCGACCAAAAGTGTCGCACAGTCATACTACTTCTTGTTTCGGACATTCATTCCCAGTCGGTTGTGTCACTCGTCGGAAGTCGCTGAATGATTTATCTTGCTCGGTTCCCAGCACAGTTCCGAAATTGGTCTCCACGGCCTTAGTATCCACTAAATCGACTATAAGTGGCATCTATTCAAACTAATAACACCATCAGCTCTCCAGGCTGGAACCACTTTCCTCGAATGGGGCCCAATCAAGACCCAAATCGTGAACACCTCAAACTCATAATAACCATTAAATTGGTATCATCTTCGCAGCAGAGCTGTTCCCGAAGTCACCACTCGACAATTTACGGTTATGCTCAGTCGAACAGAAAGATCCCGTAAAACAAATTGCGGTGGCAGAAAAGTACCGCTTGTTGCCCGACTTCCCTCGTCATAGCGCCCTTGAGCTTTTCCATCCTTTCCAGATCTCTGGCGACGTGTTAATTATAAACAAATTTTATCGTCATAAAAATCACATTAAATAGATTTCCATTCCACACTTCTCTAACAGCCCGGAGGAAAGGGACAGTGTGTCTCACTACTTGTGTTCAGATAATCTCCAAAGGCAACCACCGCCAGCACCGCCGGAGTCTGCCGTAGAAAAGAAGCAGCATAACACTCAATCCGACCTCTTCTGCATACACCCCTTGGCCACCGTCGTCATCGTCACACCGCTTTCCTCGTATCTACATCATACAAGAGTTGCAATTTCCTCTCCCAGGAAAGACAAACAACTCATTCAATGGACCCCAACCCAACGCACTGAAACAGATACATGCAGGCAGACCAGGCGGGTCCCGAATGGGGCTGCAGTACCCAAGCGGTGTCTGTTCTTTGTCTTTCGAATTTCCTGTGTGTATGGCTCCCAGAGTCCCCAATCCCGTCTCTGTGGAATTGCTCCAGAATCAACCAACTAACTATAACTGTTAAATCGCTCCTTCCCACTGCAGCACCTCGGTTCCTTGGTCCTCTGTTTGGCCCACTCCGTTGTTGTTGGTTGAATGGTTGCCAAAGGAATCCTCCTGCACTCGATTCCGTCCGGAGACCGGGCTCTGTTCGTTCCGCTCTGGATTGCCTGGCCAAGCGTTTAATTAATTAATTAAAGAAAGATAAACACACAGAACTAAACTATGACGGAACAGAAGGCACCAGGGATACGGTGCTCGTTCGTTGGTTTGTTGGTCCGCCTCCGACCAGATGTGGCGTTGTCAAGGAGAAAAGTGAGAATCAGTCCGACGGCCAACCAACCAACCAAGCGTGGTGCTCTGATTTCGAGATTGTCGTTTTCTACACTTTTCAATGATGATTTTGCTTCGGTGCAGGGAGCGATGAAGGCCAGACGGCACCCAGGGAAGATAAGTGCACGGATCAGTTGCGGCATCATTACCCGGACGGTGGAAGTGGACAATTACATTGTGATCTGGTTAGAGGTGAACTAATGACGGTAATAATGCACTCCACTCGAGAGGGGCGCCATCGACGTTGATGATGATCCATGGGAGACCTGTTGAGGAAGTATTTGGAAATCTGAACTAGGTCCAGACCAATTATCCAAATTCTTGAAATTAGGTTCAATTTAAAAGGTTGTTGCATCCGACAGCAAACAACCTTAGTATGAAGAAAACGAGCCATAAAACGCATTCGAAAGCTTGAAATGTTAGTTCATAAAAATAAGGGATATTCAATTTGACATACGCATTTGTTAATAGTTGTCTTATCCGTTGACCGATGGCGCATTAATCGATGCTTCAACTCAAAACTAAAACTGACTTTCAAACAAAAGTACTTACGTGCTTCAATCCTAAATCAAGCAAGACAGAAAAAAAATCCAATCCATTCAAATCCCATCGAAATCCAATCCAAATCCAATCCAAATCCAATGCAAATCCAATCCAAATCCAATCCAAATCCAATCAATCAAATCAAACCAAGTCAAATCCAATCCCAAACCAATCCAAACCAATCCAAACCAATCCAAACCAATCCAGATCCAATCCAAATCCATCCAATCCAAATCCAATCCAAATCCAATCCAAACCAATCCAAACCAATCCAAACCAACCAAACCAATCCAATCAACCAAACCAATCCAAACCAATCCAAACCATCCAAATCCATCCAACCATCCAAACACAATCCAAACCAATCCAAACCAATCCAAACCAAACCAATCCAAATCCAATCCAAATCCCAATCCAATCCAAACCAATCCAAATCCAATCCAAACCAACCTGAATCCAATCCAACCAATCCAAACCAATCCAACCAATCCAAACCCAATCCAAATCCAGTCAAACCAATCCAAATCAAACCAATCCAATCAAATCCAACCAAACCAATCCAAACCAATCCAAACCAATCCAAATCCAATCCAAATCCAATCCAAACCAATCCAAATCCAACCAAACCAATCCAAACCAATCCAAATCCAATCCAAACCAATCCAAACCAATCCAAATCCAATCCAAACCAATCCAAACCAATCCAAATCCAATCCAAACCAACCAAACCAATCCAAATCAATCCAAATCCAATCCAAATCCAAACCAAACCAATCCAAATCCAAACCAATCCAAATCCAATCCAAACCAATCCAAACCAATCCAAATCCAATCCAAACCCAACCAATCCAAACCAATCCAACCAATCCAAATCCAATCCAAACCAATCCAAACCAATCCAAACGGTCAAAATCCAACCAAACCAATCCAAACCAATCCAAATCAACCAAATCAATCCAAACCAATCAACAAACCCAATCCAAATCAATCCAAATCCGTCAAACCAATCCAAATCCAATCCAAATCAATCCAATCCAAATCCAAACCAACCAGTCCAACCAAAGTCAATCCAAATAAATCAAATCCAATTCAAATTCAATCCAATCCAAATCCAATCAAGATCCAACCCAATCATAATCCAATCCAATCCAAATCCAATCCAAATCCAATCCAAATCCAATCCAAATCCAATCCAAATCCAAATCCAATCCAAATCCAATCCAATCCAAATCCAATCCAATCCAAATCCAATCCAAATCCAATCCAAATCCAATCCAAATCCAATCCAAATCCAATCCAATCCAAATCCAATCCAAATCCAATCCAAATCCAATCCAAACGTCAATCCAAAAACCAGTCCAAACCAAATCCAATCCAAATCAATCCAAACCAATCCGAATCCAACCAAATCGGTCCAAACCAACCAAACCAACCCAATCCAGATCCAATCCAAAGGTCCAAATCCAATCCAAATCCAAGTCCAGGTCAATCCAATCCAAGTCCAATCCAAACCAATCCAAATCCAATCCAATCCAATCCAGTCCAAGATCCAATCCCAATCCAATCCAGACCAAGTCCAATCCAACCAAACCAATCCAAATCCAGTCGATCCAATCCAATCCAAACCAATCCAAACCAATCCAGATCAGTCCAATCCAAATCCAATCCAGATCCAATCCAAATCAATCCAAACCAATCCAAACCAGGTCAGTCCAAGGTCCAATCCAAACCAATCCAGTCAATCAAACCAGTCCAAATCCAGTCCAAACCAATCCAAATCCAATCCAACCAATCCAAATCCAATCCAAATCCAATCCAAATCCAATCCAAATCCAATCCAAATCCAAACCAATCCAAGTCCAGTCCAAACCAATCGGTCCAAACCAGTCCAACCAACCAAATCCAATCCAAATCCAATCCAATCCAATCCAAATCCAATCAAATCCAATCCAAATCAATCAAATCAATCCAAATCAATCCAAATCAATCAAATCCAATCCAAATCCAATCAAATCAATCAAATCAATCCAAATCAATCAACCAATCCAAATCAATCCAAATCAAATCGAATCCAATTCAATCCAAATCAATCCAAATCAATCTAAATCAGCAAATCCAATCCAAATCCAATCCAAATCCAATCCAAATCCAATCCAAATCCAATCCAAATCCAATTCAAATCCAATCCAAATCCAATCCAAATCCAATCCAAATCATATCCAAATCCAATCCAATCCAAATCCAATCCAAATTCTTCATTGTCAACATATCCAACCTCTAAATCTGAAATCTTCAAACCTCAGTTCTCCAAAATACAAATTCTTTAATTATCCAATCTGTTAATTCCCATGCTCCAAATCAATAAATCTACGATCTTCAAATTTTCATTCTTCGAACGTCCAATCTTCAAATCTTCAAATCTTAATTTCCAAAATCTCTAATCCCCAATTTCCAAATTCTCAAATATACAAATCTTCAACCTCCAAATCTTCAATTTTTAATTTCCATTTTCCAAATCTCCAATCTACTATCTTGAAATCTGCAAATTTTTAAAGATTAATTTTCCAGATCACAAACACCACATCTCCCCATACTAAATCTCCATATCGCCAAAACCCAAATCTCCAAACACAAAATCTCCAAATTTTAAATCTCCAAATCTACACAATATCTAATCTCCATATCCACAATCTGCAAATCTCAAAACTCCATATCTCCAAACATCAAATCACCAAACTTAGAAACTCAAATCCACAAATCTCCAAATCTCCAATCTCAAAATCGCATATCTGCAGATCTCCAAACACCAAATTTCCAAATTCTGAAATCTCAAAATTCCTCAAATCTTCAAATCTTCGATCTTAAAATATCCAATTTCCACATCTCTAAATCTTCATTATGCACATCCAAATTGCCACCTCCAATCTTCAAATCTCAAATCTGCAAATTTACAATACATGGTCTCTAAATTTCCAATCTGCAAAACTCACATCTTCAAATCTGCACTCTTAAAATACCAATCTTTGAAGCTCAAGTCTCCAAATCTTCAATATCCAAATCTCCAATTTAACAATATCCGGATCTAAAGTTTGCAAATCTTCAATCTCCTAAACTTCAATATCTAAATCTCCTATCTACAAACCTCCAATCTTCAAATCTTCAATCTTCGAATCTCTAAATCTTCATTCTCTACATATCCAACCTTAAAATATAAAATTTTCATACCTAAATTCTCCAAATCTAAATTCTTTAAATATCCAATCTGCAAATACCCACCCATGCTCCAAATCTCTAAATCTACGATCTTCAAATCTTCATTCTTCAAAAATAACCAAATCTTTAATTTCCAATTCTTCAATTTTTAATCTCCAATCATCAAGTATCCAATCTACCATCTTAAAATCTCCAAACTCCTTATCTCCAATCTACCAATCTGCAAATCCACAATCTCAAAGTCTCCAATCTTCAAAATTCCAATCTTAAAATTTTCAAATATTCGCATCATCTTTAAATCTCTAATCTCCAAATCTCAAATCCCCAATATACAAATCCACAATATTTACATCTACTTGAAAGTAAGCTGAATTGGAATATCAATCTTGAAGAAGCATTTAGCAAAGCTACAAATATGTTTTGAGGATAAGTAAGGCACCGTTCGGTAAACAGTGGGGACCAAAGCCACAAACGATTCAATGGATCTACACGGCGATTGTGAAACCCACAAATCATATGCTGTGGTGGCCAAAAACAAAAGAATTTATGGCTCAGAAGAAAAACTTCAAAGATGAGCTACTCTTCCGACAACGGGCGCAATGAGAAGCACGCCAAATAAAGCGCTAGACGCTTTGCTCCATGTGCTTCCATTGGGTTAATTTATTCAATTAGAACCTGAGAAAAGTGCTTTGAGGATCAGAAGAATTTTAAATCTCTTCGAAGTTGACCTGAAAGGGCATCTTAGTATTCTAAACAAAATTAGTATCAACTCGTTCATCACAAGCAATAATGGCTGAATGAAGGGAAGATACAACTCCCATCGATGCTTTGATGTAATCAATCTTGAGTGCAGTATATGGACAAGTAGTGGACCAAATCTTCGCTTAGGAACAATTGTGTTCTACAACGACGGCTCAAAGTTGAACAATCAAGTCGGAGTAAGCGTGACAGGCACATTGCCAAATATATCAATTCCTATGAGCAAGTGGCCAACTGTTTTCCAAGTTGAAGTTCAGGCTATTCTGGAATGCTCTAATTTATGATTACGTCGAAATTACAAGCATTCAAATATTTGCATATAGTCAAGCAGCATTGAATGCCTTGAAATCAGCAACTTGTACGTCTGAAGTTGTTTGGGAATGTGGCTACAAACCTTGGCCTGTCGTAACAAAGTGAACCTGTATTGGGCTCCTGATAATTGTGGCATTGAAGGCAAAGAACAAGTTGATTTGCTGGCAAGACTGGGATCATATCGACAATATATAGGTCCCATAATGTGGTGTATCTGCGTGTGCTCTTAGAATGGAATTTAAGTCTTGTGAACATTCGAAAATATAGGACATTTGGAAGAATACTTTAGTTGCGAGACAATCGCAAAATCCTAGATCTTAGCACATATCCTATAGGTCTATAGGACCTATAGGTCTTGTTACAGATCATTGCCCGAGTCGATATCACTTGAAGCTGTTAGGAGCGTCTTTTATGCCATTGTCCGGCAATTTTTAGAAAAAAGATTTCAGTTCTTCCACATGGGGCTGATAGAACTCTCTTAAGTTTGGAGAACAAATACGGTAGTACGATTCATCAGAACCATAATACCGAATTGGAAAAGGCTGCCAGTCAAGGCCATGCGATTGCTCTAAATAGCAATAATTCGTCAACTTTACAAAGTTATATAAAATGGGGTATATATCACAAGAGAACTAACAAATGGTCGCAGTTATTGAAATATGCAACAAGGAGAAAACAATCTTCATATCTTCAATCTCCTAATCTTAATCTCCCAATCTTCAAATCTCCAATCTCTAGATATTAAATATCCGAATTCCCAATCTTCAAATCTTCAATCTCCACATCTCCAAATCTTTATTCTTCAAATTTCCGAATCTCCAAATCTTCAATCTCCAGATCAAGCATCTGCAAATATTCAATCCTTAAATTTTCAATCTGTTATCTTCAAGTATCGTATCCCTAAATCGCAAATCTCCAAATCTTCATACTCCAAATCATCAAATCTCCAATCTGCAAATTTTGCATTTTCAAGTTACCAATCTCCTGATCTCCAATGTACAAATCTCCAACCTATAAATCGCCAGCCTTTAATTTTTCAAATACCCATGTTACCAAACACCAAATCTTCTAACCTCAGATCTGCAAACCTTCAAATCTCTATTCTAAAATTCTAATCCAAATCTTCAATTTAAATATTCACACATATATTACAATGCGTACATGTGAACGCAAACAAATGGTAATTAATTGAATTATAGGATCAATCCCCTTGAAGGGCTGTTTTGACTATGCGCTTTTTCACAATATATTTTATAATAAATAATCCGTCTGTTTTGGCCTTTCTGATCATAGAATTTAAAAAAAGCGGAGCGATTCTACTTTTACTTTTTTTTAAGAATATTATTGACCAATTTTTGATTCCAACAATTATTATCCAAGAGGAACTTAAAGTCTACGGGCTGCAAAGCTTTTCTATGTTTTTAGTGTCTTGTAAACCTTGCTTTGCTTAATGCATACAATTTTTTCGAAGATCTGGAATCAATCAACTCATAAATTCTCTTCCGGTCGCATTCTAAACGCAATAATTTATGTCAATCACCACCAATCCACTTGCACCGCAGTCGACCACCTACAAAGTGCCCTACATGGTGCCGCATCAAATTCCCATCCCAAACTCTGGGCGGAAATGCTCTCCATCGCCTTGCAACATTACCGAACGATTGAATGGCAAACGATTCCTACGATGCTCAGCGCCACTTTGGCTCCACACGACGACCGTCAAATGTGACTTGACTGCCCTGCCGCGCGCCGGCTGACGGTGTGGTGAGAAAACGGCCTTTCGTGGTTTTCCGCATTTTTCACATCCCGCCAGAAAGGCGGAAAAAGTCTTTTGTGCATCCTTTGGCGTTTGTTGGACGTGCACTTGCGAAAATGTCGTTTTTGTCGTCTTTGACCGTTTTATGATCGGTGTCACGGCGACAAATGCATATTCGGCATTCATTCGAGTGGATACAAGCGGCAAAGAATGCCGATCGGATCCGTGTGTGCCATCATCGTCTATCGACGATACGACGACGACGACGGGGGTATGCGCAGCGAATCGGGAAGCAGTTCAAACCGAATTGGTTCCAGATGTTGGCGATTGACGAGGTTGGCGCCGGCTACGGATGGCGAAGTGCTTGTTTTCTTGTTGCCAGAGATGTTAGACGTGAAGACAAAGAAAATGTCTGCATTGCAAAGGAATTTAATTGGAATTTTCTCTCTGATATTTTATATTTTATATGTCGGGTCTTTTTGTCGTTTTCCAATAAAAAATTGTAAGGAGTCTTTAACTTCATGCTACACAATAGATAAAAAGACCCGATGGTATGAATTAAATGGGAAATAAAACCTGGCATCATTGTTTATGTATCCATTTCTAACAATCAATTGGCAGTTGATAGTTGCGTTATGGTCTCCGTCGCTGCGGTTCTATTTTTTATCATTTCATCATTCATGCACTCTGACGATACGGCGTTTTGTGATGTCTCTTACCATGTATCAGCAATTTGAATACCGAAATTTGGATGCCGTCTGGTCCTTAGGATGAAATGCCATTCCTGACCTTAGACGATGATGTCAGTATTGAAAACCAGATATACCTGGAACGAGAAGAAAGAGTTTAAAACTGATTATCATCTGAAAGATCAAACAAACATTTATTTTTTTTATCTGAAAAAGGTTCAAGTTTGAGAGCACTGTCAGCAGTTCCTATCTCGTTTACCATCCAAGCTGCAACTAACTGGAGCAGAAATGATTCGGTCAGTATCAAAGCGCTTATCGCAGCAAAGCTCCCTCTCACATTGAAATGTTCTTGCCCCGGTCCCACACAAGTTCATCATCGGCCAAACGAACCGAAACGAACCGACTGGTGATTAAAGACTATGTGTAAAACTACCGTTTTCTGTTGCTCCATAATCTCCCCTGAAGATGAAACACAGATAAAACGAGCAACTAGCCTGCCAACCCACCAACCTGGCTCCCGGCATATCTACGTCAATCCGTTTGCCGAGTTTCTATCCCACACTTCAATGACTACAGCGACGACGATGACGACGACGACGACGACGGCTCAACTCATCACACAGATTATCTACCGATGATGACTTCCACCCATGCAATTCTCCGTCTGGCCGATCCCCCGCCGGTAATCGGATCGGGCGCTGAAATCGAAGAGCAGCAACTCCGCCCCTTCACTCAGAACCCTTCAGCCGAAATCCATCAAACAGATCGCGTCCCACCGCTCCCCCAAGTTTCTCACCGTTTCTTAAAAATGTCCAAACTCAGGAGCCGGTACCAACAACCGGCCAGCCGGTTACGAGAGACTCCATTCCGAGGCGAAAGATCAAAAGCACTCACTTTGTGCACAGTATCGACCTGGTGTGGCGGCAGCCTTACTAGAGCACGTGCGTTCCTTTCCGTTAATGCTCTCGGTTGGCGATAGATACCCTATATTGGATAGAGTTATCCACTTGGACGCAATTCGATTCCATTCAAGTCGACTTGGCTCGTTCGCCTGTTGCTTCGTACGGTTCGGAAGAATTGCTTTCACTGGTGGGCTGCGTCAGAACAATGTAATCAACATTTTCGGCTAGCTGCTGCACTATGGGCAGACAGATGGACATAAACTAGAGAGGCATGCTCGTTTATAACCTATTCTAAAGAACGGTCTTAAAGTCTGAAATTAAGTTGCATATCGTTGATTTTTCGCAGATCACGTGAAAGAGCTAAATTAGCATCTAATCTTAGTGTTCTAGATGTACTTCCGAAGCTGTTAATTAAAATCTATCACAGTCATTTTGTGGCAGTCATAATGCCCTGAAAAATCAAGAACAATCTGTTGTCAGATTCAATTTGACATATATTTATGAAGGCGTAAGGAAGGAAGTGTTTTGAAAATCAAGGATGCTTCTCCAGAATACGTCAAACAAGTTTGTAAAACTTTTAATGCTTCCCAGATGGATCTTTTGAGAAGTTTGAAGGTGTAACTTAATTAAGGTTTTGAAGCTATTTTTCAATGTGTTTTAAACACACTCCGAAAACTATTCGCAAAAAATAGTTGGCATGTGTCAGAAGCTGCATTGCTTTTTTCGAAAGCTGTGCTGCCCCTATTCGCATAAGAGTCCCATGTCAGTTTTCTTCAACTTGAGAAATATGCCGTTGCATTTTCAAATCGACATGGGACTGTTATGCGAATCACGGCAGTGTGGCAGTTTGTTCATGGCTAAACAAATATAGAAGCTTGACACGATTTTTAACGAAACTTTTTCTTCACGAAGCTTGTGAAGCTTCTTTAGGAAGCTTGTAAAGCTTCTTTGGGAATCTTGTAAATCTTCTTTAGGAAGATTGAAAAGCTTCTTTAGGAAACATGGAAAGCTTCTTCGGGAAGCTTGGAAAGCTTCTTTAGGAAACTTGGATAGCTTCTTTCGGAAACTCGGAAAGCTTCTTTAGTAAGCTTGGAATTTTTTTAGGAAGTAAAGCTTGTAAAGCTTCTTTATGAAGCTTGTAAAGCTTCTTTAGGTAGCTTGTAAAGTTTCTTTCGGAAGCTTGTAAATCTTCTTTAGCTTCTTTATCTTCCTTCGGAAGTTTGATAAGCTTTTTTTTCGGAAGCTTGGAAAGCTTCTTTCGGAAGCTTGGAAAGCTTCTTTCGGAAGCTTGGAAAGCTTCTTTCGGAAGCTTGGAAAGCTTCTTTCGGAAGCATGGAAAGCTTCTTTCGGAAGCATGGAAAGCTTCTTCCGGAAGCTTGGTATTCTTTTTTCGGAAGCTGAAGAGGCTTTTTCCAGGCTTGGAAAGCTTCTTTTAGAACCTGGGAAAGCTTCTTTAAGAATTTGGGAAACCTTCTTTAAAAAGCTGGGTAAGCTTCTTTAAGAACCTGGGAAAGCTTCTTTAAGAAACTGGGAAAGTTTCTTTCGGAAGCTTGAAAAGCTTCTTTCGGAAATTTAAAAAAGCTTCTCTGGGAAGCTTGAGAAGCTTCTTTCGATAGCTTTTTGGTAGCTTGAAAAGCTCCTTTCGGAAGCTTGAAAAGCTTTTCTCGGAAGCTTGAAAAGCTTCTCTCGGAAGCTTGAAATGCTTTTTTCTCAAGCTTGAAAAGCTTCTTTCGGAAGCTTGGAAAGCTTCTTTGGGAAGTTATGAAAGCTTCTTTGGGAAGCTTGGAAAGCTTTTTTCGGAAGCTCGGAAAGCTAGTTTGGGAAGCTTGAAAAGCTTTTTCCGGAAGCTTGAAAAGCCTCTTTCGGAAGCTTGAAACTTGAAAAACTTCTTTCGGAAGCTGGGAAAGCTTCTTTAAGAACCTGGGAAAGCTTATTTAAGAAGCTGGGAAAGCTTCTTCCGCAAGCTAGAAAAACTTCTTTGGGAAGCTTGAAAAACTTCTTTCAGAACCTTGAAAAGCTTCTTTCGGTTCCTTTAAAAGCTTCTTTCGGAAGCTTGAAAAGCTTCTTTCGGAAGCTTGAAAAGCTTCCTTGGTTCCTTGAAAAGCTTGTTTCGGAAGCTTGAAAAGCTTCTTTCGAAAGCTTGAAAAGCTTTTATCGGAAGCTTGAAAAGCTTCTTCCGGAAGCTTGAAAAGCTTCTTCCGGAAGCTTGAAAAGCTTCTTTCGGAAGCTTGAAAAGCTCCTTTCGGAACCTCGAAAGGCTTCTTTCGGAAGCTTGAAAACCTTCTTTCGGAAGCGGAAAGTGTCTTTTTGAAGCTTCTTCTTTCAGGCTTGAAGCTTCTTTGGCAAGTTGAGAAAGTTTCTTTGGAAAGCTTGGAAAGCTTTCTTAAGAAGTTTGGAAAGCTACTTTGGGAAGCTTGGAAAGCTTATTTCGGAAACTGGGAAAGCTTATTCAAGAAGCTGGGAAAGCTTCTTTCAGAAGCTTAAAAAGCTTCTTTGGGAAGATTGAAAAGCTTCTTTCGTAAGCTTGAAAAGCTTCTTTCGGAAGTTTGAAAAGCTCCTTTCTCCTTTTGGAAGCTTGAAAAGCTTCTGGAAGCTTGAAAGCTGCTTTCAGGAAGCTTGAAAGCTTCAGGCTTGAAAGCTTCTTTCAGAAGCTTGAAAGCTTCTTTCAGAAGCAAAAGCTTACTTGGAAACTTGAAAACCTCTCTCGGAAGCTTGAAAAGCTTCTCCTGGAAGCTTGAAAAGCTTCTCTTGGAAGCTTGAGAAGCTTCTTTCGATAGCTTGAGAAGCTTCTTTCGATAGCTTGAAAAGCTTCTCTCGGAAGCTTGAAAAACTTCTTTCGGAAGCTTGAAATGCATTTTTCACAAGCTTGAAAAGATTCTTTCAGAAGCTAGGGAAGCTTCTTTGGGAAGTTAAAAAAGATTCTTTGGGAAGCTTGGAATGCTTTTTTCGGAAGCTCGGAAAGCTACTTTGGGAAGCTTGGAATGCTTCTTTCGGAAACTCGGAAAGCTCACTTAAGAAGCTGAGAAAGCTTCTTTCGGAGGCTTAAAAAACTTCTTTCGGAAGATTGAAAATCTTCTTTCGTGAATTTGAAAAGCTTTTTCGGAAGCTTGAAAATCTTTTTTCGGAAGCTTGAAAAGCTTTTTTCGGAAGCTTGAAAAGCTTCTTTCGGAAGCCTGAAAAGCTTCTTTCAGAAGCTTGAAAAACTTCATTCGGAAACTTGAAAAGCTCTTTCGGAAGCTTGAAAAGCTTCTCTCGGAAGCTTGATAGCTTCTCTCCGAAGCTTGAAAAGCTTCTTTCGGAAGCTTGAGAAGCTTCTTTCGATAGCTTGAAAAACTTCTCTCGGATGCTTGAAAAGCTTCTCTCGAAAGCTTGAAAAGCTTCTTTCGATAACTTGAAAAGCTTCTTTCGAAACTTGAAGCTGCTTTCGGTAGCAAAAAGCTTTCTTTCAGGAAGCTTGAAATGCTTTTCCCAAGCTTGAAAAGCTGCTCGGAAGCTTGGAAAGCTTCTTTCGGAAGATTGAAAGCTTCTTTCGGAAGTTTGAAAGCTTCTTTCAGGCTTGAAAAGCTTCTTTCAGGAACTCAGCTTCTTTCTGAAGCTGGGAGAGCTTCTTTCTGAAGCTGGGAAAGCTACTTTCGGAAGCTTGGAAAGCTTTTTTCGAAAGCTTGGAAAGCTTCTTTCGGAAGCTTGGAACGTTACTTTTGGAAGCTTGGAAAGCTTCTTTTAGAAGCTTGGAAAGCTTCTTTTAGAAGCTTGGAATTTTTTTCAGAAGCTTGGAAAGCTCCTTTAAGAAGCTTGTAAAGCTGCTTTAAGAAGCTTGGAAAGCTGCTTGTAGAAGCTTGGAAAGCTTCTTGTAGAAGGTTGGAAAGCTTCTTGTAGAAAGTTGGAAAGCTTCTTTTAGAAGCTTGGGAAGCTTCTTCTAGAAGCTTGGAAAGCTTCTTCAAAAGAAAAGCTTCTTTAGAAACCAGAAGCTTCTTTAAGAAGCTTGAAAACTTCTTAGAAGCTTAGAAAGCTTCTTTCGGAAGCTTGGAAAGCTTCTTTTAGAAGCTTGGAAAGCTTCTTTTAGAAGCTTGGAAAGCTTCTTTTAGAAGCTTGGAAAGCTTCTTTTAGAAGCTTGGAAAGCTTCTTTTAGAAGCTTGGAAAGCTTCTTTTAGAAGCTTGGAAAGCTTCTTTTAGAAGCTTGGAAAGCTTCTTTTAGAAGCTTGGAAAGCTTCTTTTAGAAGCTTGGAAAGCTTCTTTTAGAAGCTTGGAAAGCTTCTTTCTGAAGCTTGACAAGCTTTTTTTCTGAAGCTGAGAAAGCTTCTTTTTGAAACTGGAAAAGCTTCTTTCTGAAGCTGGGAAAGCTTCTTTCTGAAGCTGGGAGAGCTTCTTTCTGAAGCTGGGAAAGCTACTTTCGGAAGCTTGGAAAGCTTCTTTCTGAAGCTGAGAAGCTGCTTTCCAGAGCTGGGAAAACTTTTCTGGAAGCTGGGAGAAGCTTCTCAGAGCTTGGAAGCTGCTGAAGCTTGGAAGCTTCTTCCTGAAACTTGGAAGCTGCTCTGAGGCTTGGAAGCTAACCTGAAACTTGGAAGCTTCTTCCTGAGCTTGGAAGCTTCTCCTACAAGCTTAGGCTTCTTCCTGAAGCAGCTGCAAGCTTCTTCAGCCTGAAGCTTGGAAGCTTCTGCAAACTTGGAGAAGCTTCTTCCCTGGAGGCAGAGAAGCTTCTGCAAACTTGGGCTTCTTCCTGAGCTTGGAAGCTTCTTTACAAACTTGGAAGCTTCTTCCTGGAAGCTTGGAAGCTTCCTCCAGGCTTGGAAAGCTGGCTGCAGCTTGGAGGCTGGCTACAAGCTTGGAAGCTTCTTCCTGAAGCTTGGAAGCTTCTCCAAACAGAGCTCTGAAGCTTGGAAGCTTGGAAAGCTTCTCCTGAGCTTGGAGCTTCTTCCTGAAACTTGGCTTCTTCCTGCAAGCAGAGCTTCTTCCTGGAAGCTTGGAAAGCTTCTTCCTGAAGCTTAGAGCTTCTTCCTGAAACTTGGAAAGCTTCTTCCACCAAGCTTGAAGCTTCTTCCTGCAAGCTTGAAGCTTCTTCTGAAACTTGGAAAACTGCTTCTTCACAAGCTTGCTTCCTGCAAACTTGGAAGCTTGCTACAAGCTTGGAAGCTTCTTCCTGAAACTTAGAGCTTCTTCCTGAAGCTTGGAAGCTGCTTCCTGGAAGCTTAGGCTTCTGCAAACTTGGAAGCTTCTACAGAAGCAGCTTCTTCCTGAAGCTTAGGCTTCTTCCTGAAACTTGGAGAAGCTTCTTCACAAGCTTAGGCTTCTTCCTGAAGCTTGGAAGCTTCTTCCGCAAGCTTAGGCTTCTGAAGCTTAGGCTTCTTCCTGAAACCTGAAGCAAGCTTCTTCTGAAACTTGGAAAGCTCCCAGCAAACTTCACTTAGGCTTCCTGAAGCTTGGAAAGCTTCTTCCTGAAAGCTTGCTTCTGCAAAACTTGAGAAGCTTCTTCCTGAAACTTAGAAGCTTCTTCCTGAAACTTGAAGCTTCTTCCACAAGCTTAGAGCTTCTTCCTGAAGCTTGGAAGCTTACCTGAAGCTTGGAAAGCTTCTTCCAAACAGAGCTTCTGGAAAGCTGCTGCAAGCAACTTCTTCCTGAAACTTAGAGCTTCTTCCTGAAACTTGGCTGCAAGCTTAGGCTTCTTCCTGAAAGCTTGAGGCTTCTTCACAAGCTTAGGCTTCTTCCTGAAGCTTAGAAGCTTCTTCCAAAGCTTGGAAAGCTTCTTCTAGCTTAGAGCTTCTTCCTGAGCTTAGAAGCTTCTTCACAGAAGCTTAGAAGCTTCTTCCTGAAGCTTGAGCTGCTACAGAGCTTAGCTTCTTCCAAGCTTAGAGCTTCTTCTGAAGCAAGCTTCTACAAACTTGGAAGCTTCCTACAAACTTGGAGCTTCTTCCTGAAGCTTAAACTTCTTCCTGCTTAGAAAGCTTCTTCCTGACTTGAGCTTCTTACCAAACTTGCTTCTTCCTGAAGCTTGAAGCTTCTTCCTGAAACTTGGAAAGCTTCTTCACAAGAAGCTTGAAAGCTTCTTTCTGAAGCTTGGAAAGCTTCTTTCGTTATGAAAAGCTTCTTTCGGAAGATTGAAAAGCTTTTTCGGAAAGATTGAAAAGCATTTTTCAGGAAGCTTGAAAAGCTTCTTTCGGAAGCTTGAAAAGCTTTTTTCGGAAGCTTGAAAAGCTTCTTTCGGAAGCTTGAAAAGCTTCTTTCGGAAGCTTGAAAAGCTTCTTTCGGAAGCTTGAAAAGCTTTTTTCGGAAGCTTGGAGAGTTTCTTTTAGAAGCTTGAAAAGCTTCTTTCAGAAGCTTGAAAAGCTTAATTCGGAAACTTGAAAGCTTCTTTCGGAAGCTTGAAAAGCTTCAATCGCAAGCTTAGAAAGCTTCTTTCGGAAGCTTGGAAAGCTTCTTTCGGAAGCTTGAAAAGCTTCTTTCGGAAGCTTGAAAAGCTTCTTTCGGAAGCTTGAAAAGCTTCTTTCGGAAGCTTGAAAAGCTTCTTTCGGAAGCTTGAAAAGCTTCTTTCGGAAGCTTGGAAACTTTCAGGCTTGAAAACTTCTTTCAGGCTTGAAAAGCTTCTTCGGAAGCTTGAAAAGCTTCTTTCAGGCTTAGAAAGCTTCTTTCGGAAAATTTTGTTTCGGAAGCTTGAAAAGCATCTTGTGGAAGCTTGAAAAGCTTCTTTCGGAAGCTTGAAAAGCTTCTTTCGGAAGCTTGAAAAGCTTCTTTCGGAAGCTTGAAAAGCTTCTTTCGGAAGCTTGAAAAGCTTCTTTCGGAAGCTTGAAAAGCTTCTTTCGGAAGCTTGAAAAGCTTCTTTCGGAAGCTTGAAAAGCTTTTTTCGGAAAAGTTTCTTTCGAAAGCTTGAAAAGCTTCTTTCGGAAGCTTGAAAAGCTTCTTTCGGAAGCTTGAAAAGCTTCTTTAGGAAGCTTGGAAAGCTTCTTTAGGAAGCTTCTTTGGAAAGTTATGAAAGCTTCTTTGGGAAGGTTGTAAACTTTTTTGGAAGCTCAGAAAGTTTTTTTGGGAAGCTTGGAAAGCTTTTTTTGGAAGCTTGGAAAGCTTCTTTCGGAAGCGTTCTAAGCTTTTTTTAGAACATTGTAAAGCTTCGTTCGGAAGCTCAGGAAATTGCTTTCGAAAGCTTAAAAAGCTGCTTTCGGAAGCTCGGAAGCTTAGAAAGTTTTTTCGGAAGCTTAAAAAGCTTTTTAGGAAGCTTGGAGAGCTTCTTTAGGATGATTTAAAAGCATCTTTGGAAGCTACGAAAGCTTTTATCGGAAGTTTAGAAAGCTTTTTTCGAAAGCTAAGAAAGCTTTTTTGGTAAGCTTGGAAAGCTTCAAGAAGATTTAAAAGCATCTTTCGGAAGCTTGGAAAGCATTTTTCGGATGTTGGGAAAGCTTCTTTCGATAGCTTGGAAAGTTTTTTTTGACAGCTAGGAAAGATTCTTTTGGAAGTTTGCAAAGCTTGGAGCTCGGAAACCTTCTTCTGGATGATTGGGAAGCTTTTTTGGCAGATTGAGAAGCATTTTTCAGAAGCTTGGAAAGCTTGTTTCGGAATCTTGGAAAACTTTTTTTTGGGAGCTGGTGAGCTTCTTTCGGAATAGAGAAGTTTGGACGCTTGAAAGCTTTACTCTCAGAAGCTTGGAAATCTTCTCATAGAAAATGGAATGCTTCTCTTAGAAGCATGGAAAACTTCGTTCCGAATGTTGGACAGCTTCTCGAAGATGCTTGGAAAACTCCTCACATAGAATTGGAAATCTTCTTTCAGAAATTTGGATTCACCTTAAGTAAAAAACACGGTCTTTTAACAAAATCATAAATAAAAACGGGAACAGGAGTGCGTTCCAAATAGACATTAGTGTAGTACATCATTTACGTAAAATATTTTTCTGACTTTCCGCACTCACACCATTACGTAATTAGTTTACGGCATTGTATCTAGAAACTTTGTAATTCCTCTGTTTGCAAGAAACTTTTAAAATTTAGCGAAGAAGATGCTTATTAATCTTTCGTTTTTTCAGCAGTTAAGATTGCGTGACAAGACCGAGCAGCGTCGCTACAATAATCACCTTGTTTCATTGATGAATAAATTATTCAATAAGATTATGAAACTTTGATTGAGTTGAACTTTGTCAAGTTCTGGAAATTTGCATTTCAATCAAACTAAATATGATTAAAAAAATCAATACATTATTGATTAACGTTTTCTCGCATTATATTTTTCTTTTCGAAATTCTAATTTGGCCACGAATAAACCCTCACGGTGAAGATGTTCAATAGACATCAAGATATAGTTCAATCCAGACTATCAGATCCAGAGGACTGACGGTGCAGAACGGTCGAGAACCAGGTTGATCGAAATTGATTTTTACAGCTTTGTGTTTTGAAAACAGGCTGTTAGAAATCAATTTGGATGGGCTGAGCAGACAGAGTTTTTTTTTCGTCTGTGTCAAATGAGGATGGAGATGTGGAACCGAGTCGACCATGAACAGTTGAATGACAGATTTCCGAGATGACGGAGAATGGACACGATATGAACAATATATGAAGAAATATTCAAGTTGTTGATTGAGTCTGGCGATAAGAACTATGCTGTCGGACCATCGGCATTTCGTAATCAAATGCCAGTACATAAATTTCTTGAGAGCTCAATAGTCAGGGCTGCATTAAGGCCTGTGGGGGCCCGGCGCCAAACATTTTTGGGGGCCCCTGAATGTCCCCAAATATGTTACCAATGGGTAAAACTGGTTGGTTTTGTACGCAAGGTTTTGTGGGGGTCTGAGAGGTGGGCAGGGTCCCGGGATATTCGGCCCTGGATAATAGTAATGATTCACACCACTTTCATTAAACTATTTAAATATGCTACACTAGTAAAAAATTTATTGCATGTCGATGTCGAATGACAAAATTGTTATCATTGTGCTCAGAACCAAGCAAGAAGGCGAAACTAGTGAATATGGATTATCTGAGACTGCATTCTAATTACTTGTACGAGTGTCATTCTATCTACGAAACTTTTGTGTAATCGTAAAATTTTCCAAAATTTGCGTTGACTGTCACTCTTCCATTCCTTCAATCTGGACCCTCACCGGAGCATCAAATGTACATACTCACCAATCCATCGTCATCGTCGCGGAAGACTAGCTTCAGAGATCTATCGTCTACGAAAATCCGAGCAAACAGCTCAATTTCAACCTACTCGGTATCACATCAAAGTCGTTAGTCACCAGTAAAGCGTCAAATCACTTCCAAGTACCCTTTCCACCCTCCTCGAGCAAACTTGTACCACCGCTGCCTTTCGTGAGAGTTTCTGAACAGGGTGTACATCGCATAGGAGCATCGCCATCCAGCACGGACTTCGTCGTCTTCGCAGGCCCCCTTCTCCCCTACCAGCTGTTGTGCTCCCTCACCCAGTCGGTCTGGTTGGTGTGCCCCGATGATGCGCGAGGGGGATATCTTGTCGTCATAAAATCGATTACAAACTTGGTGCTTGCTGCTTGCTATTTACATAACAAGTTCAACAAGTGCCTCCTTGCTACTTGTTACTTGCTGCCCGACCGAAGCCGCTCAAGAGAGGAAGCAATGGCGAACCCCCTGCCCCGGCTCGGATGACGGTGGCATGGCAGCAAACCAGAGCACAACTTGATGACATGGTCGCGTGGAATCGATCGTTCAATTTATGGCCGGCTGTACTTGCCGAGAGTGTCGGACGAACAGTTTTAAACCGGTACCTTGCGTTGGCTGCTGGACGGGCCCGGGCGACCTACTCGGGCGTGCACTTGACAATCAACCACCGTCCTCAGGTTCGTTGGTCAGCGTGCGATAACGTGCAGGTCCAACGGTTCTTTTTCAGGGGAAAGGGATGGCGTGATTATGCAAGCTGCCTGCGAGATCTCGTACAAGAATGTCAATTCAGAGCGATGACAAATGACATTTAAGTTTGGGTTGTTCGATTGAATCTAAACACAGTTTTGTGCAATTAGACTGGACACGTTGTCTATGAGTTTGTAGTCACTGAGATTCTGATGTAATAAAAAATTTATCAAGTCCATCGCAGAATACAGAAATAAAACTCTTAAGGGTTTTATACATAAGGGTTTAAATAAGTCATTAATAACTTTGATGACTTTAATTAAAATTGTGAAATCAATCCAATAATTCACTGATCCAAATAGAGGCGACACTATTTATTTCGGTATTTAAAATTAAAGTCACCAAGAATGTAAAAATATAACAAAATCGAATCGCTATGGTACTCAAACTTCCAATTATTTGTCATCCCACACTGCGATGGGAAACAACCTTCACACAGCTTTACGTTTGCAGGACCCGGCAGTTAATGCGACTTTATCACTTCCCTGCTCAGCGATTCGTGCGAATCCTCTAATTTACTTATTCATGGAACGCATCGTCCTTCCGTGGGAGCTTCATCTGGGTAGATGGCCGGATGTGTCTTTTGGTAGGATTCTTGTCGTTGTCATTGTCGTCGTCGTCATCGTCGTGTAACATTCTATATTCATGAGTGGTGCGCATTAAGGTTTCTTTTTTTTCAATGCAAATAAACTCTATTTGACCGAAGTCACGAAACGGTTTGCGTGTGCGAACTTCTTTTGATGATTTGGATTCGGTGTCATTGCTGTAGAACAGTTGAAAGGAGATTTCCGCACAATGTTGGTGTGAATGAGTGAAGCGTTCACTCGCTTCTTGAAAACAGATAAGTTTTCAAAAACCAGGAACATGATCAAAATCGAAAACCCTTTAAAAAGTTTCAAAGCTCAGACAGTAATGCATTAACAGAGAACGATAGTAAATCTATACAAATAATCTACCAAAATCACCCAGAGATATAAAGTAAAAATAATGAAACTCATAGGGTTTTTTTAAACAAGCTGTTCATTTTTTTTGCATGACTGACTCGTTATTTATATTTGAAGCTTTTCATGCTTCAGAATGACGTTTTCCAAGCTTGAGGAAGAGGTTTCGAAGCTTCAGACAAAAGCATTCCAAGCTTCAGGAAGAAGTTTTCCAAGCTTCAGGGAGAAGCTTTTCAGTTTCAGGAAGAAACTTTCCAATTTTCTGTAAAAGGCTTTCCATGTTTCAAAAAGAAGCTTTCCAAGCTTCAGGAAGAAGCTTTCCAAGCTTCAGGAAGAAGCTTTCCAAGCCCAGGAAAAGCTTACTGAAGATTGGAAGCTCCACTGAAAGCTTCTTACTGACCATTCTTACTGAAGCACTTCCACTGAAGCTTGAGCTTCCACTTCCACTGGAAGCTCACTGAAGCTCTGAGCTTCCACTGAGAAGCTTTCCATCAGCTTCTCCCACTTCCACTTGGAAAGCTCCACTGAAGCTCAAGCTTCCAAGCTTCCCACTGGAAGCTTCCCACTGAAGCTTCTTCCTGGAAGCAAGCTTCTTCTGGAAGCAGGCTCTGAGCCTGGCTCTGAAGCCTGAGCTTCTTCCTGAAGCCTGCCTCCTGAAGCTTGGCTTCTCCTGAGCCTTGCTTCTCCTGAGCTTCTTCCTGAAGCTCCTGAGGCTCCTGAAGCTTGGAAAGCTCTTCCTGAAGCTTGGTGCTTCTTCCTGAGCTTCCTGGCTCCTCCTGAGCTTCCTCCTGAGCTCAAGCTCCTCCTGAAGCCTCTCCCAGAAGCTCTCCTGAAGCTTCTTCCTGGCTTCCTCCTGAGCTCAGCTCCTGAGCTTCTTCCTGAAGCTCAAGCTCTCCTGAAGCCTGCTCTCCCAGGCCTGGAGCCTGGCTGCCTCCTGGAGCTTCTGCTCCTGAGCCTGCTCTCCCAGCTAAGCTCTTCCTGAGCTTCTTCCTGAAGCTGCTCTCCCAGCTCCTTCCTGGCTTCTCCTGAAGCTTTGCTCCTCCTGAAGCTTGAAGGCTTCTTCCTGAAGCTTCTGCTTCTTCCTGAAGCTTGGAAAGCTTCTTCCTGAGCTTCTTCCTGAAGCTTGAGCTCCTCCCAGCCTTGGTGCTCCTGGAAGCTTCTGGAAGCTCCTCCCAAGCTTGGCTTCTCCTGAGCTCCTCCTGAAGCTGCTCTTCCTGGAAGCCTAGCCTCCTGAGCTTGCTCTGAAGCCTTGGCTGCTTCCACAAGCTTGGAAGCTTCTCCCAGCTTCCTTCCTCCTGAAGCTTGGAAGCTTCTTCCTGAAGCTTGAAGCTTCTTCCTGAAGCTCTGGAGCTTCTTCCTGAAACTTGGAAAGCTCTGCTTCTCCTTGAGCCTCCCGAAAGCTCTGCTTCGGCTGCTGCAAGCTTGGTGCTTCTTCCTAAGCTTCTCCTGGCTCTTCCTGAAGCTTCTTCCTGAAGCTTGGAAGCTTCTTCCTGAAGCTTGCAAGCTTGGCTGCCCAGGCTTCTTCCTGAAGCTTGGAAAGGCTTCTTCCTGAAGCAGAGCTTGCTTGCAAACTTGGAAGCTTCTTCCTGAAGCCTGAAGCTTCTGAGCCTCTCCTGAAGCTTAGAGCTTCCCTGAGCTTGAGCTCTTCCCTGAGCTCCTGAGCTCCACTCCTGAGAGCTTCTCCTCTCAAGCTTGGAAAGCTTCTTCCTGAAGCTTGAGCTTCCTGAAGCCTGAGCTCTTCCAGAGCTTGGCTTCTTCCTGAGCTTGGAAAGCTCTTCCTGAAGCTCTGAAAGCTTCTTCCTAGCTTGGAAAGGCTTCTTCCTGAAGCTTAGAAAGCTTCTTTGCAAGCTTGAAAGCTTCTTCCTTCTTATGTGAGAAGCTTCTCCCTGTGAGAAGCTTCTTAGCTTGGAGAAGCTTTCCAAGCTTCTGTGAGAAGCTTCTGCAAGCGCTACAGGAATAGCTTTCTGCTTCAGGAATTCTGTTGTAAAATGTCATTTGCATTTGTTTGTATAATTTTCCCAGAACTTTTTCAGAAGTTAGCTATCAATTCGAGATGCATGACGAACTTATAGCGCTTAAATGTGGCTACAACTTTGTTCAATCAAGACATTGGTGTAAATATGTAATCTGAGGCGTGGGAGGCAAAATGTCATTCAAATGACATTATGTCAAATGACACGTGACATTTTGGAGAGTTTTCACTCTCCAGCCTCAGATGTTATATTTAGAGCAATGTACCTTTGGACAAAAATATAGCCCTACTCAAGCGTCATGAGTACATCTAAAATTATGGAACAAATTTGGTTTCTAAAGAAAGTTATGAACAAATTAGTCAAATGACATGCAGATGACATTTTACATAAGCCTGGGAAGCTTAAGCTTTCAAGCTTCAGGAAGAAGCTTCCAAGCTTCTTGGAAGAAGCCTAAGTTCTGTGAAGGTGAAGAAGCTTCCAAGCTTCAGTGAAGAAGCCTAAGCTTCTGAGAAGCTTTCCAAGCTTCAAGAAGAAGCTTTCCAAGCTTCAAGAAGAAGCTTTCCAAGCTTCAAGAAGAAGCTTTCCAAGCTTCAAGAAGAAGCTTTCCAAGCTTCAAGAAGAAGCTTTCCAAGCTTCAAGAAGAAGCTTTCCAAGCTTCAAGAAGAAGCTTTTGCTTCCAGTAAGAAGCTTTCCAAGCTTTCAGCAAGAAGCTTCTAAGCTTCAGGAAGAAGCCCAAGCTTCCAGCCAGCTCCAAGTTTCTCCAGCAGCTCCAAGCTTCCAGGAAGCAGCCTCTGCTTCAGGAAGCAGCCTGAAAGAAGCCTCCAAGCTCAGCCAGCTTCTCCAAGCTTCCAAGCTTCAGAAGCTTTCCAAGCAGTAAGCCTACTAAGCTTCAGGAAGAAGCTTTCAAGAGCAAGAAGTTTGCTTCAGGAAGAAGCTCAAGCTTCAGGAAGAAGCTTCCAAGTTTCCCTGAAGCTTCAGGAAGAAGCTTCCAAGCTTCCTGAAGCTTTCAGAAAGCTCTCACAGAAGCTTCTGGAAAGCTTCTCACAGAAGCTTGGGCTTCTCACAGAAGGCTTTTCACAGAAACGAGCTTCTCACAGAAGCTTGGAAAGCTTCTCACAGAAGCTTGGAAAGTTTCTCACAAGAGCTTGGAAAGCTCACAGAAGCTTCTCTCATAAGCTTAGAAATCTTCTCACAAAACTTGGGAAGCTCTCACAGATGCTTGGGAAGCTTCTTATAGAAAAACTTTTTTGAGAGGCTTTCCAATTTTCTCAAAGTAATTTTCCAACCTTTCAAAATATGTTCTTTATGCTTCTGGAAGAATATTTCAAGCTTCTGTTAGGAGCTTCCCAAAATTCTGTGACATGCTTTCCAAGCCTCAGTGAGAAGCCTTTCAAGCTTCTGGGAGATGCTTTCCACGCTTTTCGGAAAAGCTTCTTAAGCTTTTGAGAGAAACTTATTTGGTATCCGGGGGGAATTTTCTAACCTCTGGGTGCAGCTTATTCAGCATTAGGAAGAAGATTTTAAAGCTTTTGCGAAAATCTTTTCATGCTTTTTGGAGAATCTTTTAAACCTGCTGAGAGAAGCTTCCCGAGCTTCGTAGAGAAGCTTTTTAAACTTTTGGGATACCTTTCAAGTTTCTTGAAGCAGCCTTTCAAACATCCGGCGGAAACCTTTCAAACTTTAGAGAGAATTTTTCCCAGCCCAATGGAAAAAAAATAAACACCTTCAAAAATATGTAGCAAACAATTAAAACCGTGCCTACTCGTAAAACAAGCTTTTATAGTTTATAGAAAATATTTCCTCACTATTAGAAAAATGTGAGTATTAGTACCAGTTTGATTATCAAAGTAATTTTTTACTCTTCCAGATGATGCTCTCTGTGTTTTCTGAGAGGAGAAGAATTCTCTTTTTTGTTTTGTTCAAATCGATTACTCTTGTGCTACTTTGGTTGAAGTTTGAGCAAAATCTACCGATGAGTTGAAAAAATCGCCATTCGGAATACTGTCCTTAGTATTCCGTCTTAGACATATTAATTTAACATTAGAATTGCGAAACCTTCAAAAACTCACCCGTACGGAAAATCACACATTTGATTTATGCCATAATCGGCCAACCGTAGGCTTCAATTAGCTTAAATTCTCCGTAACCGCATTGATCCATAGCAGAAAGGCTTAGCACAACAACAACAAAAAAACACTACTGCCTTCTTCTGTGTAGCTGCCTGATAGATTGCCGCTGCTGATCGACAGCTTCGTACACACATGTAGGTAGGTATCTATCACAACTGCCACGATCTAAACTATTGCACAACCTCGGCAACCATCAATCAACGGTCCCGGTGCGCATGTTTGAACATATATTAATCTGGAGCTTATTACTCGCACAAAAAATAATACACCGCCGCCGCCACCACCTAGCGAAATAACTGGTTGAGCAACCCTGCGCGCCCCGTGAGCCCCACTGACCGCTGCCGATTGTTTGGTGTGTCTTCGGCGGCGGTAACGCGAACCCAACGAACCGTTTCCCAGTTTTCGGTTTCATCATCATAGCACGGCGCAAATGCGCGGGAGTCCACCCAACTGGGAGCATCTTTTATTCAACAACCGTGGCCCAAGCTCTGCTTTTCATGTTGTTCTTACCTGGCGCGCCGAAAGGGGATGTAGTATTGCTGAAATCAATCTCGGAGCTCTCGAGGGGTTAAATAACTTAATCAATATCTTCAGCTAGAATTCATTAGCGTCGTTTTGTGGTCGTTTGTTGATAATGTCGTATGACAACGATTTTTTGTCAAGTGGATTAATCTATGTTTTCCGATTCCGAGGAAGACCCAAAGTCCTTTCAATTGGATGGACTTCTTCAGTGCTGGTTCCAATTCGCGCATGAAAGGGGCAATAGCATTCTGTTTATTTTCGATCTTCCGACATTGGGCGTCGAAAGATGTAATACATGAACAATGAATACTGTGGTATGGTTTACGAAAGCAGGGAACAGATTCGGTTTACTACGTGCCCTCATCCATATGTTATGAGATGGATGACTTTGCTCAACCAGGCGAAGTCTAACGGAGAAAGGGAAGCGGAGGAGGGAAATCGTTTATGCTTTACGCGTGTTCTACATCACTCCAGTTATCCATCTATCATCATCATCATCACCACCATTCGTGTTCACCATAGCCGTTGACGCTGTCTACGGAGTTGTTGAAACTAATCCGAACAAGCTACAATTTCTTATTCTCCAGCAGTGGCAATAGAAGTTTTTGAAGGAGACGCAATGCAGCCCTTTGATAGGAAATTACTCAAGTTCTCTCATGTGGAAAAAAATATTTGGCCTACACTTTCTATTAAATCCATGTTTATAGCTTTGTGTGCATTATTCATCGTAAATACAATGAACATTCAAACTAATAAACAAATCATTATTTTAACGAAACAAAAATTCAAAACTGCTTTGAATATTCTTGAAGTTTTTTTTTGCAGTTTAAGGAAGCTCAGGGTTTTTTTTCTGGATTCTGGATTACACTGTTTTGCGAAACATAGCTAACACTATCTGTTAAAACACAAATTGAGATTTTAGCGATCAAAAATGTCAACTGATTGCTAGCAATGCTTCCAGCCGACGCGTTTTAATAATAAATAGTGTATAATTTGTAACAAAAACTAATAAGGTGCAAATATGTATACAGAACGATAGTTGAGACTAGAATAAAAAAAGCAAAAAAATGCTTGGAAGCACTTTTGGAGTTGAAACATTAGAATTGATAACCATAAGACATATTTTGATATCATTATGAACCAGTTTGCTGATTGAAGTCACCTTTGATCGACCTTGTGAGAGTTCAATTCGCTCAGTTTTAATTTCAGGAAGCGAAAACGCTTAAAAAAGACCACAATGCGCCCATACAACAAATTTCATCAGGGCCAATGGTGACGCATTGAACTGCAGGATCGAATTCGGAGCAGCAATTCACAATAGAGTCGAACACCTCCTGCCGACATGTTATTCAACATCACAGCACGAAGCATTGCGACCTTTCAAGTCATACGAGTAATAATTCGATTAATCCGACATTTAAAGAGATAAGTCCACTCCTGCCCAGGATACACAAAACATTTATCTTACCTGTTGCACTGCCGAGTAATCGACCGCACAATTAAGACGTCGCAGCAGGTATCACAACATTCATAGAAACAAATTGCGTCAGCAAATGACATGCTACAATGGCGCACCGTACACAAATGTGCCTAATTTTCGTACTCAATCACTTGGAATCGATTGCCCTCCTCACCCCGTGCCATAAATGTCCAGTCAGCGTCAGCATTTGAAAGCGCGCGACGCAAGACGACCACCCGCCGCTGCCCGTTGGACGCCCGCTCGCGATGACCTTTTTTTCTCGATTGCCCAATCTGGGGGTTCAGCTTTCGTGCGCCCGGACAGCGCCAATGGGGACCAGGTGGGAGGTCGATAACATCAAAGTCATCATTCTCCATGCCCGAATCTAAGGCTACCAAATGTTCAAGCTGTATCGTTCAGAAGTTCAGCGGGTCTTAGCAAATTATCAATCTCGCTTCCAAACATCGCTCACCGCGCGGTTGCTGGACAGGGGCCGAGAAAGAACGAGAGGCCGAGATATCAATCATCTAATGAGAATCACTTTTCAACTCGAAAGGAAAGCGTTTTTTCGGTTCTCGCATTCAGCCCAAATACCAGTGCTGATTGATTCGACACAGAAGCAGTGGAAGAAATGAAGTTTGTGTTCGTTTTCATTCATCGATGAAGCCCGGTATATCTGAGCTAACATGTTATTGAAATTGCTCTCAAGAACGAACGAATGCCGACTTTGGGGTTCAGTCTAAAAAATATTCTTTAAGGACGGTGGAAAATTCAAAACTGTTCCGTAGTTCAATGAATTGTATATAAATGGTATGTATAATTAAAATTCATCACCATATGAAGTGAAAATGGATTCAGACGAATGAGAAGGGTTATTGAACGCATGTTCATTTTTTCTCGTTTCCAATTAAACTTTTCAATAATTCACTATGTGGAATGGAAAACTCAATTCGACGAAAGCACAAGTTCGTTTAGAAACATAGCACCACGTAGAATGGGAAAAAATATTCCACAGTCTAAACCAGCAACCCACAATTAATCACGCTACTACAAATTTGTTAGCAGTAGAACAAACCGTTCCTTCACAAGCTCTCAACTCCCTGAACAATTTCAGACAGCATCCCGGATCGTTTTCATTTAGGGTCGTACACATATTACGTAAGCACTTATGGGGGAGGGGGGTCTGTTGATATCTCACGCGCCAAATAAATAAAAAAATCTTTTGTATGGAAAAAAAGTTACATGGGGGGAGGGGGGTCGAAAAACCCAGAAAAATTGCTTACGTAATAAGTGTACGGCCCCTTAGCTCGCCCGTAAATCTGCAATTATATTTGCTGTGTTTCCGTCTCCATCCACCGCAATCCACATTAATTCAACCTAACTTGTTCCCTCGGGCAGCAAAACATCACGGCAGCACAGCCTCAGTGCCCGCAGTGACTAGGACTTCACCAAGGTTACATGTTCATTGTTTCCGGTGTCCGGTGCCGGACAGGAACATTTGGCGAAAAATGTGCGAAATGTTTGTGATACAAAAGTTATTTTATGCGGGAAAATATTTAGACCCAGTGGAACAATGTGGTTGTAACTCGTTCCTCTTACTGAGTATCGATGAAGCAGAAATGACGTTTACCCGCTTAGATGATGGTAATCAAACTCATATTGACGGTTTCGTGCAATACTGCAGCCAACCAGCAGCGGATGGCAGACTATTATACAGTTCTACAAAAACAAAACCTTTCGAAAAAAACCTTGCAGGATCTACAATGTTCTGAAAACTCACATGTGAATATGTACATTATGCGGAAGATATTAATTTGAAAAATGTATTGAAGGTAACCACTTTCCCTGAAACTCGAACCCACTACCCTCAGTAGACCCTCGATGGGACTCGAAATCAAGACCCTTGCAGAATCTTTAGGCGAGCTTGGGAGTAATATTGCTATCGCTGTTGCCTCATACGCAGGGGGTCGTGGGTTCTATTCCAGGTTCATCCCATTCCTCCTACTTTGTATTCTTTCTCTATATTTTTCATTTTCTAGCAATCGCTTGAACAGGAAATGGATTTCCATATACCATTTCCATTTCTGTCCTATACCTTCAAATTGACTATTCCAGCAGTAACTGTTAGAATTGAAAATGAACGGAAAACTCGTTTCCTATATCAAATTCGAATTCCACGAATTGCTTTCTCCTATAATATAAATGACAGCTTGTTAACCAAGTCGAACCTCAGCCCGTCAACCTAACCAAAATTCCGCATGAACTCGTGGCAAGTGCAAAGGTACTATTGGCTTGCAGTGGGCGAGTGATTGCATCATCATTTCCACCCCCTTCCCTTCATTGACTTGCATTCAGGCGTGGCAGGCACCAGTGTGATCTAACAAATGAGATCACCAATACTCTGTGCAAGAACAGCTGAACTGGTCATAATGGTGTAGCAGCTATCGACAGTCAATCAAGCTCAAGCTCAAGCTAAAAAAACCTTGCAAAATTTTTATAAAATTTTGGCAAACACAAATTTGGAAGATTTTATTTCAATCAATGTATTAAAGCTGACAATTTTGTATTATCAAAATACCAGTCTAAATAGACTGTTTTTGCTTCTTATTACAGCATTGCGAATGCCAAGATTTTGTACTAAAATTGTAAAATTTGTTTTTGAAAGTGACACAACTATTTTTTTTTATGGCACGAAAAATGGCATAAATCTTTATCTTATGTATGGTCGGGGTTCTGCCAGAACGCTTTTTCACTGTATTGTGATATTTTGTTCGCATAATAAACACGGAAATGATTTCATATCAATTTATACACAACTGTGTTGCAGGTAGATGTGTGCGGCGGTCCGAAAATTGGCAGTTACCAATAGTGATCATCTGGGCTTTGCCCCCTGTCGAATGAAACTTGCTTCGGGAAAATTGGTTGAGGATTTCTATATGAAAAGTAACCTGATGTTTTTCTTAGCTTCTGTGCACACACATACACACACACATACACACGGACAGACAGACATTTGCTCATCTCATCGAGCAGAGTCGTTTTGTATTGATTGCACCAAATGAAAATTATTAATCATAAAGTAAAATAAACGGAATACAAATCGTAAGGATCGCTTCTCAAGGTGCGTATTGAACTATTTGTAGTTCAGTCAATCAGTCTGCTTCAATTTAAATCATTAGTTATAAAATAGCTCTTCGAATCTTCGAACAAACCACTTATCGTTAGAACTTTTCTCAGGTTGAAATCGCTGATATTTTGCCTATCTGAGTAGTCACTATGCTACTACCCAAGCTGTTCCTGGGTGGACGTTAGACAAAAGAACAGCCAATTCAACAATGCTGTTCTTGTTCCTACAACTGGTCCTCTGCTAAAAAATCAACTTCATACTGATCGCACGCTTGCGATACCTATTCATACTGTTTTTCATTGTTGTGCTCCCTCTTCACTTTGTGCTTTAAATGTTTTACTTACTGATACATGCCAATCGACTCTTGTTCGGTGATTAAAAAGCTTTCTCGATTCTTCGAAAGCACATATAGAGAACCATTTGGTAGTACTTCTATTCCGTCTACAACGATCATTACTTAAGCGCATTATAACCGAATTACTTGTTATTTTGTACATGGTTAGTTTCTGTCGATATCTAGTGATGTACAAAAAATCAAGCCATTTGGTTGGAACGCGGTCGAGTTATGAACGTTGTGGACGGGAATAGGGGGTGCTGCCCAAATGGTCCCGCTCCCTATTGAATTTCTGTTAACACTAATAATTTTTCGTAATATTCCTGGAAACTCAAATGTGGATTTCAACAAAAAAATATCTCAATTTGAATGGAAAATAATTAGGATTTTCCACGGAAAATTTCAGAATTTCCATTGAAATTCTTTACAATTCATACGTGAAAAATTGAATTTTGCACCAGTTCTACCGGTAATTCGACCTAAAAAGTCGTTATCCCTCCTAACAGATCGATTGGCCGAAATGAACGTTTGACAGAAGTGGTCATTTGGCCCAACGAGTAATAATGACTAGTTCAGCTGAACGATATTCTCGGCCGTTTATCCATTCCGCTTAAATAATATTTTCGACCAGATTGGTTTTGACTTAACCATGTGTTCTGCTAGATGACATGTTTGGCCTTGTGGCATTCCTGTCGTTTGACCGAAAGGCAAAAAATCATTTGTTCGAATGCCACTTTGCCGAATAACACACTAAGCCAAAAGTCATCGAGCGAAACTTCATTTGGGCGAATTGAACGTACGAAATGGTTACAAGGTCAAAAATGTTATTTGGCCGAAAGTGACATTCAGCCAAAAAAGACATTCGGCCGAACTAGTAATCTGGGGAAAAAGGTGTTTGTTTTGATAGATCATTTGGATAAAAATGTCGTTGGGCCAAAATGGTCGTTTGACCGAACAGATCATTTAGACATTCACTTTGAAGCCAAAATATGTTATCAATATCATAAGAGATGTTCAATGTTGAGGAAACAACGTGCTTTTTCAAGATTCCAGCTAACAAGGTTGTTAGCTTGAGCTTGAGCTTGATTGACTGCTCGTAGTTGCTACTCCATTATGACCAGATCAGCTGTTCTTGCACAGGGAACCAACAGATGTTTGCTTGGGACTAGCACACATCTTCAATGTACAAGTACTGGTGATCTCATTTGTTAGGTCATACTGGCGCCTGCCACGTCAGAATGCAAGTCAATGTAGGGAAGGGGAGGAAGTGATGTTGCAATCACTGGCCCACTGCAGGCCGTTTGTACCTCTGCACTTGCCACGAGTTCATGCGGAATTTGTTGGAATTTCTGGGTTAGGTTGGAGAGGCAGAGGTCCGTCTTGGTTAACGAGCTGCCAATGTGATGGATAGGAGAATGATGGAATTTCTAGTTGGATGTAGGAAACGAGCTCTATAAGTTCATTTCCAATTCTAGCAGATTACTGTTAGAATACTCAAATTGAAGGTATAAGAATAGTAATGGAAACGATATGGAAGTCCATTTCCAGTTCGAGCGATTGCTAGAACATGAGAAATAAAGATAAAGATACAAAGTAGGAGAATGGAACGGAACTAGGATTGAACCCACGACCTCCTGCGTATGAGGCAGATGCAGTAGCCTTATGACTACCAAGCCCGCTTCGAAACAAGAGAGATCACGCACTGAACTGATTAATTTTATTACCGGCCGCGCAATGCAGAACACAATAATTCGGCCGACCGCGCGATCGTTCTGCTGTCCGAAACATGAGAGATCACGCACTGAACTCGATTCCAGCTAACAAGGTTGTTAGAGAGAAAAACGATGTTTCATGAGGAAACTTTTAGAAATAGGACATTTGCTTCTCAGCAGAAAAACAAATTCAACCGAGCTTTTCAATATTTCGTGTAATAAAAACATTTCCTTAACATTTTGTCAATATCGCTAACATGTTTATGAAAGGTAATCGGGGAAAATGTCAATAAAAATGCCCAAATACTGCTCCGATTCAATCCTAAATATGGTATTGGTGGTTTAATTATAATGAAAACAACAAAGCCCCTGGAGTTGACCAACTACCAGGAGAGCTGTTTAAACATGGTGGTGAAGCACTGGCTAGAGCGCTGCATTGGGTCATTACCAAGGTTTGGGAGGATGAGGTTCTGCTGCAGGAGTGGATGGAAGGTGTCGTGTGTCCCATCTACAAAAGGGCGATAAGCTGGATTGTAGCAACTACCGCGCAATCACATTGCTGAACGCCGCCTACAAGGTACTCTCCCAAATTTTATGCCGTCGACTAACACCAATTGCAAGAGAGTTCGTGGGGCAGTACCAGGCGGGATTTATTTTCTACCACAGACCAGGTGTTCGCCATACGTCAGGTATTGCAGAAATGCCGCGAATACAACGTGCCCACACATCATCTATTTATCGACTTCAAAGCCGCATATGATACAATCGATCGGGACCAGCTATGACAGCTAATGCACGAAAACGGATTTCCGGATAAACTGATACGGTTGATCAAGGCGACGATGGATCGGGTGATGTGCGTAGTTCGAGTTTCAGGGGCATTATCGAGTCCCTTCGAAACGCGTAGAGGGTTACGGCAAGGTGATGGTCTTTCGTGTCTGCTATTCAACATCGCTTTGGAGGGAGTAATATGAAGGGCAGGGATTGACACGAGTGGTAATGATTTTCACGAAGTCCGTCCAGTTATTTGGTTTCGCCGACGACATTGATATCATGGCACGTAACTTTGAGAGGATGGAGGAAGCCTACATCAGACTGAAAAGCGAAGCTAAACGGATTGGACTAGTCATCAACACGTCGAAGACGAAGTACATGATAGGAAGAGGCTCAAGAGAGGTCAATGTGAGCCACCCACCACGAGTTTCTATCGGTGGTGACGAAATCGAAGTGGTTGAAGAATTCGTGTACTTGGGCTCACTGGTGACCGCCGATAAAGATACCAGCAGAGAAATTCGAGACGCATAGTGGCTGGAAATCGTACGTACTTTGACTCCGCAAGACGCTTCGATCGAATAGAGTTCGCCGCCGTACCAAACTGACTATCTACAAAACGCTTATAAGACCGGTAGTTCTCTACGGACACGAGACCTGGACGATGCTCGTGGAGGACCAACGCGCACTGGGAGTTTTCGAAAGGAAAGTGTTGAGTACCATCTATGGTGGGTTGCAGATGGCGGACGGTACGTGGAGGAGGCGAATGAACCACGAGTTGCATCAGCTGTTGGGAGAACCAGGTGGAGGACGACTTGCGGACCCTCCGCAGACTGCGTGGTTGGCGAAGTGCAGCCATGAACCGAGCTGAATGGAGAAGTCTTTTATGTGCAGCACAGGCCACTACGGCCTTAGTCTGATGATAAATAAATAAAATATGAATTAGCCATGAAATGAAAGGATGCTTTTGACGGTTGTGTTTCAATTTTTTGACTATTATCGGCTCTTTCAGTCTTATAGCAGCTAAAACGTTATTGCGTCTATTTTCCGATGTTTCGGTGTATATTTCACCTTCTTCAGGGATTTGGAGGCTACGTGTTGTTGAGATTCCACCCGGATAGGACACACACATACACAACAAAACGTAGCCTCTTAATTCCTGAAGAAGGTGAAATATACATCGAATCGTCAGAAAATAGACGCAATAACGTTTTAGCTGCTTTATAAGACTGAAAGAGCCGATAATAGTCAAACGAAAAAAACATGAAATGAAAGATATAACCTCAGTCGAGACCGGCGTTTGGAAGTAAGCGCTTGCAATATCAATCAAAAGGTGTCAAAATACATTTTAGCGTACAAGTAAATTACATTTGAACACGTTATATAATTATAGAAACAATTATTTAGATAAGACAATGGTTTAGATAAGGGCTGCCCAACGTAAGGCCCGCGGACTGGATGCAACTCTGTCTCCATTTTTTGTGGTCGTGGCGTGTAAGAAAAAATACTTCATAAGCGGCCCGATAACTTATTTATCTGGCTCGAGAAGCTTCTTCTTATTACTTATTTATTAATAGTGAAAGTTATTGGCACGTCAAATGCTGGGTAAAGCGCATTGGCGTAACTAATAAAAATTTTAGGGGGCTAACTTTTTAAACTTTTCTATGTTAACACTCATAACATAGAGAGTTAAACATTTTCGCTCGATGCAACTGATGTATATTGTTGGTCTACCAGATATCAATGCAATGGACGACTTAAATATTTGAAATGATGTTCATCGTCGCTCCGCTTTGTTACAAAAATCTATAAATCTCGTAGGATTCCTAAAATCCTTGATAGGTCCAGAAAACCATGGGTGTTGCGCTCGCTGTAAATAGAATGTGAAGCACGATCCTGATTTTAAAGGATTTTTGATTTGCTTTGAACCTAGAATACATTATAAATTAAATATTGAATAAATCAGTTAGTTAAACTCTTTTCGCCAGCTGTGGCCTGACAATTCCTACGAGCTTTAAAACGGCAATCTGGTCACAACAAACTAACCTTTCTTTTCTGTTAGAATAACTTCTAGGATGATTTGAAAAATCAGTTTTACATCCCAATACAACTTATTGGTCGTTAATTTTCAATTTAGTTAAAAAAATTGCAACAAATTAACAAGTTAACAGATAGGAACATTCAATACATCTTTTCTCTCAGTAGGTCTGTTTCACGCCTACTGAGACATTTTCACTGGTTTCATTGCTGCAGCGACAATATGAGTTTAGAGAATTAAATAGTATGCGGAGTTTCTAAAATTCATCCGAAAGAATACAAAGTTCTTTCTTATTCAACTTTTAGTTACCTCTACTTGAAATCTAAGAGTTTTACCGAACTTTTCTCAAGAAGCCTACAGTGATAATTAAAATGCGCTGCAGCTTTAAGGATTGGTATTAGTTAGGAAGGTTAAGATCATACACTCGATTTAGATAACAATTACTCACAAAACCCTGGAAAAACTTGACAATCTGAAGGAATTGTTCATTATCCATTAAGTACCTACTTGTAATACTAATAAGTAATATATTTTTAATTTACTTGTTGATGAGGTATTTTCTTTGGTATTTCATAAGTTATAACGTGTTTTGAGGGGTCCAGATTATGTCGTGAGCAAGCCTTATAACAATTGCTCGAAGTTCGAATACTTGAGCGGATAGATTGCTTTAGTGTTTCGAAGAGAGGGATTGGCTAATGAAGTCAATCCTTGCTCTGCATTTACACCCGTATATAATCAGTGGAATACTTATACAAAGTAACAAATTTTCTAGGGGGGGCTAGCCAGATCCTAAGTGGGGCTATAGCCCCTAGCCCCCTGTAGTTACGCCAATGGTAAAGCGTACCATTGGTACTTCGCATACCTGTAGGAATAAAATAGACCCCATCTCGCGGTCCTTAGCCTCTTACCTAGCAACTCCTATCCCTACCTTCTCGTGGGGCTAGCCGGGATAGGGCAACCTTAGGGAAGATCGGGTAAAGGGGTTTGCTCCTCTTCGGAGATGCAAATCTTACTGAGCGTATGTTCTCCATGTCAGGATCGGCTCACAACAGCGTCTGTTCCCCATGTTAGAGCGGCTGATCATCTTCCAAGTGCCAAGTGCCATGAAACTGTGCACCATGCTCCACCTGGACTAAGGAGGAATGGTCCTCCCGAAATTTAGGGGTTTGGTGTCAGGCCCTGCACGCCAGCCTTTAAAACCATAAGCAATGAACAATCAACAAGAGAGTACGGACCGGAAACATCGGCGAAGACCACGGCGATGAAAACGAACTAGAGACTGAAATCTCGGTTCGCGGTACTGCAAATCTCTTAACTTCATCGGAAGCACACGCATACTCGCCGATGTGCTTAAGGACCACGAATTCGGCATCATCGCTCTGCAGGAGGTTTGATGGAAGAGATCAATGGTGCGAACGTTTAGTGGTAATCATATCATATATCAGAGCTGCGGCAATACAAACGACCTGGAAACAGCTTTCATAGTGATGGGCGATATGCAAAGGCGTGTGATCGGGTGGTGGCTGATCAATGAAAGAATGTGCAGGTTGAGGATCAAAGGCCGGTTCTTCAACTTCAGCATCATCAACGTCCATAGCCGACACTCCGGAAGCACTGATGACGATATGGACGCATACTACGCGCAGCTGAAACGTGAGTACGATAACTTCCCAAGCCACGACGTCAATATCATCATAGGAAATTTGAACGCTCAGGTTGGCCAAGAGAAGGAGTTTAGACCGACTATTAGGAAGTTCAGCGCCTACCGGCTGAAAAACGAAAACGGCCTACGACTAATTGATTTCGCCGCCACCAAGAATATGGCCATTCGCAGCACCTACTTCTAACACAGCCTCCCGTATCGGTACACCTGGAGATCACCACTGTAGACAGAATCACAAATCGATTACGTTCTGACTGATGGACGGCACTACTCCGATATTGTCGACGTCAGGACATATCGTGACGTCAAAATCGACTCTGATCACTATCTGGTGAAGGATAAACTGCGCCCAAAATTAACCGCAATCAACAATGTTCGGTACCGACGGCCGCCCGGTACGACCAAGAGTGACTGAAGTAACCTGATGTCGCCACTGTATACGCGCAGCATCTCGAGGCATCGTTGCCGGAAGAGGGTGAGCTTGTTGGGCCCCTCTTGAGGACTGCTGGAATAGAGTCAAAGCAGCAATTTACGACGCAGTGGAGAACAACGTCGGGTATGTGAGACAAAGTCGATGGAACGATTGGTTCGACGAAGAGTGCAGACAGATTCTGGAGGAGAAGAACGCAGCGCGGGCGGTTGCGCTACAGCAAGGTACCCAGCAGAAGGTGGAACATTATAGACGGAAGCGGCAGCAGACCCGCCTTTTTCAAGAGAAGAAACGCCGTCTTGAACAAGTGAAGTGCAACGAGATGAAACAGCTGCGCTGTTCTCAAGAAACACGCAAGTTCTACCAGAAACTCAACGCATTCCGCAAAGGTTTCGTGCCACGAACCGAAATGTGCAGGGATAAGGATGGAAGTATCTTGCCGGACGAACGTGTGGTGATCGAAAGGTGGGAGCAGCACTACGAGGAACTTTTGAATGGCGCTGAGAGTACAGGCAGTGAAAGTCAAGGCAGCAGAGGAAATGACTTCGTCAGTTCAGCGGACGATGGAAGCCAACCAGCCCCCACCTTGAGGGAAGTTAAGGATGCCATTCATCAGCTAAAGACCAATAAAGCAGCTGGTAAGGATGGTATCGGAGCTGAGCTCATCAAGATGGGCCCGGAAAAGCTGGCCCACTTGCCTGTACACATTGATAGTCAGAATCTGGGAACCTGAACAGCTACCGGAGGAGTGGAAGGAAGAGGTTATATGCCCCATCTACAAGGAAGGCGACAAGCTGGAGTGTGAGAACTTTCGAGCGATCACCATCCTTAATGCCGCCTACAAAGTGATATCCCAGGTCATCTTCCGCCGTCTGTCACCGTTAGTGAATGAGTTCGTGGGAAGTTATCAAGCCGGCTTCGTTGACGTCCGCTCGACAACGGACCAGATCTTTACTGTACAACAAATTCTTCAAAAATGCGGCGTGCGGAGAGCCGGACAACGATGTTCAACAGATGGAGTCAATTTATTTGTTTCGCGGATGATATGTTCGGCCGACAAGAACATTTGCAAAGGTGGCAGAACTGTACACCCGCCTGAAACGTGAGGCCACAAAAGTTGGACTGAAGGTGAATGCATCCAGGACAAAGTACATGCTAGTGGGCGAAACTGAGCGCGACAGGGCCCACCTGGGAAGCAGTGTTACGATAGACGGGGATACTTTCGAGGTGGTGGAGGAATTCGTCTACCTCGGATCCTTGCTAACGGCTGAAATACGAAGGCGCATTATCTGCGAAAGTCGGGCCTTCTACGGGCTCCAGAAGAAACTGCGGTTAAAAAAAGATTCGTCACCGCACCAAATGTGTCATGTACAAGACGCTGATAAGATCGGTTGTCATTTACGGACATGAAACATGGACAATGCTCGAGGAGGACTTGCAAGCACTCGGAGTATTCGAGAGACGGGTGCTTAGGACCATCTTTGACGTTGTGCAAGAAGACGCTGTGTGGCGGCGAAGAATGAATCACCAGGTAGCTAAAGCTGGACGGGTACAATGGGCAGAACATGTTGCAAGAATGCCTTACAGCAACCCTGCAAAGATGGTGTTCGCTTCCGATCCGGCAGGTACGAGACGGCGTGGAGCGCAGCGAGTGAGGTGGGCAGACCAGGTGCAAAACGACTTGGCGAGCGTGGGGCGTTGTCGACGATGGAGAAATGCGGCCTCGAACCGTGTATTGTGGCGTCAAATTGTTGATTCAGTGTTATCTGTTTAGATGTAGACTAAATAAATGAAAATGAATAAACCATCAACATAATGATATGACACATCACCCAACGTGTTTCCATACACCAGAATAGGGATATTTCGATTGAAGTTACATACGTGATGGTCTTCGTAATACGTTAGTTGATCCATAGGTCTGTACCCTCGTGGAAGCTCGTGGAAGACCTTCAAAACTCGAAAATGATGATAATCCACCCAACGGAATTCCGTATAACACAATAAGGCTATTTCGCTTGAAGCCATATATGCTATATTCGTCGTTACGCTGGTTTACATCGACCAGAATGGGGATGTTCCGGTAGAGATCACACAAGTCCATCGTTACGTTGGTTCATCCGCAAGTTTTTGGGTGACCTACAAACCTTGTAAATAATGATAACAAACCACCCAGCATGCTTCTATGGACTAGAGTAGGGCTCCCACGCCAGCAGTTAGAAGTCCATCGTCAAGCTAGTTGATCTGCAGGTCTATTCTTCAAGCAGATCTTGGATGACCTTCAAACCTTGTAAATAATGACGAATCACCTAAAGAATCTCTATGGACCAGAATGGGAATTTTTGCTAGAAGTCAGTAGTGAAAAGTCCATCGTTACGCTGGTTGATCCGTACGTCCATACTCCAAGGAGTTTTGGAGAATCTACAAACTTTGAACATGATTATAAACCATTCAGCCCGTTTCTATTGACCAGAATGGGGTACCTCGCTAGAAGTCACGAATGAGATGACCATCGGTCGCTGATTGATGATAAACCACACAGCGTGCTTTTATATACTAAAACGAGGGTATTTCGCTAGAAGTCACAAGTGACGCTGGTTGATCCAAAGGTCTATTCTTCTATGACCCCTTGGATGACTTTCAAACCTTATGAATGATAATAAACCACCCAACGTGTTTCTATGAACCAGAATGGGGCCACCTCACTAGCAGTCACAAGTGTCACAAGTCAATCGTTACGCTGGTTGTTTCGCAGGTCTATTCTTCAAGGACTTCTTGGATGACCTACAAATGATTATAAAGCCCAGCGTGTTTCTATGGATCAGAATGGGGCTATTTTGCTAGAATTCACAGGTGGGATAAAATAAGCCAGAATTATAATTCGCTTCTTGCGCTCCAAATTGGTTTGACTGCTCTGGACCTGTCGCTTGCGCCCACTGACTGCTGATGCCGGGTCGGGCGTTGTCGGCCGGCGACATGGTTTTCCTCGTCTTGCTCGCGATCGACTTGCGACAGTCAGTGAGTGATACCAACAGAATAAAGATAACTTTGTATTTTATTAACAAGGGTAAGGGAACTGAGGTAATAAGACTGGTATGCACCTCAGAAACAGCACTGCAAAATAACTTGATGAACGAGCGAAGAACGATCAATTTTTTGAAAGACGCATAATGCCTATGATCGCATATTTGTAACAATCGACAAAAATGGGCATGGGAGAAATGGAATGATGAAGTTTTTAATATGCATAAGTATGCAAAACTCAATGATTTTCTAAAAATTCACGAAAACTGCACTAACATTTTATCCAGTTGGAATCTTCGGTAAGAACATTTTCATTACTTGATATGTTCTAGAATGCAAACAAATATATTATATTAACAAAATAGGTCACTTCGCTCTCCCCCATACATCGAAAAGGAGACAGCCTTTACTAGTGAATACAGCACCATCTGTTATCTGAAATGGTCGATAAACTTGTCTTTTGAGCGTTTAAATGTGACGTTTCTCCTAAAAATGTTTATTGATACTAGTACCGGCTATTCTCATTCTAACCATTTTTAGATAAAAAGTCACCCAGTAAAAAAAAAACAGTTATACCCATTTTTTTCTTTTGTTTATTCATAAAATTATCCAACTGACAACAAATGTTTATATTGATATAACTCATACTAATTGGTTGCGGCCACTGGTACGGAAAAAGTGATTCAAATTTTGACTTTTTGCCTCCTGATGCTTAAACGATTGCATTTGGCGTTTTAATAATCTTCCTAAATTTTTAGCAATTTTGGATGTAATTCAACTGTGCACACGTCATTTGAAGTTTGTATGGAAATTACTGTGAAAACTGACCCTTATGTGAAAGATCGTTCCGTGAGGTGGCCCATGAACTATTTTAATATATCAACACATTGCCTACGCAGAATACTTCTCAAGCTGAAAGGCAGTTGTTGTAGCGAAGCGATTTCTCGTTTGGAAGCAAAGTTATGAAGAAAACAAAAATGCTCATTATTGATATTGATGTTATTCTTTGACGTGTTAAATTGAATTTCCCACGATTCAGTATTCCTTAATAACTTTTCTTGCGAGCATTAAATCGTTTCGCAACAAAGACGGCCTGTTTCCTGGAAAAATTTCTCATGTTGCCGATGTACTCACAAGTTGTTAGAGCTTAAAGGGAAGTGTTGGGGAATGGTTTTCCATTAAAATTACTGTTTCATAGCAATTTTCATACAAACTTCAAAGCGTGCGTGCTCACTCAATTTACATCCAAATTAGCTAAAAATTTGGTTGGGTTAATAAAAAGGAAAATGCAATCGTTTAAGTCAAAATTTGAATCACTCTAGTGAGCAGCTTACCAGGAAACGTAGCTTGAGCGGCGATCCGCCTAACCTCTAGTGGTTCTATACTAATCAAACGACAGCGCTCCTCGTACAGTGGCTGGTTTGTCGGATCACGCCACCGTAGAGATCAAAGAACATATCTTAGAAACTTTCGTTGCACGGTTTCGATTCTCGCCATTTCCCTTAATTTTTTTCAGCAGGGTTTCGCGTTGGACAAACAGTTTTAAGCGTTTTCAGCATTGCAATTTTTAACACTTTCAACACTTATCATTGACAGGTCAAATTGTGTTTGATGTAAAGACTTGGTACTATTGGTACAGTTGCACCACTATATGTGCAAGGG
This sequence comes from Armigeres subalbatus, assembly GCF_024139115.2. Classification (NCBI taxonomy): domain Eukaryota; kingdom Metazoa; phylum Arthropoda; class Insecta; order Diptera; family Culicidae; genus Armigeres; species Armigeres subalbatus. The sequence continues at coordinate 357,851 of NW_026943741.1, forward strand.
AGCCAATTTTATTAAGGAAAATTGTTTTAATAGATTTTCAAGCGAAATCTTTGATAAGTTGCATTTAACAGGATATTTAAAACACGACGCATCAACTAAAACCATCGTAAAGTGCATACTTATGATAAATTACATTAAAAAAATTGGCTCTTACAAACATTGTGTAACTTTATTTCGCAAAGTTTTGTGAAATTAAAAATTACCTTTAATCGCACTTTAAGCAACTTCAAGCCGACACATATGAATTGAGATTAAATTCGATTAGGTTCCAAATAAAACCATTACCCAGCACGTGGAATACTGAAGGGGATTATACCATCAATCACGAGTCAAATTAATATGTAACTGAACTAGATGCCAATTTATGCGTGTGCACTTCAAAACCAATAACAGGCATTGACGCAGTGTTGAGCGGAAGTGCCATACTGCCTGCAGCAACATCTCACCGTCATCGACGACGGCATATTACAACCCGTTTTTCGGCACCCGGGGCCATAAGCGTCATAATCTGCGTACGACAGGATTAGCGAGTGGTCGAACTCGAGATTAGCATAAAGCTTCGAGGAACCGTTGTGTTGTCACTTTATTTTTCATTCAACGACAAGCTTTGTCGTCGCACAGTGGCGCCTGCCGGAACGAGGTTGGTTATATCCGTGTTTTGTTTGTATTTTCCATATTTGAAACAGTTTCAAGAACAAGAATAGAAGGATTTCATAATGGTCGGGTTCCAACCCATCAAAAAGTAACTTCTTAGTCAAAATTACTTTTGGGCCCCGCAAAACAGCAACATCTAATGTTTAAAACTACGAAACAGTCACAGCACCATAGCACTCGATGCGATGAGTAACAATAATTTTCCATTTCAGTTCCACCACATTTTGGTGTGAACTGATTCCACTGTGCCGTATGGTGGTTCAGTTAAGTAGTATGGAGCCCACATGTGTTAATTTGTCGCACATAATTAATATTCGTGAGCGGTCCAATGTGCCACTCTGAATGGATTAAAGACAGCAGTTATAAAAGATAAATTTCGCACCAATGTGTCAATTAGTTATGTGTAAATTGGTCGGTGTTTCACTTAGGGATAACATTTTTACGTTTATTGAGGCATAACCTTTGAACGTTTGTACCACGGTCAGGCTTCTGATTTCAAAAGCGATTTTTGGTTAGCACAAAAATATCGATTCAAGAAGATGGAATTAGTGGCATTGCTACACCCAACCAGCGACTGTTAGATTTACTAACAATTCTGTATAAGAACCTACCAAAACTTGTATAAAAACTGGGCCTATGCGAAATTGTTAGATTCTTATACAAAAAATTTAAGCTAATACAAATATTGTATGAGACATTACAAATATTGTAAGAAAAGCTTGCAAAAATATTTGTATAAGAATCTAGCATTTTCCCATATACCCAGTTCTTATAAAGGTTTTGGTTGGTTCTTATATAGCATTGTTAGAAAATCCAACAATCACTGGTTGGGTGTACACTATACTAAACCGTCACTTGCAAATCTTAATTTGAGTGCAATTGAGTGCGAGGACATAAAGAAACTCTTTGATGGATAGGGATATGTTTTTCTAAAAATACTTGAAAAAAACCTAAAAAAAAGTATACGCTTCGAGTAAAACAAATAGACGCAGGTCGCAAAGTGCAAGGAAAGCAGATCAAGCAAAAGAAATCCATGTGAGCGAATTTTCTGAGCAAGGTTGAAAGGAAGCGGCATCATACCTTTAATTTTAAACGAGGCTTCATTTGCGAACATTGAATTCAACATCAAATAAATAAATAACTAATTTACGAAAAAGTGGAAAATGTTCGTAATCAACCAACATATGTACAATTGTTATATATCCTTCCAAATGAAACTCTGTAATTCTGACTGGCCCGGTTTGTTTGGGGAGGGTAGTCAAAATAAAATCCTCAAGCTTGTTCGATGTGTTTATATGAACTCGAATAGCAAATCAAATGCAGATACAAACAGGAATAATAATTTTCGCCGTCTATGTAGAACGAAATAAAATGGAAAAATTTCAAGACAACCTAGAATATCATCAGTTAAACGCTGAAAACCCGGGGTGATGATCCTAGTTCGCCAGACAATCCTTTTGACTGCACGGATGCATTTTGGACCATTCTTCTCCCTCATTTCGTTTTGTTTCTAACAGTGACCCTTATTTCAGATTGGCATTTTCTCCGCACACAACAGGTACCAACACTTCCATGTCTTCTAATTACACAAATTATGTTTCTCCGCATGCCTTTGCACTGAAACTGAATGGCTCCCAACCAGCCAACGAACGATCAGGCAGCCTCGACGCAAGGAACGAACGAACCTTTCTCCGGCACGTAACCTCCGTGGAGGTAGGCACGTTTTTCACCTCCTGCGGGGTCGCCCTGGATGGGGCAGAACGGTCGGGGGCCATTCGGAAAAGTCCATGTAAATGAAAATTTGTTTGCCAATTTGGCGGCTTGGCTGGGCTGAGATCTCTGGATTTGATGGAATTAAATTGGGAAAACACGAATAAGCACCACCCGCCAGTGTCGGTTCGAGCGCCAGGCAGCGTACGGATACGGTCATTGGGTGCTTTGGCGAAAACAAAAAAAAAAGGAATAAAAAGAGGAGGGGGTTAAACACCGGAAAATGTGCTGAGTGCGGAACAAGGGAAGTTGTTAGCTTTCCTCCCCGCGCGGTCGATGAATGGGCGGAGAACGTTGATCGGTGGGATTTTTAAAGCTATTGCTAAACAAAAACCGATGGCTGAGATGGGTGCGAGTAGGGAAGGAGCGGTTCGCTAAGTGAAAAGTAAATTTTCCGCGAATGGCTTTACGGAGGATTTTCAGGTTATGATGTCGTTTCGGAAACATTTCGGAGGGAAAATGGTCATGATGGCAGGGAATATTGGTGATTATGGGCATTGAACATAAATTCACTTTGCATAGGCTTAATAATGAAATTATTGTGCGGCTTAGCGGTGATTTTTGTTTGATCAATTGATTCGCCAAATTTGCTATTGGAACTTGAGGTCACAACAGTAGGACTTGAAGCTCTTTATAGAAATGAAACAACGATACGTGATTACAACAGGATTGCTCCAAACTACAAGAGAATTGAAAACTATACACTGAACAAAACTCACATTTATGAATGTCCATACCTAACAATTGAGGGGAAAATGTTACCTGTAATGAAAAGAAAAAAAAACAATTAATTAGATGAAATATTAATGTAATCAAGAAATATTTAATAAAATGCATGGAAAAGCTATTTAACCCTTGTGTGGCCGACTGGGTACCCGAAAATTTATTTAGGGAACTGTACCGTTTTTCATCTCACTGAACATATATTCATCTCATCCCAAAACAAAGAAATGCAGCACCAATCTTGTCGCTTCTTTTTGCTAACATGCGTGCTCACTGCTGAAAAAAATCATAAAAATAAGAAACAAATCAAACTCCTTTCCATTGCTTTGTTTTTGATAAGATGGAAATGGGATGAACTGCCAAACCGTTCCCCTAATAATAAAAAATACACCTTTGCGTTGCTTCCGTATTTAGTGGTATGCCCTTGAAAACGCGAATACATTTAGTATTGGATTCCGCGAGGGTTGCCCTTAATTTTAATTTCCATTATTAAATCGAATTATTGGTAGAACAGTGGATTATCGAAGCAACAAAATCTCTTCACTCTGACAAACACGAAGCCGGAAAATGCAATACAGTTTTGCTTTTATAATAAGATTTTGGCAAACAAGTGAAACCCTGCTAGAACTGAGAACATTGAGAACTTGTTAAGGAATGCATATTGTCGGCATCGTGTGCCCTAAGGAAAAAGTCTCCTCCAATAGCATTAGTTTGTCATGGAACACAGTGAAGAATAAAAGTTCTTGCTGTAGCTGTGTATCTACGTAACGTGAAAAAGCGGCCTTCTTCAGATTCTACTTTCTCGCAATCGATGACAATAGCTGTGTTCATAAGGGGGAAGGGTCGTTTGGTCGCATGCCACAAGGCCGAACAAATAATTAGGCCGAAAGTCATTTGGCCGAACGGGTCATTTGGCCGAACGCGTCATTTAGCCGAAAGGGTAGTTTGGCCGAAAGGATCATTCGGCCGATAGGGTCGTTTGGCCGAATAGGTTATTTGAATAGTGAAACATTAAGAATAAGAGAAGAGACGTCTCACTTCTCACTCTTCATTTTTCTCTTCTCGAAGTATAAAGTTGAAAAGCGCGAAATAAATAGTGAGACGTCTCACAACCCTCTTCGCATTACTCACTTCTCGCTGTAAAAAGTGAGAAGCGCCAAGTGAATAGTGAGAAGACGTCTCTCTTCTTACTCCTAATTTCTCACTTCTCGAATGACCTATTCAACCAAATGACCTACTCGGCCAAATGTATTATTTGACCAAATTTCTTATTCGGCCATGACCAAATTTCTTATTCGGCAAATGACCCTTTCAGCCAAATGACCTTTTCGGCCAAACGACCTTTTGACCAAATGACCCTTTCGGCCAAACGACCCTTTTAGTCAAATGATCCTTTCGGCGAAACGATCCTCTCGACCAAATGACCATTTCGGGCAAATGAGCCTTTCGGCCAGAAGACCTTTTTGGCCAAATGACCCTTTCGGCCAAACGACCGTTCCAGCCTAATGACCCAAATGGATTTCGGCCAAACGACCCTCCCCCGTTCATAAGGGAAGTTGATGATTATCGTTGAGTCACAGAGGAATCGGCAGCTTTGATCTCAATGAGTCGAACGACAATCAAAAGACTTGTACGACGGAGCATGGATTTGTTCTGTCAGTTTTGTCTCGCATTTTTTTTTCCTTCGATTCCTCCGATTCAAATTCGAACAACATCGACAAAGTTTCAAAAATATTAATTTCGTGCGCGTTTTTCCTGCTGAACGAATTGCGATTTCGAAAATGGCTGCAAACGAACACTAGAGCATATTTTTGCAAATCGAGTAAAAGTAAGTACCGTCAACTGGGGGGAAGATGATCATTGAGGTGAAGATGATCATTTGATGTGTCAGTCAAAAGTGCCAAATTTTTTTATGAAACGGTAGTCAACAATATTCTCCGTTCAAGTAATGTTACCGCTAGGTATAAATCCGAGTTTTTCGATTATAATCATGAAAATGTATTTTGTGGAAGAAAGAGAGAGATAGTCATAAATGACGCTATTTTCGTTTCAAATATTGACTTCGTAGACTTCTTTGCGTAGTAAATTCAACATTCATACAAATAACCTAGTGTATTTTGACTACTAGGTCATAATTATTTTAGTAGTGCTGTCTTGATCAACTTCGCCCCGAACCAGATTACTCAAAAAATGTGGGATAATTTAATTTATTTTAATAAATGCGAATGCATTCCAGAAAACTAAAGTTGTTGATTATTGCAACTTATAGCAGTACATGTTTTGAAAATATTTGTTTGGATTTAAAATGTAAACACACATTGTTATTGCATGTTTTGTCCTAAAAATGATCATCTTCCCCCCAGTTGACGGTATGCATATAATAATGTAATATGTTTCCGGTTCGGTAGCATTGTATCGGTATTCGCTTATTTTGCATGCAGAGCCAGAAGAAACATCGATTGTTTCTGATGATGCACCGGTGGCAAAGTCCGTCCCTTCGGATGCAGCATCTGTCCCAATCGAACCGCCGTCATCATCATCATGGAAGCGGAAGAAAACTGAAAGAGAAGTGAAAAAACAGGCATTGCAAAAGTTCAAAGATGAGTGGACGACCGACGATTATTCGTGTTTCTCCAGATATGAAAATGATCCGTTTTTTGCTTGGTGCAAAATATGCTTGGATAAGCTAAACAAAATCTAATGGAATGGTGGAAAATCCAGTTTATCAACCCACCTTCTAACGAAGCGGCATCAGGAAGCGGCGACCAAAATTTTGGCAGAAGAGAAAGAAAATTTGGAAAAATATGGATACGCGGAGAAAGTTATAGATGCCGAAGTAAAACTTTGTTCTTGGGCAGTTCTCCGCGGTTCTCAGCGGTCGAAAGTCTGGTGGCGGTTCTCAGAACGATCGATCCTGAGTCGGCCGTTTTTTCTAAGCTGAAGTTGGAAGCACTAAAGTCAGAGTAGTTGTTGATGGTGTGTTGGCCAAATCGCAACATGAGAAACTAGTACAGAAGATGCAGTCGCAGAATTTTTCACTGATGATTGACGAGTCGACGGGTATCAGTACGTCGAAGACTCTTGCGGTGGTGGTGGTGACACAAAAGCGGACAAATTTCAGGTATGTCGTATTCTTTGTATATTTATATTCGCACATACATGAAAATTTGCAACAAATTGAACATATTATCAGGTATGTGACACGTTCTATAACATTGTGGAGTTGGAGGCTTGTGACCACCGGTCCATATACAACGCTATTATCGATGAGTTCAAAAGGGATCGGATCGACTACAAAATACGACTTAAGGGTATCGCTTTCCATGATGGGTTCCCATAATTCCGTGATGAAGCTCTTGAAATCGGATTGCCCCGATTTGATTGTTGACAAATGTACATGCCATTCCTTAGCGCTATGTGCAAGCTATGCTTGCGAAGCGTTGCCACCGTACGTAGAACAGTTACTGAGGGATATATACAGCTATTTGTCTCACAGCCCCAAGCGAGCCGCCGAATTCAGTACCATCCAGGAAATTCTAGAGCTGCAGCCATTGAAGATGCTGCACCCTTCTCAAACACGATGGTTGTCCCTCGAAGCAGTGGTCAACCGAAATCTAGAGCGGTTGCCAGAGTTGAAACTATTTTTCTCGTTTCAGTACAACTGCGACAAAAATCCAACAGCTAACATGATCTTGACGCATTTGAATGATCCAATGACCAAGCCTATACTTGAGTTCCTAAGCTAGATTTTGCCGTTGGTGAACAGGTTGAACAGAAAATTTCAGACTGCAACTTCTGAATAAGTCAACATATAGATATGAAGGCATTCTATATGTTGCTTCTTAACAATCTTTGTGGCGATAAGAGAAATTTGACGAACATAAATTCACCGGATTTTGATGGAAACATCTTACCAAAGCATAAAGACCACATTGAGAAACAATTGTATCAGGGATAATGGATGAAGCTCGAAAGAATACTTTCAGAGATATTTGCAGCAATTTCTACATCGAACTAGTCAAGCAAGTTAGGAAGCGTTTCAATTTCAACGATTCCACTTTGAAGATGTCTGCAATGATGAATCCATTGAATTTGGAAAATCTTCAAGACTTGAGTCAAGTTTTGAAGGAGTTCCATAGCTTTAATGCGGAAAAGGACAGGCAGGGACTTGAAAACGAATTCCGTGAGTTGAAAATGAAAATCATTTGTAAGGACTTGACGGTTAATGCATCGCTGAGCAATTGAAGAATGTTGGAACAAGCTCCTTAATGTACGTAGGGCCAACGGAAAGTTAGCTTTCCCGCTACTTCGAAATTTTGTTTTCAATTTCTTAATCATACCACATTCGTCTGCCGCTGTAGAACGCATTTTATATTTGAGTCTCAATACAATAATAACAAATCCAAAGTGAGAAACAGGCTTAGCTACTCAAACGCTGGCTGCAATATTGCAAACTAAATTGTTCGTCAAAAGTTGTGGGGGAAGTTGCTTGGTACAACTGATCCGAGCCATTGCATCCAAGTTTTGCAAACATATGTATAAACACCATAACATCGTTGAAAAAGATTAATTAATGTATTATGCACTGAATAGTGGTTGAAGTAATAATAGTAATAATAGTAAAAAGTGGTTGGAAGCCCCAGCAAACATGTTGTTTGCTGAGATTTATGTCAATGTTCCTGAAAATCAGCACAAAATTTTCCGAAAATCAGCTTAAAACTTCGTTTTTGATGGAGTATCAGTTTTTTATTTTGCGGATTTTTGCCAAGCTGCAAAAACAAAAACTGAGTGTGTAATTTGAGGTTTCTGGTGGTCAACCACAGCCACTATTTCTATTATTCTGACTAATGTAGAAAACCAAAAGGTTTTGATGCAATGGATTCACACCTTTCTTATTCACTAAATAGCACAATTTTCGAAAAAACTACGTAATTTGGCCAAAACTAATCTCAACGCCTTAACTATATTGTAGCATTTCATTACTCTGACTACCATTTACCATTTTCTGTTGCCGAGCTGTCGTTCGCCCTCTCCAACAGTAATGGGATGTCTTCCGGTCCCGACGAGATGGGGTACCCCATGCTCAAAAAACTACCGCCTTTCGCCAAGATCCGGTTCCAAGATTTGGTCAATCAAATGTGAGCTGACCAATCCTTCCCGGAAGAGTGACGAAAATGTTTGGCCATCTCCATTCCTAAGAACAGCATCTCCTTCCGGGATGTCACGAAGTACCGGCCCATTTCGCTGTAGACTCGGATTCTGGCAGTACACGTTTCACCCAGGGTACGGTACTAGCACATACTTTGCAAACTTGGGAGATGTTTTGCCAAACGCTTACAATGAGGGCAAACACGCTGACCTGGTACCCTTGGATATCTCCAAGGCCTTCAACAGGACGCACGCTAATACGCACCCAATCCATCGCTGGGACAGCTCTGAAGGATTCATTATGACCGCCAGTAAGTGCGTCAGAGGACGCGTCTGCCGTTGGAGGTACCAGTTGTCCGGACCAAGCGTCAAGTTGGGAGAGCATCTCATCCACAACAATAAAATTATAAAAGTTTTTGAAGTGTCCATAGACCGGAGCCTCTCATTCCTACAGCACTTCGCACGCGAAGTCAAAACTAATTGTAAGACAAGAGTTAATCTGGTTCGGATGCTATCCAAACCGCACCGGAACAATAATAGGATACTCCGGTTATGGATCGGGCAAGCTGTCACTGAGAGTCACCTACTCTAGTGCTTGGAACTCACCTGTATCGCCCATCGTAACCTTATTGAAACTCTGTCGCAGGCATCTTGCTATTTAGCCATCGTGAGCGAGCCATCTTCCGTCAACCCTCTTTCGCCGCCGAAACTTTCGGAGAATACAGGATCCCTCTTCGAGACTGGATAATGCACGTGATAGTCGACGTCAGTTTCCCCCCAGTGGCACGAGTCTACTGGCATAGAGCGATTAGCTGGCACTCTTCAAAAGCCAAAATTAACAGTCCTATAGCACACAATTTCCGCTCTCAGAAGGACGATGGCCGAGCTATTAAACAGAGAATTCAACAATAACTAACATAGGTATACGGATGGATCCGTTTCAGGCCGTGGAGTAAGCATCGGGGTCACCGGGACCAACATGACTATCTCGGATAGTCTCCCGGACATCTGTACCATTTTTCCGGCCGAAGCAGCTGCAGCTCTCATCGCCACCACCTACCCGTTCACGAAGCCCATCCTCATCCTTTACGACTCTGCTAGTGCCACCTTCGCACTCCAGAGCGAAACGCCTAAACACCCCTGGACCTAAGGCATCCTGGCAAATATGCTGCCGAATACGACCTTAGCCTAGATCCCGGGCACTGCGGAGGGCCTGGCAACACCACGACCGATCACCTTACCGGAATCGGTTATCATGGTCGGCGATTTGCGTCAACCGTCCCTGTGGCAAACGTAAAAACCTAGATTAGAAAGACAGTGCGAGACAACTGGGAAATGTCATGGAGAACTTGCACTACTGGACAGCTACGGAAAATCAAAAGGACCACTGCCAATACAGCAACCCAAAGAACCAGAAAATTCGAACAGGACACACGCGACTCTAACACAACTTTCGAGGGAGGCTCTTCCGGACTATTTGCGAGGTTTGCGAGGTCCACAACACTGTGGAACATTATGTATGCCAATGCCCCAAGCATCACTGCCCTCATCTGTTTCCCTAAAGATAAGGGCTTATACAAGAACACCTAACTCCTTGGTATAAGAATCTTAAATCGAGACGCTCGGGTATTCTGATTTTATATTATTTTCGTATGTTACCAGTGGTTCTCCTCAGTCTGGCTAACTGATGGATAAGCCTGCGGTCAAACTAGAACAATTTTTCGGAAATCTCTCCGTACTGAGTTTAACCTTCAACTAGAGGGAATCAAGGATTGGATTGGTGACTTCCGGGGCATGGTCCTCGCCTTAAGCCAACTTTAGCATGTCCAGAGAGCAGCGCATTCAACAACAAAAGGTCCTGCATCAAGGTCACCAATGGATACCTGGATCTCTACAGCACGGATGGCTCCGGTTTTCTGGATGAACTTTCGCTAAAATTATTCACCTATGTTTTGTCCGTGCTACCTTCGTCGACCAGGTTTTAACTTCAAACCAAATTCTACTTAAATTTTCGATTATTTGTTCTAAGTATTATCGATGATAGACTTAATATTCATACTTTAATTAAACTTTGCCTAAGGAAGGTCCCAAGGTTGGACCTGAGGCCAACTTCAACGCCCCTCGCCTTGACCAGAGGGCCATTGCAAGGCCCCTCGCCTTCCAAGTGCTCCTGGCCTTGGTACTTACTACGAGTGAAGAACTGTTCCAAACATAAAAAAAAACTATTTCAAACATCAAAATACAAATAAAAACAAAAAAAATAGATTGCTTTATCTGAAAGCCATGAAAAAGCATTAAAATGTTTTAAAGTAATATTTCGTCTATGCTAGGAGATGTTGGGACTGCGCATACTAGGAAACAAACTACAAGAAAATTTTAATTTTACTTCTTGTTTATTTACGATCTTTTTGGACATTAAAAAAAAATGCTACGAAAGGCATGTAGAGCGATGATTGAAATATTTAAGAATTATTTAAAAATCCAGCAGAATTACTAAAACTGAAGATTTGCTTACATTGCTCTAACGAGAAAATGTGGGGGACATTTCTATTTAAATCGAGGTATTCTGAGGAGACGTCGAAGTGTTCACTCCAAAATTTTAACAAAAGGGCAGAGATAACAACTGTCGTACATCAATCGACACAGCTCGCTGAAGTATGATAATGTCTGTATGTGTACATTGTATATAAGTGTGCGCAATTCTCTTTGCTTGTGCCTGTGCATGAAAATTTCCTCAATCGATTCGCTCATAAAACTAGATGAATGAAAGTGAAAATGAGCCTAATTGGCCAACGCGTTAAAAAAATATGCTCAAAGTACTATAATTTCATATGCATAGGAAAACATACATTTTTGATACTTAAAGTTTATCAGATTTGCTCATAACAAGTCGAGTTCGACGAGCATTTTAGCATTGAATGAATGTGAATCATGGAACATATCTTCTATAACTTATGATTTGGGCTTAAAAGACAAATGTAAACAAAGCCGTGTTCGACGGGTCTTGGTCATTTGGCATAACGCCATTTGGTATAAGGTCATTTGACATAAATGCCGTTTGGCATAACGGTCATTTGGCATAATTTGAAACTGTTTAAGAGAAAAGGTCAGTTGATGTATTTTTTACATAGTTAGATTAGATCGACGATATGTTTTGATACATTTCGACTGATGATAGACGAAAACGGCTTCGTCCAAAAAAGAGATCACATCCGTCATTGACCTATTCCAGGTAAACGCATAAAACATAAAAAATAGAATCCTAATTCCCCTTACTTGATTCCGGACAAACAGCTACTTTTGAAGAATGGATCAAATCCAAGATTGGCTCAATCCAGACAAAAGCCTACTTTCAAAGAAGGAATCACATCCACCATTGCCCTAATCCGGGCAAGTGCCTACTTTTAAAGAAGTGATCACATCCACTCTTGCCTTAATCCGAGCAAGCGCCTGCTTTTAGAGCACCTCCACGGGAGTCCCCATCTGTGGCCCTATCGCTATTTCCGGGCCCTGTATAGGGACCCACTTCTACACCGGAAGTATCTAAACGGGAATTTAAAATAAGAACGCAACTCAAAATTAGCCGTGAGTTTCCAAATTTAGCACCCCATACTGCGGGTTGCTAAATTTCCATACAGGGTTGCTATTTTGTGAAACGTCACTTTGGTATTGATCAAAATTGCAGAAAATCTGTTTTTCTGTTTTCAGAACAATTTCGATGGAATTAAATAGTTATTAAATAGCAAGGGAAATATCCATTTTTTATCTAGTGCCCCAGTTCAACTCCGCGAAGAAGTAATTAAAGTAATAGAGCTATAATAAGGAGCGATGCGCACCGGCTCCCGCTAGAGCCCGAAATATTCATGGATTGTTCGCTAAAGGAAATTCTACTGTTTTTATTTTGCAAGGTCTTCCAGGAATCTCTCAGAATGTTCCTTTAGTAATTATTTAGTATGATCTTCAACTAGTTCCTCCAGAAAATCTTCCGCAAGTTTCTCTTTTTTTGTCGTTTATTCAATTATGACTTGTTTTGGAAATTCATGTGGGCTCCTCGGCAGATTTCTTCGGGAGTTCCCCAGCAGTTCTCCCAGAATAGTTTTAGGATTTCTTCCAGAATCTTTCGGGATATTTTTATTGGAATTGCCCAATAATAATATCTTTGATAATTTCAATTGGAAAGCTAGTTTTTTCAGGGGAATTCTTTACTTTCGGATGTTGTCACAATTTTTTTTCCGGGACATCCTTCAGAGAAAAAACTGTGGAGGCATTCCTGCAGGATTTTGTCAAGAGAATCCTGTAGGAAAACTGGTAGGAATTTCAGGAGGATTTATTTTGACTGCAAGTATAAATGCCCGAAATAAAATTCCAGGAGAAAGGAAGTCCAGAAGGTATAACGGTTAAAACAATTACTACGACGGATCTCCAGCTACCCTTGCGAGCAAAAGCGTAGAATTGCTCTCCGGAGATAGCGAGTTCTATTCCCGATTCGGTCAAGGATGTTTTCGAGTGGGCTCTTTGGGCATAGTTGTCACACAAAATACATACTCTTGCAATGGCGGGCACGAAAATCTTTCAATTAATAACGGAGGAAATGCTAATAGAACTTAGTTAAGCAGCTAGCCAAATTCCAGTTGGAATGTAGAGCCATTGAAGAAGATGACTACTTTTAGCAACGCCCGATGAGAACTCAATATGTTTACAAAGTCGCTATTCCTAAAACAGAAACCACCGGTGGGAAGATGGGGTGCTATCCTAAAATAGCACTCGGAATGGAGCGCTATAATAAGAATAGCGATGAGGACTCCCGTGGAGGTGCTCTTGAAGAAGGAATCACATCCACCTTTGCCGAAATCCAGGCGAGCGTCTACTTTGTAAGAAGGGGTCATATCCACCATCGTCATATCATCCATTGCCTTAATTCGAGCAAACGCCTACTTACAAAAAATAAATTGCATCCGAGCCAGCGCTTATTATTAAAGAAAGCATCAAATCCACCTTTGGCTTAGCCCGGTCAAACGCATCCCAATAGTTGCTCTATTTCCAATGGAGAAATAACATTTATCATTGCTGCATACTCGGCTAATGCATGCTTTCTTCGAAAGGATTAAATGTGCTTTTAATATTATTATCGAGCTGTGTTATATTCACTATTCCAAGTTTTTTCAGCATCACTTAGTCTAGTAACTTATTTTTTGAACAAAAAAATATTATTCCATATGTCCGTTATGCCAAATGACACGCTCCCATGTTTGACGTTTCTAAGCCCATGATTGTTTAGCCAATATCACTAGCAGAAAGATTAGAAATAATGAAAGATGAAAGAAACATTCAATGGAAGTTTTATACTGCTTGGACCACGTTTGAACTTATTGAAACGGTTAACGGATTTACCGAGTACCGGTTGAAGGGTCAATTTTGGAAAGTAAGCAATCCCCATCATGTGACGGGGAAAGGGCCTTTTGGCCGAATAGGTCATTTGGCCGATAGGTCATAGCTTAGCTTAGCTTGCTTGATTGTACACAGCGTAATTGCTAGTCGTGATTGGCCGAGAAACAACAAATATGCACAGCTCACTAATTGAATAGTTTTTCTCACTGAACATGCTTCGGAATTTCTTTAACTCAAGACCAATAACGATGCCGGCCACGTCCTCACAGTCATTTAGGATAAGGGGAGGAAAATTTGTTCGACACTCATTGATACAAGAGACCTCTCCATGAGCGCACTCGAAACGAACAGTTTGTTAGTTGGGAAAGAAATCTATTGTAAAATGCCTTGGTAAGCGACTTATTATTTCTTTTGAACGGCGACATATTCTTGATAATACAAAGACGGAAAAGCAACGCGTGTCTAACGTATTTTCCCTGATTGATCCTAACGTATTTGGACTGATTCTATATCATAACTACTTCGCAACGACTAAAACACGCACTGTACTTACTTGCTCGATGGCTACTGCAAACTATTGCAGATTGCGCTTGGTTCTACCGGAGCAAAGCGCAATACATGCTCATGAGCCACCGAACACCCAATAGATATTTTATCATTTTGGTGACGATTAAAACACGCACTGTACTCGCTTGTTCGATGGCTACTCATTTGGCCGAATAGGTCATTTGGCCGAATAAGACATTTGGCCGAAAAGGACAATTGGCTGAATAGGACATTTGGTCGAATAGGTTATTTGGCCGAACAGATCATTTGGCTGAATAGGTCATTTGAGGGGCCCTCCTTAGTCGTGCGGTAAGACGCGCGGCTACAAAGCAAGACCATGCTGAGGGTGGCGGTCTAGGCAATTTTCGGATTGGAAATTGTCTCGACTTCCCTGGGGATAAAAGTATCATCGTGTTAGACTCATGATATACGAATGCAGAAATGGTAACTTGGCTTAGAAACCTTGCACTTAATAACTGTGGAAGTGCTTAGTGAACACTAAGCTGCGAGGGGGCAATGTCCCAGTGGGAGATGTAATGCCAATGAAGAAGAAGATGAAGGTCATTTGAACGAACATGTCATATGGTCGAGCAGGACATTTGGCCGAATAGGAACGAATAGAACATTTGAAAAGTGAAAAATAAGGTGTGAAATTGAGACGTCTTACTACTCACTACTTATTTCTGAATTCTCACCTACTTCTCACTTTTACAGTAAGCAGTCACTTCTCACTTTTGACTCCTCATTTCTAACTTCTCACTGTAAAAAGTGAGTAGCGCGTAGTGAGTAATGAGACGTCTCACTACTCATTTCGCGCTTCTCACTTTTTAAAGTGAGAAGTGAGAAATGAGAAGTGAGAAGTGAGACGTCTCACTACTCACTTTTCATTTCTCACTGCTCACTGTAAAAGTGAGAAGTGAGTAGTGAGACGTCTCACTTCTCACTTCGCACTAATCACTTTCCACAGTGAAAAGTAACAAATGAGGAGTGAGAAGTGAAACGTCTCACTTCTCACGCCTAATTTCTCACTTCGTACTGTGAGAAATGAGAAGTGAGTGGTGAGACGTCTCACCTCGCACTTCGTACAGCTCACTTTTCACAGTGAGAAGTGGGAATTAAGTAGTGCGAAGTGAGATGTCTCACTTTTCACAACTCATTTCTCACTTTGACTTCACTTGACTCACTTTGTCACATGACCTATTTTGTCAAATGATCTGTTTGACCAAATATCCTATTCGACCAAATTTCGTGTTTGGACAAATGTCATATTAGGCCAATTGTCGTTGTCGGCCAAATGTCCTTTTCGGTGAAATGTCCTATTCGGCCAAACCAAACGTCCCATTCGGTTAAATGTCCTATTCGACCAAATGTCCTATTCAGCTAAATGAGCTTTTCGGCCAAATGACCTTTTCGGACAAATGACTTTCTTTCTAGTGGCATTCGGCCAAACGACCCTTCCCCCATGTCACATACCAAACTCCATTATTTTAAAAATTAGGACATTCTATGATAATTTTGTACATCTTGGGCCATATTTGAACAGATTGGAAATGCTAGAACGGTTTACCGAGTACCGGTTCAAGGGTCAATTTTGGAAAACAACGAAATCCCACTATGTGACATTGATTTACATATCAAACTGATTATAAAAGTCATGGCATTCTATGGTATTTTTATGCTTCCTCTACCATATTCGAACCGATCGTAACCGATAGTCGTGCTGACCGCGATAATGATTAAAGGACAGACAAACAGACATAACATTTGCGAAATTCTTATCGTTCACTGATCCACTGATCAATTTAAATAACCATTAGTTGGTGAATCGATGACTCGTGATGTGCGCATTGGATTTGCTCGAGTTTGACGTGAACTTAGTGAAAACAATAGATGCCATTAGTGTATGTGACGATGAATCCGATGAGTGAGTGTGTCCGTTTGTCTGGTTCAAGGGTTATTTTGAAAATTACGCAAATTCCATCATGCGCTATATAAAATTTCATTATTTCTAAAGTATTGTCATTTTTTGGCTAGTTTTGTACATCCTTGACCACATTTGAATCGATTGGAATTGGTTGACGAGTGAAGCTTGGTACTTGTCCTGGGGTCAATTTTGTGAAATAGGCTACCATACAGTTAGCTCAATCAATTTTCAGCGAGACAAAGTTCGCCGGGTCAGCTAGTTATTTATAGTTCACAGATATTGAGCATTCAATGCTGTCAAAAATTTCCGTTTCGAATTTGTGATTCCTCGGTTTGGCTACCTGAGTAAACAGTTCTCATGCAGTACAGTTTTTTTCGCTTTCCGTGCTCAATCGTTTGTGTAAGGAAAAGCTGTAATCCCCAACTTAAAGTTGATCGCTCTGATTTAATTGCTAGTTCCCGAAAACAACCTCTTGTCATTATTTAATGATTTAATAACCATCATCGCTGCTGCTTGGGGCGGTGTATAACCACATTATCCAAGTTCACCGTTTGGCGAATTGGGCTTCTGACTGACGAGTTCGTCATAAAACTTTTAAAAAAAATCCAAACTTTTCGATGGTTTGGTGAAGTGCACAGCACAAGGACGGATTCAACCGGAAGTTGGCAATCGATGCTGCCGCTTGTATTTCTGTGAATGCAAGGCAAAAGTTGTAGTTGTTGCAACGATGACGACGACGACGATGACGACGGGGATGCTCGATAACCTCTTCATTCGAAGCTTCGAAAAAACAAATGCAACAGCCCCTCTCGACTTGGGTTCATTTTGGCGATTTTTCCTAGAGCCGAAACTAAACCTGAACCCAGCTGCAGCAGCGCTCGCAAGTTGTATGAATGGCGTGCAGATAAGTGGCGCTCGATTTCGGTGTGGATGGCTGGGCTTGCATGAGGAAATGCTCGAGCCAGTGATGATGCCGATGAACTCGATTCGGTAGGCAGGCTGAAGCTGCAGTTGAAGTTGAGGAAGTTGTTTTGAAATTTGGATGCTCGGTGGGTTTTAGAGCGGCGAGTCCTTCAAATGCAAAAGTATGATGACGGCCATGGGAAGTTGTATCCATCAAGTGAAGCTTTTAAGAGTTGCTGGTTGGGTTTCAGAACTATGCTGTGTGGATGCTGAAGATGTGGTAAATGAGCGGGAGCACAGTTTGGTCATTTAATTTTTAATTTTTTGACTTGAGTATAGTGCAAAGGTGTTTTAGAATTGCAGAGGTAATATAGAATTTTCGAAACTAGTTCGACGATATTATTATTAACACAGAGTCAACAAAAGATCATACAGACTGATCACGTTACACGTTGCTGCACTTTTGTGCTTCAAATGAACTGATTAAATTGGTTTAAGTTAATATAAAATCTGTCCAGCTTGTGTGGCAAGATTCTTGATACTTAAGGTGATTCTTCAGTACTGCCAAGATACGAATAATGGAGATGAATGAAATAGATCTCCATTTCCGGGGCGTATGTACATTAACCTGGAAATTGTCCGCTTGTTGATGGCTAATATTGTTTTTGCAACAGCTTGCGATCCACACTCTTCTGGGCACTACTTGGCACTTAGACCAAAAGACGCTTCGCTCGACCCCGTTTTCAATCCCATCCATCATTAAAGCAGTGCCAAAGTACGCAGACCAATTGCACAACCTTGGAAAGAAAACTACCTTCTCTATTCCGCTCTTCTGCGCCGTTGTACGCACGCATCAGGGCCAACGACGATTTGAAACTCATTAAAATGTTATAATTGACTGCTTTGAATAAGTAGTCGTGAAAGTTTTTCAATTTAAATTAATATTTCTCCCGGCAGACGGCTCTTGCAAAACCCTTCGCTTCCCATCAAGTCTGAATTCATTTGACGGAGAGAGTCAATAGCGAGTGAGTGAGGGCCAGATATTCGTCTAATAAGCTTTCTGTTTCTTCACGTTGCCAGTCGGAATACAGTATTCGCCCGATGGTGTCCGCACGATTTTTTTAAAGATCATTATTCTTAAAGGGATTCAATCTTTGTTTGATATTCTTTACTAATTATACGAAGCTATACCAAAAAATTTCATGTTGTATAGCACAGATTAAAAGACTTGTGAGCATACTGAGGTACACAAAATTACTTAAACGCAATACCAGCCTAGTTGTCACTGAACGTAAAAACTAACGGAAAGATTAATTTGACCTGAAAAAAAGTGTTGTTGCGGACACTGTTGAAGAACACTGTGAGCCAAATTTTTGTTACGAAAAGAAGTGAAAAGCTTTAATTTTAACCAATGGAAAACTAAGCTCAACTTGTCAATTCTATTAAATAAAATTTTAAAACAAGTGTCCAGTTTAAGTCTGGAAATCTTCGCCAAATTTCAAAATCACAGTTCACAGTCACAGTTCTAGAAAAGGAACAAATCATCAACTTTTCATTTCAATGGGAGACACAATCGGGAATATTCGCTTTTTTCATTCGGATAAATTTTTCGTAATATCGTTAAAATTAGGTACAAATACAAAATCGACTCACTACTGTTCCTATCTTGCCGGTCCACCACCGCCGATGCGTACGGCATTGTCCGGAAGCTTCAGTACAGATGGTCTATTCCGGGAAACAATGTACAAAGATGGGCGAAAATGATGCTAATTACTAGCCCTCACCACTGCAGCACCAGTCAGATAAACAATATTGTATTTACGCACAATGCCTATAAAGTAGGTACACCGACCAAGGCAAGGTGATGTGGTGCGAAACAGTTTTGTGTGCGATGAGATTAGCAACCACCACCACCACCATCACCAACGCCAGCAGCACCATCATCTCCAGTGGCCATTGTCTTGAAAAGGGAAAACGCATTTTCATCGTGCCCAAACGGCATCTACAGCGGCCAACATGACGTGAGATGATTACTAAGCTGCGGTGTTGATGGTGGTTGGAAAATTAAGTGCAGCGCATTTGCACTGACAATGGCGCCGAGATATGTAAGAGGATTTGAAATGGTTTCGAAGAAAATTATGGGAAGATGCAGCTTCTCGTACAGATGCAACAATGACGAATTCAAGGATGCTTAATTTGTACATGACTCTTCCGGTGGTTTGCAGTGTGATGCAAGTAACTAATCTAAAAGCTTATTCTGAAGATTGCTGCCCAGGCTTGAGTGTGTATGGCGTGCTCAATAGCCTAGATGCTATTGCTTATGCCGTCCTTATATCGATTCTACTTTGTATGATTATCTTTTTTTCTATTCTTCAATTAATCTTCTTCCGTTTTCTGTTATACAATCAAATCAAGAATTCCATCGTATGATCCTTCTTTTAAGGTTTCTAAAACTCAAGAAAATATTAAGTTAACTGCGCCTGAGAATGTTTATCTATTCATTTATTTCTCTGACTAAGGCCGGAGTGATCTGTGCAGTAAATAGAAGTCTTCTCCATTCAACTCGGTCAATGACTGCACGTCGCCAACCCTGTAGTCTGCGGAGGGTCCGCAAATCGTATTCCACCTTGCTTGTTGCGCACCTCGCCTTCTTGTGCCCGTCGGATCGTTGTCGAGAACCTTTTTCACCGGATTATTGCCCGACATTCTGGCCACGTGCCTGGTCCACCGCAGTCTTCCGATTAACACGGTGTGAACGAAGGATGGTTCTCCCAACAGTTGTTGCAAATCGCCTGAGAATGTTATTGTCGCGTATTGGTTAGTGGACAGTTGAGTTACCGCGCCGAAATCCAAGCTTCTCGATGACACTGATTGGAGATTAACGCAAAGTGATCTTAGAACTGAACACACAAAGGCTTGAGTTCCAAGTTTGTTGTCGAAGCCTTGGGGCTTTTATGTTCTTGGATGATTTAGAATATAGGTCGACAGCTTATCAGGTGATGTCCTACTTTTCCGAGAAGTCATACAAAGTCATATGGAGGTTGATTGCATATTCATTAACGGCAGTTGCATGTGTACTGGCGATATATTTCTTCTGCTTAGCTGGAGGTCCGTCCATATAGCCATTGTCAAGGAGCCAACATTACTAGGCATATGCGGTATTTCGAAAAATTTCGTTCCAAGTGGTTCGAAACGAAATTCCGCGGAATTTCGCGGAATTTGAGCATGGCGAAATCTGACTTTTGGTAAGATTTGGACAATAATTTTTGGACAATAAGTGTCAATAAGGGTCTTTATAACAATAAGTGTCAAACTAATTTTCCTCTCCTAATTATAAATTGACTGTAAGGACGTGACCGGCTCATACTGTCCATAGCAGTTCTGTTGCTTGCACTCAATTGAAGTCGGTTGAGGATGAAAATTTGGCAACAATGTTTGCATGCCTCAATTTTTCATCGGCGCCTCACTTGTCCCGCCTCACTATGATTTTCCACGCCGAATAAAATTCGAAGAAGTTCGCAGTATGAAACTGAATTTTTCGTGAAAATACCAATGAATTTCTTGAAAAACCAAGAAGAACTTCGAGTGCAAATTCTGAAGGTTTAACAGCTTTTGTATAACTTCATTATTGTGTTTTAGGATTTCCGTTGAAATCCAAAGAATTTCACGTAGGAATAGAATCTTTGAACGAAGAAGTGTCGTTTGATAGAAAGCCATTTGACCGAAAGCCAAATGTTGTTTTGCCAAATATGGCATTTGACCGAACATACTATTTAGCCGAAGCCCATCTAGCCTAAAGTTATTTCGCCGAAAATGTCGTTTGGTCGAAAGGTACATACTGTTGAAAATGTCGGTCGGTCGAACAGTTCCTTTGGCTGAAAAATCCGTTGGCCGATAGGCTCAATGTACCGAAATGGTCGTTTAACATTTAGCCATTTGACCGAAATGGACATCTGGCCTAACGTGTCGGAGTGTTTTGCAGAAAGGTCATTTTTGGGACTCTTTCTGCAAAACGACCAAAGGGCATTTTCGGCCAAACGATTATTTCGACCAAACGACAGTTTAAGCCTGAAGGGTTCTTCTTCTTCTTTTTATTGACATTACATCCCCCACTGGTACATTTCCGCCTCGCTGTTTAGTGTTTATTCAGCACTTCCACAGTAATTAACTGCAAGTTTTCTAAGTTATCATTTCTGCATTCGAATATAAAGATGCTAACATAATGATACTTTTATGCCCAGGAAAGTCGAGACAATTTCCAAACCGAAAATTGCCTAGACCGGCACCAACTTTGTTGGCCGAATTACGAGCTCGGCCGAATGTCCCTCTACGCTGTATGTCGCTTCCGGCCAAATTACATTTTCGGTCAAACTATTTTCGTCCCAACGAAACAACGGACAAACGTTTCCGCCAAATGGAATACGGCTCACCGTGTTATTCGGCCAAACGGCATTCAAACAAATGGCTTTTTGCCGAACGACTTTCGAGTGAACGACAGGAAGGGCCATTTGGCCGAAAGGTGTTTGGCTAAATAATTCATTAGACTCATTTGGCCGAAAATGTCATTTAGCCGAAATGGATATTCAACCGAAAAGTCGAGTCAAGTACGAGACACTGAAGACGGCCTTACTGTTGAGGTCGAAATACGTATCTGTCAAGATACAATTAAGTGGTGGAATTCAATGGGATGGTATAAACTCGTCTTATGACAAGCGAAAATATCGTTAACTCGTATTTCCAAATAGGTCATTTGACCGAAAATATCGTTTGCCGAAAAGGTCATTTGGCCGAAATGACCGTCTGGTTGAAAGGCCATTTAATTTTAATTACGAACAAATGGCATTTTCGGCCCCATTCGCAAATCGACTGTTTCGGCCAAACAACCTGTTAGAGGCAACAGTTTTCCGGCCAATCGTCGCTTTGGCCAAATGAAATTTTTGTTCAAGCCGTTTTTCACGTATAACCGTTTCGCACGAACTATCCCGAACGACCCTTTCCCGTTTTTTAGTAATTTTCTGAATAATTTTCGAAGAATTTCCTATGAGCAAAACAAAGAATGTCCCGTAGAAATCCAAAAAATCGTTCAAAATTCCGAAAAACAGAACAGTTTTTCGTAAAAATTTAAAAATTCCTCGTAAACATTTTGAAGAGCTTTGTATACACACAGAAGAATTGTGTACGATTGAAACAACTGTTTCGTTTGTTGCATCAAACAACGATGACAGTGTTGTTTCATTGTTTCATTTGTTTTCAAGACTGATTCAGTATTATTTGCAGGGTTAGTACTTTTCGTTTCGGTGAGATAAAAACAAGCGATTTTCAGGCCGAACGAAAATCTTTTTTAGCAGAATGAGTGAGCACTACGATCCCTGATTATTTGACAGTGATACCTGGAGTTTTAAAGGGCTTGCCTTGAAAATTCCAAAGAATTCTCGAAACTTCAAAATGGTTCCCGTGAAAAATTTGAAAATAATTTCTAAATGAATATTTTGGAAAAACTTGGTGAATTTGGTGAGGAAGTTCCTCAGACTTCTCCCGTGAAACTCTAAAGTTTCGCCGCCGCCGGCCAAAATTCTGACAAACGCCGCCGCCGACAATTTTCAGACCGGCGCACACCTCTACCTGGCAAACTGCTGCCGTAAAAACTTTACAATCGTTTTTTAATATACACATCTTTGTGCATTCCTTTTTTTTTTTTTTTTATAAGATAATATGAAGTATGCTTCAGCATAATCACATAGTTTTTAAAAGAAATAAGGTTATTGATAGAATTTGAATCACAATACAAAAGAATCCCCTTTTTTATATTTTTATATACTCGCTGATATAAAACTGAACTGATATAAAATTGATTGAATTCGGGAGCACACACTTTTATTCCTTTAAGGTGATTATAGAATGAAGCCCGTGGTGAATTTCAAATTCACCACACGTTTATCTACATACATTTCCAAAAGCCCAAATCTGGCGTAATAGTTTTCGTACAGTGCCGAAAATCAAATTATGATTGTTTAGCATAACTAAGCAAACGATCTACCATTATTTCAGCCCCATACGCGTTATGGTTCTTTCATCTCGTGCTCTTGAAAACAATATTGGAAAAGCACGTGGTTTACAAAATGGCCGATTTCTGGCTTTATTGTATAATCACCTTAAATATCGTTTCGTTTATCGTATCGTTGTTATCGCATACCCGTAATCCTATTTCTGAGGTGTACTGTTCTGGTCTGGATGAAACTGCCGTCACATGCGGTTTTCAGTGTTGACAAACAAGTGCGTTTGTATTGCGAATACAAAGAACAAAATCGATGGTGAGTGCAACAATTGCTAATATTTGGCTTATTTGAATAGCCACTGTAACATGTCACCCATGCCTGATAATTGGCTCCTTAATAGATCAGTTCTACACACAAAATGTAACATCTCCAATGACAACAATCCATTGCAACCCTTTGCGCCAAACAGATTTTTAGGATTTAGACAGACATCACAGACAGCATAGGTTCACCTCCGCCGACTGCCAATCGACCTTGGGGGTGCCTTTAGATTTCCTGCACCTTTACAAGGCTGCTTTTTGAAGAACGCTGGCTGAGACTTGAATAAGCTGTTCGAAGTTATTGAACCAACATTTCAGCTTTCCAAGTCAGTGGTTTATTGAGGCGATAATCTTCGGTTATTGCAGCCATCTTTTCTTCATCGGCCAGGATGTCGCCGTCCATTTCTATTCTACGCTGCCACCTTCCAGAATATCCACTACCTGAGTTCCATATTCTTCAACGAACGATCTCTTCACAGCTGGATCTTCTAGTCCAGCGGTTCTCAACCTGGGGTACATGTACCCCTGGGGGTACCTTCGCTGGCCCCAGGGGGTACCTCGGACAAAAGTGCGTAATGGCGGAAGTATTACAATAATTATTCAATCTTATTGATAAAGTTTTGACAATTGGGTATTTTTTTTTATTTCAAAACTTTGTGTAGTACATAATATGTATGGCGATTAGTAGATTTAAGTCAATTGAATCTTGCCTTTCACAACCAGCACAGTGTATGAAGGGCTGTGGAACAAAAGATCAACAGGATAAAACATCGAATGAACAAATTTTAAAAATCTTCTACTTGATCGAAACGAAATAATGAATGATATGTTGAGTATACTCTTCTGATCTAAAATCTAGAGTCTAAAGAGCCACGTTTTGATTCATGAAGACACGAAGGCTTTTTTTTTCAAAAAAAAATCAGTAGCTTTATTGCACGAGGATCTTTCTACGCTTCTCAGAAGCATCCTTGCAAGTACCTCGGAAGCCTTCTTGTAATAGACCACTTTTCAAAAAGCTCGGAACCTCCCTTTTAAGAGGGAGGTTCAGAAGCATCCTTTCAAGAGGTCCTGAAGCCTACTGTAATAAGGCACGGAAGCCTACTTTTAAGAGCCCCCCCCCCGGAAAGCTACTTTCAAGAGCCAATTTGAGCCAACTTCATGAAGAGCCATATAGTTAGTTTTAAAGTATTTTTTTCATAAAGCTTATAAGTTACGCTTTAAAATAGGGGGCACCTCAATTAACGCAAAAGCTCCAAGGGGTACTTCTCAAGAAAAAGGTTGGGAACCGCTGTTCTAGTCGGTCTATGGTGAATTGACACCCGTGTGAATTCTCCCGCCACTGAATTCTGGAAATGCGTGGTCGGATCTTGCCAATTATAAAATGATAGTCAAACGCGATGTCATCGCTGCGATTAATTACGGACTCAAGAAGGTATTGTCTACATTTTCAGCTGATCCATTTCCAGAAGAACCAAATACTAGTCTACCAGCTGAAAGCGGCTCTAGAGAAGTAAGTCAAACGCTGTTGACTGCAGACGGGAGAAGCGAGCGCGGGTGGACTCCCCGGTCAACGATGGTAAACCGGCGATAATCGCCTTCTCTACGATATTTCACGACGCCTGATTGGAGCAAGGGCAAATCCGTGGGTGCCAGAGAAAGACGCGACATGTCAGTCACTCACCGATCTAAATGATCAGCTGAAACATTGGTTCGACCACTTAGAACTTCTTCGAGTATCGACTTATCCTAATTCGACTTATCCTAATTCAGATATAGGGAAAGGTTGACAATTCTCCGACGGCAGCAGACAAGATTCCGCCGGATGATCATGCGAGAACCGTACTGTCTTGCTTTGCATCATCCTGGAGTAGGTCAATGAATTTAAAGAGTCCCTTTATTTGGTACTGATTGACCACGGAAAAGCCTTCGATCGTCTGAATCACGAAAAACTGTGGGGCGTCCCTAGAAGCAAGAAGTAAGAGCGGAGGCGAAATCTGCAAGCAAGCGCTGGAATCTGGCATGGGCAGACCTAGGATCTCCTGGCGACGAAACCCTAACAGAGAAATAAATGAAGTCGATAGGAATCAGGGCCCAATTCAAAGATGAAGATCTTTTGCGTTGGCCGTATGTCCCCCAAAAAGTCCTCAGGACACCAAAGTGAGTGTGTGACGATTGGATCCCAGTTTATAAATACCACATGTACATGGGGATGAGAAGGAAACCAATGTGCCATACAGCCTATGTATTGTGTAACATGGCTTAGCTCTTTTTACAAAGCAATAGTGTTTTATTTTGAAACTGTTTGGATGAATGTTTTACTTTTCACAAATCAATTGGAGCTGTAACTCTCAAAAAGCAAAGTTATTTTCAGTGTATCGTATCTTTGCTTGGAGTGAGGTAAACGAAAATCTGCAACCAGACACCTGAGAAGACATCTCAGATAATATGAAGGTCGTGAAGCACCCAGGCAGCAATCGTCGTCCATGAGTCGAAATGACATTCTTACGACTATACAGAAACCGGCTGCTCATCCGCGGATGTTTCTTGTAACAGGTGAGTTTAGCGTCCATTGCATCCTCTCTACGGGTTTGTCTGAGGTCACTAACGAGTAGCATGGCATTCCAATAGTTTTAGGCTCGTCATGATACAGCCATGTTCAAACAACGCATCTGTGATTTCAGAAGTACATCTGACCATTGCCCCAATTAATTCAACCAGTTTGAGTTTCATATTTGATTTAAATAAAAGCTTATAATACTAGCAGTACTTTGGTGTTATGGATTCAACAGTTTACTTTGAGTTTACATCAGCAAAAAACAGCCAAAAGAAAAACCAAAAAATTTTCAAAAATAAGTTCCAGTATTTTTTTAATTACATAAAGTTTCTACATTCTTTGTTATCATTTTTTATTAAAATTAAAAAAAATCCATGGAAGAATTGTATTTTGGACTTTTTTGTTTCCTTGCTATTTTTTTTATTTATTATTTTTTTTGTTATGTCCGACAGCTCTTGGAATGTACGAGGGGAAGGGGGATAAAAAATAGCAAGGAAACAAAAAAAGTCCAATAGGGGCCCTCCTTAGCCGTGCGGTAAGACGCGCGGCTACAAAGCACGACCATGCTGAGGGTGGCTGGGTTCGATTCCCGGTGCCGGTCTAGGCAATTTTCGGATTGGAAATTGTATCGACTTCCCTGGGCATAAAAGTATCATCGTGCTAGCCTCATGATATACGAATGCAAAAATGGTAACCTGGCTTAGAAACCTCGCAGTTAACAACTGTGGAAGTGCTTAATGAACACTAAGCTGCGAGGCGGCTCTGTCCCAGTGTGGGGATGTAATGCCAATAAGAAGAAGAAGAAGAAGAAGAAGTAATATTAATAATTAATAATGTTAGGGTGACCCTAAATCAACAGTATTTTGGTTATAACTCTAAAGTTTTGATTTTTTACGAACCAATGAAATCTATGAAGATTTAAATCATAAAAATACGCGTTTTGGTTATGTAACCTGGTATTGCAAAGATATCACTAATTGTCTCGAAAAATAAACACCATTTCAAAGTGCCTGTATCTTTGAATGCTCGCTTAACTTTTCAAAGGACCTAAGTAACATTGTTTGCAGGAGTGAAGTTGAGTACTGCAATCAAAAGCTTTCATGTTTTTCGGTTGAGTGCGCTATTCAAAGTAATTCATGAAAAAATGTTACTTAGGACCTTTTGAAAAGTTAAGCGAGAATGGAGGAAAACGGGGATTCGGTTTTCCTGGATTAGACAGAAGAACGTCTAAGGATTGCTCTGCATAGTTTGGTACTGTGAAATTTTAGGGAAATTTGAGGTTTTCCATAATTAAAAAAAAAAACTTTTTCATGCGTGTCACTGTCACATTTACCACGCCACACATTGAGAAGGAACGGCCCACGGGAATAAAGAAGAATTTTTCAGTTGAGGTGGCTGTTGACTGCATTTATCTCGGTATAGAAGATCACCTTACTGTTGACCTCAGAATACGTATTTGTAAGGTAACAGTCAGGTGGAAAAATTAAATGGAATAGTATCAACTTGTCTTATGGCAGTGAGCGATGAAATATTTTCGAGTGTTCTGTCTGCATGAATGTGATGCTACATACGGGGTCAAGTTCCAAGCACAATCTCGAAATATGAATGGAATGCACCAAAACCTTCATACTATGCCAATATCACAAAACAGATTGGCATCATAGAACAAACTGCAAGTTTCAAAGTAGATTCTTTGTGTATCAACAATCGACGAACGGCTTTCCCGCAGGGCAATAGTTCCGATAGTCGTGGGTGTTCAATTTGGGAGATTTGGGCCATCGCCTTCCACAGTTATTACCTAAGAGGTTTCTATTCTATTCTATTACCATTTTTTTGCATTCGAATAACACGAGATTAACACGTTAAAACTTTAATGCCTAAAAAGTCGAAAAAAAAAAATTCAGGAGATTTCCTAGACCGGCCCAGAAGTTGAACCCAGCCTCCTCCAGCATAACCTTGCTTGGCAGCTACGCATCTTAGGCCTCCCAGAATATGTAGAAGTAGTTTTCAAAATTTCAATTGCTTCTTATACCGGGCAGATACATCCATTTAAAGAAGGCGTTACCCCTCCTTTCGCCTTATACCGGGCAGACGTACTCATTTAAAGAAGTCATTATCAACTCTATTCGCCTTATACCGGGCAGATGCGTCCATTTAAAGAAGACGTTACTTCTGCCTTCGCGTATACCGGGCAGACGCGTTATTTTAAAGAAGACATTATCAACTCCTTTCGCCTTATACCGGACAGAAGCATTCATTTAAAGAAGGCATTACTCCTCCCTTCGCCTTATTCCGGGCAGATGCGTTCCTTTAAAGAAGGCATTATCAACCCCTTTCGCCTTATACCGGGCAGATACCGTTCTTTTAAAGAAGGCGTTACCCCTCCCTTCGCCTTATACCGCGCAGATGCATCCATTTAAAGAAGGTGTTACCCCTGCCCTCGCCGTATACCGGACAGACGCATCATTTAAAGAAGGCATTATTAACACATTTCGCCTTACACCGGGCAAATGCATCTATTTGAAGAATGCGTAACCCATCCCTTCGCCTTATACCGGGCAGACGCGTTCTTTGAAAGAAGGCATTAGCAACTTCTTTCGCCTTGTACCGGGCAGTACATATGGTGGGGTTTCAGTTTTTGAAACCCGCAACCCGAATCGCCGGTTTCGGGTTTGAAAAATTAGTACAATATCGGGTTCGGGTCGGGTACGGGTTTGTGAGATAAAAAAATCGGGTCCGGGTCGGGTACGGCCCTGAATATAATACTAAAATACTGAAAATTAATTTATTTAGTTTTGTTAATTGTGAGGCTAGTTTGTTTTTCAGACTTTCATTTTTTACACATATCTAGGTTGAATTTTCCGGGGAAAACTTCTGTGCGGGCTTAAATAATTAAATTATGCCGGGTGCGTGTCGAGTACGAGTTTCAAATGCAAAAATTCTCGGGTACGGGTCGGGTTTGCATTAAATCCAAAAAATAGCCTGGATTACATGTAATTAAGCAAAAATCGGTAAATATTTGAATTTTTATTCTAACTGAATTCCGCCAAATAGCATTCCGCGGAATGATTTTCGGTAAAAAGGTACATTCCGCGAAATGTCTTTCGGAAAAAAGGTGCATTCCGCGAAATGTGTTTCGGAGAGTTGATACATTCCGCGGAATGTCGTACCGCGAAAAAAAATTCCGCGATATGTTTTTCGGCGAAATAGTATACAACCATCCAAACTAATCCAATACCGTTTGTGCTGGGTGGAAGCCCAAGACCTAACCAAACACTTCACCCAACACTTAGATATTGGAAAAACTGGCTGAGGACCAATAAAGTCTTGTGGTGCTCCAGTGCGAGCTAACTCATCAGTGGTTATGGAACAACTTCTCGCAAGGGCAGCTGTTGTATAATTGGTAATACGTCCGTGTACTTAATGGAATAGTGTGGTTCAAGTCCCACCGGCAGCTGAATCTTTTGATCGCAATATCTCATAAAAATACCTTAAAATGGCAAACTTAACTACGGTGTTGAACTTAATCTAGAATTAAAAAACACCTAAATAAAGAAAAAAAAAAAAAAAAAAAAAAAGCAAACTTAACTATGTGTATCAAAATTAAAACATATTTTCCAAAAAAGTAAAAATCTGACTTCCCTCACAAGTCATCAATAAAAGTATTATTTACGGCTGTTCAACCACATTGATAGTAATCAGAAAGCTAATGTCAATCAGCAACCCTTATTTTATCGAGGAAGGGTCGTTTGGCCTAAACCCATTCGGCCGAAAGCCATTTGGCTGAATGCCACTAGGCCGAACAAACTATTAGGCCGAAACCCATCTGGCCGAAAGGGTCATTTGACCGAAAGGGTCGTTCGGCCGAAAGGGTCGTTTGGCAGGAAGGGTCATTTGGCCGAAAGAGTCATTTGGCCGAAAGGGTCGTTTGGCCGAATAGTGAGAAATTAGAAATGAGAAGAGAGATGTCTTACTTCTCACTCTTCATCTTTCTCTTCTCACTGTGAGAAGCGCGAAATGAGTAGTGAGACGACTCACTATCAACTTCGCATTACTCACTTTTCAGGGTGACTTCAGAGTTACTCTAACTTCTCACTCTTCATTTCTCACTTCACGCTGTCAACAATGAGAAGTGCGAAGTGATTAGTGAGACGTCTCACTTCTCACTTCGCGCTTCTCTTTTTTAATAGTGAGAAGTGAGAAATGAGGAGTGATAAATGGGATGTCTCACTTTCAACTCCTCATTTATCACTTCTCGCTGTCAAAAGTGAGAAGCGCGAAGTAGTGAGATGTCTCACTACTCACTTCGTGCTTCTCATTTTTTACAGTGAGAAATGAGAAATGAGGAATGAGAATTGAGACGTCTCTCTTCTTACTCCTAATTTCTCACTTTTCTAATGACCTATTCGGCCAAATGTCTTATTCGGCCAAATGACCATTTCGGTCAAACTACCCTTTCGGCCA
The DNA here is from genome assembly GCF_024139115.2 of Armigeres subalbatus. Classification (NCBI taxonomy): domain Eukaryota; kingdom Metazoa; phylum Arthropoda; class Insecta; order Diptera; family Culicidae; genus Armigeres; species Armigeres subalbatus. Next base: position 388,241 of record NW_026943741.1, read on the forward strand.
AATAACCCTAACTAATCCCATTTATTTGGTTCGCTGTACAATTTCGCAAGTGCTAGTCAATCACGGCGTACCAACGTACGGCCGTAATGTGTACGTTCAAAACTACAGAAGCTTCTAGATAACGATCTAGGTAACGATGATGATGAGGATGATGGGAGAACAACAAATTTTACGAAGTGGAGTCCAATCCAATCCCAATCCGAATTCATTCCTGATCCAATCCAATTATAAATTCAATCCAAACTCAATTCAAATCCAATCTAAATCTAATTCAAATTCAAACCAAAACCAATCCAAATTCAATCCAAATCCAAACCAAATTCTATCCACATCCAGTAAAAAATATATAATTTAATTTAATCCGCTAAAAAACTGATAATATTTTGGCAGATACAGTGATGGGATATGAAGCAATTTATCATATTTTTTTTCAATCTATCGCGAACTCATATTATCCAATTTCTCAAAATCATTGCAATTGGTACCTGGTGGTGTGGATGGAAGGAGTGGGAAAGTCTTACGCACCTACTAAATGAAAATCAGTGATAAGACGTCTGTCAGATCCGGTGGGCGAGGTAGGTGAGTTCTAGTCAGAACAATAATCTGCTCAGCTGCTGTGTGGTTTAGAGGATAGTTCTTGATCGACTATTTACCTTTATAGACTAGGTCAGAAAAATTAATCCGCGATTGATCAAGGAGGTGTCGCGGTTAGGGACGTTGTTTGAAGGATTGCGATAAAGTGACTTAGTAGCCATTCGTTCAGAAATCCAAGACTCGGCCCATAAACAGGTCCTGAAACAGAGTTTTGGTAGGAGGCGGTAGATTCTTAAACATGGGGATATCCGACTCTTACCTGGCCGGAGGATTTCCCTCTACTAGACAGCTCCATTGCACAGAAGAGATGATTATGCATAGATGTCGATACGCCCCGAAAAACTTGGAAACCATCTAAGGCCAACGTTTTGGTTACGATGTATCCGATGTATCCACCTACCGAAACAAGGGACTCACCAAGTGCGTCATCATTCTCTGGGGAATGAGCAATAGTCCGATCTTGTACGACAAGGTGGATGGGGCAGACTTCCACTTGCCACTAAGAGAGTTATCATTCTTCTGGAGTTAAGCTGTGGAATGAATTTTGACAAAATCCCCGAGTCAAGGAAGTCTTGCCATTGTTTCCACTCGTAGAGTTATTCGTCAACTTCTTCTCTTCTTCTTCTTCTTCTTCTATCTATCTTCTTCCGCGCATCACTCAAGAATAGACAGCCCAACTTTTGCTAATTTATATTCGTTTCCTTCTTCTATTTACGAGGAAAAATGTTATGATGAAACTGGAATGCTTTGAAGATCAATGCTCAATCTTTTCGATAAAATGGTTTTTCGTACAATTTTAATGAAATTTTTCGAATTTGATCATCTATTTAACAAAGTTTTGTACGACCGCGCATCACTCAAAATTAGACTTTCCTTCTTTCCTTCTACGATGAAACTGAAAAAAAAATCAAAATCAAAATCCAATCTCTTCGATGAAATGGTTTTCCGTACATTTTGTATTTGAATTTTAAAAAGAGATCGATTTGTGCTAATTTTTGTTTGTGTAGTTAGCTAATATGAGTACATCGTAACGAATAACATACCATGTTTGTTGAGTACAATTAAACGCAGTATGAATTCATTCCTCTATAAGCAGGAAGTCAAGAAAAGATCACCAGCCATTTTCCCCTCTATTCTGTAGCATTTGATGCTATCGTATTGAAATTAGGAAGTTTCAAGTTGTATATAACTTTTGTTTATAATAAGTTTCTCAACATTAAAATCCATTCAGAAACCAATAACAAATCTAAATAAGCTCACGGACTTCAGTTGAAAAAACACCATCCAACATCCCCTGCCATTGGAGTGATGATTAATTTGTCAATCAAATAATTCCCTTTATCCAATTTTCTTCAAGTCCCTACGTGCCACCAGCATCAGCGCCTAACAGCCTGGCGAACACAATATTAGTTCTTATTTGTCCAATAAATAAATCTGCCTAAATCAAAAGGTCCGCTGCCATCATCGCAGTCAGCGTGCAGCAGACCCATCAACGGAATCATAATACCCGCAGACGGCGACGTTGTGTTGTCGTCATCCTTCAGCGCCTCTCTCGTAAATAAATTACATTTTGATCAATGGCCTCACCTAAATACTGGGCTAAACTAAATTGAGACTTTTTTGTCGCCTAGGAGAAAACGATGGTTGCGGTGTTAAGCAGCAGGACACATATCACAACCAGCAGTGATGTCATGATCATAAATCGTAATACGCCGCTTCTCATACGAAATCACCGAATCAAATCCAATTCGTTACATTTGCTCTTCTACCAGATTCCTTCGCTGGGTGAGAATGTAACGGGAAAAAAGGAAAACACTCTAACCCTCTTCTAGCATGAAAACTTTGAGCAACGGCTCCAGCACTCCCCTAACCCTCTCAAGACGACTGGGCCCGGTCTTCTGGGTTTTTGCCTCGAGATTGTGCTCTGACTTCAATCCAAGCATCGGCTGTGAAGCTGCCGAGTCACACGAACAGAAAAAGTCGTTCCGGCGAAGCAGAGCCGTGATCCTGGTGTGCCGGTTGGAGCCCAGGAAGGGTATCACAAGGAAACATATGTCGGCCGATAAATCTTGGTCTTTTCGGTTGGATTGACCCAGTTTTTAGCAGCAGCAGCGGTAACAGCTACTAGATAAGAAGCAGAAGATGGGGATTTTACTTTTTTCTATATTCCTAATTTTAACATAGCCATTTGTCAGCCTTTTCCTTCCTCCCGACGTTAATGGAGTCAATTGCACAAGAGGAATCGTCCCCATCGGCACAGATCCAATTTAGGCAAATTATCCTAATTGGTATTTGCTACAGTCAGTGGTTCCCCTTCCCGTGGCTGTCGCCTACTGGTAATCTACTGCTATTAATTAAATTTGATCCAGCGACTGGAAGATAATCCTGCAGTGTTTTCGGTACTGCTGGGGCACTCAGCGAATTTACTGAGAACGTGTTTGCAATGTTTATTAATATCAATTTGTCCAATTTTAGTTGGTGGAAGACGAGTCTCAAGCACTCATTGGCTGTTTTTCTTCATTCTGCGTTGGTTCTATGGAGACGCAGCGAATATCAGTGGGGGCTATGAGATTAATTCCATTTTTAAAAATATCCATTCTACCAACATTTTTGTTTGGTGTTTATCAAGAACTCTCCTAAGTCAAATTTATTTGAGGTGAAGTGAAAGATATTTTTAACCTGAATACGTCGACTTTTAGTTTTGAAAATTAAACAATCTTCTTTCACGGTGATGTAGTATTACGATGCGAATCTCTGACTATTACCCAGCTATTATACAATATTTTCCCATAGAAAAAATATCTATAGATTTGCGTAAAGAAAGAAAATAATCAATGATCATCAAAATTGAAACTTATCCAGTAATAGCACTCGTCAAGATGTGCATAATTTCGTAAAAGATTCTAGCCTAAGCCATTGAGTGTGAATAACAACACTTTTTCCTGTTACTACAATCGATTTGGAAGTAATATCGGCCTCTAGCGAGGTATTTCTCCGTAATAGCTTCTTCGATTACGTTCCTCTAATAATTATTGTCATTACAAGTGATCAATAACTCATCATAATATAAGACTTCCTTCCTCAATTAAAATCGATGCGATCGGTATGAACACGACGGAAAGGCCACCTCAATCAAGATTAATCAGGGCACGTGTGCTACCTTTTGCGCCAACTCGTTCGCCACAGTTCTTTCAATTACGGAGGAACTGGTACGCTGGTGGTTGCGACGGTGACGGTATTTTGAAACAATCATCAGATGAGCGGTACTTTTTAATTACCGCAGGCTACCGCTAGTTCATGAGTTATGCTTGCGCCTACTCGTACCCGGGGGGTTCTGAATATCGCGCTGCTTTATAGTTTTATAATCGCAACGCACCGCTGATCACCGCCTAACAACGACGGCAACGATGGAGACAACTGACGATGTAACTATCTGAAGCGTTGAGGCTGCCACTTGCAGGCAGGATTCTTTCCGCAGGTTGTCAGCCCACCCGAGCAAATAGTTGGCCTATGACCAATCCAATCTCGTCTTAGGCCCAAATATTCATGGAACAAAGGAAACATACTTTTGCTCTTTTTTCAATCTCACGTTTATTTGGTAGGCAAATTTACCATTCAGCATTTCTCTAACGTCGTCACAATATCAGAAATAATTCTATGAGCCGACATTTCGATGCTTCGATTGATTTTCATATAGGGGAAATGTTCCGATCTCCATCTCACTGTACATATATCCATCTCATCGCTAAACAAAGAAATACGGCACCAAATTCGTCGCTTCTTTTTGTCAACATGCGTGCTCACTGCTGAGAAAAATCACAAAAATAATAAACAAACCAAATTCCTTTCCATTGCTTTGTTTTTGATGGGATGGAAATAGGAGCTACGTGGCGAAGTGGCGAACCGTTCCCCTACTTGAAAATATTTCTTGCCTTTTTCAATAGCCCAGGAGACTCAAAAAAGTCAGACAAAAATGGTCACAAAATTTTATTTCCAACCGGATTTCTTTGACGTAGAATTACGTCCTTCGGTAAGCTAGGAGGGTCAGAGGTCGTTCATCAATGATGTCACAAGTTTTAGGGGGGGAGGGGGTCTAAGATTTTGTTACAGTACGTATACTAGGTATACAAAAAAGCGTGACAGAGGGTTGAAAGGGGGGTCTTGAAATCTTAAAAAGTAGTGGACGTCATATTTGAATCGTCCTTCATTCCAAAGTTTCAAATTTGGGACCACCACGAAAAGAGGTCAGGAAGTAAAAGCCAATAACTCAGCCGTTTTTCAACGGATTCTGGAGATTTTGATATGAATCGATCAGTAAACTCTCTAAGATTTCATACAACTATTGTGATCAATTGATTCAATCCATTTAACTATTGAAAATTTAACTTCGTCAGGTAGTGTTGAAATTTCACTTTTTCAATAAATGCATACATTTCGGCTGTTACCCATCCGGCATGAATATGCACAAAACGTTGATGATCGAATTTCGAATCCAATATCGCATTATACGTAACTACGTTCAGTTTGCGGTCGTGTCTTTGATACTACCTTCTTCTTTTTTTCTTGATTCTGGATTATCTATTCCACATCTTCATATTTCCATTTGGATCACCTCACTCTCGTTCGTAAGATGGTTCCCGTTTATGTCATTACTCATTACACATATTAGGCTGTGGCACGTGGCCCTTACGTGAACGGTTCAACTTTTCATACAACTTACATGCGTTATAAGAGCGGTACAATTGCTTCATCTCTTCACGGTCTCGATCTCCTGCTGGCGCTTTTTCCTTCGAAAAATCGAGTTTTGTCTGTTCCGCGCTCTCTTGTATCGTTTAATCTCGTGCGGTGTTGTAGCAATCTGACCCATACTGCATTCCTCCACTAACTGCTCGCATACGCCGTCCTACCAGTCATTTCTCTGAGCCGAGGGCACCATGCTTATTGTAGTTGTTGTGGTGCTACCAATGGCGGATCGAATAACTCTCCAGCCATCTTCAAGAGAAGCTGTACATCCATCATATGTCTGCTGAAGTGGAGGCGATATACATACTTGTTGTATGAGGAAGTACCTATATGGCTTTCACTTTAACATCTTATGTGACATCATATACGATCTTGTTTTGTCTGGGCTCCTTTCGTGTGGGCAGTGCAAGTTGATGATGCTATAGTTAAAGAAACGACCTTTTATCTTCAGTTTGCACATCCTTGCATTGAATGGCTGCTACTTAATCACGCGTTGACAAGCATCTTGCCCAGCACTATGAAGCCGGTTCCCAGCTCGTTGGTGGTGCCACAGTTCTGGTAGAAGGTAGCCACTCGATGCCCGTTTTGCCACACTTTCTGTCCTGTCCAGCAGATTTCCTGCAGCGCTACGACGTCGAGGGCTGCAACTACTGCATCGTTTATTTTGTAATATCTGGGACACCGCAACTTTCCCGGTCGACTGGATGCAAGGTATCTTAGTGAAGGTGCCCAAAAAGGGTGACCTGACTGTATGCGATAACTGGCGAGGCATTATGTTGCTGTGTACCGTTCTCAAAGTTCTGTGCAAAATTATCCTAGCCCGGATTCAGGAGAAGATCGATGCGACTCTCCGTCGGCTGCAGGCCGGATTCCGTGCCGGAAGATCCTGTGTGGACCATATTGTCACGCTCCGCATAATTCTGGAGCAGGTCAACGAATTCCAAGAGTCCCTTTACTTGGTATTCATTAACTACGAAAAAGCTTTCGACCGTCTCAATCACGAGAATATGTGGGGCGCCCTGAGACGCAAGGGGGTTCCTGAGAAAATCATCGGCCTCATCGAAGCACAGTACGAGGCCTTTTCGTGTAGAGTGCTGCACAATGGGGTCCTGTCCGACCCTATCCGGGTCGTAGCTGGTGTGAGGCAAGGATGTATTCTATCACCGTTACTGTTCCTCATAGTAATCGATGAGATTCTGGTAGATGCGATTGACCGTGAACCAAACCGCGGGCTGTTATGGCAGCCTATAACCATGGAGCACCTAAACGACTTCGAATTGGCTGATGACGTTGCACTCCTCGCGCAACGGCGCTCTGATATGCAGAGTAAGCTCAACGACCTTGCGAACGCTTCCTCTTCAACAAAACCAAATCGTTGGATGTAAACACGGTGACTCCTTCCAGTTTCACAGTAGCCGGGCAACCAGTGGAAAATGGTGAAAGCTTCCAGTATCTTGGTAGCCAAATGGCGTCAGACGGTGGTACCAAGATCGACATAGGCGCACGGATTAAGAAAGCAAGGACTGCCTTTGCCAGTTTAAAAAAAAACTAGAAAAACAGGCAGATAAGTGAACGCACCAAAATACGAATTTTCAACTCTAACGTGAAATCTGTGCTGCTATACGCTAGCGAAACATGGTGTGTATCATTGGAGAACACTCAACGGCTGCAGGTGTTCATTAACAGATGCCTGCGGTACATAATTCGGGCCTGGTGGCCTCACAATTGGATCTCAAACAACGAGCTCCATCGTCGTTGTCACCAGAGGCCGATAGCAACAGAAATTCGGGATCGGAAGTGGGGCTGGGTCGGCCACACTCTACGTAGGGGCGGAAACGAAATCTGGAAACAAGCATTAGACTGGAACCCAGCGGGACATCGCAGCAGAGGCAGACCCAGAGGCTCATGGCGGCGAAGCCTCAATAAAGAAATAAAAGAAGTCGACCGAAATCTAACCTGGCAACAGGTTAAAGCGATAGCCGGGCAACGCTCAGGATGGAGATCTTTCAAGTCGGCCCTTTGCACCACCGGAGGTGTACAGGATCCATAAGTAAGCTACGACGTCGAAGTCCAAGGATGTAATTCATCGTAGATTATCCTGTGACATCCTGCAAAACCTAGTTACTTGCAGTTCCATGTTTCAAGCTTTCAATCGTGATCGTTTATTCATCGCCCTGGTCTTTGCCAATTGTATCGAGCCGTATTAGCTTCAATATGGTTCGTAATGATTGATTTTAAAGGCGAATTATTGGACCTGCGTAAACCTCCTGTCTCGTTGGAGAGCCGACATGTCAGGTGTCAGGCCAACTACGCAGTATTTACCGGAGAGATGACTCCTAGATATTGGGCGAGTTCAGGAATACCTTAAGTCACTTAACAGCTTGGAATCGAGGGGAAAGGAAGAAAGCGTGGACCTCCCGTACCAAACGCTTCCAATAAAATAGGTACCTAATATATAATAAAAATCGTGCGCGTGTTTATGTATGATGTATATGAGTATGCGTGTATATCTGTATGTGTGTATATGAGTGTGTATATGTAGATTTTAAAACTCTTTAATATAGTCTTTTCACGAATCGACGTTAGCAGAAATTTCAACTTTTGAAGACATATGGGAACTCAGAGTAACCTATATAATAAAAAAGCAAAACAAAACAAAATTGCAGTTTTGTCAATCATACACTATAAAATCCGACTAATCTATGGTGACTTATGTGCAGCATACAGGTATATGTATTAATTATTCATTTTTCACAGGAAATTTGGATGAATTGAGCTATAATGTATAGCACACTTATTACGTGTCATGATGCAAGTCAGTGGAAAAAAAACTATAGAATGTAGGTAATTAACTTTGTACTAGCTATTAATATCGAACATAGATTCAAGTTATTCTGGTGGTGATTACCTCCGCTTTTTTCCAATATCTACAAATTTTCATGTCAATACATTTTATGTGAAAACAGTAGGCGAGTTGTCACCGGCGAAAACTTCTCAAGTTTTGTACTCAAAGGATAATAAACACAGAATTTTCATTCAAACATTAATCTTTACTAATATCAGCTAATTGTCAACAGTCCCGTTATATCTTCTATTTGGCGTTATGATTTCATGGTAGTAAGGAAAATGGTTCAGAATGTAATGGTAAATGCTTCAAATGTGGTTTAGAGGTGAGGACTTAAGCCGAGGCTTCATTCGCAAATTGTTCATTGTTCATTGTTCCGTGTACCATGAAGCTCTAGCCATCCGGAAGATGCTCTCTGAAGAACCATAACTCGAGCACGACGCTACGCCAAACCAGTCATATACCCGGATGAGCAGCTGAAATACCTCAAACCTAAATCCCAACCCCGTCCATCCTCAAATTACGCAATCTAACCTTGAGTCGCCACGAGTATCTTGGTCTTTGCCCCTTCCCCCAAACTAACTGTAAATAATAATGATATCAATTGTAAATATCATAAAGAATCTCGGCTCCGCTAAGTGTTATACACGCCAAATAAATGCAATAGATAAAAAAATGCTTCACATCAAGTTATGATTTTCAAACGATTCTTAATCGCTGGCGAGTTTTAATCACTTGATAATTTAAAACTAAGATCGCGGGTAAGTTTTGATCACCCTTGATTTTTTGAAAATTTAGTTTTCCCATCCTGACTTGTAGCTGAGCGATTCCAAGCAACAGCATCAAAATTTAAGAAAATTTTTAATTCATGATTTTCTATTGAGTTGAAACTTTGCACAGTTTTTGAATTTCATCTAAATCGTCATTTTTCGATATAAAATCTTCGTATTGAGTCACGACTAACTTTTCAAAAGGGTGTATGTGAAAATGGTTCAAAAATATTTAAAAGCTGCACAGCAAAAACGGAATGTTCGATTGTTATGATTTTTCAGCAAAGTTAGACAACTAAATGGTGATTCTTAAGAAAATGTGCACAGTAAAAAAATTTTTTTTGCCTTTAAAATATCATTTTGTCACAAAAACTCAAATATCTCAAAACCCTATCTTTTTCGAACGTAATTTTTTAGGGAAAACGGTCCATTATATTAGCTATCTACCATAAAAATTTGGTGATGGTAAACTAATAAACAAAAAGTTATGACATTTCAAACATTTCACAATTTTCACATATAGTAAACAAAAAAATTTCCGTGTATTTTTTTTCAAGAATCGCAGTTTGATGCTGATTTTATTGTTAAGGGCCTTGCGTGAGTTAAACAAGTTGTTTGTATGATATTCCATATTTATGTATTCATCGATATTATGTATATTATATGTATAAATATTATATGTATAAATAAATAAAAATGAATTAATATTATCCTAAGTATTAAATTAAATGTGGCAGTTACACAATGTTGTTATAGAAACTTGGGTTTTGAGAGTTTTGAGATAGTTGAGAGTTTTGGGTTTGAATTTTGGTATGGGTTATGATATCATGAAAACAGTTTATTAATACTTATTTTTTATTTATTTTTATTCAAATTTTTTAAAATATCAAACACTTTTGAATTATTATCAGCACAGTTTGAGTATAGTTTTGCTTTAATTTTATTTTCCGACAATGGAATGAAACAGTGAAATTTTTGGGTTCCTTGGATCGTTTTCGCGTTATTAAATTGCTCGCTGAGCTCTGAAGCCTTTATTTCGTACTCTTCAGTAGTAGTAAAACAAAATGATAATTTGGTTAAATCTTTTTCTTTTCTACGATTTGCCCAATCGAAAAGTTCTTTCGCAGTTTTAATTGGATGCTCACGTTCTTTGGCTAAACTTGCTCTTGTGGCCATGCGCTTTATTGTTCCTCCAATAGCATCACAAGGACCTTTGCCATGTGATGTAGCAAAAATGCCATTCTGCATCAATTCCGTACATTGATTTAAATTGACATAGGCTCGAAAAATTCTTACGATTTTGTACTGCGACGCTGCTCCATCAGACATGAAATATATCTTTTGACTTCTTTATGCTTATCAACGCGTAAAAGTTAATCATTTTTTCAATGAACAAGTTTACGGATACTGAATCGTGTCTTAAATCTTCGGAAATTATAATAAAACTTAAGTGTTCAATTTGCGTACTTCCATTAAAATAAATAACGAATGGATGAATTGTAGCTTGTTGTACGTTCCAGTGATGGGACTGCACTTCATCTTGCAATACAAAGCTGTAATTTTCAGAAAAATCACAAATGACTAAAAATTCACCATTTTGTAATGTATTTTTCGTATTTTTAAAAAGCTGGATTGTTCTGTTTTAATGAAATCGTGAGGATTAAACTTTCTAATTTCAAGCAAAAAATATGACACAAACTCATCTACAGGTTTTACAATAGTTTCTATGTCACACCTATCCGTGGTCACCCATTGCTCAAATGATAACTGATCAATATATTTGTCTTCAGACTAAGCGAATCCAGTATTTTCCAATGAGGAGGAATCTTGACAATTCGAACATGATCGTAGATTGCAATTGGCTGTAGTATTTTCACACAAATGAATACAAGTGAACATTTTAATATACTTTATTAATTTGATTATTTTCAAACTATGTAAAATAAGATTAATATTCTCATGGGTTGTGCACACACACATTATGTGTTCCTGAATTGGAAAGAAGCTTACATTGCCTTGGCCGAAGGCTTGCAAATGAGGAAAAACCTATTTTAATATTATCGTGAATTTCCTTGAAGCGTGTGTACGCTTCTTTCAAAGTCGTCATCATTAATCTTTTTTGGATTGCTTGATTGCATCTTTTTTTACTGATACATAATCTTTTTGACCAGGCATAGCTCGACTTACTTCATCATCTTCAAAATATTGAACTACTATTTCTTTTGTCTCATCTGTTAATGCAGTACTAGACCTAGTATTTTTGGTTGAAAGACAGTTATTCTTCAATTGTTTTGCCTCTTTTACTGTATTTCTATTGGTTTTGAACTCATCAATGGCATCCTGAATAGACCACGAACAACAATAATTTTTCTTTCCTTGTCGTGACTGCATACATCTGGCAATTCCTCAGTTGCTGTCGTTTTCGAACTTCCTGCGCTCTGCTCAACCGATGATATACAGATTGCTCTTTTGTCAACGTTTAGACGGCAGGACGTGCAAATGCGTAAATTTGTATTCAATGTGGACATTGGAGCATAACCAGTCGCTTTCAGTTTATCTATGGTGCTTTCGGTGAGATTTCGTAACTCTTTTGAACACTGTTTTCCATCAAACGGCCTACAACAGTTGAGAAAGCGGCTACTCATGTTGTTCGTAATATTTCAATAAACAAAATCACTTTTAAGTTTTTACTGACTAGTTTGGTGTCATTTGCTTGACTGAAGAAAAAAATTACTATAAGATCTTTAACAACCTTAGTAGTAGTAATTTTTTGCTTTTTCGTGAGCATTGTCATGGTATGTACCTATCATGCATTTGTTGTTGTTGAAGATACCCGTTTCCTCCCGATCATAAAGTCTATTCTCTAAGAGGTATATTTTTGCAGGTAAACTATAGACGTACACGTGTATATAAATCTTTGATTTTGCAGCTTTTGTCTTAAAAATAACATTTCTGATATGTTTCTATCAACGTTATTATCAACAGGTTTCAACACTATTAAAAGAATTTTTCGCCAGTCACGTGCAATGAAAATTATGACACTATCAATACTTTTGATCACAACACTGGATCGTGTCTAAGTTTCTTATAGATGCTATGAATAATTAAATCAAAATATCATGAAAACAACTTGTTTAAATCACGTCCCTCAACAATAAAATCTGCATCAAACTGCAATTCTCGAAATAACTTACACAGAAAAAATTTTTGTTTTACTAAATGTGAAAATTGTGAAATGTTTGAAATGTCATAACTTTTTTGTTTATTAGTTTACCATCACCAAATTTTTATGGTAGATAGCTAATATAATGGACCGTTTTCCGTTCGTTACGTTTACGTTACGTTCGAAAAAAGATAGGGTTTTGAGATTTTTGAGTTTTTGTGACAAAAATGATATTTTTAAAGGCAAAACAAATTTTTTTTTTACTGTGCACATGTTCTTAAGAATCACCATTTAGTTGTCTAACTTTGCTGAAAAAATCATAACAATCGAACATTCCGTTTTTGCTGTGCAGCTTTTTAAATATTTTTGAACCATTTTCACATACACCCTTTTGAAAAGTTAGTCGTGACTCAATATGAAGATTTGATATCGAAAAATGACGATTTAGATGAAATTGAAAAACTGTGCAGAGTTTCAAATATTTTCGAAATGGTCGCTCAGGATCGACTGACATGCCCCCGTGGAATGCCTCAGCTTGCTTCTCGTCGTTCAATCCGTTTTGAACCTCATGGTGGCTGGCTGAATGTAGGTAAGCACTCGTCACATATCCAAAATAAGTTGTCCTTCTCCAAATATATTTGTAGATCGTAAGAAAAGATATTTTAGTTACAAGATAAAAATTGTCGCTGTATTCGCTTTCCGGAACATCTTTTGCAAGCCAGGATAGGGTGCTAAATGGCAATGAAGGAAAAATACATAGGATTTGACAGTTCGGTACCCAACATGTTTCGGACAGCAGAACAAAGGGAACCGAAGCGACAATCTTTATCTTGTAATTAAAATATATTTTATCGTAAGTATTCATTGAAGTGCATTCCAAATGGTACTTTCTCGAAAGGCAACAATCGCATTTTATTTGTTCGTCCGAGGTAGTCTGCATTTCGCACATCCCCAGTAGTTAATTGTTTGGGCAAGTTTGATAGCTCCAAAAAACAGCAAGAGAGGTTTCACAACAATAACAATGGACGTACTGTAGATCACCTGTAGCAAACAAATTATTATACGATTTTTAAACGAACACCGTTCCGAATTCTAAGCATTCACATTCGTGCCTACTTAACAATTGTTCTTTAATCAACATACACTAAAATCGAAATTAATTTATTGGCTTTTTTCGGTGATAATTATACTACTCAAAGCGAAAGGGAGTAGATGAAAGTAATGAAGATACAGATTCGATTGACTGACACCGCAAGCGGGCGGCAAGTGTGAAATGAGTAGAAACTGAAGATTAGCAGAGGGCCATATTAGAGAATAAGCATTGTTGAAATCGCTGTTATTCTGCCTAATAAGGGTATGCGATAAGACACTTTTTTCCAACGAAACGAAACGAAACGTGTTGATTCGAATTGGAACGAAACGAAATATATATTTACTTTCGTGACTTCGAAACGATACGAAATCAACGTCCATTTAATTCGAAATTTTTCGAAACGAAACGAAATTTTATTTTTTTCGACCGGGAAATTTATAGAATTGATTTTACTTTATGTACGCGATTCTGATTTCATCCTCTCAAAGTCAAATAATTACTTTGCGACCAATAGAGTTATAGTAAAACAAGAAGCAGTCTGTGATAAATCGCCGTTTACTATTGCTGATAAGGCAATACCCCAGCATTTGTGCCGCTTTCAAAGCAACTCATCGCGGAGTGGGTTCTCCCGAATCTGATCAATTTTATATGAACTTATATCTGTTTGTATTTATATAAAATATGGGAATTGTGGGATTGAGATTCTGATTCAAAATCTATAGACTATAGTATAATATAGTATACGCAAATAGAAATTTTTCAATAATATACATTTGCTCGATAGACGAATCATCTGCATCTTCCTAAAATGCTCAAAGATATTTCTTTCAGATTGTATTTTAGAAATATGATCACAATGTTTTTACGACTGCAGTTTGCCAGGTATGAAGAAATAATTTTCATTTCTCATACAAAAACTTATTATTTCCTTCCAAATTCAACCTTTTTATATGAGGCTTGGAGACCCATAGTCTTATATACAATCAACCAATTAACAATCAACGAATCAAGCTATTGTCTGTTTGTCCTTGTATACGTAGTTGTGCATAAGAGTCATGCAAAAATTGTTGTCAAATTTTCATCCTCAACCGACTTTAATTGAGTGCAAGAAGCAGCTGCTATGGACAGTATGAGCCGGTCACGCCCTTACAGTCAATTTAGGATTAGGAGAGAAAAATTAGTTTTTTGATAAAGACTGATCTGATTCATATATGATTACATTTACACTCTGAGCCTGACGTCTTAAATATTGAGTCGGATCACATTTGAAAAAAAAAGGGATGTAATAGTTGAAGATATTTTTCGTTTTCTTTTGGACATTTCTAACAAAACAACGAAGACGTTTTATAGAAGAAAACTAAAGACGTATTTGTCGACTCAGAATGGGATTATGTAGTAAGCGTTAATAGAAAAAATAATATAATATAAAGTTTTGAAAACAGCTTTATGATTTTGTTCAGCGGCGCAGCCAAAATTTTTGATAATACACGACCGTACGAGACAGTATGGTTTAAGTTTAAATTTATTTTATTTATTTATTTATTTATTTAATAATCTATATAGTAACATAAATAACCTTTAAAGGTTTTCAAAGTATATATAATTCATTTTTCAGGATCCTGGAGATTTTCGACGTGAGGCCGCTCTCTGCCGTATATACCAGGCCTCACGTCGAAAATCTCCAGGATCCTGAAAAATGAATTTCCACACGTTAAAATAGCATCAAAATCAATCAACACCACAGCGAAGATAATCGGTAACAACAAAGATCCCGTAGATCCAGCTCAACAGTCCAATGTTATCTACCAGGTACCGTGCAGTGATTGCGGCATGAGCTACATTGGTATGACTCGTAACTATCTAAAAAAACGAATGTGTGGACATCAAACAGATATAAACAAATACAACACTATGATAGCCGAGGGTATCAACGACACACAACTGCAAATGGAGAAAATCGGGGGTCATACAGCACTAATTGAACACATCATTAGGAACGAACACATGTTTGATCTAAGTAGGGTAAACATCATAGACAAAACATACAAAACAGGCAATCTTCCGATTTTGGAAATGTGCCATATTGCAAACACTACCAATACAGTTAAGATGTTGAAGGTTTGAGTAACATATACGCAGGAATACTACGCATTTACAAAACTCGTCTAAAAATGATCTAAAACGTTACAAAGATAACACAGATAACAATATCTAGTATAATCGTAATGAGCCAAAAAGCGCCAAAATGAAAGCTCACCATTTTGAACAGACAGTTAAACAGGGTCCGTGATTGATAGTGCGAACAAATTAAACAATATTTTTTGATAAAATCCACGTTAATCGTAAGAACAAAATAAGTTTATTAAAACACAAATTGTAAAACATACCACCTCTCCCACAGAAAATATAAAACATGAATGACAACACGACACAAGATTACAGTGTAACAAAACAACGAAAACAGTAAAACTAAGTAGGTGTTAAAACGATAGAATGTTCCGAGTAATGAAAATAGCTAATAATAAAAAACCCTTTCAGTTTCCCCCAGAAGAAGGCTGCCAAACACAGCCGAAACGTCGGGCAGTTAAAACATTATTGTTTGAACAATTTTGAGACTGTAAAGCCGAATCCCATCACTTATATTTAACAGTCGAGACATCATAGAGTTAAAAATCATGGCTACTATACAAAACAGCTTCTACAAGCTGATTGACAGAAACTACGGTCACGGAACACTACATCTGTTTAAGAAATATGCACTCACAAACACGAAGTTGTGCAACATGACTGTCAGAAAGGGTTTTCTATTAAAATGTCGAAAAATGGGAATTAGTCCGTCTCACATAGTGAACTCGCTGAAATGTGTCTTTCCTCTGCTGGAGGAACAGAGTCCATTCTTAAGAATTATGTAATTGTGCTGAAGCATACTTCATATTGTCCTGTCAGCGTGGTTTTACAGTAATGACTTAGTCAAAATTAGAAAAAGAATGCTTAGATTTTTTTCCTTTTTAGATACTCTATTATATATCCACATCTGCCAGGCGTATACGAAGATAGAGAACTGATATTGAAACATTTGAAAAGGACGTATCAGCCAAAATTTATTCCTTCTTATTCTTCGTCTACATATATATTATACACTAGAGTCGACCCGGCAGACGTTGTCCTGCATAGTAGGCGAAAATGTGCGTTGTGAACTGCCCTTGCGAAATTCCTATACGAATCTTTGTTTTAGTTTTTCATGATTTACTCAACTTTACAAACTTTACGACTGAGGAAATATCATATAAACCCGTCGGAAACTATAACGAATGTAACTGCTGAAAGAATGAATAAAATACATCCAGCCGTTTTCGAGTTATGCGGATACGAACACAGACCATTTAATTTTTATTATATAGATTTGCTCACTAGAAGAATCACGTGCACTAGAGTGATTCAAATTTTGACTTTTTTGCCCCCCGATGCTTGAACGATTGCATTTACCATTTTAATAATCCTCTTAAATTTTTAGCAATTTTGGATGTTATTTGACTGTGCACACGTCATATAAAGATTGTATGGGAATTACTGTGAAAACTGACACTTATGGGAAAGACCACTCTGTCGGGTGGCACATGAACTATTTAAATATAATCAACACACTGACTACTCAGAATACTTCTCAAAAAAATTTTCTATGTTGCCAATGTACTCATATGTTTTTAGAACCTTAAATGAAGCGTTGGGGAACGGTTTTCCGTGAAAGTAACTGTTTTCATAGTAATTTTCATACAAACTTCAAACTGCGCGTGCTCACTCAAATTACATCCAAATTAGCTAAAAATTTAGGAGTATTATTAAAATGGCAAATGCAATCGTTTAAGTATCGGTGGGCAAAAATGTCAAGATTTGAATCACTCTAATGTGCACCTTTCTAAAATGCACAAAGATATGTAGTTCAGATTGAATTTCACAGACCCAAAGTCTTATATACAATTAGCTCGACAAACTGAGCTATTGTCTGAACAGCTGTTATGGTCAGTATAAGCTGAAAGCAATCATAAGTAAAGAACTTTCAGCAATTTTAATGATCTTTCAATCCGTTCTGGATTTTATTTTGCAAATTCTATGCGAAGATCTAGAAATGCCCACAAATCTGCAATGTTCCTTACATATTGTGCAAATAGTCAAAGAAGAGCTTATCAGCTTGATTAACTGTACACATCATAGTTGCTAATCATGATTGGCCGAGAAACAACAAATATGCACAGCTCACCAATTAAATAATATTCTTGGGATACAAAAAAGTTATTCTTATTGTATACTTGCTTTGGAGTTTCTAATTCATGACCAATAACAATGCTAGTCACGTGCTTGTAGTCAATTTAGGTTTAAGAGAGGAAAATTAGTTCAACACTCATTGTTATAAGAGATCGAAGAATGCTCTGCATCTCCATTGTTAAGGAAAAGGAATCGTTGGTTAGTTGAGAAGGTAATTCACGTGAACCAGAGGTTTCGGGTGAGCGACAAAATATTTATTGTGAACGAAGTTATTTTGAAAACAAGAAGACGAAAACTGTGTTTCAAATCAATCCAACGCAAGACCAATATGCTTCGTTTAATAATCTTCTACAACACGATCGATTCCGCACTAAATAATTTTGTGCTCTTCGGTGCAGACATTAGTTTTATCACTTCGCGTTCTCCCACACTAGCTGGCGTGATCAGCATCAACACTATCGATTGCACACTAGTTAAACAAATTTCTGCTACGCGAGGTAGATTTTTATCACTTCACATTCTCCCCGACTTGCTGGAAAAAATTACTCGCTACCGTCGTCGGGGGTTACAATGGGTCAAATGGAGGTGAGAATGGGTCACTGTTTCAACTATTTAGAATGCTTGTAGAATGGATTGCATGTATCTGAGGGCAAGAAGACTAAAATATAAGATACCTTTTTGAACGATTTTGCTATCCGACCTCCAGGCTGCCGGTGAGAGCGATGACCCATTCTCACCCCCCAGACCCATTGTCACCCCCGATGGCGGTGCCTATCAACGCTATGAGAAAATCAAATTTAAAACAAATCAAGCTTGTTCCTCGATCTTTGAGAAACATTACTTAGGAAAAACCTGAAACCCTTACGTTCAAATTCGCTGAATCAACTTTCCGGTGTCTGGTACGTGTAGAAAGGTACGATATTGAATCCTGAATCGGTTGCGGCGAATTTTGATGAATACGATGGACAATTTCTGAGATGCATCAAGTTTACCGACAAGAACAAGTCAATCTGCTTAAGAATCTACAACCGAAGTTGGTAATAGTAGCTGTAGCATAAAGGTAACAAACTCTATATATCCGGATATACTGCTGGAATAGGATTCTATCGGTGAGTTTTTATTTTTATTTTATCCAAGGCCAGAACTGGCTTATCTGGTCTCATGAAGACAAACAATTTTTCTTGTGAATGACCTTTAAAACCTAGTGGGCGTTATTTACCAGATTATCAAATTTACACAGAATTCGTAATTTATCTCGAGGATTTAAGAATTTACGTGATTTTAACTCGCAGAACATTTAAACGTACTCTGGAATCCAATTATAGAATTGCTTCAAAAATTTCCTTATTTTGATCAAAAACATTCACGAACATCCGGTAATTATTCTAAAATACCGTTATTTCACTACTGATTGAATCAGTAGGGGAGGAGGTTCGGTTGTGGGCACCGTTCGGTTATGGGTACCCCTATGTATCTTTTGACAGATAAGAGATGCTGTCATTCTGACAACCGTCATTTGTTTGCTATAATAGCATGATGTTTTGTGCTCAATATCAAACCGGATTGGCATCTCTACTTTGAACTAGAAACTAAGCATATGCGGTATTTCGAAAAATTTCGTTTCAGGTGGTTCGAAACGAAATTCCGCGGAATTTCGCGGAATTTGAGCATGGCGAAATCTGATTTCTTGATTTCGTTTCGTTTCGTAAAATTACAAAAATTTCGCTAGAAAAAACTAGCTTCTAACGAAATTTAACGGAATTCCGCGGAATTTCGAAACGAATTAAAACTAATCCATACTTTATATTATAAAAAATTTTTGGCTGCGCCGCTTAACTAAATCGTTAAGTTGTTTTCAAAACTTTAGGTTATACAAATTTTTCTATTACAGCTAACTAACCCCATTCTTAGTCGACAAATACGTAAGTAGTTTTCTTCTATAAAACGTCTTCAGTGTTTCCATGATTAAAATTTTGTGATATTTTTTACTATTTGCACAATATTAATGCGGAATCGATCGTGTTGCTGCTGGTCATGGGACGGCAGCTAGTCCGGGAGAACGCGAAGTGATAAAAATTTACCTCGCGTAGCAGAAATTTGTTTAACCAGTGTGCAATCGATCATGTTGATGCTGATCACGCCACCTAGTGTGGGAGAACGCGAAGTAATAAAACTAATTTCTGCATCAAAGAGCACAAAATTATTTAGTGCGGAATCGATCGTGTTGTAGAAGATTATTAAACGAAGCACATTGATCTTGCGATGCATTGATGTGAAACACAGTTTTCATCTTCTTGTTTTCAAAATAACTTCGTTTACAATAAATATTTTATAATAAATAATAAAAAAATAAATAAAATAAATAAATTGACTATAAGCACCGTTATTGACCAGCATCGTTATTGTTCATGAATTGGAAACTCCGAAGCAAGTATACAATAAGAATAACTTTTTTGTATCCCAAGAATAGGGGAATAGGTTCGGTTGTGGGCACCCTTTTGTCTTTGACCCATAACTTTGGCCCTAGTTGATCTCATGCCGACATTTGTATACCAATGGAAAGCTAGACTGTGTACCTTATTTCAATCAATTATGTCTAAATAATTATAAAAACCAGATTAATCCACCTAGCAGTGATGATGCCTTTCTCGTGCATTATAAAATATATTGAAAAAATCACATTAGAAAGGTCAAAAAAACTCTTTGGGGGAATAGATCACATTTTTCGATCATTTTTAATATTTTTGCCTTGCCACCATTCAAAAAAAATTGTTCTTTGAATTTTCAAGGGGGACCTTTGGGGAAAAACAATAATTTTTCAAAAATTCCGAAAAGCAATGATCGGGCCCATTTCCAATAGCAAACAATTCCCCGTCGAATGCAACTTGTTGCGAGTAAATCGGATAAGTTCTAAAAAGTGTGCCTACAAAATTTGTACACATACACAAAAAAACAGACGTCACCTCAGTTTGTCGAGCTGAGTCGATCGGTATATAACACTATGGGTATCCGGGCCTTCTATCAAGTTTTTTTAGCAATCATATAGCCTTTCGGTACAACTTTGTGGTACGAGAAAGAAAAAAATGCATATGTTATTTACAAATATGCGATCGTGCGATAGTACAATGATTAGCGCAACGGCGCGTTTTGAAAAATACATATGGATTAAGTTTCCAGACGCGTTGTTGCGCCTACAATTGTTTTAGGGCTGGTCCCACGTAGTGTTTTTTCACCAATGTAATATTAAAGTTCAATAAAACTAATTGTATGTCATACATTGGTTTTGCATCCCTTTGTTTAATAATTGTACAAGTACATTTGTGGAAATGAAACCAACAATTCACATAAATATAAATGAAAAAAAGCCGCATAATATGGAAATAAGGAGGTGTATGAAAACGAACGTTATGTTCAAATCAACCATATGCCCAAACTACACCATCATTCCACCCAAACCAAAAAGCAGTTAGCCTTAATGACACGCCTCTTCTTTCCTTCCAAAGCATGAAATAAAATGGCAGCAAACGTAACGAGCGCACGAGAAAGCATGTACGTAGGTATGCGATTCTATTTCCAACGATGAAACTTTTACAGCTGTGTTGATGCGAGCGGATAAAGTCATCGGCTTCGGGTCTCTAGCCTAGCGCGTGTGTTCGTCCATTAGTTTTCGTGTTCCACATTTGAAGCTTTGGAAAACTTTGCTTGAGAGGTTAGCATCATCAATAAAGCACGAAAGAAGCAACACAAACATTCATGCTGTCAGTTATATACACGGTGCGAAATTCATTCACCGCATGCGGAAATGCTACACCCTTAATTTGTTTTACTCAATATTGTGCGGTTACTTGCTAAGTTTTTTTTTAACTTTATTAAAGTGTTATTTTAATCTCCAGATTATGTTCAACACCGTATTTGCTAAATGGACACGGTCGGTTAAAGTAGCTGTTCCTTAAATAGTTCGTTAAAGTAGTCGCTAGATTTTTCGCTGTTGGTTTGAACGAGACAGAGTATATGTCAAAAAAAAATTAACCAGCAACCTGCAGTGTATTGTTCGAAATGAACGTTTATCAGCAATGGACTTTCTGTTGTACTATAGATCTCGCATAATTTATCAAAGGACCTAAGTAACATTTTTCATGAATTAATTTGAGTACTGCAATCAACAGAACAACATGAAAGCTATTGATTGCAGTATTCAAATTAATTCATGAAAAAAAAATGTTACTTACGTCCTTTTGAAAAGTTAAGCGAGAATTCATGAACAAATTTTACTTAGGTCCTTTTGAAAAGTTATGCTGGAAATGTAATAAAATGCGTAAAGCCAAAATAGAACTTTTTGAGAACTTGCAAGTGTTCTGATTGTTTAAATTGACTTTTTGTAAATTTATTGGTCAATATTTAAGAAGTTCTGTAAAAAGAAAAGTGCATACTTAGTTTTTCCAAATTTGATTCAGACTATCTTTTGAAAAGGGTCAAACTTGTTTTTACTGATTTTTTCAAATGGATATAATCGAAAAACGACGCATCCTACAAAAAAGTGTTGTATGGGTGACTATCGCAAAATCAGTCAAGCTATCTAATAAAACTTTTTGAAAAACTCAAAATTGAACCCTACACTAAAAAAAAATCGATTTAAAAAATTATAAGTCGATTTGCAAAAAACGCCCTTTTCGATTTGGACGAAATTTTGTCACAAGATATGTGATTATGTTCCCTACCAACCGTCCATACATCGCAAACTGGGCACTTTGAAGGGAAAAAACCCAGATTAATCCACCTAGCGGTGATGGCGCCTTTCTCGCGCAAAAGGTAATAAATGTAGCCTTTAGCTTACACCTCGATGATGTACAAGAAAGGCAAAACAGTTACACCGTCTAATGTTATGATAGAAAATTTACACTAGTAGACGACAGATGGCGCTGCCAAAAGTTTCTTGAATTTCCTATGTTCGAATTTTGACTTTCGGACAATTTAATAGTACTATGAAACTGAACGAAGAGCATACTTACGCCTAAATGCGTGCAACACGAGCATCTTTATAGTACGATGAAACTCTTAATGGGAAGCCACGGATAAAATATTCATAGATGCAAGGCATTTTTCATAACACATTATTGTTCTATGTGACTATGTCTCATCACTATTTTAATATTATCTATTTTTTGCAATTTGCAATTATTATGAAATTCAATAGTGATCAACAGCGTTTTAGTCTCTGTCGGATGCAACTTGTTGCAAGAAAATCGGTTAAGAGTTTCTATGTGAAAATTTGGCTAATGTTTTTATGGCATTTTGTGCACACACACACGCACACACATACACACACACACGCACACACGGACAGACAGACATTTGTTCAGCTCATCGAGCTGAGTCGAATGGTATATAACACTATGGGTCTCCGGGACTTCTATCAAAAGTTCGATTTTGGAGTGAAATGATAGCCTTTCGGTACAACTTAGTTGTACGAGAAAGGCAAAAAAAAAATCTAACAAAAACTTTTTCTTGACGGAATTGATTTTTTCAGTGTCTTTAAGGGGTGGATTTAACATATGAATACATATATACTCATATTAAGTATTCCTGTACAGTCAGGCAGAGTACAATGTTTTGGTCGTAGCTGGTCGCAACTAAAGAAGCTAATAATGGAATATAATATTTTTTTAAAGATATAAACCCCTTTTTAATATTACTCTTAATTTAAAAATAAACTATATTTAGTGACTAAATTAGACAATGTATCATAAAAATAGATTTGCTTGGGGTTCTATAACGAGGGCTTTCATTGGTTTAGTTTCAGATGAAAATACACTGAAAATAATTCCGACAAGAAAAGTTTTTGTTAGAAAAACTTTTCTCCTTAAGAGTGCCCAGCTTGCGATGTATGGACGGTTGGTAGGAACATAATCACCTATCTTGAGACAAAATTTCATTTAAATAAAAAGGGCGTTTTTCGCAAATCGACTTTAAAATTTTTAAACTGATTTTTCAGTGTAGGGCTCAATTTGGATTGTTTCCGATATTTTCACTAGAAAGTTTGACTGATTTTGCGATGGTCACCCATACAACACTTTTTTGTGGGATGCGCCGTTTTTCTATTATATCCATTTGAAAATATTAGCAAAAAAATTTCAGCTCTTTTCAAATGATAGTCTAGATTAAATTTGGAAAAACATTTTTGTTTTCATTTCGGATCATCTGGTGATTTTTCATTTCTCATTTTTCATTTGTTACTTCTTACTATTCACTCCTCACTTCGCACTTCTCACGTCTCACTTTTCACTTCTCACTGCTCACATCGGCCCATAGGGGAAAGAAATGGCAGAAATGACGCTTAACTTTTAAAAAGAACATATGTCACTTTTTTTTCATGAATTAATTTGTGTACTGCAATCAAAAGCTATCATATTGGTCTGTTGATCGCAATATTAAAATTCATTCATGAAAATATGTTTCTTAGGTCATTTTGAAAAAACAAACGAGAATTTTCAGTGTATACATGAAATCTTAAAATAGGTACTTTTTAACTCATTAATGGGTTTCTATGTTTCTTTGTGAAGTTTTTTCTTCCGTGTAAGCTGTGTATTCTATGCTGTCAGTGTGCCGGTTTCGAATAAATTGTGTCTTGGGAGAACATAACCTAGAAAATCGATAGCTTATTTGTTACGAAATAATGATGTCTCATAACTCTTTGAATATTTACTATTTTTTGAGACGTGCCATCATTATGAAATTCAATAGCGAACAAGAAGAAAACATTCCCCATCGAATGCAACTTGTTGTAGCAAAATCGATTCAGGTTTAGTACTAGAAAAATTGGTTAATGTTTCAATGTGCACACACATACGCACACACACACACGGACACACACACGGACAGACAGACATTTGCTCAGTTTGTCGAGCTGAATCGAATGGTATATAATACTATGGGTCTACAAGCGCTCTATAAAAAGAACGTTTTGGGAGTGAAATGAAAGCCTTTCTGGTACAACTTTGTTGTACGAGAAAGGCAAAAAGCAAAAGATATTTTAGTTACTAGATAAAGATTGTCGCTACTGTTCCCTTTGTTCTGCTGTCCGAAACATGTGTGGTACATACCTGTCAAATAGTATGGATTTTCCTTCTTTGACATTTAGCTCCCCTATCCTCGCCAGCAAAAGATGTTCCGGACAGCGACGACAGCGACAATCTTTATCTAGTAACTAAAATATCTTTTCAAAAAGCAAAACAAAACAAAATTGCAGTTTTGTCAATCATACACTATAAAATCCGACCAATCTATGGTGACTTATGTGCAGCATACAGGTATATGTATTAATTATTCATTTTCACAGGAAATTTGGATGAATTGAGCTATAATGTATAGCACACTTATTACGTGTCATGATGCAAGTCAGTGGAAAAAAAATATAGAATGTAGGTAATTAACTTTGTACTAGCTATTAATATCGAACATAGATTCAAGTTATTCTGGTAGTGATTACCTCCGCTTTTTTCCAATATCTACAAATTTTCATGTCAATACATTTCACGTGAAAACAGTAGGCGAGTTGTCACCGGCGCAACTTCTCAAGTTTTGTACTCAATCGATGATAAAAACAGAATTTTCATTCAAACATTAATCTTTACTAATATCAGCTAATTGTCAACAGTCCCGTTATATCTTCTATTTGGCGTTATGATTTCATGGTAATAAGGAAAATGGTTCAGAATATAATGGTAAATGCTTTAAATGCGGTTCAGAGGTGAGGACTTAAGCCGAGGCCTTATTCGCACATTGTTCATTGTTCCGTGTACTATGAAGCTCTGGCCATCCAGAAGATGCTCTCTGAAGAACCATAACTCGAGCACGACGCTACGCCAAACGTAATGACTCCAAATACCCGAATGAGCAGCTGAAATACCTCAAACCAAAATCCCAACCCGTCCATCCTCAAATTACGCAATCTAACTTTGAGTCGCCACTAGTATCTTGGTCTTTGCCCTTTGGGGGAAAACTAACTGTAAATAATAATGATATCAATTGTATATATCATAAATAATCTCGACTCCGTTAAGTGTTATACACGCCAAATAAATGCAATAGATAAAAAAATGCTTCACATCAAGTTATGATTTTCAAACGATTCTTAATCGCTGGCGAGTTTTAATCACTTGATAATTTAAAACTAAGATCGCGGGTAAGTTTTGATCACCCTTGATTTTTTTGAAAATTTGGTTTTTCCCATCCCTGACTTGTAGCTTGCTTCTCGTCGTTCAATCCGTTTTGAACCTTATGGTGGCTGGCTGAATGTAGGTAAGCACTCGTCGCATATCCAAAATAAGTTGTCCTTCTCCAAATATATTTGTAGATCGTAAGAAAAGATACTTTAGTTACAAGATAAAGATTGTCGCTGTATTCGCTGTCCGGAACATTTTTTGCAGGCGAGGATAGGGTGCTAAATTTCAATGAAGGAAAGATACATAGGATTTGCCAGTTCGGTACCCAACATGTTTCGGACAGCAGAACAAAGCTGCCGTAATCTAAAAAAGTGACGTATACGCCATTTTCCAAAAATGGTGTTAACTATAGATAGTGGAATATATAGATGAGCGAAGATAAATCCCCTGTCTCCAAACGAACTGTCAAACGTGTCTCCAAACGAGCATGACGTCACGATTTCAATGGAAACGTTAAGGGCTGTGACGTCATATGCGCGTGTGCACGGGCAAAAAAATCGACTCAGCCATGCTTTCGCTCATCTATAGATTCTACTATCTATTCGCTTTGACGCAGCCGCGCTGTTGCCATCTAGCGGCGACGGACGTGTGCGTGAAATCACTGTTTTTCAACATGGTGAAGTATAGGAAGTATATTTTAAAATGCTGTTAAAATGTTATTAACAGTGATATGTTGAACACTTTTAAATGTATAGGGTTATAATTTTGAAAAACTACATGTTAGGCTCCTTATCTACACATGTTTTTTTGATCAAAATAATTCAACTTTCGTGTTACCTATATAAAAGTAAATTAAATTCTAACCCAAAAAAATGAACAACTTTTGGCTAAAACGTGTTTTAACGCTTTAATAACCATTTTAAAATTGACGTCCTATATCCCTTGCTGGGTGAAATAAAAAAGCATCAGCCGACCCCCATTTTGTTTTCTCGCTTTCGTCAGGGCCAATAGTGTTAACGAGTACTAGGGCAAATGATCCGATAGTCGTGGATTTACCTATAGTTGCGGTAGCGTTGTTTTCACAAAATCTACGTATTTAACGCAGCAACCCATATAGTCAATCAAACTATTGTCCTGTCATTAGATAAAATAACGGAAAACGGTTTGGATTTCCCTCAAAATCGGTAAATTATCACTGAAATACATTATCTTTTTCTCGTCTTCGCTCCAATAGTAGCGGTAGTGTTCCCATAGTTGCGAGTCCCATATAAAAGCAATGGGATTCCCAACTATAGGAATATGAATTAAAAAATATCTATTGGAACTATTGGAACACTGCACCAATAATTGGATGTATCATTTTAGGCAACAACGATGGAAGGTGCTGCAATTGCAAAACTTTTCTTTTGAAGCATAATTAATGACTATTCGTTTGCATATTTGAGGTAGGTGAAATGAAGTATAGGCTTGGTATAAACCGACAAATAGTGGGAGAACGTGCTTAGTTCCTCCACTATTGGGTCTTTTACCCTACTCATCGAGCTCTTTAACAGAAAAATGGAAAACATGCATGTTGTAAAATGGCTGTTACGTCACTTTTCCAGATTACGGCAAAAAGAGAACCTAAGCAACAATCTTTATCTTGTAACTAAAATATCTTTTATCGTAAGTATTCATTGAAGTGCATTCCAAATGGTACTTTCTCGAAAGGCAACAATCGCATTTTAATTTGTTCGTCCGAGGTTGTCTGCATTTCGTACATCCCCAGTAGTTAATTGTTTGGGCAAGTTTGATAGCATCAAAAAACAGCAAGAGAGGTTTCACAACAATAACAATGGACGTACTGTAGATCACCTGTAGCACACAAATTATTATACGATTTTTAAACGAACACCCTTCCGAATTCTAAGCATTCACATTCGTGCCTACTTAACAATTCAAGACAAAATTTTCAAAACGACTTATCTGCTTTTGTAAACAAAGATTCAAACGACGATTTGACGAATCTGATAGCTCTCCCACGCAAACCAACACTATCAACAGGTAGCGGAAACCTTCACCTACCTATTGATGGTGTTAGTTTGCGTGGGAGAGCTATTAGATTCGTCAAATCGTCGTTTGAATCTTTGTTTACAAAAGCAGATAAGTCGTTTTGAAAATTTTGTCTTGAATTGTTCTTTAATCAACATACACTAACATCGAAATTAATTTAGTAGCTTTTTTCGGTGATAATTATACTACTCAAAGCGAAAGGGAGTAGATGAAAGTAATGAAGATACAGATTCGATTGACTGACACCGCAAGCGGGCGGCAAGTGTGAAATGAGTAGAAACTGAAGATTAGCAAAGGGTTATATTAGAGAATAAGCATTGTTGAAATCGCTGTTATTCTGCCTAATAAGGGTATGCGATAAGACACTTTTTCCCAACGAAACGAAACGAAACGTGTTGATTCGAATTGGAACGAAACGAAATATATATTTACTTTCGTGACTTCGAAACGATACGAAATCAACGTCCATTTAATTCGAAATTTTTCGAAACGAAACGAAATTTTAATTTTTTCGACCGGGAAATTTATAGAATTGATTTTACTTTATGTACGCGATTCTGATTTCATCCTCTCAAAGTCAAATAATTACTTTGCGACCAATTGAGTTATAGTAACACAAGAAGCAGTCTGTGATAAATCGCCGTTTACTATTGCTGATAAGGCAATACCCCAGCATTTGTGCCGCTTTCAAAGCAACTCATCGCGGAGTGGGTTCTCCCGAATCTGATCAATTTTATATCAGTTCAGCTTTATATCTGTTTGTATTTATATAAAATATGGGAATTGTGGGATTTTTTTGTATTCTGATTCAAAATCTATAGACTATAGTATACTATAGTATACGCAAATAGATTTTTTTTAATAATATACATTTGCTCGATAGACGAATCATCTGCATCTTCCTAAAATGCTCAAAGATATTTCTTTCAGATTGTATTTTAGAAATATGATCACAATGTTTTTACGACTGCAGTTTGCCAGGTATGAAGACATAATTTTCATTTCTCATACAAAAACTTATTATTTCCTTCCAAATTCAACCTTTTTATAGGAGGCTTGGAGACCCATAGTCTTATATACAATCAACCAATTAACCTTTTGTCTGTGCTCTGGGGTCAATATGACCCCAGGCCACTTTGAGTGGCTGCCATTTTTTTAGTTTTCAACCGATTCTTCTAATTTTTGGTAGTTTGGTAAAACTCGCCGAGATCTGTCTCCTATGTGCAAATTCGCTTGAAAAATCTTGAAAATATGCGCTACAGTGTCCTTTTTTCAAAAAACTTACGTTGTCTGTGCTCTGGGGTCAAATTGACCCCAAATTGAAATTGCTATAACTGTTTTAATGTTTGGCCAATTTTGGATTTTTGGGGCTGTTTCGAAAGATAATTTAATCATCTTTCAGGTCGTTACCAAAGATTGACTATAGGTGGGCGGGTACATCACGGGGAGGGGTTTTCGTAAAAAAGGGTACAAAAACAGTGATTTTTCACGCTTATTTTATTATATCTGAAAATCCTACCCATTTTGAACTGCACCTTTTCAAAAAGGTTATGCAGGAAGGCGTCTGCTTTGACATGAGGTATTGATTAGTTTAGCGCTTGGTCGCTAGGTGGCGGTATATTTGAATTCATTATTTTACACTACTCAAGTAACTCCGATATATGGAATTTTCCTCATTGTAAATATTCTTATCGCACAATTTTGAAATTTGTAAAGATGACGTCTGTTACAAAATTCGTCTGATGGTAATAGACTGTCATTTGACGGAATAAATAATAAGGAAATTTACAAATAGGCGGCGCTAGTGTACTTGCAATATTCTTGCATATATGAAATATTGCTTTAGCTTGAGATCCCTCATACCTACACCAAAGTTGTATTCGGCAACATTGTTCAGGATGTCTAGCACTACAAAGCGGTGCTCAATATAATGAGCACTTTTCTCATTTTTTAATTTATGCGATAAGAATATTTACACTGAGGAGAATTCTATATATCGGAATATCTTGAGTAGTCTAAAATAATGAATTCAAATATACCACCACCTGGCGGCCGAGTTCTAAACTTATCATCGCCTCATGCCAAAGCACATGCCTTCCTGCATAGCCTTTTTAAAAAAGTTCCAGTTCAAAATGGGTAGGATTTTCGGATATAAGTAAAATAATCATGAAAAATCACTGTTTTTCTACCATTGTTTACTAAAACCCCTCCCCGCGATGTACCCGCCCACCTATAGTCAATCTTTGGTAACGATCTGAAAGATGATTAAATTATCTTTCGAAACAGCCCAAAAAATCCAAAATTGGCCAAACATTAAAAAAGTTATAGCATTTTCAATTTGGGGTCAATTTGACCCCAGAGCACAGACAACGTAAGTTTTTTTTAGCACAGACAGAAGGTTAACAATCAACGAATCAAGCTATTGTCTGTTTGTCCTTGTATACGTAGCTGTGCATAAGAGTCATGCAAAAATTGTTGTCAAACTTTCATCCTCAACCGACTTCAATTGAGTGCAAGAAGCAGCTGCTATGGACAGTATGAGCCGGTCACGCCCTTACAGTCAATTTAGGATTAGGAGAGAAAAATTAGTTTGATACTCATTATTATAAGATTATAAGAGGAATGCTCTGCATCTCCGTGAGCGCCACGGGAAAGGAATCTTTGGTTTGTTGAAAAGGTAAGCGGTCGTACACTTATTACGTAAGCAATTTTTCTGGGTTTTTTGACCCCCCCCCTCCCCGCATGTAAGATTTTTTTTCATACATTTTTTTTTATTTATATGGCGCGTAAGATATTGACCAACCCCCACCCCCACCCCCCATAAGTGCTTACGTTATATGTGTACGGCCCCAAATTCATATGAAGCCATCTTGATAAGCGACTTAATATTTATTGTAAACGAAGTTATTTTGAAAACTCGGAGACGAAAACCGTGTTTCAAATCAATCCAACGCAAAATCATGGGGTGCGTTTAATGTTTTCCTTAGGGCCGTCTTAATTCTTAAGCGGTGCTTATTCATGCGCGTACACCTGGTTTGAAGCATAAAAGGTGAAGGAGCTGGCCTTCAATAAAAAAAATGAGGCGCTCTAAAAATATTTCACAAGGGCCTCAGGAATTCACGCCACGACTTTGCCTTTTTGACAAAGTTGTACTGATCTGATTCATATATGATTACATTTACACTCTGAGCCTGACGTCTTAAATATTGAGTCGGATCACATTTGAAAAAAAAGGGATGTAATAGTTGAAGATATTTTTCGTTTTCTTTTGGATATTTCTAACAAAATAGCGAAGACGTTTTATAGAAGAAAACTTAATACGTATTTTTCGAGTAAGAATGGGATTATGTAGTAAGCGCTAATAGAAACAAAATTTCAACATTAAGTTTTGAAAATAGCTTTATGATTTTATTCAGCAGCGCAGCCAAAATAATACACGACCGTACGAGACAGTATGGTTTAAGTTTAAATTTATTTTATTTATTTATTTATTTAATAATCATTATAGTAACATAAATAACCTTTAAAGGTTTTCAAAGTATATTATACCATAACTATAACTAATTGCAGAATGCCATTGTACTCTAACTACGGTTGAAAAATGATGTAATTATATTTTGAAACGAATGAAAATGTCTTTCAAGCCTACAATTTGACGGTAACTCGTTCCATAATTTGACCGCGCGGTGACGAAATGAATCCTTCAAGTAATTTGTGTAGTATCTCGAAACAATCAGTGACGGTGTTCTTGCTGAACGCGTATAAGTGAAAAAGTTTTCGAGATATTTAGGAGGGTTACTAAGTATTTCAGTCCACTTTTACCATCGGGGCATCTCGCACACACATACGTTTTGTACGGAAAATAATAGATTAGGTTTTCTTGGTGTTTAGTGTTAGTCCAAAATTTTTCACACCATCTGACCACATTATTAATGTCGATGTTCATTTTCCTAACTATTTTCGGAAGATCACTATGTTTGCCCGAAATAAACTGGCAATCATCAGCGTATAAATGGAACTTACAAAATGATAGTGCAAGGGGTAGATCATTTATGTACATTGAGAATAGCAGGGGACCCAGTATAGACCCTTGAGGTACACCACATGATACCGACATTTTCTTAAACCATTTGTTGTTAAATTCAACGAATTGGTGTCTTTCTGTTAAGTAGGAAAATATTAGGTTTACTGAAGGTTGATCCAGTTTAAAGTTTTGAAAAAGCTTATCACAAAGTAAGTGATGTTTAATTGAGTCAAATGCCTTACTAAAGTCTAATAACACCATTAAAGTTGCCAATTTGTTATCAAGCGCCTCTCGAATATTATTTTCAATACTAAACAAGTTTTGCGATATCCTGATTGAAGTGTACATAGCAAATTATGTTGCGTTAAATATTCATTAAGCTGATTAGAGAGAATGGATTCAAATATTTTCGATAAAGCGCAAAGAATACTTATAGGTCGATAGTCTTTCTCTGATACAGGATTGTCCGTTTTTTGTATTGGTATTACCTTTGCAGTTTTGCAATCGCTAGGAAATTCAGAGCTAGTTAGGCTAAAATTGGAAATATCGGTAATGTAGACAAAATAAAACAAGCAAATACATTTTCAAGCTTTTTAAAGGAAAATTGTCATCTCCAAATCACATGAACCTATGGCAAAATGGCCTAGAACCTCACCATTCGTTACATATTAAAATGAAAAACGAGATTGGGGTACTAAGTCATTCAGTGAGTCATTGAATGTATGTGGCACACAGTGTGAAGTGAAATAGCGATTTAGAGTTTCAGCACAGACATCTCCTCCACATGCTTTTGAATGTGTTTGTTTAAGTCAGTGGTTCTCAACCTGGGGTACATGTACCCCTGGGGGTACCTTCGCTGGCCCTAGGGGGTACCTCGGACAAAAATGCGTAATGGCGGACGTAATAAATTCCAATCGAAACTTATTGATGAAGTTTTGATAATTGTGTTTGTTTGATAATTTTTTATTTCAAAACTATGTCTTGCACATAATATGCATGGCCATCAGTCAATCCAAACCAATTGAATCCTGCCCAGCTCAACCACCACAGCGTATGAAGGCCTGCGGAACAAAAGATCAAACGTACAAAACGTCGAAAAATCTTCAATGCAATCTACCTGATCTACACAAAATGTTGAATAATATGTTAGGAATATGCTTTTGAACTGAAATCTAGAATCTAATGGTTCGGGAGCCTCCGTTTGAGAGGCATGAAGGCTTTTTCCAGAGAAGATTCATTTCAAGAAAGTCGGAAGCCTTCTTACAAAAAGCTCGGAAGCCTCCTTTCAAGAGGCTCGGAAGCCTCCTTTCAAGAGGCTCGGAAGCCTCCTTTCAAGAGGCTCGGAAGCCTCCTTTCAAGAGGCTCGGAAGCCTCCTTTCAAGAGGCTCGGAAGCCTCCTTTCAAGAGGCTCGGAAGCCTCCTTTCAAGAGGCTCGGAAGCCTCCTTTCAAGAGGCTCTGAAGCCTCCTTTCAAGAGGCTCGGAAGCCTCGTTCTAAGAGGGTCGGAAGACTTATTTCAAAAAGCTCGGAAGGCTCCTTTCAAGAAAGTCGGAAGCCTTCTTACAAAAAGCTCGGAAGCCTCCTTTCAAGAGACTCGGAACGTTCTTTTCAAAAAGCTTGGAAAACTCCTTTCAAGATGCTCGGAAGCATCCTTTCAAGAGGCTTTGAAGCCTACTTTCAAGATAGTTGGAAGGTTCTTTTCAAAAGGCTCGATATCCTGCTTTCAAGAGGCTCGGAAGCCTCCTTTCAAGAGGTTCGGAAGCCTCCTTTCAAGAGGCTCGGAAGCCTCCTTTCAAGAGGCTCGGAAGCCTCCTTTCAAGAGGCTCGGAAGCCTCCTTTCAAGAGGCTCGGAAGCCTCCTTTCAAGAGGCTCGGAAGCCTCCTTTCAAGAGGCCTGGAAGCCTCCTTTCAAGAGGCCTGGAAGCCTCCTTTCAAGAGGCCTGGAAGCCTCCTTTCAAAAGGCCTGGAAGCCTCCTTTCAAGAGGCTCGGAAGCCTCCTTTCAAGAGGCTCGGAAGCCTCCTTTCAAGAGGCTCGGAAGCCTCCTTTCAAGAGGCTCGGAAGCCTCCTTTCAAGAGGCTCGGAAGCCTCCTTTCAAGAGGCTCGGAAGCCTTCTTCCAAGAAGACCGGAAGACTCCTTGAGGCCTTCCTTCAAGAAGCTTGGAATTCTTCGTTCAAAAGGCTTAGAAGTATACTTTCAATGGGCTAAGAAGCGCCCTTTCAAGACGCAAGAGAAGCCTCCTTTTAAGGGACTTGAAAGCCGTTATTGGAGAGGCTCGAAAGCCTCTCTAGACGCTTAGAAGTATCTTATTAGGAGGTGAGGAAGCCTACTTTCAAGAGATCCAGAAGCTCCTTTCAAGAGCCTCAACCTCCTACCGGAAGCCTACTTGCAAGAAGCCCGGAAGACTTCTTTTAAGAGGCTCGAAAACCTACTTTCAAATGAAACGGAAGTCTCCCTTCAAGAAGCTCAAAATTCTTCTTTCATGATGCTTGGATGCATTCTTCCAAGAGGCTCAGAAGCGTCCTGTCAAGATGCAAAGGAAGCTTCCTTTTAAGAGGCTCGAAAGCCGCCATTCAAGAGGCTTGGAAGCCTCTTGTCAGAAGGTGCGGAAGCCTACTTTTAAGAGATTTAGAAGCTTCTTTCAAAAGGTTCGGAAGGCACCATTCAAAGGGCTCGGAATTATTCTTTCAAAGGCTTGGAAGCCTACTTTCAAGAGGGGGTACCTCAATTAATGCGAAAGGTTGGAGGGGTACCTCTCAAGAAAAAGGTTGAGAACCACTGGTTTAAGTCCAAGCTTTTTAATATTTTTCCAAAGTTGTTTTTGAAGGTAGGTCCGCCGTTATATTAAATGCAAAATATTCACGTTTTGCCCGTTTAATTTCGCGTTTTGCCAAGTTTCTCAATTTTTTGAAGTTATTCCATTTTTTAGCATCAGTTTTGTCACGTTTCCAACACTCGTAGGCACCGGAACGTTTTTTAAAAATTCGTGTGTTTTCGTTGTTTTGTTTCGAAATTCCGCGGAATTCCGTTAAATTTCGTTAAAAGTTTTTTCTAGCGAATTTTTTGTAATTTTACGAAACGAAACGAAATCAATAAATAGGATTTCGCCATGCTCAAATTCCGCGGAATTTCGTTTCGAACCATCTAAAACGAAATTTTTCGAAATACCGCATATGCTTACTGCCTAACGTCCACCCAGGAACGGCTTGGATAGTGACGTGGTGATCACTGTACCAAGACAGGCCTGTCTTATATTTCTACTAATATTTTCTAATATTTCTACCGGAAACTTCGGCGCTATAAATTGCAAGATACTGAACCTTTGCTCAGATATCACCCATTCCCCCCTTTCTCTAGAAGAGGAAGAGTTATCTAGAGAACTTTACCCGTCCACGCCCTAGAATTATTATTCCCCTTGGATACAGTTGATACAGCGCAACAACCAGCTGCATTGAAATCAACATTGACACGTAACAGAGGCTGAATCCTCTAGAACAGTCTTCGTCTACCTGGTATTAGAAAAACATGATTACCTTATATATGAGTCATGTGTAATTTACTTTACATTTATCCACTCGTTCACGCTACCCAATGGATTCATCTTGATCTCCATACTGGAATTAGTTTTCTAAGTTCGTTGTTTTGAAAATAGTTACATAAAAAATTGTAAGAAAGGACAACAAGAAATGGGTGATTAGAGCTCAATGTTATGCCGATATTCGGAAATACCAAAGCAATCAAAAATCAGATCTCTGAACAAAAACAAATTCGGGCCTCACAGGAAAAAGCAAAAGTATGATGGAACTTAAGTACAGATGTATGCTCAAAATTAAAAATAACTCACCTTTTTGTTCAAATCGAAACTATATTTTGTTTAGATCAAGTATCTAAAAAGAAATGACCCAAAACAATGAAAAAATGAAAAACCAATTTTGATTTTTCAGGGAACCAGAGATGGAAGCTAGTTCAAAATTAAACTAAGTCAACACAAGATCGTATATGATGTCACATAAGATGCTAAAGTAGAGGCCATGTAGGTACTTTCCCATACAATATGTACGTATATCGTCTCCACTTTAGCATCTTATGTGCATCATATATGATTTTGTGTCGACAGGGGAATTATTAAATGGAAATGGTACATTCCCTTAGCCCTCAACAACCCAAACTTTTGTTTTCGCTCAAAATCACTATTTTGATTTCTAAAATCTATCTGAACACGTTTTGGGCAATTAAAATTTTCAATTCGCGATTTCATAAATTCCACATTTTGATTTTTTAGAATTTTGTTTTTCGAGTTTTTCATCCAATAAAATAATTTCTAGAATCTATTCATCTTTTTTTTTCAACATATTTAGAGTTCATAAATTCTCATTCAAAGTCGACTTATTGCATTTTCAGGGTAATTTTTTTTTCCGTGTTAATACTTGGATAAATAAGATTTGTTGTGGAAAAATTTAAAACTACAAATGTTTCACTCTTCAAAAGTATAAGAGCAAAAATACGGTGGAACGAAAAATTACTTTCAATATTTTTTTATTAATGTGTAGAATTTTGAAAATTAACTTTAAACCACATATAAACATGCATTGAGGTTTCTATTATTAATCGAAATCAGTTTTTTCGGAATATTATCAATTGAAAATTACAAAAAAAATCAAAGTACCCCGTCTAAAGGCGACCTTGGGCGGTAGAAGGCTAATTAGAAAAAAATCCATGCGTCGACACCGCAATGCTGTCAATCGTACACTCAACACAAACGACCCGTTTCGTCTGTAGACTTTTTGAAGCAATCTGTTTTATGCTATTCATCTCGATTGTAACCGATATGTTGCCTCTAAATATGTATAATTCGTTGACAGAAACCCTCTGAACGCTATCGTAACCGAAGTTACCGAAATAAAAATTTCGCTCTCATCTATATCGATCGAAAAACGAATCCCTTACATTGCTGAATGCAATCTGGTGAACAATTAGTGAAGTTACACCAACTGCAATACACAATGTCATTAGACGCTTCAGATCCACGATCGATCGGTTCGCATCGATGTGGGACAAGGCTATCGCTTAATTGGCGAAAATTGGTCACTTAAATTATCAAATTAAAAAATTTTGAGTGAAATCATGCACCAAATTGTAATCGTCGTCAACTTGCACATCATCCCTCGACTGCTTATTTTTACTTGCATTGCTAGATGCAGACAATTTGGATACCGAAATAATGATAGATTTTGCACAATTTCCAAAGGGAGCGAGCATAGAATGATCTTGATTACTGTTGTTTGATCTGTCCTAGCTATACGTTCACCAATACTGAAGAAGGAAAAAATTATTTAGTTGGACCCCTTCTTTAGAAAGATGCATAGAAATCTACAATGCCTCGGGAGATTTTAAAATTGGTAGTATGAAAAGTTTAACAATAGGAATTGTTTTGATAGAAAGTAAACCACAGAACAAAAAAGCCACAGTAAAGCAGAAACGGTAGCCAATAGACCACCGAGATTGCCATTTCCATTATTTCAGTAACTTTGAAAACCCTCCACCAAATATTTATACAATCACATTACAACATATATTGGCACATAAACGAATAGTTTTAATGCGAACCATTTCATCGAATGCGGTAATACTGTAATTGGTGCAACGCATACTAACATCAAACAATTCACAGAAGTTTAAGAGCATCATTATGTACGTATAGTTGCAAATCCATTTTTCCTCCATTTCCAAATCTCACATAATTTGAATAAATTTGAATACTTTACGCATCTAACAATCCGCCCATAATCGATGATGATCCAAATCAACCCCACATCATTGATGCAATCCCATGTTCACATATTACTTATTTTCCGCTCTCGTATCATCCTCCAGCACCATGATGAGCATTAATCGGTTCGGGTATTACGGCCTAATTGTCCTTAATTTCATCGAATAACCACCCGCCGCACCCGAACACACTGCAAGTGCGAGAAAAATGTCGGACCGGCTGTGGCTGCATCGCAAGCCAGTCAATTTAACCGCGACCACCGCAATCTCCGTCCATTGTTATCACAAACAAGCGCAGGCAACAATTCAAATCAACAAGCGGCGGCGAAAATTGCCCATTCCTTATTCAAACGAGACAGACCGCGCCGCGCCGTGCCGCACCTGAAGCTCGCAACAATGAACAGCGCAGGAAAACCGCAAACAAGACCCACCCCGATGGATTTGCGATTTTCAGATGATGGGCACCCACTCAAGTAGAGACATTAATTGATAATTATGCTCGATACGAACCTTCTTCGCTGGAATTTGCTCCGTTTCGCTGCTATTGTTTAATTGGACTTATGAAGAAATCCTTCACTTCAGTTAACGCCCAGATGGTGCGATGCGCCCGAAAGATTCCGAGGAATTCAGTTTCACTGGGGGCTATTGTTTTGCCCAATTTTAATTAATGCACTCGAGAGATGTTCTCATCAGTCCCAAATTAGGATCACTCAAGATAACGAGGAGAAAACCGCAGCACGCAAAAAAATGACAGTGAATGTGACAATAGCTCTATTGTTTCGCTGAATAAGACACGGATACCGGCAGATTGGGAAGCGAAAAGGGTTCCCTCGGCCTTGGGAATTAGAACACCCGCAGCGGGTTCGTTGATGAGGTGAAAGGCCAACTGCTGGGCGGTTCACATTCAGCTTCTTCTCACTTCCGCGGACAACGCTGAACTAGGGCAATGAGAGATTGTGTAAAACACAAAAGTAAACTTGCACGAACAAGTGCTGGAACAACATACTTCAAGCCGCAGAACTGAACCCGGACGGCTCACACGAAACACTTCTCTTTGATGTTGTTGCTGTTTGCAATTCACAATCTGGAGCAACTGTGGCTCCCTTGGTAACCGGGCTCAGCTCGCTGGACGAGGCGGGGCCCAGCGTGGGAGTTTTCTGCAGTAACAGGCTCCGAGTCACCGCAAACAACGACAGGATATCCCTGTATTGCTTGTTGTTTGTTCTCACTTCACTCTCGTAACCACAACAGAGCCGAACAATACACTTCCCTTGACCGCACTAAAACGCCAATTTTCGGTTCCGTTTTTTTTTCTCAAACTTGGTTCTTCTTTCTCCAAAATCCCAAACTTATGCACAGCAAACCGTACGACCAACCGGTGAACTCATCAAAGCGTAAAATCCACACGGAAGTACACCACAATCCATAATGCACTCCTGCTCAGACAGCGATGCTACATGTTTACGCTACAGCGGCTATTATTAGTCTACGCTGGACTCGAGCAGGTTCACTGTAAACAATCCACTGCCGCTGCACTCGCTCAAGTTACCACACATGGGTGCCCTTAGAGGGGAATCGATCAGCACGCGCCTTCACACGGATGCCCAGATCTGCCTTACCACCTACAAGTTGGTACGCAACGACTGCATCCAACGCAATGTACTTGTCTCACTTTCTTCCCGCGTTTCTAATCATTCCTCAACGCACTTGATTGTTTGAACTGCAGAAACTGGAGCAACACCCAAAATGTAGTGCTGTAGCAAACTGCACCGGACTCGTCCCAGCTTCCAAGAATCGCACCGCGCGCGCCACGCTCACCCAATCCCTCACTGAACTGCACCCGGACCACAGAACCATATAAACAAATTATAGGCCTTCTATTCCTGGCTGCTCCCCCTCGAGGCAGCCCACTACAACAGAAAACACACACCGAAGAGCAACCCGCGAACGTTGGATGAACCGTACGGATCAACAGCTAGCCGGCAACTGAAACCGAGAATCCACACGCGACGGGTCGGAACGTCTAACGGAGCTCCTCGCTGTATGATGATGGCTGCAGTTGATCGGCGGCGGAGTGGCATCACGCACCAGTCTGTTGCATGTTTTTCCTTTCTTATGCTGCCGCAGTGGCCCAGCAGCATGCCGCCTAGTCCAATAGCAGTATGCTGCCGCCGTGTGCCAACATACGCGAGAATGGGGAGCTGCAACATGCCGGGGAGAGTGCGCGATGTTGAGAGAGAAGTGGCTCTCTGGCTCTCGGTGGGTGGGTGTGTAGCATCACGTGGGGTGGTTTGTTTTGATTCAGAAGAAGCGAGAAGTGTATCGTAGGGGAGATTGGTGTATTTGAATGTGACTGCGTGGCGATGATAAAGATCGAATTATAATTTATTTCGATTTCAAGAACGGCTACGCAGTCTTGAAAGATTGAATTGCCTTCCTCGTATAAAAAGTACCTGTACGTAAAGGCAATATGTTCGCTCCAAAAGCAAACTTCTTGTAGAAGGCCCGGCATTGCTGGTTTGGATGA
Source organism: Armigeres subalbatus (assembly GCF_024139115.2). NCBI lineage: Eukaryota > Metazoa > Arthropoda > Insecta > Diptera > Culicidae > Armigeres > Armigeres subalbatus. The sequence goes on from NW_026943741.1 coordinate 428,243, forward strand.
ATCTTTTGTTCTCATCAACTACGCATCGCAGCGATATGATCTCTAAGGCAGAGTAAAACAAAAAAAATCAATATTTTTCGCATTTCAGTTTTTACGGATGAAATCAGAAAAGTTTTTATTGTATGCCATTTAGACTAGGGTGGGTGTACCAATTGTCGCCATACAGAAGAACAACATTTTTTTTTTAAATAAGTAAAATGCATTTGGGGATCAAGCATCAAGCAAAAGGTTTTACTTCCTGCTCTTTAGAACAGCTGTGAAAACCACAATAAAATTTGTTATTATCCTCAAAATTAATTAATCCATATTAGGAACACATGCACCAGTTGTGGCACTATTCTTAATTTTGGTTCCTTATTTGGCAAATCCCATTGTTTTCTTATGGGATTGGTCAAATTGGGACCACTAGTGCGACAACTGGTGCAAAGGACGTCAAAAATTAAGCAAAATCAATTTTTATAATTATGCTTTGCTTGTTTTGGAGAACATCAAAGGTGTTATCGTATCATATGAATATGCTTTATCGATATGAACTTGGTTTGCGATGATTTAATTGGCCATTTGGCATATAAAGCACTAGTGCGATAACTGGTGCTATAGCCACGACTGGTACAGCTAGCTTAGTTATTTACTTCTATTTTTGCCTTTATTTTGCATTCAGTTTGTATCATTTTTCGCTTATCTGTTCACCGTAAAATCCTGACCCAATGAATACCTTCCCAATATTTAACTCCAAGGGGCCCTCCTTAGTCGTGCAGTAGGACGCGCGGCTGCAAAGCAAGACCATGCTGAGGGTGGCTGGGTTCGATTCCCGATGCCGGTCTAGGCAACTTTGGGATTGGAAATTGTCTCGACTCCCCTGGGCATAAAAGTATCATCGTGTTAGGCTCATGATATACGAATGCAAAAATAGTAACCTGGCTTAGAAACCTCACAGTTAATAACTGTGGAAGCGCTTAATGAACACTAAGCTGCGAGGCGGCTCTGTCCCAGTGTGGGGATGTAATGCCAATCAGAAGAAGAAGAATTCAACTCCGTGGTACTTTTGAGGGTGTCGCTGAGTCGAGAGCCTCTCCTTAAGTATCACATCAACATTTCCTTCCCCTCCCCAAGTTGTAGTACAGATGGGCATAGTCAGGAGAAGTAATCTTTGCGCTTTTGTAATTTTTGTCTTGGATTGAAACCAAGGAATACATCTACCTTGATTTCTGATAGCAATCTGGACAGAGATTAAAAAAAAACAAAAGTATTCCAGCTAAGTTACGAGGCTTCAGAGCAGCTTTTTTTAAATCCTTCATATGTTTATATTTTTGTATCCTATTCGGCAATGGACATAGTCGGCGACGGTCAAGCTGTGGAACCACCAACGCTGGATGAGGTTAAAAAGGCTCTAAATGAGCTGAAAAACAGTAAAGCTGCTGGGAACGACGAGATCCCGGTCGAGCTTCTCAAACACGGAAGTGAGCAGCTGCATCATTTAATCCACGTATCCGCATCCTATTTAACAGACTGAGACCGCTAGAGGAGTCCTTCGTCAGCGAATACCAGGCAGGTTTTCGTGACGGCCGATCAACGACGGATCAGATGTTTAACGTGCGGATGATCCTTGATAAATTCCGGGAATATAACTTGCAGATTCGCCATCTGTTCATTGATTTCAATGCAGCGTACGATTCAGTGAAGAGAAATGAGCTGTGGCAGATAATGTCCGAACATGGATTTCCGGCGAAACTGATTAGACTGATACGTGCAACTCTGGATGGCTCGAAATCAAGTATTCGGATTGCAGACGAAGTATCAACCTCGTTTGTGACCCTAGACGGATTGAAGCAGGGTGATGCACTTTCGAATTCATTGTTCAACATTGCACTCAAATGCGCTATTAGGATATTTGGCGTGCAGAGGAATGGCACTATCATCACACGGTCGCATATGCTCCTGGATTTTGCCTTTTGCCTTATTGGAATTGATCGCATCTGCATCTGCCAGTATTATTATTATTTATTCAGACTAAGGCCGAAGTGGCCTGTGCGGTATATAAGAGTCTTCTCCATTCGGCTCGGTCCATGGCTACACGTCGCCAACCACGCAGTCTACGGAGGGTCCGCAAGTCATCCTCCACCTGATCTATCCACATTGCCCGCTGAGCACCTCGCCTTCTTGTGCCCGTCGGATCGTTGTCGAGAACCATTTTCACCGCGTTGCTGTCCGACATTCTGGCTACGTGCCCGGCCCATCGCAGTCGTCCGATTTTCGCGGTGTGAACGATGGATGGTTCTCCCAACAGCTGATGCAATTCGTGGTTCATTCGCCTCCTCCACGTACCGTCCGCCATCTGCACCCCACCATAGATGGTACGCAGCACTTTCCTTTCGAAAACTCTAAGTGCGCGTTGGTCCTCCACGAGCATCGTCCAGGTCTCGTGTCCGTAGAGGACTACCGGTCTAATTAGCGTTTTGTAGATTGTCAGTTTGGTACGGCGGCGAACTCTATTCGATCGGAGCGTCTTGCGGAGTCCAAAGTACGTACGATTTCCAGCCACTATGCGTCTCCGAATTTCTCTGCTGGTGTCATTTTCGGCAGTCACCAGTGAGCCCAAGTACACAATTTCTTCTACCACCTCGATTTCGTCACCACCGATGCAAACTCGCGGTGGGTGGCTCACATTGTCTTCTCTTGAACCTCTTCCTATCATGTACTTCGTCTTCGACGTGTGGATGACTAGTCCGATCCGCTTAGCTTCCCTCTTCAGTCTGATGTAGGCTTCCTCCATCTTCTCAAAGTTACGTGCCATAATATCTATGTCGTCGGCGAAACCAAATAGCTGGGCGGACTTATTGAAAATTGTACCACTCGTGTTAATCCCTGCTCTTCGTATTACACCTTCCAAAGCGATGCTGAATAGCAAACACGAAAGACCATCACCTTGCCGTAACCCTCTGCGGGTTTCGAAGGGACTCGAGAATGCCCCTGAAACTCGAACTACGCACATCACCCGATCCATCGTCGCTTTGATCAACCGTGTTAGTTTATCCGGAAAACCGTGTTCGTGCATTAGCTGCCATAGCTGGTCCCGATCGATTGTATCATATGCGGCTTTGAAGTCGATGAATAGATGATGTGTGGGCACGTTGTATTCGCGGCATTTCTGCAGTACTTGGCGAATGGCAAACACCTGGTCCGTGGTGGAGCGTTCGCCCATAAAACCCGCCTGGTACTGCCCCACGAACTCCCTTGCAGTTGGTGCTAGTGGACGGCATAAAATTTGGGAGAGTACCTTGTAGGCGGCGTTCAGCAATGTGATTGCGCGGTAGTTGCTACAATCCAGCTTATCGCCCTTTTTGTAGATGGGACACACGACACCTTCCATCCATTCCTGCGGCAAAACTTCCTCCTCCCAAATCTTGGTAATGACCCAGTGCAGCGCTCTAGCCAGTGCCTCACCACCGGGTTTAAATAGCTCTCCTGGTAGTTGGTCAACCCCAGGGCTTTGTTGTTCTTGAGCCGGCCAATCTCCTCCTGGATTTCCTGGAGATCCGGAGCCGGTAGAATTATGTCCTGCGCGCGTTCTCCCAGGTCCATCACCATATCGCCATCTTCGTCTGCCACATCGCCATTCAGGTGTTCTTCGTAGTGCTGCCGCCACCTTTGGATCACCTCACGCTCGTTCGTAAGAAGGTTCCCGTTTATGTCCTTACACATATCAGGCTGTGGCACGTGGCCCTTACGTGAACGGTTTAACTTCTCATAGAACTTTCGTGTGTTATTAGCGCGGTACAGTTGCTCCGTTTCTTCACGGTCTCGATCTTCCTGCTGGCGCTTTTTCCTCCGGAAAATCGAGTTTTGTCTGTTCCGCGCCTGTTTATATCGTGCCTCGTTCGCCCTCGTGCGGTGTTGCAGCAATCTCGCCCATGCTGCATTCTTCTCTTCCACTAACTGCTCACATTCGCCGTCATACCAGTCGTTTCTCTGATCCGGGGCACCGTGCCAAGTGCAGCGGTTGCGGTGCTACCAATGGCGGATCGAATATCTCTCCAGCCATCTTCAAGAGATGCTGCGCCTAGCTGCTCTTCCGTTGGAAGTGCCACTTCCAGCTGCTGCGCGTATTCTTGGGCTAGTCTACCGTCTTGTAGCCGCCCAATGTTAAGCCGCGGCGTCCGACTTCGACGCGTGTTGTACACCGTCGAGAGTTTTGAGCGCAGGCATACTGCAACGAGGTAGTGGTCGGATTCAATATTCGCACTGCGGTAAGTGCGGACGTTCGTGATGTCGGAGAAGAATTTACCGTCGATTAGAACGTGGTCGATTTGGTTTTCTGTTTCTTGGTTAGGTGTTCTCCATGTGGCCTTGTGGATATTTTTGCGGGGAAAGAAGGTGCTTCGGACTACCATTCCGCGGGAGGCTGCGAAGTTTATGCATCGTTGGCCGTTGTCATTCGATACGGTGTGCAGACTATCCGGTCCGATGACCGGTCTATACATTTCCTCCCTTCCTACCTGTGCGTTCATGTCACCGATGACGATTTTAACGTCCCGCAGTGGGCATCCATCGTATGTCTGCTCCAGCTGTGCGTAGAACGCTTCTTTCTCGTCGTCGGGTCTCCCTTCGTGTGGGCAGTGCACGTTGATGATGCTATAGTTGAAGAAACGGCCTTTAATCCTCAGCTTGCACATCCTTGCGTTGATTGGCTGCCACCCAATCACGCGTTGGCGCATCTTACCCAGCACTATGAAGCCGGTTCCCAGCTCGTTGGTGGTGCCACAGCTTTGGTAGAAGGTAGCCGCTCGATGCCCGCTTTTCCACACTTTCTGTCCTGTCCAGCAAATCTCCTGCAGCGCCACGACGTCGAAGTTGCGGGGATGTAATTCATCGTAGATCATCCTGTCGCAACCTGCGAAACCTAGCGACTTGCAATTCCATGTTCCAAGCTTCCAATCGTGATCCTGTATTCGTCGCCTAGGTCTTTGCCGATTATATCGAGTCGCATTATCTCTTATATTGTTCGTAATGATTGGTTTTCTAGGCGGCTTATTGGGCCTGCGCAAACCTCCTGTCTCGTCGGAGGGCCGTCGTGTCAGGGCTGTTTAGCGTCCCACCTAACACCAGGACTTGGGCTTGTGCGCTTTGAGCGGCACACGGTCGCTTTGGTGGAGCCTACTTGCGGATACATGCAGCTTTTTATAGAGGTTTAACAGGGCCCACTGTCAAACCCCACCACATCCTAGGCAAGCCCCACAACTCGCAGATGGCCTGGGGAGGGATCGTCAAGCCCTTGGACATAGTCCCTGCTGCCTGCTTGGACATAGCCCGCGTCTGCCAGTAGCACTGGTCATATCTGATAAACGATTCGATCATGCTTATATTACTGTTTGTATTTCATCAAACTCCTGTATGAAGGGCCAAAAATGGGTGAGATAGTTCCATAAGCAGAGATACTTATGCGAAACAACGGGACGAATAGAGAATCTCCTTCCAGAAGAAAGTTCGTACATACAGTAATATAATCTAGCTCTCGTTTCCCAGATTGACCCAATAGATGGGAAGAAGAGCCCGGTCTTTATCCACGAAATGTTATCAATAAGAAGTTGGCAATTCCACTTCTCCTATCCAAATCGCTTCAATCGGGTGCCCTGATGGTTCATTTATATTTAATCAAGTAGTTTTAAAGTAGATTATTTATGAAAATCTCTTACCAATTTCCGTACGTGAAAAACACAATCCTTCCATCGTTTGTAAGAACATTGTGAACCCAACTTAAAGCGTTTGTCGTTTAAGGTTCAAATGTCATACATCAAATCGACTTCTTTTTCTTGCTGTTTGCTTCTTTTTTTTTGCGGAGAGCCTACTCATTCGCTCAGATCTGATTTTGTACAAAGTACACAAACATTTCAAAAGGTATCAAACTCTATATATTTTCACAAAATATTAACGTCCTTTTCAATACCTGTACAGCGCACAGATTATAGTGATACGCATAAACAACCTCAAACATGCATCTGAGATTGATTTGTTGTGCATTTACTTACTTTTACTTATGGATCCTGTACACCTCCGGTGGTGCAAAGGGCCGACTTGAAAGATCTCCATCCTGAGCGATGCCCGGCTATCGCTTTAACCTGTTGCCAGGTTAGATTTCGGTCGACTTCTTTTATTTCTTTATTGAGGCTTCTCCGCCATGAGCCTCTGGGTCTACCTCTGCTGCGATGTCCCGCTGGGTTCCAGTCTAATGCTTGCTTACAGATTTCGTTTCCGCCCCTACGTAGAGTGTGGCCGACCCAGCCCCACTTCCGATCCCGAATTTCTGTTGTTATCGGCCTTTGGTGACAACGACGATGGAGCTCGTTGTTTGAGATCCAGTTGTGAGGCCACCAGGCCCGAATTATATACCGCAGGCATCTGTTAATGAACACCTGCAGCCGTTGAGTGTTCTCCACTGATACACACCATGTTTCGCTAGCGTATAACAGCACAGATTTCACGTTAGAGTTGAAAATTCGTATTTTGGTGCGTTCACTTATCTGCCTGTTTTTCCAGATATTTCTTAAACTCGCAAAGGCAGCCCTTGCTTTCTTGATCCGTGCGCCTATGTCGATCTTGGTACCGCCGTCTGACGCCATTTGGCTACCAAGATATTGGAAGCTTTCAACATTCTCCACTGGTTGCCCGGCTACTGTGAAACTGGAAGGAGTCACCGTGTTTACATCCAACGATTTGGTTTTGTTGACGTTGATGACTAAACCTGCTGAGGAGGAGCGATCAGCAAGGTCGTTGAGCTTACTCTGCATATCAGAGCGCCGTTGCGCGAGTAGTGCAACGTCATCCGCCAATTCGAAGTCGTTTAGGTGCTCCATGGTTATAGGCTGCCATAACAGCCCGCGGTTTGGTTCACGGTCAATCGCATCTACCAGAATCTCATCGATTACGATGAGGAACAGTAACGGTGATAGAATACATCCTTGCCTCACACCAGCTACGACCCGGATAGGGTCGGACAGGACCCCATTGTGCAGCACTCTACACGAAAAGGCCTCGTACTGTGCTTCGATGAGGCCGATGATTTTCTCCCTTGCGTCTCAGGGCGCCCCACATATTCTCGTGATTGAGACGGTCGAAAGCTTTTTCGTAGTCAATGAATACCAAGTAAAGGGACTCTTGGAATTCGTTGACCTGCTCCAAAATGATGCGGAGCGTGACAATATGGTCCACACAGGATCTTCCGGCACGGAATCCGGCTTGCTGCCGCCGGAGAGTCGCATCGATCTTCTCCTGAATCCGGGCTAGGATAATTTTGCACAGAACTTTGAGAACGGTACACAGCAACATAATGCCTCGCCAGTTATCGCATACAGTCAGGTCACCCTTTTGGGCACCTTTACTAAGATACCTTGCATCCAGTCGACCGGGAAAGTTGCGGTGTCCCAGATATTATGAAATAAACGATGCAGTAGTTGAGCAGATGTCATGGGGTCAGCTTTGAGCATCTCGGCTGATATGCGGTCGACCCCTGGGGCTTTATTCGATTTCATGCTTTGGATGGCTGTTTGAATCTCTAGCAGTGATGGAGCTTCGGTATTGACGCGTGTTATACGTCGGATCCCAGGCAGATCATGCCGAGGTGGTGATGGCCTGGCTGGCACTTGAAAAAGTTGTTCGAAGTGCTCGAACCAGCGTTTCAGCTGGTCAGTTGGGTCGGTCAATAACTGATCATTCGCGTCTTTCACAGGCATCGTTGCATTCATCTTCGCCCCGCTTAAGCGTCGTGAGATATCGTAGAGGAGGCGAATGTCCCCGGTTGCGGCGGCTCTCTCTCCTTCGTCGGCCAGAGAGTCTGCCCACGCTCGCTTGTCCCGTCGACATGAGCGTTTTACTTCCTTCTCAAGAGCCGTGTATCGTTGACGGGCTAAGACTTTGGCTCCTCTGGTTTTCGATCGCTCTATCGCGGCTTTGGCTTCTCTTCGCTCCTCTATCTTCCTCCAGGTCTCATCGGTGATCCATTGTTTTCTCTGGGTGCGTAGTTCGCCCAGATTGTTCTCGCTGGTGGCGATGAAGGCATTCTTGATGGCGGTCCATTGGTCTTCCACGCTGCCACCTTCCGGAATATCTGCAGCACGCGTCTCCAGTTCTTCAACGAAGGACCGTTTCACCGTGGCATCTTCCAGTCGGCGTGTGTTGAATCGTCGTCCAACTCTTTCCTCCTGCCGACGAATCCGCGCAATGCGCAGGCGTATTTCGCCGATGAGGAGGTGATGATCAGACGCAATATCGGCACTACGTTTATTCCGTACATCAAGAAGGCTCCGTTTCCATTTTCGGCTGATGCAGATGTGGTCGATTTGATTTTCTGTAGACCCACGTGACCTTGTGAACCGGTCGATGAGGGAAGAGCGATCCCCCGATCACCATGTCGTTATTATCACAAAATTCTGCGAACAGCTCTCCGTTTTCGCTCATTTCTCCGAGACCATGGCGTCCCATAATGCGCTCATGGTTCGAGTTGTCGGATCCGATCTTCGCATTGAAGTCGCCCAAACAGATCTTGATATCACCCTTCGGAATTCTATCTACGACGGCATTGAGTTGACTGTAGAAGTTCTCTTTGTCTTGCAGATCGGCAGCATCGGTTGGCGCATAACATTGGATTATAGTAAGGTTTCGGACCCGTGTTCTAAATCTGGCAACGATTATCCTTTCACTTATAGGTTCCCACTTCATAAGCGCAGAGTGTGCCTGAGCGCTTAGTAGGAAGCCAACTCCGCGATGCCGGGGAGCGTGTTCACCTCGTAAACCAGAGTATAGCAGAACTTGTTCCGACGGCGTTCTGTGTTCTCCAAAGTTTGGCCAACGGACTTCACTCAGTCCCAGGATCTCAAGCTTCATGCGGCGTGCCTCATTGGCAAGTTGTGCCAATTTACCCTGCTGGGCTAGGGTTAAAACGTTCCATGTTCCTATTCGTGTCCGTTGTTTCGCGCTAAGAGTCATCGCCGTAAAATCAGTCCGTATTCTTTCATTATCGGATTCTCGAACAAATTGATGTTTCGGGAACAGTAGGTTGTTGGCCCAAGGTTTCCTATCCACCGGGATGGGGCTGCCATCTTAGGTATAGCTTCCGGGGAATAGCATTTCATACTCAGCCGCTGGATGCCAGAACAGACGCTGTTGGAGCCGCACCTCCTTGGTGGACAGACGCTCGATCAGTCGGGTCAAATTTTTTAAAGTCCCACCCAACACCAGGACTAGGCTAGTGCGCTTTGAGCGGCACACGGTCGCTTTGATAGGGCCTGCTTGGGGACACATGCAGCTTTTTATAGAAGTTCAACAGAGCCCACTGTCGAACCCCACCACATCCTAGGCAGACCCCACAGTACGCACCCTCTCACTCTAGCTGATGTCAGAAGGACAACAGTGCCCAGGCTGCACTACCAGCTAAGTACGCAACCCTTAGCTGGCGGTCAATTGTCATCGGAAGACCCGTGGAAGCGTGAGTATTGGAACTTGTGAGGACCAGAGCTATGTTAGGCGCCCCTTCCCGGATGTCAACTCACCATTTCGCAGCCTTCTCCTAATTACACAATTTTCTACATCCATTTTACATGAATGTAAAATTATGATGCAGTTAACTACCTTCTCAAATGTTCGTCCAGATTCAATGGATTGTTTACATAACCATATGATCGGTCTTCTCTCTGTGTACATGAAAAGTGATGTCGTTTTAGCATTACATTATTATTTTAGCATTACATTATATTATCAACACTTGAATTATGAAAAAAAAAATAACCTGCGTTGCTTATGAATGCTGGCGTTTTTACAGTTCTAGCTCACATCTAATATTTAGTGTCAATATATAGCATGAAAAGCATCATTTTCATAGATTATTGCTTGATGTTTACGTACATATTCGAGAAAATAAGCATAACATATAGAACAAATCAACACGCAACACTGAACGATGATTTTCGAGTATCTGCAAAGTATAAGAGAGCGTGAGAGTAAATCGACGGTGTGTTTTCTTGTCAATGACTGGATTACGGTAATTTGGGCCTTAAGTTATGTATCGCGTACTTCGCTGTCTGATTTCGTGCTGTGTATTGTTCAATGTAAGTTTCCATGTACCCTGACCCCTGATGCGGTCAGTGGATTTGAAAGTGCTAGGGGATATTTGTACCCTGAAACTCAACCCCAGCGCGCGAGTCAACTGGGTGGTGTAAAAAAGCTTTTTCTTATGACGTTTTCGGTTATTGCTGGGTCGAACCTAGTTCTGCCCCGGATCCGCTCTAACAGCTGTCAAAACGTTCGGTTATTCGTTCAGGTTGGATCGCGATCCGCACCAGATCCGACCCAAAACGAATGAGGTTCGCTCTGCCGATTTATCGAGATCGAACCTAGGTTCACCAATACATTCGAACACAAACTGTCAAACAGGTGTTTATGTTTACGCTAAAGGAAAATGAAAATATGAAAGACACGGAAGGGTGCGGATGGGTATTTGACTGTTAATCGTTTTTGTTTCATTTGTTGAATTTATCAATTTTGTTGCTGTCTTCCACGTAAAAATAGATTATTTTAATTGTGTGTTGTCTTCAAATTTCTCTGATGGTGAAATGGATTCAGATACCGACATATTTTTTGCTGATTACTTCAGACGGTAGCTCCGTTATAAACAAAATGAGGGTTAAAATTTTTGTTGAAAATGTGATTGATAAATGCAGTGACGAGAAGGTAGCTGTAGCTGCTATTTATTCACTATTACGTTGTGTATTCGATGATATGCTTTAGGTATAATTGCTCTCTCAATGGGAAAATAGAGAGGAACATAGTAGTCGGAGGCATTGGATGTGTTTTTTTGCTGTGCTGTCGTTTTTTCATTAAATTATAAAAGAACAAAAGTTTTAACATCCGATGTCAAGTATCGTAGATTTCAGGTGAAATGCAATGAAGCAATGGATTGGTGTGACGTTTATCAAGAGACCCAACGACGATGTGGATCAAGAATGAGATATTCATGCTACATCCTAGATAACGAAAACCTACAAAAACGAAGAATATCATGAAGGAAAGGATGGGGCATGACAGAGTACGACGGTGGATTTCCATTATAATCAACAACGGATCCATAAGTTCTACCCACTGCTCTCCGAGAACTGGCATTTACCAGCTAAGTGATTTGTTTTATTTGATTTGTTTTTAGTTGATTTTCCTAAGGAATACTGGAAATGGACCATTGTTAAACCCTCTCCATTTCCTCATTTCAACACAATTATTATTGACGGAAGACTGAAAGTGTGCTCTTTCGGTCTGTGCAAAATTTTTACACATTTTTCCCGTTGCCATTCATATAAATTAATCGAGTTTCACATAATATTTGTACCTCTTTGTGCGTGAAACCGTTATCCCACAAAAGGCCGGATTTTGGAGTCATAATTGAGTAGTTTATAGTCAAAAGAGAATACTTTAGTGTCTTCTGTGTGAAACCTTTTTCATTGCAGTGTAGGGCATCGGAATGAATCACCCTACTTATCTATGTGTAACGATTATGGCTATATAGGAATTTTAGAAAGATCTTGGCTCAAAAAAAATTCGTTCTATTTTTCGCTGATGAGTTTTAATGTTGAAGATATTTAAAGACATTTTACTCGACTGTGAAGACATTCGAAAATATCACCTGGCATCCCTAATATTGTACGGTGTTGCAACTGTTTCCGATTGTCTAACGAGGAACGAACACGAAAATTTTGAGGTCTCTATAATTCACACATATATTTTTGACGAGTTTGATATTTATATGACTGCCGATTCTGTTTTTTTTTTCTTCTGCAGGATCATAAGCCATGAGTACACGTTTTTTCTTTGTTTGGTATTATACATTTAATATCTTACCGGAATTCTCAGTGTAAGTCAATAAATGGATGATAGCCACATTTGCCTTTCATTCTTCGAGATGATCTTGTATATTGGATACGTGTAATTTTTTTTTGGTGTATTGTACAAATTATCTAAGTTGTACCGTCATCTGGGGGGAAAATGATCACTTTTAAGACAAAACATGCAATAACAATGTGTGTTTAAATTTTAATTTTAATAAATTAAATTATCACAAATTTTTTGAGTAATCTGGTTTGGGGTAAAGTTGATCAAGACAACTCTACTAAAATCATTATCACCAAGCCGTCAAGATACACTAGATTATTTGAATAAATGTTGAAACTAGCGTCATTTATGACTATCTCTGTCTTTCTTTCACGAACTACACTTTTATGATTACAATCGAAAAACTCGGATTTTCTACCTAGCTCTAGCATTATTTAAACAGATTATAATTTTTGATCTACTAGACCACCATTTCATGAAAAAATTAGGTCCTTCAATTAAATGATCATCTTCGTCCTAATGATCATCTTCCCCCCATATGACGGTACTGAAATGCAAATGGTTCGTGTTAATATGCAAAAACCGTCCGAGGTCGGAGAGGCAAATTTTCTGACGTTCGAAATAAAAAATGTTCGAGCTTCGTGAAATAATTGTCCTAGTATAGATTTAATTATCGCAAAGATATTGATAATTGTTCCTTGCGTTAGATGAATATAAAACAATCACGATAACTGATTATCGCGGACACTTAATATTAATTAGCAATAGCGCTACCGGAGCGAATGATTGTCTGCCCTTACGTTGGGTGAACAAGAACACAACAAAATACGTTGTAACCGATCTATACTTTGTTCTCGCGTCAACATTAACATGCTAGTTACTTGGATTACATCACTTACCAAGGTGAATCCTGATCTAAGTAATGACACTTCGTTCCCCTACTTACAATACTCCTTCCCGTAACGACCGTAGAGATGCAGACGATTCGTCGGTCTCTAAAACAACGGTTGTTACATTAACATTCCTTCCCTTCCCTAGATGATCGTAAGGACGTGGCCGGCGCCGTTATTGACCCATTAAAAGTTGAGCTTTCGGAACGTGCACATTGAGGATGGAGTTCTAATCCCAAGTTCCATCTGTTGGTTCCCTGTGCAATTCCGCTAGTTCAGGTCAATCACGGAGTAGCAACTACGAATTGTACGGTCATCTCATGCTCATGCTCATGCTCATGCTCATGCTCATGCTCATTGCTCTCTCAATGGGAAAATAGCGTGCCGGAGTATCGGAGTATTATTTAGACCAAAATGTTCATACCATTATTTTTTTTCGTTATTGCAGTTCTGTGAATAATTTGTTTATGGTTACGGATTTCAAGAATATAAACATAATGTATTAACCCTGATATTAACCCTTTATTAGGCAGTTCATCACAAGCTTCTAATCACATAAATTTATTGATGGATTAATTGTCATTTTTAAAATAAACAATTGACAAAAGAAAAATCTGACTTCCCCATTTAATTTATATAATAAGAAACAAAATAACACTTATAACAAAATTAAAAAGATAAAATCTGTATAAAATCTGATAAAATATTTATATTTCTGCCAGCTGATAAAAGTGCGAAATGAAAACAAAACAGATGATAGGGCTTGAGTTCTCACTAACACCATCATACTGACTCGATCCCGATTCGTTTTTCGTTCGGTTATTCAGAGTCGAGGTCGGACCTGACCCAGGTTTAAAACCGAAAACGACATTAGTATCGACAACGGCGACGCCAAGGAAGGTGAGTTGTGTCCAGGCTACTTTCGCTTGTGGCATCCACGAAAGCTCGAATTCGACTGCATATTGCATCCGACGTGAAAACGCCGGCATTGAGAAGAAGCTAAGGTCAGATCTGTCCATCTTGAAGCTCGAGTTTCAGTTACCTAGAAACGAAACATAAATCGTTTTGCATTTTGAACGTAACGTCACATACGGTTAGGGAATTAGGCTTTCCTTAATTTAAAAATTTAAATAAATTTTTCGCATCGAATTGAGGACCATTGGATAAAGTAATCTTGTTTTGAGATACGCGACCGCGTATTGGTTATTTTGAATAAAGTTACTCCTAGTTTAGAACCACACACTTCACTTTTCTTTCGTCACGTCATTTTGAATAAGATTTTAGGTTGGCTGAGGTTTATTAGAAGCTAAGTATTCTCCTGCCTGATTGGTTATCGAGGGTTTTGTAAATATCATCTTAAATTTAGTTGCTAGATAATGTCGGTAAGGTTGAGTCTGGTGGGTTTTCTATTATTTTGTTTGGTGTGTTGAAGTGCGACTTCGGTTCTTGCGTGACTTTGACCTGCCCTGAGTCGGCAGTCTCATCCGTGTTAAGGATGAGGAAACAGAACGGAACGTTACACGTTTGTCCTGGTTGGTTCAGATGTTTTCTTCATTAGTATGCTTTGGGAACATATTCCGGTTTTGAGCCAATATCTTGGAAGACACACAAATCGAACGTTTGAACGATAGACTTGAATTCTAGAAAGATGAGATAAATGGCGAAGGCCGTATCAAACATTATATCACAAGAGTTTTAATTTAAAAACCAATTTGTGACGCGGTTTTGTACGTTATAGATCAGATTCTTTTTTTTCTCACTTATTTCCACACAATGTTTGCATCAAACAGACAAATAAAAATATTTTGTAGTTTTAAATGTATTTTATGCACATATTTGAAGCACGAAAATAAATGCAACATTCAATCGAACTTACTGTTATTTTAAACTTCTTCTCTATATAATGAAAATGAAATGGTCTGTGTTCGTATTCGCATAACTCGAAAACGGCTAGATGGATTTTCTTCATCCCTTTAGCAGATATGTTCGTTATAGTTTCCGACGGGTTTATATGATATTTCCTCATGCGAAAATCACGAGTAAGGTTGAGTACATAGTGAAAAACTAAAACTAAGATTCGTATGGGAATTTCGCATGGGCATTTACGCCTACTATGCAGGACAACGTCTGCCGGGTCGACTAGTCTTCTTCTTTCTTATATATAAAAATGAAATGGTCTGTGTTCGTATCCGCATAACTCGAAATCGGCTGGATGGATTTTTTTCATTTCTTCAGCAGAATCATTCGTTATAGTTTCCGACGGGTTTATATGATATTTCCTAATGCGAAAATTACGAGTAAAGTTGAGTAAATCGTGAAAAACTAAAATTAAGCATCGTATGAATACTTCGCATGGGCAGTTCGGAATGCGCATTTTCGACTACTATGCAGGACAACGTCTGCCGGGTCGACTAGTTGAAAATAAATTCAAACCACGCCAGCTTGTAACATTCAATCTAATTAAATTGAATAGCACAAGTTTATTCCTCTATTTAATTATTTTTTTTTGCCTTTTTTTTGAACGTGTGCACCAATACTTTTACCATGGTAGATAATAATGTTGTTTTTTATTTCTTCAGTGTTTTGTTAATAAAAACATTAATTATTTCATCAATACTTACTAATATCCTGAATCTCACAGCAAAGATACCAAAAATACTAAAAAAATAGTATTTTTTCATAAATTCAAAATTCAATATTTAAAAATATAGGGGAACTGTTCCATTTTCCATCTCACAGAACATATATTCATCTCATCGCAAGACAAAGAAACACAGCACCAATCTCGTCGCTTCTTTTTGTTAACACGCATGCTCACTGGTGACAAAAATCACAAAAATAAGAAACAAACCAAATTCCTTTTCATTGCTTTGTTTCAATAGTTCTAAATAAAATAATTAGTTATTGTTTTTCCCCTTCCTATCTTGCAACAGAATGCGGAATAAGACTATTGTGTTTAATATGTTAATGAATATAAATCAGATTTGAAGCATTTAAGGCAATGGCTTATCGGAGAAAAAGGCGACTATTTGGGCACACGTCCTATTCGGCCAAATGTCTTATTTGCCCAGATGTCCCAATTGGCCTAATAACCTATTCGGCCAAATGTCCTATTCGGCCAAACGACTTATTCGATCTAATGTCCTATTCGGCCGGAAATGTCCTATTCAGTTTAATGTTTTATACTTTCAAATTTTGGGGGCAGCAGGGACTATGTCCAAAGGCTTGACGATCCTTCCCCAGGCCATCTGCGAGTTGTGGCGCCTGCCTAGGGTGTGGTGGGGTTTGACAGTGGGCCCTGGTAAATTCCTATAAAAAGCTGCATGTATCCGCAAGTAGACCCCACCAAAATGACCGTGTGCCGCTCAATGTGCACAAGCCCAAGTCCTGGTGTTAGGTGGGACGCTAAACAGCCCTGACACGACGGCCCTCCGACGAGACAGGAGGTTTGCGCAGGCCTAATAAGGCTCCTGGAAAACCAATAATTACGAACAAAATAAGAGAAAAAACGACTCGATATAATCGGCAAACACCTAGGCGACGAATAAAGGATCACGATTGGAAGCTTTAAACATGGAACTGCAAGTCGCTAGTTTTCGTAGGTTGCGACAGGATAATTTACGATGAATTACATCCCCGCAACTTCGACGTCATGGCGCTGCAGGAGATTTGCAAGACAGGAGAGAAAGTGGGGAAAACGGGCATTGAGCGGCTACCTTCGACCAAAGCTGTGGCACCACCAACAAGCTGGGACCGGCAGTGCTGGGTAAGATGCGTCAACGTGTGATTGGATGGCAGCCAATCAACGCAAGGATGTGCAAGCTGAGGATAAAAGGCCGTTTCTTCAACTATAGCATCATCAACGTGCACTGCCCACAGGAAGGGAGACCCCACGACGAGAAAGAAGCATTTTACGCACAGCTAGAGCAGACATACGATGGATGCCTACTGCGGGACGTCAAAATTGTCATCGGCGACATGAACGCACAGGTAGGAAGGGAGGAAATGTATAGACCGGTCATCGGACCGGATAGTCTGCACACCGTATCGAATGGCAACGGCCAAAGATGCATAAACTTCTCAGCCTCCCGCTGAATGGTAGTCCGAAGCACCTTCTTTCCCCGCAAGAATATCCACAAGGCCACATGGAGATCACCTAACCAAGAAGCGGAAAACCAAATCGACTACGTTCTAATCGACGGTAAAATCTTCTCCGACATCACGAACGTTCCCACTTACAGCAATGCGAATATTGAATCCGACCTCTACCTCGTTGCAGAATGCCTGCGCTCAATACTCTCGACGGTGTGAAACATGCACCAAAGTCGTTCGCCGTGGCTTAACATTGGGCGGCTACAAGACGGTAGACTAGCGCAAGGGGCACGTGCCACTGCCTGATATGTGTAAGGACATAAACGGGAACCTTCTTACGAACGAGCGTGAGGTGATCCAAAGGTGACGGCAACACTACGAGGAACACCTGAATGGCCATGTGACAGACGAAGATGGCGGTGTGGTGATAGACCTGGGAGAACGAGCGCTGGACATAATTTTACCGGCTCCGGATCTCCAAGAAATCCAGGAGAAAATTGGCCGCCTAAAGAACAACAGAGCCCCTGGGGTTGACCAACTACCAGGAGATCTACTTAAACACGGTGGTGAGGCACTGGGTAGAGCGCTGCACTGGGTCATTACCAACATTTGGAAGGAGGAAGTTTTGCCGCAGGTGATGGAAGGTATCGTGTGTCCCATCTACAAAAAGGGCGATAAGCTGGATTGTAGCAACGCGCAATCACTTTGCTGAACGCCGCCTACAAGGTACTCTCCCAAATTTAATGCCGTCGACTAGCACCAATTGCAAGGAAATTCGTGGGGAGTATCAGGCGGGTTTTATGAGTGAACGCTCCACCATGGACCAGGTGTTCGCCATTCGCCAAGTACTGCAGAAATGCCGCGAATACAACGTTCCCACACATCATCACATCATCACTTCAAAGCCGCATATGATACAATCGATCGGGACCAACTATGGCAGCTAATGCACGAACACGGATTTCCGGATAAACTGACACGGTTGATCAAAGCGACGATGGATCGGGTGATGTGCGTAGTTCGAGACTCAGGGGCATTCTCGAGTCCCTTAAAAAGGCGCAGAGGTTTACGGCAAGGTGTTGGTCTTTCGTGTCTGCTATTTTTTTTTTTTAACTAATTTTATTTGCTAATTATCTAATACATGCATTTATCTCTTAGACTAGGTGTTCCGTGTTTTCTTAACACTATCATCCTTATTTGCTATGCTACGCTTTTAGTAATTATTAATACATTTCAATTGCCTCTGGCAGTTAGGATTTTTCCTCTGGTTTAATTGAACCATGTAGGAATTACAATGTTTTTTTAACTTAAACTAAACTTATCCTATTTTATACTAAGGGTACAAGGAGCTAATCGTTGCAATAGAAGATTGCAACGATTTTTGTTTAAAATTGGAAATTATTTTGTTGGACATTTGTTGCAATGTCTCAATATTAGAAATTCTTTGAAGTTCATTTGTACTATACCAGGACGGCAACTTCAGAATCATTTTCAAAATTTTATTTTGAATCCTCTGGAGTACCTTTTTTCTGGTATTGCAGCAACTAGTCCATATTGGCACAGCATACAACATGGCAGGTCTGAAAATTTGTTTGTAAATCAAAAGTTTGTTCTTAAGAGAAAGTTTTTCTGTTTTTCTATTTATAAGTGGATATAGGCACTTAATATATTTGTTACATTTGGCTTGAAGGCCTTCAATGTGATTTTAAAAGTTAATTTTGATCTAGCAGAAGTCCTAAATATTTAGCTTCGCTAGACCAATTAATTGGAACCCCATTCATAGTGACAATATGTCTGCTAGAAGGTTTCAAATAAGAAGCTCTCGGCTTATGTGGGAAAATTATAAGCTGAGTTTTGGAAGCATTCGGGGAAATTTTCCATTTTGCAAGTAAGTGGAGAAAATATCCAAACTTTTTGCAATCTACTACAAATGACACGAAGGCTACGCCCTTTGGCTGAGAGACCCGTGTCATCTGCAAACAAAGATTTTGACACCCTGGTGGTAAATCAGGTAAGTCAGAAGTAAAAATGTTATACAAAATGGACCCCAGTATGCTGCCACCAGGACACCAGCTCTTACAGGTAATCTATCAGATTTAGAATTCTGATAGTTTACCTGCAGTGAGCGATCTGATAAATAATTTTGGATCAGTTTAATAATGTACAGAGGAAAATTAAAATTCATCAATTTTACAATCAAACCTTCATGCCAAACACTGTCAAATGCTTTCTCTATATCAAGAAGAGCAACTCCAGTCGAATATCCTTCAGATTTGTTGAGCCGAATTAAGTTCGTAACTCTTAATAACTGATGAGTGGTTGAATGTGTCTGCTATTCAACATCGCTTTGGAAGGAGTAATACGAAGAGCAGGGATTAACATGAATGGTACAATTTTCAATAAGTCGAGGTGTTAGCCATAACTCATTGCTCCAACAGAATCAGTCACGAGTCGGTATGTTCCAGATAAGAAATATATATATATATATATATATATATATATATATATATATATATATATATATATATATCTGGCCATCACTACATCTACTTTGATAACATAACTTGTATGTCACTCCGCAGACCTTGCATTTTAGAAATCCTCACTCAACCAACTGGGAGCTCGACACAACTTTCATAGATATCTAACATCCATTGAAACTCCTATCGAATTGGATAATGCCGTTGCCCAAAGACTAATGAGTAATTCTCACTGAAACCGGGCCACTATTTGCACTATGTTCTTAAAAATACCTAAATTTATATTCTTTCGGAAGCTTTCGGCCAGTATATTAAGGATCCGAGTTAAATTATTCAGAAAGATGAACCCCTCGTTAGTTTTACACGAAATCATTTTAATGGACCTTTCGATTTTTGTCAATTCTTGGCTCACCAAAATTATCATAACTCCAACATTTCTCAGCCGATCGTAGAGATCAGCATATTGTTGGAAAGAGGAAGAGTGTATCCTCAATTTGCAATAATAAAAATAGAAGCAGCCATATTGAATTTGGCCGCCATCTTGGATTTCTTTTTGAAAACTATTTTTCTGCCAGGTTCGCAACCACCGATTTTGAATATTAATACATCGATGGAAAGCTTAGCTTATATTGTGCATTGTGTCTCAGGTGTATGTTTTTTCTATCAAAAGTTATATACCAATACCAAATTTCTTGAATTAATTAATACAATAACTTGAAAACGGCTCCGTTATGCTCCAAATTTTTGAGCCCTTCAAATAAAATACTGTAGTAGATATGCTTTTCATTTTTGAATCATATTTGGCTTAGAATAGTGTATGAAATCAAGGAACTGACGTCCTAGTATCAAATTAACCAAAAAAATAATGTTCTTTGATCAGATGGGCCTTCAAAGCATAATTTGGTAAATCGTACATAACTTTTGATGGAAAAAACATACACCTGAGATTTTCTGACACAATGCACAATATAAGCTAAGCCTTCCATCGATGTATTAATATTCGAAATCGGTGGTTGCAAACCTGGCGGAAAATTAGTTTTTAAAAAGAAATCCAAGATGGCGGCCAAATTCAATATGGCTGCTTCTATTTTTAATATTGCAAATTGAGGATACACTCTTCCTCTTTCCAACAATATGCTGATCTCTACGATCGGTTGAGAAATGTTGAAGTTATGATACTTTTGGTGAGTCAAGAATTGACAAAAATCGAGGGGTCCATTAAAATGATTTCGTGTATAACTAACGAGGGGTTCATCTTTCTGAAGAAAGCCGAAAGCTTTCGAAAGAATATAAATTTAGGCATTTTTAAGAACCTCGTGCAAATAGTGGCCCGGTTTCAGCGAGAATTACTCTAATACTACGTTTTGACAGGAAAAGTGAATTGAATAACTCAGTTGAATTCAATTAGGTAGCAGTCAAAACTATTAATGCAAAAGATGGCGTGTTTTCAATGTTAGTAAAACTACTAATCAGTGCAAACTAAGTGCAGGGAATAATCTTTTCACCTCATCAGTGTTGGTAGAATCATACTCAAATCTCACTCACCGAAGCCTCATACGCGAGCTGACACGCTTGCGATTCTGCAGGGAGAGCATCGCGCATGAGGTTTTCACGCAGAATCACATCGTTTCGCTCATTCGCCGAAAAATGATTTCGCTCCAAAAAGTGTCAAAACCCAATCGAAGCGTATTTTATGTTTTCGAATGGATTTATTATCCATTGTTTCAAGTAAATAAAATTATTCCTATGAATTTAACGAAGAAGAACACGCAGAAATCACGCAATGATGCAAATTGCGAGTCGAATCATGGACTTTTCTCTGGGCCATTAGTCGGGTGGAGTTTGCCTCGCGCTTGATTTGAATCGTGGATGAGATTTGAGAATTTGAATTTTTACCAACACTGCACCTCATACTTCATTCCTTATCACTACTTTCTTCTAAAAACTACCATTTTCCATAAATTTGTAAAATAACTGATTTTAATCGATTTACAACTATCATTCTTCCATGAGCTCATTGTGAAAATTGTGAAAATCTCAAAACATAAAGTAGCAGCACAGACAAACAGACGGAACAGCTTGAATTTTTTTTTTTGAAAAATCCATCGGCCAACTCCTCTACCACCATCTTACGAGAATGTTACACGAAACAATATTTCGTATGACATTGTCACCAGAAGGCGCTGGAGTGAAATATCAAACTTGAGTAATTACGACGCCAGCGCCTCTAGTTGTGAAACGCGCAACCAATCGAATTCAAATTGATCGTTGAACGTCTATTTGTCTGTGCCAGAACGCTTCCCTTTTGCGCTCTGTAAAAACTTCAAAAGGAACCCATGATGGAATTCTGATTTGGGTGAGCTCAGTGGAACAGACGATATTCAGCAGCACAGCAAATAATTTTGAAAATTCAACGACGTGTAAAATTGCAGCTTATCTCATCAAACAAATTAACACTCGATATTCAGTAAAATTTGATTGAATTTTACAAGCAAGCACCGATTAAATTAATTTCGATCTAAAAGAATAGTGAGATCGATTGAATGTTACGTTTATTTGCATGCTCCAAATATGTGCATGTAAATACATTTTAAATCACAACATATTTTTATCTGTGAGGGACGCAGTCTTTTAAGTTGGCTCGAAAAGCCAATAAGAAACATCCACGATCTGCTTAGCGATCGTGCTGGAAAACCTCCAATTTGAGGGAAGCCAATCGGTTAAATAAAATTCTTGCGAGAGTAAGGATATTTTCTCAGACACACTTCCCTAGAAGTTTGAATATAGATTCTTAGGATGTTCCTGAAGGCTTTCCATGTAGTTATGGGTTTTGGGCTTATGCTTGCAGAATGAAAACTGTAATGAATTGATTCAATGGGCGATTTACAGTTTTGCTCCTTACAAATTTTTAGACAATGATGGCACTTATTCCGTTATACTTAAGAGGTTTATATAAACAACGTGGAACGTAAACCCATTTTATTACTGTTTGGCTATCTTTTTGAATTATGCTGGAAGATCGTTAATAAACTTCAATATGTTCTCCGATCACACTCATTATAATTACCGGCAACTCTGGTCTGGGGGCTACGTTGCTCCTAGATGTTGCACCACAATCAACAGTTTGTATCGCTTCCATGTCACCAGTAATCCCAGGGGTGCTACATCATCGAATTGTCTCTGGGAGAATATATTAAATCCTCATCTCCAAGCCATGACCACGCTCCCATACTACCTGCTGCGGCCTCTACGAAGAGCGAAGGTCTTATCATCTGCTCCAAAATCAACATCGTCTAGCGAGGCCCCACTCGAATGGAGCATTCTGCCAATCCACCCACTACTGGCTGGTACTTTCCGCCAAACTAGCGTGCGTCGTTTTGAATTATATTGCACTTGACACCATCCCCACGTCGAAAAGGGAATATTCGACTTGACGACTTGACACGGGCCCGGTGTAGATGACGGTTGTGGTCATTTCCAATTTACCTTGAGTGCGTAAACCGGTGGCAATGACAGCCAACGCCACCGACCAGACGAAAGCCTGATGGCTTCAGCACGCGAACATGAACGTGACCCCGCGCTCGCTCGCTCGCTCTCTGTGCGCGCCCCGTTCAAGTTTGGCTTACGTTTTTCCGAATTAATCCGATTGATCTTATCGATTTTGTGCAATTCGCTCGCCATTCGGCCGGGCATTGCTTACCGATATGGGTACCGGTGCGGTGTGCAAGGCGGTGTTTGTGGGCTTTCGTGAGGATTAAACGCCCACGCCGGATTGTGTCGACATGAGCCGGAAGGGAGTGGTGATGGTGAAGTTCGGTTTTCGGACCTGTTGATGGTTTGAAAGTGAATGGAGAATGGTAGGCTGACCACATTGTGTGTAAGCATAATATATGTAAGTAGGTTCAATAATAATTTAAGGTGAAACAGTACATTGCAATTACAATTAAATACAAAGAATCTTAAGATGTAATCGTAGTTTGATTTTTTGATTGTGTTCTACCGGTGGACTAAAATGAACCTAGCTCGAAGTAAAATGTAGAAATCGAATGCAACTACCTTTTTTTTTTGCATGAATCAAATCTTCTGGGGTAGGAGTAATTTCGATTTAGGTTCAGACGGGTTGATGAATAAATAGAATTAAAAATTTGGGTTTAAACTAAAATAGATTCAGGTTGATCTACATTTCCTACAGTAGATCGAGAACAATGCGAGCCGCAAGCCGAGATATCGTTCAGACTAGGAATTCAGTTTGTACGACCATCAGTCGAAATGGTGCTTCTGTGCCAGTGCTGAACGGTGAAAACTTTATCTAAATTGAAAATTCACAATCAAATTTCAGAACAATCTAATAGATGAATTGATTTTAGATTCTAAAAATATGCACAGATAAAAATATTTTGTGATCCAAAATGGTTTTTCATGCACATATTCGGAGCATGGAAATGAACATTCAATTGATTTAACTGTTCGTTTGTGTCGAAATATATTCAAACTGCACTTGCTTGTAAAAATCAATCAAGCTTGATTGAATTGCAAATGTTTATTCGTTTGGATTAGCCGCAATTTTACACCACGATGAATATTCAAAACTATTTGCTGTGTGTTCAGCACGTGTTTGAAATTGTTACATAATTACACCTGTAGTAGCTGTTCGCTGGGACTCCTAACATCATCGGTGCTTTGCTCTCATACCTCTTAACAGGAGAGAAAATCGATTTCTCGGAAAACCATAATGCGCCTTCACTGGTTCAAACAATAATGTGGGCTATCCACGCATCAGCATTCTCCGAATTATCAAGCATTCGTTAATCAACCCTTTCTGATCGATCCCGTTTGATTTCTCGTCCGGGGATTTTGTGGTCCTTCTATGTAATTGGCAGTTGCTCGAAGGGAATGCTCCGCTCGGGGAAATCCCCGTTTGTGTGTGATATATGAACTGCTACTTTAGTAGCTTTACGATCCAACTGGAGGTTGGCCTGCCTTCCATTCAGAGGGCTAACGTTTCTTATGCAGAGAAATAGCACACAACCATGTTGGTACATCCAAACAAAATATTCTAAAAATGCACATAAATGTAAATAATCGTATTGATTTCGGAAACTTTGTGAGAGACGTAAAATAGTCTGAGAATTTCAATATTCTGTTTTCCATTTCCTATTTATTTGTATAATTAGAGTCCGATCTGGAGAAAGATCAGTTGGCTCCCAGCGTTGGTGGATATCTTACAAAAGTACAAGGGTGAGAAGAAAGTGTTCCTGGTATGTGAGTGCCACATCCTCACTTAGAGGTTAAAGTAGCTGTCTAAAGAACAAATCTCGCTTAACTTTTCAAAAGGTCCTAAGTAACATTTTTTTCATGAATTAATTTGAGTACTGCAATCAAAAGCTTTCATGTTGTTCTGTTGATTGCGCTATTCAAATTAATTCATGAAAAAAATGTTACTTAGGACCTTTTGAAAAGTTAAGCGAGAAATGCGACTTGAAGGATATTTGAAATACATATACAATTAAGCTGATGCACTGCAGACTCAAGGGTGGTGAGTACTTGTTCTGTTGAATGTTGACAAAAAGTATAAACTGTATTATAAATCAACTTTCAACCAGCGTTTAAAGCATATCTGACTTCAATCAATTTATTCAGTCGGTAAACAAAGCACTGGTATCGTGATATGCCCTCCCTCCTTGTTCACCTCTGATAATCATCGATTCCAGAGATTCGACATATCAATATTCATCAACAGTTCAAAGGAACGATTCTCGATTCTCGACATTCAGCATATATTTATCTTTTCCATAGAGAAAATAAACACTCCACACAACAGCAAGAGTATAGACGTAGTTTACTCCATGTCCATGGTGCCCACTTGTTACCACACTTCCAGTGCGTCCCCTACCAAAACCCATTCCGGGGTTTGTCAATGTCGTCGTCATCATCATCGTCGTCAACGAACAACATCTGTGCGCGATGAAGCGACCGGGAAAAAGTATACACCTGTATGTGATGTTATTTAATTACATTAAATCGTGTTTGTTGATGTTATTGTATAGGTTGCTTTTATTTTGTTGGTTTAATATTTTAAAATAAAATGTCTAATTGAAAAATTATTATCTGGAATATTTTATTGATGCCGTTAAGCCATATTAAAGATTATCGTACTGTAATTACTAAAATAAATCTTTCGTCGTTTGGATATTAAGCTCTTTCTCTAAAATATAGTACATATTGTTAAAGTATTCACCACTATCTGGCGCTTATTTTGGGCTGCGGTTAAGCAAAGTCGGAGGAGTAGGTTTTTTATGATCTGTAAAATAAAATTATTTTAAAGGGAATATCGCAACTTGTACCTACTCCCCGGCACGCGAACGGTTCCAAATTCCCAACATTAGACCCGAGCGCAATCTCAGCGGGCCATGCTGAAGTGAGTCGAAACGGAGGCGGTGGCAGATAAAGTATTCTGTTTGCTTAGCAACGCTTCGCAGTTATTTGACGTACATAGGGACACGGCAGGTATTTTCGTCTGTTCGTCATAGTCTCGAAAACCAATAAAAGAGACGCTTTTTTGTAAAACTCATACGTACCAAATCGTAAGCTCAGGCGAAACATTCTGCTATAGAACAGTTCTAGAAAATGCATGGACGTTGCTTCCGTTGGTTTTAGCCCCAACGATGATGGACGGAAATACCTGCCGTGTTCCTATGAAGGTTAGGGTGCGTCATTGGATGAGTTAATGGTTAACGTTTAATGGAGAAGTTCAGTGACGCAGTCGATAAAATGCACCCTGTCAAGCTCCACGATTTTTAAAACTATTGATGAGAATATAATTAGAAAATCTAAATCGTTCTTTGAGGGAGTTTCTTTTTCTTTGTTTTGACACTTGTTCTTTATTTCATCACAGTTGATCCTCGATTCTCAACTGTTTCCTTGAGTGTTTCACCTAAATCCTGGGTAGAATTTTCTGAGCACAATAAAAGTGTTTGCAATTTACGGATTTGTAAACTTTGTAACCGTTCGTAGCTTCAGCTCGAGGTTTCACACTTAAAATAAATCGAAGAATTCGGTAAAATTTTACCGAAATCTCAACAGCAGAACTGTTCGGTAAATAATTTTACTGATTTTCGGTGGTTTTGACAGTTGAACAAAGAAAAAAATTACAAAAAATCTGTAAAATAATTACCGAACAGTTCTGCTGTTGAGATTTCGGTTAAATATACCGAATACGGTGAATTGAGTTAAGTGTGTAATTATAACCGATGGCTTAAGTGGTCGAGTTGTTTTACAGTCCTTACAGTCAGTTGGGAAAGGGAGGGAATGTTAATGTGTGGTTATTGTTGCTACTAGAGACCGAGAATACCTCTGCATCTCCACAATTACCACGGGAAGGAAGTTGTGTTAGTTGGCTGGGGTAATCAGTAACATAGATCGGGATTCACCATAGAAAGCGATGTGACCTACGCAACTTCTATAAAGCACTATTATAGCATTTCCTTACCTTGTTCAATTATTCATCCTTCGCGAGGATAAACAATCAAACACTCAAAGTGAGCAATTGTTGAATTGGATTGAATTTTCGATCAGGCGACCGCGTCATCATTTCTTAAACGCAATGAAAGTAGAAAAGAAGTGGGATTGAATTTGAAAATAAACAGATGACAGCGTAGGAATGTATTTGCGAATGAAAGTGAATAAAAATATTTGGGAATGCATTTGAAAATATATGAAAATGTGTGACTTTTAGGCAAATATCGTGTTAACTCAAATTCATAACAACATGACCCATTTTACGAACACTTACTTGATGATGAAAATGGATGGATCAAATTTATTAGGAATACAGGCAACAATGTACCTGAGCGACATACGCTGGGGACTGAAATAGGGGCACCGCCTAAACGGCCCTTTCCTTGATTTCCTTGAAAAAATATTTAAACACATTGATAAATAGAAAACAACAATATTGATGAGTAAAATAGATAGATAAAACATAACAACATTGATGACAATACATTGCTTTTATTGAAAAGGTTTTAATTCGTAGCTCTATTATTAAATCTCTATCATTAGAAAAAATGGAATACTTGATTGTTTCGAGTTTTTTTACCATTCTCCTCTCATGTTTTAAACTATCTTCATTGGAGTACGATGAGAATTGTGAACAGATTATTAATGTTAAAGAAATTATTTCAATCATCACTGAAATTCTTGAGCGACACTCTACTCTATGCCCTACTCATTCCCATGTGGTATTACATACCTGTATTCAATCAACAAAAATATTGAATATAGATGTTTAAATATGTATACAGTGTCAGACAGTGTTTTTATACAAGATGACCAACTTTGGAGGGCTGTATCTCGGCTTGCCGGAAATTACGTCACTTTTTTCATATAACGGCCAAAGACTAATTAAGACGTAACTGTCGAGCTCATCGGAGGGACCACTTCTAGTACTGCATTCGGTCCCTCGGTACCCAAGTTTGACAGTTATGATGAAACCCCACTTTTTAACTACCTTGATGCGTAGTTTAAAGTAGTAACCTATAGTAACCAAACGAACTTGTGTACGGAATGTAAAAACTATGTTTGTTTTTGTGCATCAAAATTTTTTTCCAGGATTTAATCCTTAATTCTTTCAGTTAATTTGAAATATTATTAACTAATAAAGGAAAGAGTGGCTAAATATTCGTAAGGAGATTGTACACATTGTACAATTTTTGTACTTCAGACCAATTTTGCTCCCTTAAACACTTGCATATTTTTTTCACAAGACTGCATTTTTGAATAAGAACCTTTCCTTTTCACAATGATACACAATGCTTGGTCATCATAAGGATTTTTATTAGTGATTTGTGATAAGAACTATTATTATGTATTCGAACCAGGACCAGAGTGATCTCTGCAATACCTAAAAGATGCCTCCAGTCCGCTTGGTCCGTAACCGCCACCCACGTACTTTACAGAGTCCTACTCGTTGCGCATCTCGCCTTGTACCATTTGGAGCACTATTGAGGATTACTAGGAAAATAAACATTATTGTCTTCACTGTAATCAGACGAGTTTACACGCAGCATAGTTTCTTACGATTAAACCAAATATATATATTGTTGATTTTAACAATCGGTCTATTATTAAATCAAAAAGAATCGATTGTTGATTTTACAATATTTTCCTATTGAATCAACAATATGATTGTAATTTTAACAATATTCGTGATTGATCAGAGCTTGTTTAAATTATATTAAGCGTGTATTTTTTAACGCGTATTTTTTTTCTTTGGAGGAAAAATTGTTTTTAAAAATAGAAAGAAAGTGAGAGCAAATTAATAAAACTAAGTGAAATATAATTGAGGCTAGGATGAGGAGTCAACAATTTATTGACTATACACGTAAGTTTAAACGATAAAAATAATGTTCAGAAAATATTTAACGTTGTTTTTTTTTGCATTTTCAGGGCGAAATATGCACATATAGAAATTTGAATTGTGGGCGGAAACATTCGGGGGAAGTTATTCCTGCTTTTCCGGCATCGAAAAGTAAAGGTGGATAAGTATAATTTGGGTTTATAATTATCGACAATCTCATAAATAAGAACATTTCATTCTCAGGGTTTTCTTCAATGACATCAACTTAACCTAAATAACAGCATTGCAGCAAATTCCAAGGCAAATGCCATATTATATAATATGAACGATAATATGAATACCTGAAACACCCTGAAACAGCCCCAAACGCAATACATCGGAACGGCGACGGAAACGGAAAATTTGACAGTTAGCCCATATATTTTCTGTCAAATTTGCCGTTTCCGTCACCGTTCCGTTATATTGCGTTTGGGGCTTAACTGATTGGAAAAATAAAATAAATCTCACAACTTTTAATTTGTTTATTTTTACTTTTACTTGAAAAATAAGAAAGAACGCCTTCATGTGTCATTTTACTTCAACAATATTTTATTGTTGAATTTATCGTGTTCATATATTGAATCAACAATACAGTCACAGTTATTTCAACAATCATATTGTTGATTCAACAATATAGCAGCTCAATGTTTCGATTGTAAAAACAACAATATTATGGATTAAGTCAAATGGAAAATATTGTTAGCCCTGAGCTAACAATATTTATTGTTGAATTTGACCCAGAATATTGTTGTTTCTACAATACATTTTTCTGCGTGTATGTTTATGTATGGCAGGATTTGTTTTCTTAAGTGTAATATTACAGGCATATGGAAAATGGTTTCTTTTTGAATTTTATGAATATAATAAAAAGAAATAAGACTTACCCCATTTAGATGGACTTACAAGTGCCATTCCTTATGCTCCAAAGTAGCGAAGCCAACAGGGTCCGTGTAGCAACCATATAACCAGAGACCGGCGGAGTGAAAAACTGTCGAATTGGCAACGTATGAAAATGCATGAAATCGTGAAAATAATACCGGCACCACTTGAACTTTTTACTTGCTTCTAAACAAGTCGAATTGGAACCGCTTTTGACGGTTCAATTGGAAACAAGATGGCGTCTTCGCCGATCTCTTATTCTAGTATTTCTAGGTCTGTGAACTTGATTCCCGAAAATTACCGCCATTCTTCTAGTCACTCGAAAACTCGCAGTCCTCCCACACGGAGTATCCTTCTGCCGTCGGGAGCCGGGGGTCCGAGTCCAGCAACAGGTTAGAAACTTACTTGAATAGCTTCTCCGTCCTGGATATAGTATATTCAGCATTCTTGAACATAAATCGTTTTCACTCACATTAATTTTATAAACTTAATAAATAAAAAGCTGTTAAAATTTCAACAAAAAAAAATCACAGCAGCACGCACAAAAAAGATTGACGTCCGATCGCTAGACCATGGTCATGTCTACACACTAGTCACATACCTGCGCAGGTTTTCTTCTTCGTCGACTTGCTGGGTTTCGCCGGCGGCGATGGGGGCCAAGCTGTCCTTGACGATGGCGGCGACAGAAGAATCGCCTAGCTGCAGGATGGTGCGCAGCTGATGAGTCCGTGCAAGTATGGCTGAACTAAAGTTTGGAACGTTTTGGAACACCGTCGATTAATTTACGATCGACGGTTCACTTGACGAGCGCACGGACTCCACAAAAATTCCTCTAAACGATCGAACGGCGGCAAAAACCCTTTGCGTCGACTCTGGGTCAACTCCGAAAATTCCAGCCCGTACCATGAAAAGCGCCACGCGCAATAAAAGAATTCCTTCCTGCAGTTGGATTAAAACTAAACTCAACTTTTACTTCGATTGTTTTGAATACCACCGCAATAAAAGAATTCCCTCTTGCAGTTGGATCAAAACTAAACTCAAGTTTAACTTCGATTGTTTTGAATAAAGCGCACGATAATTAACCGAAAACGCACAATCAACTCAATGGAACCTGTCCATCACTATCACTGATTGAGCAAAAAAAGCTGACTGACTGTATTATCAAAACTTGTATGACACATCTAAACCTTTAGTACTGATACTAAATGAAAATGGATTATCTTATTTCATCTGAACTTCTGTCTGACCTTGCAATCAAATAATCACTAAAAACTGATCTTTGAACTCCACATTGGAAAACTTTTTTTTTCGACCAGTGTAGAATCCAAATCAAAAATAGCGCGCAACTCTATACTCATCCAATCAGTTCTGACAGCATCATCAACTTGCATGCTGTTCTCCGAATGTCATCACGTCTGCTATCATATGCAAAAACAGCGCACTGTCATCTCGTGGATGAATTCTGCGAAAACATCGCACTGACTGTTGACGCTTTAAAAAAACAACAGTAGAAAGAAAACTTAACCAGTTTCCTGTTAGAATTCAGGAAAAAATGTTGGAAAAGCTGCTTGAGGACATCGTGGGACCTAAAAACTTCTGGAAATTGCTGTAAACTGGGGAAGTATTCGGTAAATATTGCTTTATTTCAAGTTTTTAATCGCTTTTTCTTTGTACTACTTCCTGACGTGGCTATGTTACACACGAAATTTTTCTTCGATTGTTTGCAGTCAGGAGTATACCTGACTAAATATGGGGGTCAGTGGTCATACTGATGCGACGAATATGAGTGCGTTCAACCAGTCAACCAACCGCGCTGCCATCGGAATTCGTCTCCCCAGGGAATGTACCCGGTCCAAAATATGGTTTCGTGACACCGTCGACTTCGAAGCACCATTCCCGACGATCAATAGTGCCTCTATACAACCACCAGGGTTGTCATCGCGGAACGACTCTCCACGGAATGTACCGGAACGAGAAACAGATAAGTATTCGTTCTTATTAACACGTTTCACTTTTGTATATGTCAATACTAATTCGTCTTGATGTATTTTAGGTACCGAAAATGAAAATCTAAAACGCAGTTCGAATTTACACTGGACTACCGAGGTAAACAAAACACGGCTCAGTATGGGAGTATACCCAAGACCTAAGATGGGCAATTTCTTTACGGATTAGCAATCCGGTCCTCGGGTGAGTCATTTTGAAACTGTCGACTAACGTAGATTTAAATTAACATAGTTCCTAAGTAGATTTGAAGAAAATAATGTTCTGGTTAGCCAATAATGAATGTTCTGAAAAAAACCCAACCTAATTCACCTAGTGGTGATACTGCCTTTCTCGCATTTAGCCAAGACACCAACCTTATATAGCGTTAATATAGTTCGAAGTACCATTTTCTTTATAACTTTCAAACGCAATGGTCGATCAATATAAAATTCAATAGTGATTAACTAGGCTTTGTCCCCTGTCGAATGAAACTTGTTGCGAGAAAATCGGTTAAGGATTACTATATGAAAAGTTGTCTAATGTTTTTCTTAGATTTTGTGCACACACATACGCACACACATACACACACACGGACAGACGGGCATTTGTTCAGCTCTTCGAGCTGAGTCGATTGGTATATAACACTATAGGTCTCCGACGCTTCTATAAAAAGCTCGTTTTCGAAGTGAAATGATAGCCTTTCGGTACAACTTTGTTGTACGAGAAAGGCAAAAAGTTACTAACTAAGTTCTGTAAGCCCTTTCGCTAACCATTTTCGATATCAGTCGTTTTTATGATTGGACCTTACATTTTTGATTTTATTTTATAGAATTTTACGGATTTCTAGACGCTTCTTTATTTTCTTGATTTTTTTTCTCAAGTTTTACAACTAATTTGCGAATTCTCATGCGGAATTTAGAAAACTGTCGAATAATTTTCACGATTTCCCATACGGAGTTTTAAAATCCATCGGACAGTTTTTAAAATTTTGCAGGAAAAATCGCGGAATAGTTCTGATAGTCATCCAATCAATACTGATAGCACCATCAACTTGCATGCAAGTCCCTGAATATCATCATGTCCGCTGTTCGTCAGTCAGTCAGCTTTTTTTTTGCTCAATCAACGATAGTGACGGACAGGTTCCGTTGAGTTGATTGTGCGTTTTCGGTTAGTTAGCGTGCACTTTATACAAAACCATATAACAAAACCTTGAGTTTAGTTTTGATTTTTGGGAATTCTTTTATTGCGGTGTTTAACCAGCATGTGGGTTATGAAAGTTTAATCAGTTTCTGATGAAATTTTCATAAAATATGCTGGTATGATGTAACGTTTTACATTTTTTATCGTTTTAAATTAAATAAATATTCAAAGCTTCAGACGTTTTTATTTTATAAGCAAAATTTTAAGTGTAAAAAAGTTAATTTTTGTTATTGTTATTGAGTTTGATGGTTTTTACGTGTCGACTATTTTAGTTGAATTTAATATTTGTAGATTTTGACGTTTTTTTTTCTTTTTAAGGTAAAAAAATGTTCGAATTTAAATTAAATTCGGTACGTGTCAACGGGAAAGCAATTCGTCGGCATTGTTTGTGTCTCAACTGAATGTTGTGATGTTTGAGTACTATGACGACAGCCATATTCAATATGGCAACGAAACTTTGTAATATTCAATGTAGTAAAGTTAGCTTGATGTCTCCGAAGGCGCGAACTCTATGTCGCCATTTGAAATTTAAATTGGCGCAATTGCTAAATAAGGGGTTAATTGTTGCAAAAGGTTTCTTGTTCAAGAACAAACTCAAACTCGTGCATTTTTGCTTCCATAAGTTTTAAGAATTTCTTTTAGACAGTTAAAGTAAGGTTCAGTTTGTCGAGATTTTATTCTGTTGTCGGTGTAGCCGACTCTCGAAAATTTCTATTTTAAAAAGTGTAGTGTACCAAAAAAGCGCGTGACGGTTTTTTTTTTGGTACGGGCTGGAATTTTCGGAGTCATCCCGGAGTCGACGAGAAGGGTTTGCGACGGTTCCGCCGTTTGATCGTTAAGAGGAGTATCCAAAAATCGACTTTTTTTACAACATGTTTGACCTCTTAGAAAACGAGGGGTCCATCAATTTGGCTCAATCGAAGCGTTTTTTTATCTAGTTTCAATATATTCTAACTAATAGCGATGGAAAATTTGAAATCAAAAGATATGTGCCAATGGCGGCCTGGTTCCAGCGAGAATTACTCTACTGTTGTATACCCACGGTCAAGTGAGCCCCATTTTTATTATCGAGAACGTCACACAATGTGGGCTCGCTTGACAGTGGATATACAACAGTAAAGCACATGTGAAGATTGGACAAATCAAGCATCATAAAGATATTCAATTTGTAAAAAAGAGCTAAACGTGGTGGAGGTTTGTACTCGGATTTTGATGGCTTTTCCTCAAACGTGACCTTTAACTGGTTTTGGTGTGTGGGGGTTATCACGTTTTTCTAGAGAGTATGAGGTTTTGGGTTCGAGTCCCTCCAAGACACGTGGATGCTTTTTCGCAAATTTTATATCAATTTGTCCATTTCGAAACATACGCTATGCATATGCAGTATGCACAGCCAAGATATTTATCAAAAATAAAAGTTAATTAATTAAAATAAAATCAATTAATTAAAGTATTATTGTTTTGTTGGTTAAAATATGAGTATAGTTAAGTATCTGAGAAACATTTTGATCAAACATGTTGTAGATTGTGGAATCTTGAGAGAAAATGTTACTTGGCTGCCACTGACGCCATCCATGCGAATAAACATTTGTAGCACCTCCGTACGATCGCACACGTAATTCTGTTACGGACGGAAACTTTCTGACGTCGTACTTTGAACAAATTCGTCTCGCCCATTAATCTTCTTTCGTTTGGAATGGGGGCTCTGAGAAAAACCGAATAATATCTAATAGTGCATCTTTCGAATGACTAACAGATGTCGACGACGACGACCACACAACCCACGCCATAGGTCGCCGCTGGAATAAAATTAGCTTCAGCAACTCCGCCGATGCTGGGACCGCTAGCTGCTCTCCGCGACATTTTGAATGAAATGACACGCGCGTGAGACTTTTTTTTACAAAAATTCGTTAATTTTTGTTGTTACATTATTTTTACATTTCTAGTGGGTCTTAGATTTTGTTTCAATAGCAACGGTTGGAATTCAATGGTCCCTGGTCCGATTGTAAGCAACCGACACTAAACCATGCCATACACTCACCGATGCGCTCGTTCAGAGCTTTTATCCCGGCCAGACGGTGGACCTCAGATGTTCGTGTTCTAGGAGGGGTATTGAGAATCATCCTCAGGAACTTGTTTTGGACCCGTTGGAGTTTCAAATGATGCGTTTTTGCGCAGCTCTCTCAGACCATCATAACATATTCAGTCACGGGGAGGATGATTTGCTTGAAGACAGCAAGCCTATTCTTCAGGGACAATGAGGCCAGGCGGTTGATCAAAGGGTACAGTAGTTTCAACAAGACGTTACACTTTGTCGCCGTCTTGTCAACCTGTTGCCGAAAGATATGCTCGCTGTCGATGGTCAAGCCAACGTAGTCGATTCTACAGTCGTTCAATTGAGGATGATTTTACGGTTCTTACCCTTCTTCTTATTGTTCCGATTTGTATTTCAAGGCTCAAGGGAAACAGCCATATTAGGTGGGTAATTTAATTTCAAAAATAAAACCTATAATTAAATTATTGGTCCAAGTAGTTCGGCAACGTTGACCGAATGAATAAACAAATTTTCATGTGGTTTGGACAATCAATCTTCGAAGCGTTGTAAGTTTTTTTTAGCCGTTCAAGCAACGCACCTTCCTCAGCAAAGTTTGCCGGAATTTTTTGGATTATTCTTCAATGCAATGTTGTACTTGGTTTACGTGAACTGAAACCGCTAAGAGTAAAAATGTTGAAAATTACCTTTTCCCTTGCGATGCGGGAAGCGAAGAAACAACCAAAAGGGCTCAGATTCTGCACAGTTGCTTGGGATCCCGAATGGTTTAGAAAAAGCATTGATTTGAAAAAAAAATTACTCTCATGAATCATATTATTTTATGAACGTATTTTCAAGCTTGTAATGTAACAAAATATGCGAAGTTAGCATTCTTTAAAAACAAATCTTGCCCTTTATACCGAGCTACTGGAACTGGTTTAAATGAAGGCATATTTCTTATATTTGCTATCTTGTCTTTCTTGTAATACGCCCAGTTCTTTTTTTTACACGGTTGGTTTTAGTCGATTAGGACCTTCATCGTCAATGAAATCAAGAGGTAAATCCCCACGGAAAAAATCACAAAAAAAAACAAAGAAATTTCAGGTGGTATTTAAAAAGCTGTGAAAGTTTAAAAAAAGAAAAAGAAAAAACACAAGGCTTTTGATCATGACCAGAATACAAAAAGACACACCACAATACGGGGGTAGCATCTCGAATCGAAACGAGCAAACCATACAAACTTACCTACGAAAGAGTTTTCGAAAGGAGATGCACAATGAGGCCCCAGGATAAACATTGTATTTTCGGAATCTGAATCTGCTAAGTGGAATAATCTGGGTTTTTAATTCTAGATTAAGTTCAACACTTAGACATAAACTTTAGCGCACCTCAGTCTCACGAAGCTTGTGTACCTCATATTAACATTGGTGATTCGCGTTGAGACACCCCAATGTGATCAGCTCATGTGCTGTGTACCAAGGCAGACCTTTCAAACAACAGCAAAGCTCCGTAAAACAACTTGGACGGGAAATCTCCATTCAATAATATCGTTGCCTAAGTGACGCATTCCTAGCGCATGAGATGAGTCTCATGAGACATACATTGAAACATGCTCACTCAGTTATTTTTTGCGCACTAGCTTCTCTTGTCACATCGAATCGATGTGAGCTTGTGTATCTCATGGCACACTGCCTCATCCATGTATACACCAGAATGGTGAGACTCTTTTTCCAACACTGTTTTTGGTCCACCCTACCGGGCAGAGGTACGCGCATATGATTTGTTATGTTTTTTAAGGAGTAAAAATTTCAACGCTCCGAGTTCACATTTTCCACCGCGATGATCCCAGATGTCCAAACAAACAGAGCCCACTGCTCGACTAGACTCTACACAAGACGAACACCCGAGACAAACGGGGACCTGACTCACTGACTGAAAGTTAGAATGAGCGCAAACATTGCCCACGAAGGATGGCAGAGGGCGCGGGCTGTCGCAGCCAGTGCGCGGTGGCAATGACTTGTTTGAGAATTAAGATTTTTTAATGTGTCTTTCTTCGGGTTGATGGTTCGTTACTACCTCGCTTCATTCACGCTGTTAGGTGTTTGCACCAAGCAACTGACGTGGGTCAAGTGTTGGGTCTGATTTTTTTACGTGCATGTTTGACTATAATTTTGGAACAAAAGAAAATGCTGAATGGATGATAGTCGTGCTCACGCCTAAAGAATGAATGGAATCTAAAGAGAGAAGAATAGGTAATTGAGATATCATTCGAAGCTGGTCAGTGGGAGCTTCATGTGCATACAAATGCGAAGTGGTGGGTGCGTGGCTGGCGATGATGAACACACGAAAGAACGGTTGTTGATCAAGTTTTACGTGGCAAATCGCTTTATGAATTCAAACTGTTTGGAGAAGTGATTAACCTTTGGTGGCTTCTATTTGTTTCATACATACCTGCGTAATGAAAAAGGGCCATGAAATTACTCTTCTAGCGGATCTGCTCATACGGTCGTCCAGTTTGATAGATTTTGTTATCCGACCTCTAGAGTGTCAGCACATATTGTTGACCCCTTCTCACCCCACCCCAGATCCATGCCTGTAGAGTAGATCTGGAAAGTAATTAAGAATTCCTGTGTAGAATATTTATTCCATTTTGAAGTACTCCTACGTCGCTGGATTTATTTATTCAAATGAAAAGCTCCATGGCGTTCGCGTAAAGGAAAGATCCATTAATTACGTAACGCAAAAATTAGACATTTTAAACGTCTCAGTACCCACTTCGCACTACTCACTGTAAAGTGAGAAGTGAGAAATGAGGAGTGAAAAGTGAGACGTCTTCCTACTCACTTGTCACAGTGATATGTGACGTCTCACTACTCACTTCGCACTACTCATTTTTCACAGCGATATGTGAGAAACGAGGAATGAATAGTGAGACGTCTCACTACTCATTCCTTATTTCTCACTTCTTACATCGAGAAGAAAGGTATGAGGAGAGAGAAGTGAGACGTCTCACTACTTACTTCTTATTTCTCACTGCTCACATTAGTTTAAGAATGATTCTTAGTTCAGACCATGTCTGGGCTATGACGCATCCTCAATTATCAGCAACCAATCAAGTGCGATCTGCACGAACATAGCATAATGCATCGACACAACACGACTCACAAAAATTGAGACAGCATCCGACGATAATCACCATCCTCGCAGATCACGAGAAGGATTGCGATAATTACACAACTCCGCCTCCATCTTGGTGAAGAAAAAAGAAGTGCAGTATCTTCGTATTCCGTTTCTAG
Organism: Armigeres subalbatus; assembly: GCF_024139115.2. Taxonomy (NCBI): domain Eukaryota; kingdom Metazoa; phylum Arthropoda; class Insecta; order Diptera; family Culicidae; genus Armigeres; species Armigeres subalbatus. Next base: position 466,360 of record NW_026943741.1, read on the forward strand.
CTACCGAACTGCCAAATTCCGTGTGGAGCCATCCCAATGTTTCCCATGGTCCAAACGAATAAATTGCAGTACAGCGAGCGCGCCCAATCGATGGTTGCACGTGGGACCCAACATTCGAACAATTCATGGCTTTTTTTGCTGTGTAAGCTGCCACTTGTTCTGAGGGAAGCAAAATTATGAATGAGCCTAATGGTGCAATAACATGCAAACATTACCCCGTCTCCATCGGGTTTCAATACCGTTGGCGAGGGTAGGCAATTATTATTGTGGTCCAACCCGGGTATAGCTCGAAGCGTGAACCAGACTCCAGCACAAGTCCTGGTCTCTAGGCGTAAAGAACACACAGGAGTAGTTGAATCGAATTATTGAATAAAAGTGCAAACAGAAAAGCGTCATGTCAAGTAATTAATTTCAGTAACACATTGGGAAATATTTGTGGTTCTATAAAAAAAACTGTATAATGACTTATCATTTAATTTCTTAAATCTAAAAAGAGAAAAGTACATGAAACGAATAGATCGATAATTTGAGCAATTTCGTTATTCCATTCCCTCCTATATGCGGCGATCTGCTTTGCTTTGCAGGTTCTAAATCACACCGCGATCCTGGTGCTTGATGCGATTGCCGCGAAGAATCTGGGAAAAACACACAACACAATCACCACCGAGCGAAAACTATGCCGATTGCATAAATGATGGGACCCTCTCAAGGCGTCCCGCAATCCACCGGGTCCCCTGAATCTCGATCTGGTGGTGCGATTATCGTCGTTAAGTCGGACAGAACCTGGCAGGCGAATACACGAGAACACGAAAACTAGTACCTAATAAGCTATTATGAGTAAATTATTTGATTGGTTTCCTTGCACCGAACGAAACGCGGTCGTCCCGCTCCTGATGTCTCCTGCGGCAGCAGCGGCTTAATGCCAACGACGGCCTTACTGAATCCATAGATCCTAATGGAAAACAGCGCCCACGGTAAACGAAGTTGAAACACGGTAAAGCTATTTGAACTCGATGCTACACGAGGAAGAATGTTACGTTCATTCTAATCTGGCAAAAAGCTTAACAGGCGAGCGAGGGTAAGGATGGCGGCTCCGGGGCAAGACCCGATTATATATTGGTGCGTTTGTTTTGCAAACGAGAATATATTCAATGATGATGATTGCGCCGGGTTAATCAGTGCGGATTGGCTGCAACTTTGTAACCGTAAGTAATGGTTGGCTGATTAAATAAATCGATTTCACCGCTGATTGCTTGGCTTAGCGGCAGAGATAAAACAAGCGAACTGAGATATGGAAGATTAGGGTAGGAAATCCTTGGATTTCTGGGTGAGATCTTTAGTCGCTAGACTTGTGTGCGATGCTTAAAGATTGATAGGAAGGAATCAAGTGTAGGATAAACTAACTGTTTTCTCATGACTGTAATTGCGTTCGTTTTCTTATAATAAACTAGTGACTGACTTACATATTATAGCTTACATATAGGTAAGGCGTAATTAGTTACAATGCTTATTATTATTAAGCTTCCACCTAAAATGTAATTATTATACGCTGGAATAGATATCAGATCATCCTTGAGTATACAGTTCAGTTATTAAATTTCTTCATTCATGCAATGTAGTTGGTGTAGCCAGAGGCTCGGACAGGGGGCCTAATATTTTAACTTTTACTGAAACGTAATGTAATGAGGCCCTCGTTTAAAATAAATAAAGCATAATTTATTTTGACTTTAGCGTTCCACTGCCTACTACAACCTACAGGTTTTCTCTTTTTCTGTTAAAAAGCTTGATGAGTACCACTCGTTAAAGAGCAATTCTCTGTGAAATCATGATTTTTTTTTCGAGATTTCAATTTTGTATCGATATTACAATCTTTGTGATGAAAAAACATAGTTTGCATCATTGGTTTGCCACTTTGACCCAAGCCTAACTTTTGGCCTAAGCAAAACCACCTTGAACACTTTAAAAAAATAACTTGAAAACGGCTTATTAAAATATTGAAAATAAAACCTAAAAATCGATTTTGTAAAAACGATTTTTCATTTTATTTTTTGGTATGTTGTAGCAGACAATATATGTATTTTTTTTTGCACTATGAGTCATAATGGAGAAATGATGGACAAAAAAGTTATAATTTTTTAAAATTAGTTGTTTTTTCCAAAATGGATGAATTTATATTTTTTCGTTTTTATCGACCCAATTTTATGAAAGTACGTTAAACTTCCAATGGAAAAGATACAGTATTTTTTTTACTAAGTGCTACCGTTTCTGAGATACAGCAGTTATAAGATAAAATAAACCGATTTTTTAAATTTCCAGTAGTTTTCGAATGTTTTTTCTGTTCTAACCTAGAATCAAATTTTACGAAGTCATTGTTATTTATTAAGAAATGCTAGTATTGGAGCAGTGGTTGATTATTTTCATGGTATGAGGTTGTGGAAAAAAATCTTAATAAATCAAATCCGAATCTTGCCAACGACAAGCAGATAACAAGCTTAAGATAGTTCAGAATGTTATACAGTGTTGATCCGATGTGGTCACTCCCCGATTAAGTCTACCCCGATTAAGTCTACCCCCGATTTTATCACGTTTTCGACCCGATTTTATCACGCCCTGATTTTATCACGTTTTCGACCCGATTATGTCAACCCAAAAATTTTTGAAAATTTTAGTCATTCTTTTTATTTCCGTAAATAGTACCGCAAACTACATTAATTTTCATTAAATAACTTTCACCGCCTGTAGTTTATTACGAACGACTTCTGAGTACCTGGGAAATATTCTGTAAGCAATTGCGACAAGAAATAATGGGTACCGTTTGCACATTTTGCCTTTCCAAGGCATAAAATGACTCATATTTGCGGAATGAATTAAAAATAGGAAAAAAAATTTTTTTTTTCGATTTTGTCACATCCTTGTTTTATCGCCCCTAAATTCACCAGGGAATGATAAAATCGGCATATTACTGTAATGCATTTCAAGATGGACACCTGTTGCAAGGATTACTAAACGTGCTTAAAAAACGTTTTGGAATTCTTTCTGATTGCTAAATTAGTTGCTGTAGATTTGGAATTGGCCAGACAAACTACCCAATCTAGTGGTAATGATTTATTGTGTAATGGAGAGGAAAATATTCGAATGATTGATCTTAGCTCAATAAAGTTTTCAATTTTACCTTTTGCCTATATTTCTTAATTCATGCAAGGCCACAACAAATTGAATACAAATTTATTGTCCGCAGCGAATGCCAAAGAGTTAAAAAATGCACACGACGTTTCCTCTACTATTGGCCAGTCATCCTTTTTATCGTAATTTTGTAATTTTCAAATTTATTTCTTATATTTGTCTATCACTTGTCCATCCTGATTATTCAATATTGAATAGAAGCCTTTGGCTAAATGATATACCAAACATTAGTAAGGTTGCTTTTTTTCGGATTTAATTTTTTTTAAGTAATGATTTTTTTCTCCACCATCTCATTGACCATTGACCACTACTCCATTACTAGCATTTGTCAATAAATCAACGGTTCGGTGAAATTTGATTCTAGGTTGAATAGAATCGAAAAAATTCAAAAATGACTGTAAATTTAAAAAATCGGTATATTTTATCTTATAACTGCTGTATCCAAGAAACGGTTACTGTATACTTTTTCCATTGGAAATTTAACTTACTTTCATAAAATTGGGTCAATAAAAACGAAAATAAATATTTCGATCATTTAAAAAAAACAACTAATTTTTAAAACTTTTTTGTCCATCATTTCTCCATTATGACTCATAGAGCAAAAAAATACAAATATTATCTGCCACAACATATCAAAAAATAAAAAATATTTAAAAATTTCTTTTTTGAAAAAATTGATTTTTAGGTTTTATTTTCAATGTTTGAACAATAGTTTCTTGCAGTGTATATTTTTTCCACATAGCCCCAATGATTACCAAAAACTTTGCCGAGGACATCAAACCGATCTGACAAACCGTTTTCAAGTTAATTTTTTTTTAAAGTGTTCGAGATGTTTTTGCTTGTCAAAAGTTAGGCTAGAGTCAAAATGCCATACCAATTATGCAAATTATGTTTTTCATCAAAAAGATTGTATATGCAGAATTTCAAAAAAATCAAAAATAGAGAATTCGCACATTTCACATAAAGGTAAAGCGAAACTACTTGGTCCGGATGTCCCAGAGTTCACATTTTACGAATTGAATTTGAATTTTCATAACATAACAAAGTCATTCTGAAAGAAAATGAGGGATTAACATCCAAAACGGAAATTAAACACAAAATCCAAACCACCCATGAGAAGCCAATTTATACTAAAACTTATAGATATCCCCATGCTTATAAACAAACAGTTAAAGATCAGATTGAAGATATGTTAGAGAATGGCAAAATACAACATTCTGATTCACCTTGGAACGCACCTATATGGGTGGTACTCAAGAAAAGAGATGCCTCAGGAAAAAGATATTTCGGGTGGTAATTGACTACAGGAAACTTAACCAAATTACCACAGATGACAAATTTCCGATTCCTCAGATTGAAGAGATCCTAGATAACTTAGGAAATCTGTTTATTTCACTACCATTGACCTCAAATCGGGGTTCCATCAAATAGAAATGGATAAAAGTTCGAGGCTGAAAACTACATTCAGTACAGACTTAGGGCATTATGAGTTTTTAGGAATGCCTTTTGGCCTTAAAACGCACCAGTAACATTTCAAAGAGCAATGAACTCCATCCTGAGAGAGCTGATTGGTACCGTTTGCTATGTTTATTTAAATTTAAATCTTCGAAAGACCACATCATCAACCTGGGAAAAGTACTTAGTAAATTAGAAAACGCTAACCTTAAGATTCAACTCGATAAATAGTTTTTGACCATCCAGTTGCCTCCAGAACGCTTAATAAACATGAAATCAACTACTCAACCACCGAGAAGGAAGCATTGGCCATCATATGGGCCATAGACAAAATGTACACTTACCTTCACGGTAATAAATTTACACTGGTTACAGACCATAAACCTCTGGTTTTCATTAAAAATGCAAATAGAAATGGTAAATTGATTGGATGGAGATTAGAACTCGAGAATTACGATTATACGGTGGAATACAAAACAGGAAAGACAAATGTAGTCGCCGATGCATTAAAGCAGAAAGGTAGAAGCAAATGTCAACGAAATTTCTGAGTCTTCAGATGGAGAAACGGTTCATTCCGCTTGAAGGCCGGTAAACAACTACAGAAATCAAATAATCCTTCGCGTTACCAGATTCAACTCTGAAATAACGGAAATCGTATTCCCCGGATAAAAGCGAACTATTATCTGTTGTAATGATTACACTACAGATAAAATACCCGATATCTTTAAAAGATATTGGAACGGAAGGCAAACAGCAGTTTATGCACCAGGAACCCTCTTAACTTAATACAGGAAGCACATAAAACAGACATAACACTCGTCAAATTTCCACCGTTCACTGATTTACTGGTCAATTCAAATAATATTAGTTGGGCAATCGATCTTTAGGGGCGCGCGCATCGGATTTGGTAGAGTTTGACGTTTGCTCACTACCGCCATCTGGATCGTGATTTACCCAATTAACTGAAATCAACAGATGTCGTTAGTGTTTGAACGACGATGAATTTGATAAGTAAATGTTCAATGTGTTATGTCTGTTTGTCTGTGCAGGAAGCCTATAGGAATCATTTTTCACATGTCCATTTAGTGGTCACCCAAAATATGGTTGAAGACGTAACATTCGTAGAACGTCAAGACAATATCATCAGGAAAGAGCACGACAGAGCACACAAGGGCATTCAAGAGGTTGAGCAACAAATTAAAAGATCTTTCTTCTTCCCAGAGAGGGTGAAAAAATAGAAACATTTAATAACGCATGTCAAATTTGTTGTGGACATAAATACGACAGGAAACTTTATAATATAAAAATTTCACTCATTTTGACATAGAACTACGTCTGTCTTTTCTATATTGGGGTACACTTTACGATTGCAAAAAATCGAAAAACGTCACAAAAATATGATAGACTTTGATCGTTAATATCTCAGCCGTTTCTTGATGGATTTTCAATTTCAATTACACAAATAGCTTTTTATGCAATTTTTTTCACTAAAACTTCGGGATTAACGCGATTCATTTAGACATATTTTGAAATTTATGCGGTTTTTTACGTGGTTTTAATTTACGCGGCCCGTATCCTCCGCGTAAAATCTGACTCCAGTGTGTTACAATATTTATGCATGATTATTTGCTACTGAACACTTGCTAACAGTTTAGCAATCGGTTTCGGTGAATTTGTCAAACTCGTAAGTGCATCGCAAGCTTCTTCTTCCATAGCACTACATTCCAACTGGAACGTAGCCTGCTTTTCAACTTAGTAATCTACTAGAATAAGGAAAATAAGTTCAAAAGTAGCATTTACCAATGCTTCGAATCGAGATACAATTATCGAACGACTTTTACTCTCTAGCGAGTTTTTATCAATTGATAATTTGGATATGTGATCGCTTGAGAGTGTTGTTCATCTTTGATTATTTGACAATTTTGTTTTCATCATACTTTTCAAATTTGGCTCTAAAATTATATACATCACTATGGTTTGTAATGCTCACTCAATCGCAGCAGACAATCACTAAAACTACCAGTACTGCCACGTAGTTCAACGTCACCTTTGCGTACAACCCGATTGGGCTGCACCTTTGAGTTTTTTAAGACCTATAGAAAACGCACCAGTCCACAGAATACAAATCGACATATTTGAAATCGACAACGAAAACTATTTAACAATAATTTGTGCCTTTTAAAAACATTAACAAGCCTTAAAAATCGATACAAGAAACTTAATAGACATCCAAAATGCCCTCAGCCAATATTTTTCAACTTTTTCCATACCACGATTAATTGTATGTGACCACGAAGCATCCTTTACTAGCATAAGGATGGCGGATTACCTTGCAAACTTGGGTACAAGAATGGAATTTGCTTCTTCATCACAATCAAACGGGTAAATCGAGAAAACACACAGTACCCTAATCGAACTAGGGGTTCCATTCCGGGAAACGATTTCCCGGGAAATCAATTTTTCCGGGATTCCGGATTCCCGGGATGCGCACTTTAGATTCCCGAATTTCCCGGGAAATTATTATGTTAAAGTATTTACCATTATTTGGAGACGACTGTGATCGGTTAAAGTATTTGGAAATCCTTTTCTTATTTTGCTAATTTGATGAGGTAGTATCAATTGTATTTTTGACTAACATCATCTCACTGTTCTCATAATGAAATTTTCATTTAATAGTATATTTCGCTTTCAAAGTAGATTACTCCCCATATTATAAAAATAATTAAGTTTTAACTGTAGATGCTACAGTATTGTACGGTTCAACTCTAAAGCGCGTCGAAGCGAGGCGAATCAAAGCATAAGCTTCCATCGGTCGTTTATTTATTTAATAAGCCCAATCATTATGGGCATTACAAAGTCGAGATAATTTGATGAAATTTCTCAATAGCAAGAATAAAGTTATTTAATTGCGCAGAGCGACAAATTTTCTCCAGATCGCGGATATTTAAGTAAGGGCAGTGATGGCTTTGGTAGGTTTATTGTCAAAGGCTTATATTTAAGACTTTCAATACTTTTTGATTCAAACCCCGATACGTGTTCCAAGCAGACTCATGTTCCGAACAATCGTTTTTGTTTGGAGATATTGCTTTATTTTTCTAAATTATAATGAACTATTGAGAATTTACTGTCTGGATATGTCAGAGTACAAAAGTTAACATATTTTAGGTCTTTACTATAAGGTCATTACAACAGTCTAATAACAAAAACTCGCCAAACTTATGCGATTTTATGCGTTTCTGGTGCTGCTCGAAAGTTTGACAGAAAGATTCATTTAATATTGATAGTTATGATTTGTAAGGTACGACCATAAAACGCTCGTCTGAACGTATTTTTTCGCTTCTGAAAAAAAAATTTATTGCTTACATACTTCAAATGCAAAGGCGAAATGTGCTCAGGTGCTCGTATCATATTATTATACATCGAATTTGACCAGAATATTGTTTGCATTAATAAAATATACGGACGAGTACCAGAATGGTTAATGTTAGAAATCTTCCGGCAATAACAGAACAAATCCTGTCAAAGCCGTCTTCTCCTCCATATCAAGGAAGAATCAAGGAATCATCTGGACACAGCAGATCTTACTCTCTAACGAGAGTAGATGCTGAAATTTCGCCATGTGATGCTTATGATATAGCGAGCGTTTTGCAGACATTGACCTAGGTAATACTCTCGAACTAAACAGAGACAATTTTTCAGACTTTTCAACAACTCTTTAATCATTTTTGCACATGTATCAAGTATCAATCCCTTGAAGTCAAGAGTATATTTTTATCCTTATTATCCTTGTTATTATTTCACGTTACGATTTTGAGTTTCGCTAAATTGTTTTATTTCCCGGGATCCCGGGAAATCCCGGGAAGTTTACATTTGATTTCCCGTTTCCCGGGAAGTTAATTCCCGGGAAAAATGGAACCCATAAATCGAACTGTTTAACACCGACACCGTTCACTCAGCGACAGAATTTACTCCAAATGGAATAATCTTCAACAGAATGAACACATCGAATCCTAATGAAATAAGCAGGACTTCACATAATATATTTGAGAAAGTTTCACAAAATTTGAAAAAAGCCTAACACAAAATGAAACGGGGCCTCAGGCAGTTAATTATTGATTATCGATCGATGAATGTAGTTAGTTCTTAATCAATGTAATTATCAAGTGTAATTATCGAATGTACTTAGTCAATATTTTTTTAATGAACTGAAGGACGAGAGTGATTATTATATGCCATTAGGCCGAAACTCATCTACCTCAAATAGACACACGACCGAAAATGTTTTTGTCGAGCACGGCAAACGGCCGCAAATGTTAGAACGGTCGGAAATTTCATTTTTCCGAAATAGACGTTTTGCAGAAAGAGCCATTTGGCCGAACACGGCCAAAAATGTCATTTGGTCGAACAATAGTGATATTCTAAATATCCTCATTTCTTACTTATCATTTTGTACTTCTGAAATCTCAATTATCATCAATCGCTTCACATTTTTCACATTCACAATTTTTCGGCCAGATTGCTAAATTTTACCTTAGTTCCATAACTAATGTTAAAATCAGTCTTTATGGATACTCTTGAGTTATTTTATGGAATTATGTGAGCGTTTTATGGAACTAAAATGCTTATATCTCAAGCAATTTTCAACCGATCTACATAATTTTGGTCTAGTTTGATTTAAAAGTTTGTCTTTCATCAAGTTGTTAATGGTATGGACCGATCCGGTCACTCTGATTTCCGGGAAATCCGGATTTGCAGGGACATGCCGTACTTAGATGGTATTGATCGTTGGTTTCGGTAGGTAATTCACAATATGGGTATCAAACTTCATCATCAGATTGATCAGATTCATCAGCAGATTGATCTTTTTTGTGTCGGGTCCATCCTGTGCAAACCTTCGATTCGAGAACAGGTTCCTCGAGGGGTTATAGGTGACCTAAAACATTTTCCATTGGAACATCATCAATATGCCATTGGTAGCACCGCAACCACTACACTTGGCACGGTGCCCCCGGATCAGGGAAACGACTGGTATGACGGCGAATGTGAGCAGAGCAAAGAAGAATGGAGCATGGGCGAGATTGCTGCAACACCGCACGAGGGCGAACGAGGCACGATATAAACAGGCGCGGAACAGACAAAACTCGATTTTCCGGAGGAAAAAGCGTCAGCAGGAAGATCGAGACCGTGAAGAGACGGAGCAACTGTACCGCACTAATAACACACGAAACTTCTATGAAAAGTTGGACCGTTCACGTAAGGTCCACGTGTAACATCCTGACATGTGTATATACATAAACGGGAACCTTCTTACGAACGAGCGTGAGGTGATCCAAAGGTGGTGGCAGCATTACAAAGAGCACCTGAATGGCGATGTGGCAGACGAAGATGGCGGTATGGTGATGGACCTGGGGAACGCGCGCAGGACATAATTCTACCGGCCCGGATCTCCAGGAAATCCAGGAGGAGTTTGGCCAGCTGAAGAACAACAAAGCCCCTGGGGTTGACCAACTACCAAGAGAGCTATTTAAACACGGTGGTGAGGCACTGGCTAGAGCGCTGCACTGGGTCATTACCAAGATTTGGGAGGAGGAAGTTTTGCCGCAGGAGTGGATGGAAGGTGTCTTGTGTCCCATCTACAAAAAGGGCGATAAGCTAGATTGTAGCAACTACCGCGCAATCACATTGCTGAACGCCGCCTACAAGGTACTCTCCCAAATTTTATGCCGTCGACTAGCACCAAATGCAAGGGAGTTCGAGGGGCAGTACCAGGCGGGTTTTATGGGCGAACGCTCCACCACGGACCAGGTGTTCGCCATTCGCCAAGTACTGCAGAAGTGCCGCGAATACAACGTGCCCACACATCATCTATTCATCGACTTCAAAGCCGCATATGATACAATCGATCGGGACCAGCTATGGCAGCTAATGCACGAACATTGATTTCCGGATAAACTGACAAGGTTGAGACGATGGATCGGGTGAGGTGCGTAGTTCGAGTTTCAGAGGCATTCTCGAGTCCCTTTGAAACCCGCAGAGGGTTACTGTAAGGTCATGGCCTTTCGTGTCTGCTATTCAACATCGCTTTGGAAGGGTAATACGAAGAACAGGGATTAACACGAGTGGTACAATTTTCAATAAGTCCGTCCAGCTATTTGGCTTCGCCGACGACATAGATATTATGGCACGTAACTTTGAGAAGATGGAGGAGGCCTACATTAGACTGAGGTTCAAGAGAGTACAATGTGAGTCACCCACCGCGAGTTTGCATCGGTTGTGACGAAATCGAGGTGGTAGAAGAATTTGTGTACTTGGGCTCACTGGTGACTGTTGAAAATGATACCAGCTGAGAAATTCGGAGACGCATCATGGCTGGAAATCGTACGTACTTTGGACTCCGCAAGACGCTCCGATCGAATAGAGTTCGCTGCCGTACCAAACTGACAATCTACAAAACGATCATTAGAGCGGTAGTCCTATACGGTCACGAGACCTTGACGATCCTCGTGGAGGACCAACGCGCACTTGGAGTTTTCGAAAGAAAAGTACTGTGTACCATCTATGATGGGGTGCAGATGGCGGACGGTACGTGGAGGAGACGAATGAATAACGAGTTGCATCAGCTGTTGGGAGAACCATCCATCGTTCACACCGCGAAAATCGGACGACTGCGGTGGGCCGGGCACGTAGCCAGAATGTCGGACAGTAATTCGGTGAAAATGGTTCTCGACAACGATCCGGTGGAAGATGACTTGGTGGAAGATGACTTGCGGAACCTCCGTAGACTGCGTGGTTGGCGACGTGTAGCCATGTACCGAGCCGAATGGAGAATACTCTTATATACCGCACAGGCCACTTTGGCCTTAGTCTGAATAAATAATAAATAAATAAATAATGACAAATTGGAACAGAACTTTCGAAGAAAACTAATTCAACTAGTTTCAAAATTTATTGAATTCAGAGAAAAGTATCCTATGAGTCCAAGATACTCAGATACATAATATGCGTAAAATAAGTTGATAAAAATCAACTGAGTAAAATTGTGTTATGGCACATACAATTTCACCCAAAAGGTGTTTCCTTTCCATCATACCTCAAGCACAACGCTACGCCACAAGGTTCATTACCCTGTGCGTCATATAATGATGTAAAACCTCTGACCTCGAATTACCATGAGTACGTTGGTCTACCTCCCACTAAGTGTTTGTAATAATGTAATATTTATAAAGAATATTTTTAGCTGCTGCTATGCACACTTGATCCTGCCAATTAAACGCTATGAAAAAAGGGGAAAAACCCCAATGTACCATTGAGGATCGTGATATCTAAGACGAAACAACAATAATACCCCAACCCAAAAATGAAATCTGTTAAAATCAAACTGGTTTAACTTCTTCAAGGATAACATAATAAATCACCACATAAAAGCAACGAACCCCATAGACGCATAATCATAACAGGATCAAATCATAAGCCTCCAAATTAACCGCTGGCCATCACGAGTTGGTAGAGAGTTTTTAAAACACGATTACGCCCCAATCCCTGCCGGTTGGTGGAAAAACTGAAACAAGAACGCTGCAATTCCGTGGAAGCTTTATGGGATAATGAAGGGGGTCAACGCGGGATCAAAAAGATTTAATTTTCGGCTTCCTTCAATCCTTCGGGCAAATCGGTGCATCACACACAAGTATTGTAGCCTACATCTTCCCCATTCACTCCTCACGAGCCTACGGCATTCGTTCTCGGAGCACTCCGCAGCAGCAGCCAGAATCCAAAGTAGACGGTTTAAAAATCAGCGACGCGAATGATGATGGCGAGATGATGAATCACTAACGACGACTTCAAAGTGCGGGGCACTTTTTCTTGCCGAAAATCAGCAGGAACGCGGAGGTTGAAACGAGATGAAGAAAAAGTATCCAGACTCAAGTTTCGGGATGAATGCAAAACGTGAGTTGCAAATGCAAAATAATTGACCCACTAAAGCGCCCGCGGATATCGACGACCCGGCAGCCAGCAGCAGCAGCAGTACCAATTTGTCCGCTTTACTTGCTGCGTGTGAGTAGATGTTCTTAAATCAGTACGATGGAGTAACCCGTAGCCCGAGCGGCATACATGGAGCAAGGATCTGGAAAACGATTACTTTTTCGCACGCACTTGCAATTTTCAAGCGGCAGGTATGACGTTATTTGCTGAGTTCGATTTTTCGTTTAGAGTCCGGCTTAGCTGTTCACTTTACACAGAAGTCATGGGAAAAAATCGGGTAACGAGCGCTTAGGGCTGTATATCGATTAGAATAAGGATTTGCAGTTTTTTCGGAAACAATGGTTTGGTTTTGAGTATCATAAATAATTAACAGAAAAAACTTCAATCTTATTCAAACGGAGCTAGTTTCAGGCCTCTATACAATGATCTCCAGAGCACAGTTGCTAATATATATTTTTTTCAATTTCGAATACCTCTAGAATTAAAGTCAGAATGTGGATTGCAGGATCAAATGAAAATCAGACATCAATGTAATCACTTAAACGGGGAAATTAGGATTAATTGAACACGCTCTTTTATTTGGAAACCCAGTTATATGATTTTGTTACTTTATATTGTTCCGTTACTTTTCACAGGATAAAAGTGTTTTCAGCAATGTTTGTTCTTACATTTGTCACTCTCTTAATATTCAGCTTTTATTCATTTCATACTTGTCGGCCGCTTGTGGAATCAATTGCGTATGCTCTTCATAATTTTATCTAGTATCGTTATAATGTCAAAATTCCGAAAACATTGAGTGTACCACGATTGTACGAGATTATCAAACATTGAGGATTGAGAATGATCTGGAAGACAATGGGACAGCAGGGTCGCTTTCTTCCAGAGCTGCGACTCTTCCTAATCTGATTCTCCTTCAACCGTTGCTTAACCATCGATGTCTCTTTTTAGCTTTTCACCATCCGTCTCAACTATGAGTGGCGATCGTGCCACTAAAATCTCAGACCTCGCAAAACCTCATTGATGAATGGAATCACCTATTTTTCCAGAGTTTTTCCTAAGCATAGCTCACCATAGCCAGGATCTCCACCTACACCAATGGGCGCCGGTTGCTGATCGTCATGACCACACCAGAACGACCGAGGCGACTTTGGCATACATTAGACGAAGTAATGCCAAACCAGAAGATCTTGTCCAGACGCTGGGAGATAGACGGAAGAGGGACACCAAACGCTACCCTAGCCTAACTAATCAAGATTATCCTACTCATCGTCCCTTTGAACGCTTTTGACAACACCCAAATGAACTCCCAAAGCACCATCTAACCCATCGATCAGCGCCTCTACCTTCTTCGGGTCCGAAATCAGGCATCACCTTCTTTCCTTTACAACTCCTACGCTTCAACTAGAGGTCAATATCTGCCTTCAGTGGAACATCAACAAATTCTGGAACAGCCCGCTTTCTCTGGATCATAGCCCTTCAAAAGGTCAACCATGTTTCCTTTGCTTCTCTGGATCATACCCTCGGAGATAAATACAAGTGGATGTGTGATGTAGGTATGAATATCCGGGAGATTCCCAGTCGTTGGAGTCCGACTCATCGGAAGCCTTCCCGTCAGTGTAGTGAATGTTTACCTCCCTTGAGGAGCAATTCCCAAAAATATCAAGCAAAAGGTGAGTAGTATTATTAGAGAGAATCCCTCTTCCCTTCTATTAATGGGACACATTAATGCCCACCTTGGGATGTGGGGTGGTTGTATGTCTGAATACCGTGGTGTCAGAGTACTGAAACTTTCGAAACTGGTTCCCCTAAATGATGGGATGGTACCCTTACTTTTTCGATAGCCACTCGGCCACCGCCATTTATGTGACCACTATTGGCCGTTCTCTTCTCCACGTGCTTAAATGGGAGGTTTCCACCGACATCTATACACACTTCAAAACAGCCATTAATTTTAGATGTTTTGAGACCGACACCCAAGAGCATCATTATTGATGCGAAATCGTATCATGATAAATGCGAAACTAGGTTCACTTTTAAATTAACACGACTGTATTATTGCAATAAAAATGATAAAGTACCAGACGGGAATCGAACATTGGTTCACTGCGTGAGCGCCACTTACGCTGTACTACCCAGCCATTACCGCTTCATGATGATGCAGAGATCAAAGTGAAACAGGTTCTACATTCTTCCGCATTGCATCAACCCGTCGTCGGCTACTTGGGTGTTTGGTGCGTGTGTTGTCATTTCACACGTTCATCGCACCGGTTGCTGTGCTTTGGGTTCGATGGATGTAAACTACAGTTTGTTTTTCATTAAAACTATGGCGTTTGGATTGAAACTTTCGTGTGCATCCAAGTTGAATGAAAGATATATCTGAATTCATATTACGTCTTGCGTTACGATGTAAGTTTTTTTTTTCCATAACGTCATCTGTAACATTAATAATTTTTGGTGTGCAGAAGGAAGGCTCTCCGAGCGCTTAGGGAACTTCCCTTGGACACCCGAATAAAGTAAGTGCATTGGAGGATTACAAGCAAAAACGCTATGAATGTCGTGGGATCATCCAATGATCCAAGACGCCAAAAAGAAGGATTTTCGGCGCAATGTGCTGCCCAACTATGGGGGAATGTCAAAGAGTTAAGAGGCAACTTATGTCGAATTCGTTATTAAACCTGGGTCAATGCCAACCCGAAACCTGAATAAAAAAAATCAATGAATCGCCTGCTTTGAGCGTAATTACAGCGGCACACTAGGAGTTAACTTTCTGGAATCAGTATGGCGAAAGGCATCTAAGGTTCGATTTCTCAAAATTAAGCACCTTCATCGAAAAAATATTTGGTAGGCGTAGTAGCGGACACCTCCCTACATAACCGGTACCAAATATTTTTTCATGAAAAGTTCCTAATTTTGAGAAAACCCGCGTTAGATGTCTTTCGCCATACAAATTTCTGGCGGTTAACTCTTGCTGGCTATTTTGTGCATATACTATAGCGCCTGGATGTGGCTGCGGCGAGTAGAAAATCAGCCACTGCCAATAATTCATTCCATCAGTCATTGGATATGTTGGTGTGCGTAGCATCGTATTTGTTTTGATTCGAAACATATGATCTAGGACTTCCAGTCAGGGGGAGAAGACGGAGCACTGAATCCCTACCCCAACATGTGCGACATCTGGATTGGGTTCTAAACTGTAAACAACAGTGTTAATTCTCTACTAGAGGCATTGTCTAAGGAGTTAAAGCTCTTGAATTTCATTCAGTCATATGGTCTTCCCTCACCAGCGCCCAATCACGGAGTGCTACAATCAGAATAATGTAAAATTCAACCTCGCCATATCAACTGCTATACAAACCTGAAACGACCTGAGCACGTTAAGCTCCTATTCAAACCAACCGAAACCAGCGAAGGACACCCAAAATATGAAACATAATCGACTGAGCGGGAGCAAAATCAGTTTTGAGCCACCCTGTTTATTAGTTTGCTGCTATCGGTACTGGTGTTTACTTTCGCTCCGCGATCAATTTTAGTCGTTTTTTTCGAACAAAAATAGCAGTTTATATTAAGTTTTCGCGTCAAACAAGTGATAAAGTGATGTTTCATTTGCATTCCAACAACATTTCGGGCTGCTCATGTGCGGAGAAGTGTAAAAAATGATTTTTCAATGCCCTTTGAGAAGAAATGGAGTGCAGTGATAAACCAAAAAAACCGCGGACGGCAGTTAAATTGGCACGAAACTGCTGGTTTAGGCTATATTTCGAGCCAAAATGCATAGGACTTTTTGAAGAAACATGTTAATTATCACGGGAAGTACATAAATATACTGTGAACAGGTTAGTAATCTGAATATTAAACTTTTGTTCGATGCTGTTCGATGCATCCGAATGCTGGTGGGAGAGGAGTGCGGGAGGTGTGGGGTTGACCCGTGGAAGGTCCGGTGCCATATTGACTGCCATCGTGGTACTCTTCCAACTATGTCCTTAAGTGCGTGAACTGATTTTTGCGGATAGGAAAGGATAGGATAGGAAATAACTTTTGAGTGAATATAAACAGGGAAACTGTTCCTGGAATTCTTCTCATGGCTCCGATATTCATCCCACCAAAAACAAAGCAATGGAAATGAATTTGGATTGCTTATTATTTTTGTTATTTTCATCAGCAGTGAGCACGCATGTTGACAAAAAGAGGCGACGAAATAGGTGCTGCATTTCTTTGTTTCCCGTTGAGATGAATATATGTTCAGTGAAATGGAGATCGGTACAGTTCCCCTATTAAAGTATATTCAATAATCCTGTGCACATTTTTATACCACGAACTCCGTATTTTCCGTAAATTCATCTATTTCTGCAAAAGTTTTTTTTTCGGAGAACACTCAGAAGCATGTAATAATAATTCTCCAGGATTCGCTAATGTTTTTTCCTCGCTACCTCTCCTGATAAAGGTAGCCTCACCTCGGGAAAATTTTTGGCCGGATTTTGGGCACGTGCATTTTCAATTTTCAAGAATCTCCCGGAGGAATTGCTCAAAGTATACCGGAATTCTTCCGGGGGAATTTATGTACGAAACTTGCGGAGCAATTCCTGAAAGATACTTCGAGTAGGTGCCTGTATTCTAGAAGAATTTCCTGAATGAATTATATTGTGGGGATTTCCAAATTAATTCCTGGAGCAACTTCCAGAGAAAATCCTGGAACAGTATTCAAAGATATTCCTAGAAGAATTTTCAAAAGAATTCATCTCGAAAGGATCCCTTGGAAAAAATATGGAGGAATGACTGGAAGATATTGCCAAAAATTCAAGAAAGAATTTCTGGCAGAATTCCCTAAGAAAATTCTGAAACGCACGAAAGAGTTTTTGGAAGAATTTCAAAAGAAATTCTGCATAAGAAATAACTCTATTAGGTACTCCTCAAATATATTTTTCTGACAATTCTTAGCAGATTTTGTGAACGGGTTTCAATGTGAATTCCCAAACTACATTATTCCATCCACCGACCTAATTTAGGACACCATCTGCGAGGAAAACCTGAATGAACTTATGAAAACATAACTTCCCTAACAATTATTTTTAAAACTGAATCTAGACAACAGTACCGGATTAATTTCATTTTAAACTACAAAACAAATATCACAAAATTCCCGGAAAAAAGATTTTCAACGCGCGTTTTTAATGAACAGACAGTTTCGTTTCTCCCTTTTGCTTGTTTATTCCGTCCAGTCCCACCCACCCACGTGGTTTTGACAGTTGTAGTACAGTTGTATTGGTGAACCCGATGCGAAACCGTGAAACAACACAGTGCGAACCCGACAGCTTTGGGGTTGGAACTAGTGCGAACCTAGTTCCAATCTGAGCGAATAAAAAAACACTTTGACAGCACTTAGGTTGGAACTGGTTCTAACCTAGGTTGGAACTTTTTAAAAACGAATTCGACATTAGATGCAGAATTTTTGAATCCCGCCGGACTTAGTGGGTTCCGAATGAACCAACCCTTTTCATTTGCTTAGCTCTCGTACGCTCTCGCCAGGAGCAGCGAGAAATCTTCTGGCCTTCCCTCGTCTCAAAAATAGTTTTCTTTGATCTGGTAAACTACGCCTGGTGCAGTTCCCGACGAGTGGCGGCTCAGCCATGTCATTTCGATCTCCAAAAACTGTCTTGATCCCGCAACGTCGCCGATTACAGACTTATCTCGCTGACCTGGTGTCCAACAAAGGTTGTCTAGAGATTGGTGTATCGTAGGCTGCGGGAAAAACTTGAGGTCGATGAAAGACTTAGCTTTAATCAACACGCCCACCACCTGGATTATGGAACCAGCTCATACTTTGCTGGGCTAACAGATGTACTTCCAAATGCCTTCGATGAAAAAAAAAACTGTTTATATGTTGTCTAGGAAGAATCGCTGGGCACTTAGTTTCGGCTGGTGCGAATTCGGCGAAACCAATTCTGCCGCGTAGGCGTAGTTCTCCATGTCGACCATTGGACCAAGAAAAAAAGCGGCGAGCAACCTGGCCAGTTCTTCTACTTAGTGAGGAGATCTACCGTGTTTAAATTAGGTGAAACCCATCTCCAATCTCGGAATTATGTTACTGTAAGGATTTCTTTAACACGGACGATGATGAATTTATTGTAACAGTCTGTGACGGTGATGTTCAGACCGAACCGATGCCATCCCTAGCAGCACACATGTTCCACTTAGGTTACTGCAACTTATATGTGAGCAGATTAAGTTTCAAACAAGTTGCTGCAACCAGTTTTGTCTGATTTGTGTTGCTCGGGATGGCATACTTGAATTGCTGCAGAAGAACCGTCGACGAATAACAAAGGGGTGGTAATCATGCACTGAGTGCAGCATCCGAACTCCTAAGACCTTTGACAGGCGCCACCTTTTTTCAAGCAGATAAGTGCTACATGAATTCCGTTCTCCATTCACTAACAAAACGCGACCAAAGAGAAAACATACCTAACACTTATCGTTTTTACACTCAACCGAGCAAACGCCCGGAATTATTCTGAGCAAATGTCTACCCGAGTACCACAGTTTAGTCAAATTTGGTTACAGCAACTGAAATACGACCAGATTTGGTACTTCAGCCACAGTGACTTGTTTATAACAAGTGTGTTACAAGGGAGAAGAGATAACATCCATCATTGCCATTATGCGAGCAAGCGCTTACTTTTAAGGAAGGGATCATGTCCACAATCCAATAGAAATAAAAATAAATGATCAAGTGATGCTAGAAAACCAAAACAGAAGTAAAGTAACATTGCGAGCAAAGGCGTAGGATTGTTAATCCGTAGATGGCGAGTTCGATTCTCGGTCCGGTCTAGGATGTTTTCGGGTTGAAAACATTCTTGACTCCCTGGGCATAGTGTATCCATTGTACTTACCACACAAGATACATACTCATGCAATGGCGGGTATAGAAAAGCTTTCAATTAATAACTGAGTAAATGCCAATAGAATATTAAGTTGAAAAGCAGGCCAAGTGACAGTTGGAATGTATGTAGAGCCATTGAAGAAGAAGAAGATCTAAAGTACCACTCAAAGTAGTTAAAATAGAATATCCAAATATAATAATACAAGATGAAATCACAAACATCACTCAAAAAGATCATAAAAACAACATCATAAAATGCTAGGGAAACATCTAATTCAAATACAAAATTTATCATTCAGACCAATAATATTACTTTGTAAGACCTAAAGCGAAGCAGACACACGTAAACCCTCGCAAATGGTTGCACCATTTTTTTCTTAGGGGGAAGGTGTAGCATGCTTGCATACTTTCGCTTTGTGTACTTTCAAACATTTACCCATTTACCCATAGTTATAAAATCCTGTGCAAGCATGCAGTTCCGGGCTGAAGCCTTGAACAGAATAATAAAACATGATATGGACTTGATTGATATAAGAGATAAAAGAGCAGGCAGCAATATCAAAAAACTTGCACCTAAATATCATTTAAATATCAAGATATGCTATGGATAAGAACAAACCAATGGCACATGATGTTGATCACTTATTGCAAATAGCATAATTTGATCCTCTCATGTTTTTTTTTTTGCGCAAAATATTGATATTATTGTCTGATCTTTTATCATCTAGATCAATCCTGTCCATATCTTATTCTGCTATCTTTTAAACATTTGATATTCTTGAGCGATTTTCGTCTACTCGGGGATCGGGTTCCGGAAGAGTAGGCTACAGTTGACGCCATCCGGATAGTCGTCGAAGCAGCTGAAGCAGCCAAGAAGCAAAAGAGGAGAGGAAACTGCTACTGCGCTGTGGTAACCTTAGACCTGAAAAATGCCCGAGCAACACAAGTTAAACAAAAATGGTTACAGCAACTTGATTGTGACTGAATCTGGTCACATATCAGTTGCAGAAACCAATAAGGAACATGTGTGCTGCTGGGGTGCGTTCAACAGTGTCAGCTGGAAAGCAATAGCCAGCTTCCTACACAGGATGAGGGTCCCAGGGTACTTGTGCAGAATCCTGTGCTCGAGTTACATCGAGAATAGGACGTTTGTCTACAAAACTCATAAAAGGCTGAAGAGAATAGGCATTACGGCAGGTGTTCCCCAAGGCTCCATTCTGGGGCCGACGTATTGGAACGCGATGCCCGATGGACTATTGCAGCTGACACTACCAAGAGGTGTGAAGATCGTTGGGTTTGAGGACGACGTGCACACTTATTTTTTTTCGCCGAGATCTCAGCATTTTTTGTTTATTTTCCCGAGGTGGACACCGCCGAGTTTCAGCAAACATGATTTTTGCCGAGATCTCATTAAAAGTGACGTTTCATTTGCCGAGGTACTGCAAATATTTTGCTGAGAATCAGTAATAAACGAAATTTTCTGCCGAAGTTCAGTTTTGAAATTTACTGAGCTACCGCGGTGTCCACTTTTTCCGAGCTGGAAATAGAAAAAGTTAGCTGCTTATCGTTCCATATCGATGGATGCGGTTTGTGTCATAGTAGGAACGACCCCCATAAACATTATATTGGAGGAGGACTGTGAGTGCTACAGACTGTTAGGAACGGTTGGTGCTCGATTCAGGACAGAGCGAAGTGTGATCTCAGCGGGCACCGCTCGTGATATAAACCCCGAGAACATCGTGCAAGAAATATGCAAGAACGAGAATACGTGGAACGAAATAGGCAGATCGGTATTGAAGATCATTTTGTCGCAGCAAAGAAAATGGTGTGAAGACCAGAGGGTATCCGGAAACGATCACAGTAGAATGGTCGGTTATGGGGAAGCTTCCGCCGTCGTGGAACTTCCTGTCAGGGTAGAATAGATCCGGGGACTATCTGAGTAAACTGCGACCGAGCGGGGAGCCTCATGGCTCAAGATTACAGAAGTTTGGTTTCGAAGAGTTCCCGCGCTGGGGAGCTTCTAGTCGGAGTAGTCTAGATGCATCGTCGGGAATTAGGCCGAGTAGATCGTGACGCGTTGTAGCACAGGTTTCGGGTCGTCGGAGCACCGTTGAACCGAACGCTCCACACGGAATCTCTGGACCGACTTTGGCACTGTCATGGGATTTGAGAACCTCTGATTACCGAAACCCAAAAATCATTAAACAAACCAGAGGCCAGTGGAAACGGAAGGTTTTAAATTGCACAACCGGCAAGGCCAGAAAATGCACCCAAATTAATAAACTCAGTAATTAGCATTTTCGAAGTCACTCCAGCTGTCTCATTCTGTCACACATAGTTATAAGAAAGAATCAAATCTATCTTTGATTGAGAAATACACAACGAATCTTTGACTGAAAGCTTAACCTGGTGGTCTTCCGATAGGAGGTTACTTCTATAGCCCTCCTTAGTCCAGATACCTTTATTGAACAAAAGGAAGCCTTCTCCGTCAAAGGACACAATGCCAACATTACAGCACTCGACTGGTCACTCGCTGAAGTAAGAAAGTGCTACAGACCTGCGCCGATCTGGAAAACACCAAAGAAAAGTTAAAAGAGGTAAAAGATATTCAACAAGCCTAACACGGAAGCGAGTAGTCGGTTTATTTATTTATTTATTTAAGAGCAAGGAAAAGCCCATTTGAGTAGAGCTAACTTAGGCTCTCTCTCAAATGGGCGCAAAACCTCCTCATCTTTTCTCATCAACAGAATACAAATACATACATTCCAAATGATGGTCTTACTAACTAAATAATTAATGACATAAACTACACTTAAACTATAGTACAATAATAAATACATTGAGAGACAATTTTAACAAGTTTATCAGTTTCCCTTAAATATATCACTAAACTTCATTTTCACAAGAGAACGAGACAAGTTGAAGTCAAAGACATGATAACAGCGATTGAATAGACGAAACATATTTGCGACAGGTTCGTTGTAACTGTAGTTAGTACGAGAAGTAGGAATACGGAGGAACTGATACGAACGGAGAGGGCGTCGTTGTATGCCAATATTGAAAGAGTGTAAAACACTAGGACAATCTACATGGGACTGCAACACATCTGCAACAAAGCAGGCCTTGATGATATTCCGGCGGTCTTCTAGAAGCTGGAGATCAATCAACATGCATCTATCTTGATATCTGGGAAGGTTGATTGGGTCGTTCCAGGGGAGATGACGGAGAGCATAACGAACAAATTTACGCTGTATGGATTCAATTTGTTGAATTCCATTTGCGTAATAAGGGCCCATATGACAACTGAATATTCGAGTGTGGAACGAACTAATGAACAGAACAAAGTTTTCAGACAGTGAATATCTTTGAAGTATTTAGTCGTGCGAAAAATGAACCCTAAGGTCTTAGACGCTTTAGAAGTAATGTAACCAATGTGTTCTTTAAAGTTCAATTTCGTATCCAAAATAACGCCTAGGTCTTTGATGGACGAAACCCTATTTATAGATTTACCCTCTATCGAGTAATCAAAACGAACAGTAGAGTGCTTTCTTGTGAACGATATAACCGAGCATTTAGAAGGGTTCAAACACATACGATTGATGGTGCACCAGTTTTTAAAGTTATCGATCTCATTTTGCAGAGTAGCAGCATCCTGGAGACTGCTTACTTCGTAGAAAAGTTTAAAATCATCAGCGTATGAAGATTTTTGGCATTTGAGTTGAAGGTTAACATCGTTTAAGTAAAGTAAAGGTAAAGTAAAGTAAGGTTCCGAGGGAAATTCCAACGCCAGGGAACACCCTGTCGGAGTGCATGAAAGCCAGTCATGAAAGGATGTTGTGCTTTTTTATAATTAAAATTTCCAAGTTATTTTAATAGATATATGCGAAGAATAGTGATTAGTCGATAAATTGACCATACTCCTTTAATTCACCGAGTTGAAAGTGGTAATAAACACAAAAATAGAGCATATTTTCACGCCCCGTCACGGAACAAATATTTTTTGAGATTATTGTAGCATGCCATTCATCCTTCGCGTTTCTATAGATATTGAAAGCGGCAGATATGTAAACATCGCGTGCCATCTCTCATTGAACATGAGAAATTACACTACTGGTCGGAGTAGAATAGATCTGCCGCCTTTCGGGAGACGAGCCAGCCTCGGGCTGAAAGTCTCCCCAATAAAGACATAAAAAACTGCCGCCGAGGATCATCTCAGTAGTCAGCGATTTAGCTGGGAGCTAAATGGCTCAACGAAAAGTCTTTAAGAATGTTAAGAAAATTATGCTGCGAGCTGGAATGGCTCAATGTTAAGAAAAGCTCCGTTCGGGGAGTTTCCGTTACCAGGAAGCTTCTAGTCGGAGTAGGCTGGATCCTCCGGTATAGTCGAGTAGTTCGTGATGCGTTGAATAATTGGTTTTGGGTAGTCGACGAGCCATTGAACCGGACGCTACGCTCCACCTGGAATCTCTGGACCGACTTTGGCATCCAACTGATTTCCCGTTTAAGTGAGAAAGTGCCTCGGAATATCTAGCTGTGAGATATTAGTGTTGGACACCCAATAAACTCCCATGGGTTGTGGATATACAGTGTCAGACAAAACTATAAGTGACAGATGCCGTATAAAAAAAATACCAACTTCGGAGCGCTGTATTTCGGTTTGTAGTTGGCCAATCGTGCTGAATTTTAACTGCCCGGGAGAAAATACCTGAATTTACCTCAGCCGAGGATACATATTTTTCGGATCACGTACTTCGAGCTTAAAAACCTGTAAAAGGACAAAAATAGAACCACCTTCGGGATCTCTAAAACTAAGAAACAAAATAGTAAACCTATTCACTATGTCAAAAGATATTGGTACATAATTATCATTGGACCGGTGGTCATGACTAATTTTTTTTTTTACTAATTTTATTTGCTAATTATCTAATACATGCATTCATCTCTTAGACTAGGTGTTCCGTGTTTCCTTAACACTATCATCCTTATTTGCTATGTTACAGTTTTAGTTATTATTAATACATTTCAATTGCCTCTGGCAGTTAGAATTTTTCCTCTGGTTTAATTGAACCATGTAGGATTTACAATGTTTTCGACTTAAACTTAACTTAACCTATGTTATACTAAGGGTACAAGGAGTTAATCGTTAAAATAGAAGATTGCAACGATTTTTGTCTAAAATTGGAAATTATTTTGTTGGACATTTGTGGCAATGTCTCAATATTAGAAATTCTATGAAGTTCATTGGTACTACACCACGGAGGCAACTTCAGAATCATTTTCAAAATTTTGTTTTGAATCCTCTGGAGTGCCTTCTTTCTGGTATTGCAGCAACTAGTCTATATTGGCACAGTATACAACATGGCAGGTCTAAAAATTTGTTTGAAAATCAAAAGTTTGTTCTTAAGACAAAGTTTTGATTTTCTGTTTATAAGGTGATATAGACACCTAATATATTTGTTACATTTGGCTTGAAGGCCTTCAATGTGATTTTTAAAAGTTAATTTTTGGTCCAGCAGAAGTCCTAAATATTTGGCTTCGCTAGACCAATTAATTGGAACCCCATTCTTAGTGACAATATGTCTGCTAGAAGTTTTCAAAAAAGAAGCTTTCGGCTTATCTGGGAAAATTATAAGCTGAGTTTTGGAAGAATTCGGGGAAAATTTTCCATTTTTGCAAGTAAGTGGAGAAAATATCCAAACTTTTTTGCAATCTACTACAAATGACACGAA
The DNA here is from genome assembly GCF_024139115.2 of Armigeres subalbatus. NCBI lineage: Eukaryota > Metazoa > Arthropoda > Insecta > Diptera > Culicidae > Armigeres > Armigeres subalbatus. The sequence continues at coordinate 491,581 of NW_026943741.1, forward strand.
GGCTTCGCCCTTTGGCTGAAAGGCCCGTGTCATCTGCAAACAAAGATTTTTGACACCCTGGTGGTAAATCAGGTAAGTCAGAAGTAAAAATGTGCCTTGGGGGTAACTCTTAATAACTGATGAGTGGTTGAATGCCCATGGCGAAAACCAAATTGCTCATCAGCAAAAATAGAATTGTCATTAATATGAACCATCATTCTATTTAAAATAATCTTTTCAAACAGTTTGCTTATTGAAGAAAGCAAACTGATTGGGCGATAACTAGAAGCCTCAGCTGGATTTTTGTCCGGCTTCAAAATTGGAACAACTTTGGCGTTTTTCCATTTATCTGGGAAGTATGCCAATTGAAAACATTTGTTGAATAAATTAACCAAAGGGATAAAGAGCTCTCAGGAAGTTTTTTGATAAGTATGTAGAAAATACCATCATCACCCGGGGCTTTCATATTTTTAAATTTTCTAGTAATAGATCTCACTTCATCCAAATTAGTTCCCAACGAAGGGTCAAAAACATTCTCTTCATTGAGAATGTCTTCGAAGCTCCGTGTAACCTGATCCTCAATTGGACTAGTGAGACCTAGACTAAAATTATGGGCACTCTCGAACTGCTGAGCAAGTTTTTGAGCCTTTTCGCCATTTGTTAATAAAATTTTATTTCCTTCTTCAAGCGCTGGAATTGGCTTTTGAGGTTTTTTAAGAATTTTCGTTAATTTCCAAAAGGGTTTCGAACTGGGATCCAACTTCGAGACATTATTCTCAAAGTTGGTATTTCTCAGAATAGCGAAACGTTTTTTAATTTCATTTTGCAAATCTCGCCAAATAACTTTCAACGCGGGATCGCTAGTTCTTTGGTATTGCCTTCGCCTCACATTTTTAAGACGGATCAGTAGCTGAAGATCGTCGTCAATAATAATGGAGTTGAATTTAATTTCACATTTAGGAATTGCAATGCCTCTGGCTTCGACAATAAAATTTGTCAAAGATACGAGAGCATTATCAATATCACTTTTGGTATCGAGAGGAATATCAACATCAAAATTCCTATCGATATACGTTTTATAAATCCCAATCAGCTCTATGATAATTAAAAGTAGAGCTGATTGGATTATAAATGGCTTCTTGTAAGATTTCAAATGTCACAGGAAGGTGATCAGAGTCAAACCAATTGGCCACACAGCTGACTTGAATCCGTTAAAACCAAATCAATTGTCGAAGGATTTCGAGTGGATGGAAAACAAGTTGGGCCATTGGGATATTGAATAGTATAATATCCCGCAGAACAATCTTAAAATAAAATTTTACCATTGGAATGGCTTTGAGCATTATTCCATGAACGGTGTTTGGCATTGAAGTCACCAATTACGAAGAATTTTGATTGATTGCGAGTCAGAATTTAAAGATCAGCTTTCAACAAATTCTTTTGCTGCCCATTGCATTGAAAAGGAAAGTAGGCTGCAATGAAGGAAAATAGTCCAAAATTTATGTTTGATACGTCTATTAATGACAATGGCGACCCCACCACAGGCGCAGTCAAGACGATCATTTCGGTACATAAAATGATTTAGATCTCTTTTGATGAAGAGTCCATCAGGTTTTAAATATGTTTCAGTTATAATGACAATGTGCACATTATGACCTGAAGGGAATTTGAATAGTTCATCTTCCTTCCCTGTTAAAGAACGGGCATTCCAATTTAAAATTTTCAAAAAAATATTTGGGTCCATTAAAACAAAGTCCAATAACAATTTTTTGAGCAAATTTGATATCAACCTGAACGGCTTCAAATTTGGTATTTGCTTTGAGCATTGCATCAATCATGTGATGAAAATGTTCATTCAGAAACTCAACGCAGACATGATACCTGAGTCGTCAAAACGAACGTTATTTACCGTTGAAGAATGGGTATGAAAGTCATTCATCGTCGGTAAATTTTCGGAAATAAAATTTTGCCTGCCAGCTCAATTCTCACGTTATGACCCTGAGAAATTAACCAAAAGTGGTGATCCAGAATAACCTAAGCTAATTCAGCAAAATATTGTCAGTTTCAAGACAAATGTTGGTTTTTCATTTTAGCACCCAAATAAGTGCTGTAATAAACTTTATGCAACCCATTTTAGTTGCATAATGATCATTGAAGTTCTCATTCCATTGGTTTGGAAAAGTAGGACGTTTTACCATTCAAAGACAAACTGTAAACTAGGTATTATGATCAGGAATTGCAATGGCTTGTTATGATTCGGTTTTTGCCTTTCTTTTATCGTTGTTCGAGCGATTTATGCAAACCTTGATCCGATTTTGAAGTCTTTCTACGTCGCTCTGTATTTCCTTTTAATGAGCGGCAAAAAATATTTCACTGATAGTCTGATCAGTCCTACAGGAACTCTTCGCTCTGAAAATAAATCAGGAAAACCTTTCAATCTGAACGATATTATTCAACAAGTTTGGGTTCAACAAGCTGTAGTATTTGTATCTCTGAAGAACAGCGCACTTCAAATGGGATCATCGGATTCTGGCTACTATAACTAGCCAACTTTCCTTATTCACGAATGAGGGACTTCAACATAATTCGTTATTGTTGTCTTTGCCAGATCATCTCATCGTGAGTCCATTTTGTCTATTTGTCAATACGGTGAATCCATTGATCGTTGCTTTGATCGGTTGCCGTTTATCGAGGTACGTTAGAGGAATACCTCAGAGAAAAACATATTTGTCAGCCGTATCAGCACGCTCCCCAAAGCGCCTTCCGGCGACTGACGAGGGTTTCGTGGAGGGGCAGGGAATCGAACTCATGACCAGGCAGCAAAATAAAATTTCCATTAAGAATTATAAATTTTCCATAACAAATTAGAACGTTTAGGGTACAAGCCAAGACAATTGTATGAAAGTAGTATCATTTTCATCCGTTACCAAAGATAATGATTTGGGACTAATCACTATCTCTTAGATGGAAACAATGCACTTTCCCAATTGTCGAGACCTGTCCTGGCCACGTCCTTGCAAATGCTAAGGAAGGGGAAAGATGGTTATTTGGACACCTACTTAAGGAAGATGCAGAGAACTCTACGACCTCTCATAGGTGCCACGGAAGGTTTTGGGATTGTGTGGAAAGGTTAAAACAGTAGGAATCGTATTGGTAGAACGTGAAACACAGAAAGAACTTATTAGAAATACAAAGTAGAAAAGGGACGAGCCTGGAATTAAACCCACGACCTCCTGTTTTTAAGGCAGAAGCGGTAGCCACTAGACCACCGAATTAAAAAAAAATACAAATAATGCAAAATTTCCATAAGCAATTAACAATTTTCCACAAAATTAAACGAAATTAGCACTTTTTAAACCAAAAATTGCAATTATAAAAGAAAAATTATCCCTGAATAAATCATGTACAACACAAAAAAAATGCAAAATTTCCATAAATGAATCAATATTAGCAATAAACAATTACAAAATTTTCCACAAATTATTTTTTTTTCATAAAAAAATAAGAACTATTCACAAAATAATCAATAGAGAGCAAAAAAAATAAATAAGGAAATTTCCTTAAAAATACAAAAATGCAATAAAATTGCTAAAATTTTCCATGAGATTTAAATGCTTTTAAAGAAAAGGTCATCTATGGAGAAAAAAATGATCATTTTTATTGCTTTTTCTATATCTTTATGGAAATAGCTCTTTATTAATTTTTTCGAGGAAAGTTTTTAATGTTTTGTGGACAAAAATATTTATTTTGTGGAAACATTTTTTCTGTGGAACATTTTAATTTTTTTATGGAAAATTCATCTTTTATAATTGCCATTTTTTATTTTAAAAGTGCTAATTGCAAATCTAGTTTAATTTTGTGGAAAATTTTTAATTGTTTATGGAAATTTTGCATTATTTGAGGAAATTAATTATTGTTTTGTGGAAAATTAACAGTTGTTTGTGGAAATTTTATATTTATTTATTGCTCATACCCTAATTTCTTAATTTGCAATTTCATATTTTTATATGTGCTTAATTTTAAGCTGCCTTGTTTTACCCTAGAGCTATCAAATAAGTATATGCATTTTTTGTTTGTGGAGGTTCCTTGGTTGGACCTGAGGGAAACCGACTCAGAGCTTTGCCAGTAACTTCCGGGCATCATCATTGACTAGTGAAGAACTGAAACGAATGTCCAAATTCACCGTTTTAAAGTAATAAAACAAAATTCCGAGAACTCGAGAAAAATAAGTTTGTATCTCTCGAACTACACACATCGCACCTAAAATAATTTGCAATAAGTTTGCATATTTTAATAATTGAAGAATCCCTAAATAACGTTTTATTTGATGTCATGTGATCTGTTTATTTCACCAACTCTGATTACGTTACCACTATTCCCCCGGCTCTTCGAAATATGACGAACTGCACAGTAACAGCCCTTTTGCATCCCATAAATTCCATTATCCAGTACGTTCCAACCGCAATTCCATATCTGCCGCACTACATGAAGCCCCGTAATTATTTTCGCAGCATGTGACCACTCGAACTGACCTAATCGTTAGCATCGGCATCACCTCTTCAAAGGTTCGAGTTGTCACCCTGCCGAAGAATTTAATTACAATCACAAACCACCGAAACCGCAACATCCCTCCGCTCGTTTGTCTATTCGGTCCTGCTCGCTTTGTGGGAAGGAATTATTTCCAATAATGGACTTTTGAACTGTTTCGAACTATTGGACAAAGCTATGGGTGGATTACAGCCAGGCTCTCTGGGAAAGGTAAATAAACACAAATGTACAAATGTTGAGGTTCAGGTGGCATCCAGGCGAATTGCAACAAAATGAAAACCACAATGCGCTTTGGCCACTCCTTGCTGCTCTCGGGCTTGAACGCGATCAAAGTTAATCAACTGCGCCAGAACGGTGTCGCGCCATCAGCGTCAGAACCTTCTTCTGCTTCTATAGTCAGCAGCTATCGTTACCAGCCACATCCATCATCATCACCAGAACCCATAACGGCAAAGTACTTGTCACGCCGAAGTATTTATTCAGTCATTACACTTTTCATTTATGCTTCAGACGACGGAGTACGGATTATACGATTTATTTTTGTCGTTGTCGTATCGGCCAATAGAGTTTTCCATAATAACTTGACAAACCGATCGCCGCCATTGGTTCAACAACCTTCGACAGCCACAACCGCGAGATGGATGATGGATGCATTTACAAGGAAGCTTATTAAATCATTGAAGCCGTGCGGCGGCGGTTGTGGCGAGAAGCGATTAATGACTTATTGGCAACTCGTTCGGTACGGCCCGAGGGGCACGCACACTCCATTATGCAGAATAGCAACAAAGCTGCGGGCGGGTGTAGGACGACTTCTGATGCTCGATGGACTCGCGTGCCCCGAGACTCTTTCACCGCCAGGAAGGACTTCTACTTGGTTTCGCACTTAGGTGGAGTGTTGTGAGAAGGTGCGTGGTTTCCCACTAGCGATGCCAGTTCGGACGGAATCAAAATCCTGTGAGTCACATTGTTCGACATATTGAGGAGCAATTGCGGCTTTTCTTTTTTTACTGAGTTTGAATGCTGCAATGAGATCTGCAAGAAAGACTTTTGAATTTTGTTGAGTAGTGCTGAGAGTAGAATTTTGGACAAATATTCACAACTTGAAATTCGCAAAAAAAACGTATCTATATTCACTCCGTTTATTACATTCTTATACAAAATTTCTAAAAAATGTGCGCGTATCATCATGAATCCCGACGCTCTTACCCATAAATAAATGACAGATAGTTAAGAACGTTTGCTTTATTTTTAAGCAGTGTTTTATTTATCCATACGTTCAAACCTGGTTTCAACCATCCTTGTGGCATCCAAGGTATTAAAACTCATGAACTTGTTGACTCGTTTTCGTCATAATTCATGAACGCAATTGAAAATAATTCAGCAATATAATCAACAATTAGATTTGTCGAAACTAATCAATTATAATTATCGGATAGCAATTTTTTTTTTATGTGTATTAAAGTAAAAGTTCTCATCTAGAATGGCACCACGGCTTTGAACGTCGCTGCCAGTTAATAATGCAATTCGTTTTAATGCAATTGTTTGGACCGCCAACACTTCGGTCAAGTATTGCTTTCGAAAAATCCCCTCTAAAATGATTGAGCGATTCATGATTGAGTTCGTGTTGAATCCTAATGAATCAAGTTCTAACCCATTCCACCGCTTCCTCGAACTTTACAATACCGGTGATGTGGGATGACCGATGCTTTCCTTCGAGTATCAAAATGGATGCTATTTGCATTGCAATTAAGTTGGGTAAACTTTCTAGGCTCGGAGAGGGAAACACGGGAGGTTAGTCGGAAGGGCGGGACTAATCAGTTGAAAAGTGCAGTCGGCAGTGAAGTTGATGCATGTCATTGTGGATTACTGACCGCCGGCCATGAGGGATGATTTAGTAAAACAGTTAACGAGCTGCTTATGGATGATCTTGCTGTTCATGTTCTAACTGTTGCAGTTAATTCAAAGTAAACGATGACTCGTACATTTAGATGACTAGATTGTGTTATGCAATGGTTTATATTATTGAGTAAGCTTTAAATTTTGTTCAGTTCAGGGAAAAACCTGATTAGTGCAATTAACTTAAGTATGATTCCTACTCCTGGACTTTATTTCAAACCTCCTATACTCATCCCATGAAAAACAAAGCTATGAAAAGGCTATCATTTTTTCATTAGTGATTACGCATGTCAGTAACAAGAAGCGACGAAATTGATGCTACATTTATTTGTTTCGTGATGAGATGCATACATCGTTGATTTTTTTTTACTTTTAATTTTTATTTAACTTGACAGATTAATTTAAAAAAGGTCATATAGGTAAACTGCTCCATCTCACAAACATGTATTCATCTCGTGCACCGAACAAAGAAATACGGAACCAATTTCGTCGCTTCTTTATGTTAACATCCGTTAATACCTTGTTGTAACGATGTGTAAACAGCAATACTGGCAACACGCGCTTACCACAGTTGATAAAGGATGATGACATCGGTTCGGTGAGCGAACGTGGAGAAAAGCTCGGGGAGTTGGGTGTGAGCGATCGACAGAGGAAGACGCACTTTCGGTTGAGTGAATACAGGGAACAAGCGGTTATACAATGGCGACGAGGCATAAAATTGGTAAGTGAAAAGTTGAAGAATTTCTTCGAAAAAAATGAATGAGGTGTGAATTTGGTAAATTGTGAATAATAAAGGTGAAACCATGACACGAATAAAACGTATTTTATCGTTGTTGGGTAGTGGGCACATTACAGGGCGGAGCGCTAGATTCGGAAGCGTTGTGGGGAAATTAAGACCGAAAAAAAGTTTGGTTATGTTACGTGTTTATTCCATATAGGGTAAATGTGAACAATCGGAAATGAACCAAATTGGTATTACTGAAAGATTTCTAGAGCCAGGGATGCTACGTGCAACAGTGGGGCTTCGTGCGATGAATGCTGCAAGCAATGGGGAGGCTTCGTGCCAGAACTATGTGTAAGGACAATGCTTCGTGCTGATATGCTACGTGCAATAATGTGCCTTCGTGACAGGGATGCTACGTGCAACAGTGGGGCTTCGTGCCAGAACTATGTGTAAGGACAATGCTTCGTGCTGATATGCTACGTGCAATAAAGTGCCTTCGTGACAGGGATGCTACGTGCAACAGTGGGGTTTCGTGCCAGAACTATGTGTAAGGTCAATGCTTCGTGCTGGAATGCTACGTGCAATAGTGGGGCTTCGTGCCAGGGATGCAACGTGCAATGTAGAGGTTTCGTGCCAGAACTAAGTGTAAAGTCGATGCTTGGCGCTGGAATGATACATGCTTCATACCATTGATGCTACGTGCAGGGTTTATGACTCGTAAGTTGATTCGTACCGGATGACAAAGTGAAATGATAAGGCTCCATGCCAAGGGTGTTCAATACCTAAAACAAACAGCGGCGTTTCATTCTACTAGTGTTTAATCTCAAGGTTACAAATTTAGAATGGTTACATGTTCCATTGGACCATATTGTCAATGCTTTGTGGAATTGTGATCATGACCTTGAACTTTATTTGACGTTCGATGCATTGTCAAGTGAATGCTGAAAACAATGCCAATAAAGCTTCAAACATTTAGTTTTTTTTATAACATAATGGTTCGAAAAGAAACCAACAAAGTACTTTTAATTTGTTCCAGATGCATCCGCGATGCCTCCGTTCAAAGTAGGGTTGGACCCTAGGAACGATTGGATGAAATGGCGGAAGGCTTTCGATCGATTCCTACGTGCGAGTAAGATCGAAAATGACGAAGAGAAGTTTGATATGCTACTAGTGCTTGGTGGTCTAGAACTGCAAGAGTTTTATGACAAAATTACCAAATATGAAGTTCAGCAAATTTTGCAATCGGGGGAAGCAATCGTGTTTCAGTATGAATCAGCAATAACCTCATTGGAAAAGTATTTTGCCCCGCAACTGAACAAAAGGTTTGAAAGGCATTTGTTCAGGGCAATGAAGCAGGAAGAAAACGAACCATTTCATGAGTTCATATTCAGGCTACAGGATCAAGCGAAACGTAGTGATTTCATGGACTCGGACGATATGGTTATTGATCAAGTAGTAGAGGGTTGTAAATCAACTGAGTTGCGTAAGTAACTGTTGATCGAAGAGTTAACCCTTAACCATGTCATGAAGCTCGGAAAACAATTGAGGAGATACAAAAACAATCCAAGCAGTATAACAAACCCACTACGTCTACTTTCGAGAGAACTTAGGTACAACGCGTGGTAGATCAGCGAACGGATAATCGCCAGAATCCTGAAACCAACAGACGGTGCTATAACTGCAATCGTCCTGGACACCTGGCCAAGGATATAGGAAAATGTGCAGCGAAGGATGCCAAATGCCACGGCTGCGGAACGAAAGGGCATTTCAAGGCATGCTGCCGACGAAGAAAGCGAGACGAATCTCAGCAACCATCAGGACCAGCACCGAAACGTCGTTCCGTTAATGCTATACTCGACGAAAAGGCTACCACAAAAGGAGTATTTACAATCAAGGACGTAAACCAGCTGAACGAAGTATTGAAACTGGAGATTGGCGGACTCGGGTTCACCAGCCAACATCATGAACAGCAAGAGTTACGAGTGGCTGAAACAACAAGGAGCAAAACTGCTGAACGAGCGGACCCCTCGGGATGATGAGACATGCCTGACATATTTTGCTACAGATAGGAAAATATTCTTCAGTGACGCATTCGAATCAGAAGTTAAAGTACCAGGAGATGAAACCGGCGTTTGGGCACACATCTTGGTTGCACCAGACGGGCAAACCAACATACTGAGCAAAGCTACAGCATTCGCGTTAGGGGTGTTGAATATCGGTTACAATATTAACCACGTATCCAATCTATCTGAAGGTCCAGAAACATTCCCTAAAGTTCCCAACGTGACGTTGAAAATCCAAATCGATGCGAATATCGCTCCTGTAGTTCAAGTCGCTAGGCGACTACCAGTTTCCATGGAAGCAGATGTCGAAGAAGCAATCCGTGGCTTATTGGAGAAGGACATCATAGAACGTGCACAAGGACCGTTGAGCTGGGTTTCGCCTCTGGTACCGATTCGGAAGGCGGATGGAAAAATTCGGTTGTGTGTCGACATGCGGGCAGCAAACCGTGCTGTAAAACGCGAGAATTATCCGATGCCCAACATTGACGCAGCAATAACATCGATCACGAAGGTAGGTTTAAGCCCATGTACGTAAACATTATTTTTCAAACAGTAATTGTAAATAAACAGGTTACAAAATTGTCAAAAATTGACCTAGAGGCAGCTTACTATCATTTCGAGCTAGATGAAGACAGCCGCGATATAACCACTTTTGTAGCTCGCAGTGGGGTCTATAGGTTCCGCAGATTAATGTTTGGCATTAAATCGGCTCCGGAGTTGTTCCAGAGAAAGATGGAGAACCTGTTTAGAGGTATAGAGGGTGTTATCGTGTACATGGACGATGTGTTGATTCACGGGGCCACAGACGAAGAGCATGACGAGGCATTGAAACGTGTACTGCAAATTTTAAAAGACAGGAATATGAAAATTAACGATCAAAATCGATTTATTCCGTAACTGAGGTCGAGTTTCTAGGACACTGCGTTTCGAAAGACGGAATTCGTCCCACCGACGAAAGGATCAAAGCGATTCTCTCTTTACAAGCTCCATCGTCAGTAACCGAACTAAGATCTCTCCTGGGACTCGTAAATTTTGTCGGAAGATTCGTTCCCAATCTTTCCGGACTAACACATCATATGAGACAGCTGTTAATCAAGGACTGTTTCTTCCAGTGGATCGAAGTCCACGACAAAGAATTGGACATGATTAAATCGATTTTGGGGAAGGTTGAGTCACTATGATATTTCGATCCAGCAGATACCACTCAACTTGTAACCGATGCCAGTCCCTATGGTCTAGGCGCAATCCTGATTCAAATTAAAAGTGGGATACCCAGAACGATTTCTTGCATCTCCCGTAGTTTGGCAATTCATGAAAAAAAATATTGTCAAACCGAAAGAGAGTGCCTGGCAATCATTTGGGCAATGGAAAGACTCTTCGTGTACCTTTATGGCATAAAGTTTACTTTGATCACCGATTGCAAACCTCTGGAATATTTGTTTAACAGAGCACAGTCGAAGCCATCGGCTCGCATAGAACGATGGATTCTAAGACTGCAAAGCTTCGACTTCATAGTGCGATACGAGCCTGGTACGGACAACATTGCGGACCCTTTGTCGAGAATGACCCAGCGTCAACAAGAAATCACAGATGGCATTGATACTGTTGCGTGGTTGGCAGCAGAAATTAAACCGGCCGCTCTTACTATCGAAGAAATTGAAGCAGCAACTAAAAGTGACGATGAACTCCAAGCCGTAAAGGATGCGATATTCTCCGGTCACTGGGACTCGGTTCCAGCAGAATTTAGGACAGCAACGATAAAAGATGACCTGACCACATTCGGTGAACTCGTTCTACGAGGAGATCGTATCGTTATTCCGAAGGAACTGCGTGATAAGCTAATTGAGCTGGCTCATTCTGGTCACCAAGGGTGTACCGCTATGAAGGCCCAGCTTAGAGCAAAAATATGGTTTCCCCTGATGGATAAAGCTGTAGAGAACTTCGTGCGACGCTGTAAACCCTGTACAATGACGGGGATCCCGGACAGTCCAAATCCCATGCTTAGACGTAGACCAACAGAACCCTGGCAGGATGTCGCGATCGATTTTAAAGAAGGATTGGTAGGTGGTTTGTCGTTACTAGTGGTAGTATGCTATACATCGCGGTTCATTCAGGTTGAACCTATGAAACCTGCAACAGCTCAACGGGTAATAGCGGCATTACTCCGAATGTTTAGTACCCTGGGTATTCCGCGATCGATAACAGCAGATAATGGGCCACAATTCAGGGCAGATGAATTTGCTCGCTTCTGTGTTAGTTACGGTATTCATTTGAACTTGTCCACTCCCTACTGGCCCGAACAGAACGGGGCCGTTGAACGCTAGATGCGTAACATTGGCAAGAGATTAAAAATCAGTGAGATACAAGGTACTGACTGGCAAACTGATCTCTACGAGTATCTAGCGATGAATCATGCCACGCCTCAGGATACAACTGGGATATCACCAGGGCAAATGATATACGGTCGTGAGATCAGAACACGTATTCCATCGATCCGGACGCCTTATAGTTTGAAATGGGAGGAGGCTCGAGATAGAGATATGGCAAGAAAGGAATACCATAAGCAGAGAGCGGACTTACAACGTCACGCAAAAGATCATACACTGATGAGAGGAGATATTGTTCTAATGCGTAACATGAACCCAGGATCGCTAGACACCACATTCAGAGGAGAGGAATTTGAAGTTGTGGATGTAAACCAAAATGCTATCAAAGTGCAATCTACTGAAACGGACAAGGTGTATTTACGAAACAGTGCTCACTTGAAGAAACTTGACAGGCACACTACTAAGAAAGCGGAGACCCCTGAACAGCAAGGCACATCAGCCCCTTCTGAAAAACGGACAACGGGCCAGACAGTAATAACATCCACGTCACCGGGACGGGGCTGCCGACGTACACGTAAGCGACCAAGTAAATATCAGGATTATGTTTTTGATGATTAAAATACTGTTATAATGATTTCTGTTTTGAATAAATAAAAAAATGAGTTCTAAATAGGTTGTGTATATGATCTAAAAAGGGAGGGATGTAACGATGTGTAAACAGCAATACTGGCAACACGCGCTTACCACAGTTGATAAAGGATGATGACATCGGTTCGGTGAGCGAACGTGGAGAAAAGCTCGGGGAATTGGGTGTGAGCGATCGACAGAGGAAGACGCACTTTCGGTTGAATGAATACTGGGAACAAGCGGTTATACACTTGTCATTGCTTTGTTTTTCGTGGGATGAATATCGGAGCTATGAGATGAAGTCCAGGAGCAGTAACCCTATGAAAAGTAAAGATTTTTTTAAACAAATCTTTGTCAAACCAGAATTTTACCCAGATTTTTCTGTAGGAAAGAATCTTGCATTTCCTCCAGTCAGTGGAAATGCAGATAAAATTAATGTCGGAATCAAAAAACCCAAATTTGGAAAACGTAAAAAGGAGTATGCATGCAGGCATAGGCAACCATCCGAGAAATTGATTGTGTCGTGTCGATTGAATTCGATTGAATCGAAGAATAACACAAAAAAAACCCTTGGCGGAAAAAAATTAGGTGGGCTCGCCATCAAGTGGTGGCTTTCAAACTGTCATTTTATACAGTGTCAACTAAGCGAGACTCAGATTAATCATCGCAAATTGTTCGACACAGTAAAATAGTCCTAGAAAGGGGAAACGATAGAGAATGGCAGTGGTAGCTTGTTGGAGTAGCACGACTTGATAATTAAATTGTGTCGAATTCAGAAGAAGCTTTACTCTTCAGCTTCCTTTGCCTGAAATTATTGATGAGGTTAAAACTTTCACTAGTTATGTCTAGTCTAAGTGTAAAATATGCGAAACAGTCCGGACCAGCACCTCTTCAAAGGAACCGAATGTGAAGAAGGTAAGTAAGATAGTTGGCAAGGCGAAGAATAATACGGACTTCAATTCCTACAATATTTTTACTGAAAACTCGGCTACAATGGACACACGTCCGTTCCAGAAAGCTCCGGAACGCGTTCGTAAAGCAACCGATTCTGGTGAAATCTATAGATGTTACATGTAGAGGGATGCACTATGTTGATGAAAAGGGCACCAAATCAATTAGTCTTTCGAAACTAGTTTATACCTAAAAATAAACTCTTATTTATCCTCTTCGATAGTATACATAATAGCCACAACTGGGGAAGGGCCGTTTGGCCGAATACCTATTTGGCCAAATGATCCTTTCGGCCTAACGGCCCTTTCGGCCAAATGACTTTCGGTCAAATGGGTTTCGGGGTCTCCAGTAGCCTTGCGAGCAAAGGCGTAGGATTGCCAATCCGGAGATGGCGAGTTCGATTCTCGGTCCGGTCTAGGATGTTTTCGGGTTGGAAACATTCTCGACACCCTGGGCATAGTGTATCCATTGTACTTGCCACACAAGATACATACTCATACAATAACGGGCATAGAAGAGGGGAGCGGGCCATTTGGCATAAAGTCATTTGGCATAACGCCGTTTGGCATAAGGTCATTTGGCATAAAGGCCATTTGGCATAACGGTCATTTGGCATAATTGTAACCAACGTCAAAAGTTAGGTCTTTTGGCATAATTTTCCTTTGTGTTCGCTAAATGGTGACTAGGTGGTGCGGTAAACACCCCGGAATAGTAAATATATACCCCGTCAATAACAATATTAGAAAGACATTATCCTCTTGTGGAAAGAATGCATTTGCAATGTAATGCAAAAGTAGGCGTATGCCCGGATTAGAGCAGTGGTGGATGTAATCCCCTCTTTAAAAGTTGGCGTGTGGCCGGATTATGGCAATGAAGGATATGATCTCTTCTTTAAAAGTAGGCGCTTGTCCGGATTAAGGTCATGGTGGATGCGATCCCTTCTTTAAAGGTAGACGCTTGCATGGATTATTGCAATGGATGATGTGATCCCTTCTTTAAAAGTAGGCGCTTGTCCGGATTATGATAATGGTGGATGTGATTCCTTCTTTAAAAGATTGAGGATTGAGGATTGAGGCAATGGTGGATGTGATCCCTTCTTCAAAAGCAGGCGCTTTCTTGGATTATGACAATGGTGGATGTGATTCCTTCTTTAAAAGAAGCTGCTTGCCCGGATTGAGGCAATGATGGATGATAAGAAAATTATTTTGAGCTTTTTAGTGGAATGTTTTCACCTGTCATAAGACGAGTTTATACAATCCATTGAATTCCACCACTTAATTGTATCTTGACAGATACGTATTTCGACCTCAAAAGTAAGGCCGTCTTCAGTGACTAGTCGAGGTCAAGTACGAGACACTGAAGACGGCCTTACTGAGTCAGTCTGTCAAGATACAATTAAGTGGTGAATTCAATGGATTGTATAAACTCGTCTTATGACAGGTGCAATGATGGGTGTGATTCCTTCTTTAAAAATAGGCGCTTGCACGGATTATGGCAATGGAGGATTTGATTTGTTCTTTAAAAGTAGGGGCTTGTCCGGCTTGAAGCAATGGTGGATGTAACCCCTTCTTTAAAAGTAGATGTGTGGCCTAAATTTTGGCAATGCAATGGTAGATGTGATCCCTTCTCTAAAAGTAGGCCCTGCCCGGATTATGGCAATGATAGATGTGACTACTTCTTTATAAGTAGGTGCTTGTCGGGAATAAATCAATGGTAGATGTGATCTCTTCCCCGAAAAGCACAATTCAGATTGATTTGGTTGCAATAACTCATTTGTGACTTGATTGGTTTTAGCATGTTTTAGTAACTCGTCTACGACAAGTGTGTTGATTGAGTTTTTAAAGTTAGGCGCTTCCCCGGATTAAGGCAATGGTGGATTTGATCCGGTCTTAAGGCGCATGCCTGGATTGAAGCAATGGTGGATGTAATCCCTACTTTAAAAGTAGGGATGTGGCCGGAATAAGTCAATGATGGATGTGATCCAAGCATTGCAATTTATCCCATCATTCGATCTTCTGAGCAAAGATAC
The DNA here is from genome assembly GCF_024139115.2 of Armigeres subalbatus. Taxonomy (NCBI): domain Eukaryota; kingdom Metazoa; phylum Arthropoda; class Insecta; order Diptera; family Culicidae; genus Armigeres; species Armigeres subalbatus. The sequence continues at coordinate 506,725 of NW_026943741.1, forward strand.
TGATGATATGCTGGGATATCGATCTTAGTTATCTATCTGCTTAGTAAACAAAGTGCAATGTTCGCCATGGAAAAAAGTTTTTTCACTACTTTTGTTGTAGCAACGCCCTCGCAACGTGAACAAACCCCGAACCACGCTGGCTATCAGGATCATCATCAAATGCTCAAATGATAATATCTTTCCAGAGTGCTCTTTGATTAGGGATAATATATTTGCACAACCAAAGATGATATCCTGTGCTCAGATGATATTGCAATGCCTGATGTGATCCCTCTCTCGGATGGAATTCTGCCGTTTTGTTATTTCATTCTTCCAGAAAATGTCTACCATCAGTCTAAATTTATCAGAAAACGGCCTCGACCTACTTAATCTACGCTAAACATTACATGAAATATCCCTTTCGCTTTCACAGTTCAAAATTATGCCAAATGACCCACTCTTTTCTTGCAGTTCAAAATTATGCCAAATGTCCGTTATGCCAAATGACCATTATGCCAAATGGCCTTTATGCCAAATGACCTTATGCCAAATGGCGTTATGCCAAATGACTTTATGCCAAATGACCCAGACCCTAGAAAAGCTTTCAATTAATAACTGAGGAAATGCTAATAGAATACTAAGTTGAAAAGCTAGGCCATGTTCCAGTTGGAATGTAGAGCCATTGAAGAAGAAGAAGAAGGGTTTCGACTCAATGGTTTGTTCGGCCTAGTGGCATTCGGCCAAATGGGTTTCGGCTAAACGAGCCTTCCTCTGCCCGAATATACCATTTGGCCGAACAGACCATTAGGCCGAAAGTCATTTGGCCGAATGGGTCGTTTGACCGAAAGGGTCGTTTGGCTGAAAGAATCATTTGGCCGAAAAGGTCATTTGGGCGAATGGGCCATTTGGCCGAAAGGATTATTTTGCCGAAAGGGTCGTTCGGCCGAAAGGGTCAATTGGCCAAAAGGGCCATTTAGCCGAAAGCGTCATTTGGCCGAAAGGGTTATTTGGCCGAAAGGATCGTTTGACCGAAATGGTCATTAGGCCGAAAAAATAGAATTTAGGAATAATAAGAGAGACGTCTCACTTCTCACTCTTCATTTATCACTCTAGGGGGTACCTCGGACAAAAAATCGTAATGGCGGACGTATTACAATTCCAATCGAAACTTCGAAAATTTGTCTTGTACATAATATGCAATGCGATCAATAAATCAAAGCCAATTGAATCCTGCCTTCCACAACAAAAGATAAAACGAACAAAACATCGGATGGATAAATATGAAAAATCTTTAATGTAATTTACATACCAGTTCGAAACAAAAGGATGTATAATATATTAAGAAAATGCTTTAGAATTAAAATCGAGGATCGAAAGGTTCGGAATCATTCGTTTGCAAGACTTTGAATTTTTTTTTATTCACTAAAGCTCGGTTGCATCGTTGCAAGAGCATCCTTCTACGCTTCTTGGAAGCCTTCTTCCAAGCAGCTCTAAGGCCTCCTTTCAAGAGGCTCGGAAGCCTCCTGGCCACTTCGGAAGCCTCCTTTCAAGTGGGTAGGTTGCCTCTTTCTAGTGGCTCGAAAGGCTCCTTTCAAGAGGCTCGGAAGCCTCCTTTCAAGGGGCTCGGAAGCCTCCTTTCAAGAAGTTCTAAAACCTGCTTTCAAATGTCTCGGAAGCCTCCTTCCAAGAGGCTCGGAAGCCTCCTTCCAAGAGGCTCGGAAGCCTCCTTCCAAGAGGCTCGGAAGCCTCCTTCCAAGAGGCTCGGAAGCCTCCTTCCAAGAGGCTCGGAAGCCTCCTTCCAAGAGGCTCGGAAGCCTCCTTCCAAGAGGCCTGGAAGTCTCCATCCGAGAGGCTCGGAAGCCTCCTTCCAAGAGGCTCGGAAGCCTCCTTCCAAGAGGCTCGGAAGCCTCCTTCCAAGAGGCTCAGAAGCCTCCTTCCAAGAGGCTCGGAAGCCTCCTTCCAAGAGGCTCAAGCCTCCTTCCAAGAGGCTCGGAAGCCTCCTTCCAAGAGGCTCAGGAAGCCTCCTTCCAAGAGGCTCAGAAGCCTCCTTCCAAGAGGCTCAGAAGCCTCCTTCCAAGAGGCTCGGAAGCCTCCTTCCAAGAGGCTCAGAAGCCTCCTTCCAAGAGCTCAGGAAGCCTCCTTCCAAGAGGCTCGGAAGCCTCCTTCCAAGAGGCTCAGAAGCCTCCTTCCAAGAGGCTGGAAGCCTCCTTCCAAGAGGCTCGGAAGCCTCCTTCCAAGAGGCTCAGAAGCCTCCTTCCAAGAGGCTCAGCCTCCTTCCAAGAGGCTCAGAAGCCTCCTTCCAAGAGGCTCGGAAGCCTCCTTCCAAGAGGCCTGGAAGCCTCCTTCCAAGAGGCTCGGAAGCCTCCTTCCAAGAGGCTCAGAAGCCTCCTTCCAAGAGGCTCAGGAAGCCTCCTTCCAAGAGGCTCAGGAAGCCTCCTTCCAAGAGGCTCAGAAGCCTCCTTCCAAGAGGCTCAGGCCTCCTTCCAAGAGGCTCAAGCCTCCTTCCAAGAGGCTCGGAAGCCTCCTTCCAAGAGGCAAAGCCTCCTTCCAAGAGGCTCAGAAGCCTCCTTCCAAGAGGCTCAAGCCTCCTTCCAAGAGGCTCAGAAGCCTCCTTCCAAGAGGCTCGGAAGCCTCCTTCCAAGAGGCTCAGGAAGCCTCCTTCCAAGAGGCTCGGAAGCCTCCTTCCAAGAGGCTCGGAAGCCTCCTTCCAAGAGGCTCAGAAGCCTCCTTCCAAGAGGCTCGGAAGCCTCCTTCCAAGAGGCTCAGGAAGCCTCCTTCCAAGAGGCTCAGGAAGCCTCCTTCCAAGAGGCTCGGAAGCCTCCTTCCAAGAGGCTCGGAAGCCTCCTTCAAGAGGCTCAGAGCCTCCTTCCAAGAGGCTCAGAAGCCTCCTTCCAAGAGGCTCGGAAGCCTCCTTCCAAGAGGCTCAGGCCTCCTTCCAAGAGGCTCAGAAGCCTCCTTCCAAGAGGCTCTGGAAGCCTCCTTCCAAGAGGCTCAGAAGCCTCCTTCCAAGAGGCTCAGGCCTCCTTCCAAGAGGCTCAGAAGCCTCCTTCCAAGAGGCTCAGAAGCCTCCTTCCAAGAGGCTCAGGCCTCCTTTCAAGAGGCTCAGAAGCCTCCTTCAAGAGGCTCAGAAGCCTCCTTCCAAGAGGCTCAGAAGCCTCCTTCCAAGAGGCTCAAGCCTCCTTCCAAGAGGCTCTGGAAGCCTGCTTCCAAGAGGCTCGGAAGCCTGCTTCCAAGAGGCCCGGAAGCCTCCTTCCAAGAGGCCTGGAAGCCTCCTTCCAAGAGGCCTGGAAGCCTCCTTCCAAGAGGCTCGAAGCCTCCTTCCAAGAGGCTCGGAAGCCTCCTTCCAAGAGGCCTGGAAGCCTCCTTCCAAGAGGCTCGGAAGCCTCCTTCCAAGAGGCTCGGAAGCCTCCTCCAAGAGGCTCGGAAGCCTCCTTCCAAGAGGCTCAGCCTCCTTCCAAGAGGCCTGGAAGCCTCCTTCCAAGAGGCCTGGAAGCCTCCTTCCAAGAGGCTCGGAAGCCTCCTTCCAAGAGGCTCGGAAGCCTCCTTCCAAGAGGCTCAGAAGCCTCCTTCCAAGAGGCTCAGGAAGCCTCCTTCCAAGAGGCTCGAAGCCTCCTTCAAGAGGCTCAGAAGCCTCCTTCCAAGAGGCTCAGGAAGCCTCCTTCCAAGAGGCTCAGAAGCCTCCTTCCAAGAGGCTCAGAGCCTCCTTCCAAGAGGCTCTGGAAGCCTCCTTCCAAGAGGCTCGGAAGCCTCCTTCCAAGAGGCTCGGAAGCCTCCTTCCAAGAGGCTCGGAAGCCTCCTTCAAGAGGCTCAGAGCCTCCTTCCAAGAGGCTCGGAAGCCTCCTTCCAAGAGGCTCAGAAGCCTCCTTCCAAGAGGCTCAGAAGCCTCCTTCCAAGAGGCTCCAGCCTCCTTCCAAGAGGCTCAGAAGCCTCCTTCCAAGAGGCCTGGAAGCCTTTTCCAAGAGGCTCAGGAAGCCTCCTTCCAAGAGGCTCAGGAAGCCTTTTCCAAGAGGCTCGGAAGCCTCCTTTCAAGAGGCCCGGAAGCCTCCTTTCAAGAGGCTCAGGCCTTTTCCAAGAGGCTCAGAGCCTCCTTCCAAGAGGCTCGGAAGCCTTTCCAAGAGGCCTCAGAAGCCTCCTTCCAAGAGGCTCAGGCCTTTTCCAAGAGGCTCAGAAGCTTTCTTTCAAGAGGCTCCAAGCCTCCTTTCAAGAGGCTCGGAAGCCTCCTTTCAAGAGGCTCAGAAGCCTCCTTTCAAGAGGCTCAGAAGCCTCCTTTCAAGAGGCTCAGAAGCCTCCTTTCAAGAGGCTCAGAGCCTCCTTTCAAGAGGCTCAGAAGCCTCCTTTCAAGAGGCTCAGGAAGCCTCCTTTCAAGAGGCTCAGAGCCTCCTTTCAAGAGGCTCAGAAGCCTCCTTTCAAGAGGCTCAGAAGCCTCCTTTCAAGAGGCTCAGAAGCCTCCTTTCAAGAGGCTCAGAAGCCTCCTTTCAAGAGGCTCAGAAGCCTCCTTTCAAGAGGCTCAGAAGCCTCCTTTCAAGAGGCTCAAGCCTCCTTTCAAAGGCTCAGAAGCCTCCTTTCAAGAGGCCTGGAAGCCTCCTTTAGAAAGGCTCAGAAGCCTCCTTTCAAGAGGCTCGGAAGCCTCCTTTCAAGAGGCTCGGAAGCCTCCTTTCAAGAGGCTCGGAAGCCTCCTTTCAAGAGGCTCGGAAGCCTCCTTTCAAGAGGCTCGGAAGCCTCCTTCCAAGAGGCTCGGAAGCCTCCTTTCAAGAGGCTCGGAAGCCTCCTTTCAAGAGGCCTGGAAGCCTTCTTACAAGATGCCCGGAGGCCTTCTTCCAAGAGGCCTGGTAGTCTCCTTCCAAGAGGCTCGAAAGCCTTCATTCAAATGCTCGGAATAGTTAATATTTCAGCCAACTTTCTAGAGAGCCCTATATTCCGTTTTTTTTTTTGAGTTTCATTTTTTTGATGAGTTACACTTTTTTTCATTTACAGCAAAAAATAGGGGGTGCCTCAATTAATGCCAAAGTGTGAAGGGGTACCTCTCAAGAACAAGTTTGAGAACCGCTATTCTAGAGGATCTATACAAAAAAATACGCTAGAACAAAATTACTTTAGTTCTCGATGAAACAGGTGGTGATCAAGTCTCCCCACCTTCCTCACGGACCCTTTTTACTCCCTTTTTTTCCTATGTCTAAATGTTATTTGAGAATGACGCAGAAGAAAACTTATTTGAAGAGTAGCAAATCGGTAATATAGAGGACGTTTCCCGGAATCAGAGGATCGTCCATAATATACGTCTTACCAAGTCAACCGCAAAATTGTTGAGTTTGAGAGAATCTCACCGGAATTACTTTTCGTGTAAAGAAAATTGATCTTCACTATCATGCTGCAAGCGGTACATCGAAATGCTATAAAATACATAACCGAGAATACCTACGCAGTTTAAGATCAAAAGAGTTTAAAAAATTCACTGACAGTAATTGGAGGACGGGTTTCGAGAGCCGTCACTCCTCATTTATCATATAAAGTGGCGGTGAAAATTTTCCGGTGAGTACGAGAAAGCGTTGTCTGATGTCAATTTCACCTGGCCGTGTCAGACGAAATTCATTCCACTCCTCACAGAACGCTGAACAGGACGAGATAGAAGAATTCAGCTGGATGGATCAGAACATCCGCCGAGCACATCGGAAAAATTGCAAACCGTATGTCCGTCCAATCTTTGTCCTTGTCGCCTACGTAATTCGTGGGTGCAAAAAAGCTGGAACTTGATGCAAATAAACAAATTTCCGAACAACAAGTTATTGCCTGCAAATATCCACCGAGTGGAGGCTTATTCGTCTGAACGAGGTGGAAGTCCGGGTGAAACAGCCAGAATCCTTCCGGGTAACAATAGCTGCAGGGGTTCATACAGAAAACCGCCCCGTCTGTCAGACACCGACCGTGACTAGGATAGAAAGGTTCTGGCTGTCCACGTCTAGCATCGGAGCAGGGGGATTTTGTCCGGTGAACTGTGGTGTCCTTTTTCTTCTAGCTGTTGCGTTCTCCAATTTGGGTAATGCCTACTCACAGCTAGCCTGAGGCTCATTTTCGAATTCGTAAAATTTTTTGCAACTAGTATTTAGCTAATCCTAAACCGAAACATTCGGGATTCGAACCCAACCGCCACCTTTGGCATAGCTTTGCTTTCATAGGCACCAGTCGTACATTCGACTGACCTAAGGAGTCCCCATTGTGCCCTGCTGGAGACGAATGGTGAAATGCAATTTAAATTTGCATCAAACACAGTGATCGATTCCGATTCGAAATCCGGTAAGGGTCGTGCACGGTGCTGGTAACCCAACAGAAGTATCTTTCAGCGTACCCCACGGGTGGCTGTCGGTCAATCAATAAATGCAATGGATTCCAATATCCTTTCCGTTCCACGTGTGCACCTGTCCGAGTGCGAACCAGTTTGACGGGTGTGTCTGTAAATGCAAAATCGGAAACAGAATCGAAGAGGGGTGTGGAGGCGGTTCTATAGAGGTGTTCGTTGAATTAGAACAATGGCAACTGGCACCTCGGATGGTGGGCTTGCGCCTGATTCTGCGATTGATTCATGACAAATTGAATTTGGCGATTTGCTGCGGATGGGGAGAAGTTGTGAAGGGCTCAAACCCATCGAGCGGCGTTCATTTATTTTAGAATTTATTTTCGATTTCGAATTCCTCCTAGGAGGCTTCATTATCATCATAATAAGAGAGGGGAATAAAATTTGAATCCGAACAGGTATTTCTGCTGATGGCTAATAATGAACAAGTCTGGAAATAATCTGCTGTCTGTGTATGAATCGACGTCCAGCATGGACTGCCACCGGAAGGATTTTTTTCACGGAACGGATCGCTGAAACACATGCTCTCTTTCCCATGTTGGTGTTCTACTAGCGGTGAAACTGTATTTGGTCATAGACTGGCGATGTGCAAGTCGAATCCACAGGGTAGTAGCGGGAAGAATCTTAGTGTGGGTCTATTCGATGGGAAGATCCCTTGAAATTCAATGGCAGGAACGGAAATTTGATGGTAAGAGTGGATGCTCGAATTTTACATTCTGCAAGGTCAAACTCGGTTAATTATTTTATTCAAAACATAAAGAACTGTTTATTATAAAAATTGCACATTCTACCTGTTTGTTAAAACGAGTATACTTTATGTCTCCACTTGCAATAATTCGTTATTTCAGATTATATTGAGGAAAATATCGGAAAAACGTTAGGGGTGAATCGGATTTTTTTCAATTATCCAGCCATCATCCTTTTCTTTTTATTTATTTTATTTTCTACCCGACCCAAACCCGAGTTTTGATTTTGGAAATGCTCGTCTACCTGCTTTTTTTCAATTGTTTACTAGTTGATATTGTGAGAAAATTCAAATAAATTTGTGTACACATTTAACCTTCTGTATGTGCTCAAAAAAACTTACGTTGTCTGTGCTCTGGGGTCAAATTGACCCGAAATTGAAATTGCTATAACTTTTTTAATGTTTGGCCAATTTTGAAATTTTGGGGCTGTTTCGAAAGATAATTTAATCATTACCAAAGATTGACTATTGGTGGGCGGGTACATCGCAGGGAGGGGTTTAAGTGGACAAGGGTACAAAAACAGTATTTTTTCATGATTATTTTGCTCATATCCGAAAATCCTACTCATTTTGAACTGCACCGTTCTTAAAAAGGTTATGCAGGAAGGCATGTGCTTTGGCATGAGGCGTTGATAAGTTTAGAGCTCGGCCGCCAGGTGGTATGCCTGTATATATTTGAATTCATTATTTTAGATTACTCAAGATATTCCGATATATATATATATATATAGAAATCTTCTCAGTGTAAATATTCTTATCGCACAAATTTAAAAATTAGAAGAAGTGCACATTATATTGAGCACCGCTTTGTAGTGCTAGACATCCTGAACAGTGTTGCCGAATACAACTTGGGTGTAGGTATGAGGAATCTCAAGCTAAAGCAATATTTCATTTATGCAAGAATAATGCAAGTACACTATAGCGAAGCCTATTTGTAAATTTTCTAATTATTTATTCCGTCACATGACAGTTCATTCCTACCAGACGAACTTTGTCGTCAGACGTCATCTTTACAAACTTCAAATTTGTTTAACAAGAATATTTACAATGAGGAAAATTCCATATACATATCGGAATTACTTGAGTAGTCTGAAATAATGAATTCAAATATACCGCTACCTAGCGACCAAGCTCTAAACTAATCAATGCCTAATATCAAAGCACACGCCTTCCTGTACTTTTTTGAAAAAGTGCAGTTCAAAATGGGTAGGATTTTCCGATATAAGTAAAATAAGCAAAAAAATCACTGTTTTTGTACCCTTGTCCACTAAAACCCCTCCCTCCGATGTACCCGCCCACCAATAGTCAATCTTTGGTAACGACCTGAAAGATGATTAAATTATCTTTCGAAACAGCCCCAAAAATCCAAAATTGACCAAACATTAAAAAGTTATAGCAATTTCAATTTGGGGTCAATTTGACCCCAGAGCACAGACAACGTAAGTTTTCTGAAAAAAGTACACTGTAGCGCATATTTTCAAGATTTTTCAAGCAAATTTGCACCTAGGAGACAGATCTCGGCGAGTTTTACCAAACTACCAAAAATTAGGAGAATCGGTTGAAAACTAAAAAATGGCAGCCACTCAAAGTGGCCTGGGGTCATATTGACCTCAGAGCAAGGACAAAAGGTTAAGCAATGTAAAACATTTTAGTTGTTATTATACAATGTTGTACTTGAAGACTATTTTCTTTGAGCAAAACTCCTTCCAGCTGGCATAAATCGCGATAATTGTAAACAAAAGGCATTTGTTCCACCATCTCATGATAGATACGATTTAAGCACAAATTTTACTGTACAAAGATCAAATCACCTACTGTCAAAATTTCAACAGCCCACGAGCGACTCATTCTAGTCACATTTTGCATCTATTTTCAGTGTTGACGCCAATACCATCGATCACCAGCCACACCTGTATTCAATAGACCGCAATGGAAATCAATACGCACCTCATTTGCACAAGTCCACTTTATCCACCAAGGACTGAGAGGTATGCAAATTGTATTTCCCAGCGTGACAGAAGTCGTTAATCAGTTGAAACTCACCGAAGGATGAAATAATCAGCCAGGGACACGGCAGGTATTTCCGTCCATCGTCGTAGAGACTCAAACCAACGAAAGCAACGTCCTTTGGCTAGAATTCCTGGATAATGTTTCTCCTGAGCTTACGATTTGGCACGGATGAGTTTGGCAAAAAAGTGTCTCTTTTATTGGATTTCAAGACTATGGCGAAAAAATGAAAATGCCTGCCTTAACCCTACGTGTGGACATTTTAGCGGTTCTATTGATTTAAAATTGATTAGCACCTTTCATCCCTGGTTTAGTTTCAATTACGGGAAATTCATATTGAAGTTATTGTTTTCGACAATGATACTCAAAACATCCAGTAAGCTACACGTTGCGGCGCGCCAATATCTTTGACAATCTTGAGTAGAGCAGAGCAGTGTTGGTAAAATCACTCATAAATCTCAATCAACGAGCGTTCCCGTGCGAACGAAATCGTCTGCGATTTTAAAGGAATGCATCACGCTTGAATTTTTCATGCCAAAACGCATCATTTCACTCATTTGCCAAAAAATCATTTTGGTTTAAAAACGCATTTGAAATCAATTTGCGGGCAATTTATTGCTTATACATGGAAGAGTGTCTAATATTTATGCGACAAACGTCAATTAACTGTTTTTAACGAAGGAGAACAAAAGAAAACCTACGATGATTCAAATGGATGATTCAACTCATCCATGAGTTTTTAGGTGCTGAGTTGGGTGCGTTTCAACTTACGCTTGATTTGAATCATCCATGAGTTTTGAGATTTTGAGTTTTTACCAACACTGGAGCAGAGTTTAATAATGTCGTATTGTTTTAAAATCTTTATTAAAAAGACTTTTAGTTCGTGGCTGGTTCGTCTACTGGTTAAATCGAGATGATACAATGTTTATATTACAAAACATATAGTTAATTAATGTTAAATTAAGTTGAGGAGTTATATTTTTACAATCCTACCTACACGTGATGGTCGTACACTTCGTGTTGTTCGGAGCAAAACCGAATGTAATGTCTTGTTCCAGGTCGCTCGTTCTTGGGCCACCAGTCGCCAGTCTCCCTAAAGGCCGGCCGGCCCCACGCGCATCTTCCTCAATTACATACAGCCAGTGAGTGACTTCCGAGCTTCTTGGAAGAAGGCTTCCGAAGGAGGCTTGAAAGGAGGCTTCCGAGCCTCTTGAAAGGAGGCTTCCGAACCTCTTGAAAGGAGGCTTCCGAACCTCTTGAAAGGAGGCTTCCGAGCCTCTTGAAAGGAGGCTTCCGAGCCTCTTGAAAGGAGGCTTCCGAGCCTCTTGAAAGGAGGCTCTGAGGCCTCTTGAAAGGAGGCTTCGAGGCCTCTTGAAAGGAGGCTTCAGGCCTCTTGAAAGGAGGCTCCTGAGGCCTCTTGAAAGGAGGCTTCTGAGCCTCTTGAAAGGAGGCTTCGAGCCTCTTGAAAGGAGGCTTCTGAGCCTCTTGAAAGGAGGCTTCGAGCCTCTTGAAAGGGAGGCTTCTGAGCCTCTTGAAGGAGGCTTCCAGGCCTCTTGAAAGGAGGCTTCCAGGCCTCTTGAAAGGAGGCCTGAGGCCTCTTGAAAGGAGGCTCTGAGGCCTCTTGAAAGGAGGCCTGAGCCTCTTGAAAGGGAGGCTTCTGAGGCCTCTTGAAAGGAGGCTTCTGAGCCTCTTGAAAGGAGGCTGAGCCTCTTGAAAGGAGGCCCGAGCCTCTTGAAAGGAGGCTTCCGAGCCTCTTGAAAGGAGGCTTCCAGGCCTCTTGAAAGGAGGATTCCAGGCCTCTTGAAAGGACGCTTCCAGGCCTCTTGAAAGGAGGCTTCCAGGCCTCTCTTGAAAGGAGGCTTCCAGGCATCTCTTGAAAGGAGGCTTCCAGGCCTCTTGAAAGGAGGCTTCCAGGCCTCTTTGAAAGCAGGCTTCCCGGCCTCTCTGGAAAGGAGGCTTCCACGCCTCTTTTGAAAGGAGGCTTCCAGGCCTCTCTTGAAAGGAGGCTTCCAGGCCTCTCTTGAAAGGAGGCTTCCAGGCCTCTCTTGAAAGGAGGCTTCCAGGCTCTCTTGAAAGGAGGCTTCCAGGCCTCTCTTGAAAGGAGGCTTCCAGGCCTCTCTTGAAAGGAGGCTTCCAGGCCTCTCTTGAAAGGAGGCTTCCAGGCCTCTCTTGAAAGGAGGCTTCCAGGCCTCTCTTGAAAGGAGGCTTCCAGGCCTCTCTTGAAAGGAGGCTTCCAGGCCTCTCTTGAAAGGAGGCTTCCAGGCCTCTCTTGAAAGGAGGCTTCCAGGCCTCTCTTGAAAGGAGGCTTCCAGGCCTCTCTTGAAAGGAGGCTTCCAGGCCTCTCTTGAAAGGAGGCTTCCAGGCCTCTCCTGAAAGGAGGCTTCCAGGCCTCTCCTGAAAGGAGGCTTCCAGGCCTCTCCTGAAAGGAGGCTTCCAGGCCTCTCCTGAAAGGAGGCTTCCAGGCCTCTCTTGAAAGGGAAGCTTCCAGGCCTTTCTTGAAAGGAGGCTTCCAGGCCTCTCTTGAAAGGAGGCTTCCAGGCCTCTCTTGAAAGGAGGCTTCCAGGCCTCTTGAAAGGAGGCTTCCAGGCCTCTTGAAAGGAGGCTTCCAGGCCTCTCTTGAAAGGAGGCTTCCAAGCCTCTTTTGAAAGGAGGCTTCCAGGCCTCTCTTGAAAGGAGGCTTCCAGGCCTCTTTTGAAAGGAGGCTTCCGAGCCTCTTGAAAGGAGGCTTCCGAGCCTCTTGAAAGGAGGCTTCCGAGCCTCTTGAAAGGAGGCTTCCGGGCCTCTTGAAAGGAGGCTTCCAGGCCTCTTGAAAGGAGGCTTCCAGGCCTCTTGAAAGGAGGCTGAGCCTCTTGAAAGGAGGCTTCCAGGCCTCTTGAAAGGAGGCTTCCAGCCTCTTGAAAGGAGGCTTCCAGGCTCTCTTGAAAGGAGGCTTCCAGGCCTCTTGGAAGGTGGCTTGCAGGCCTCCAGAAAGGAGGCGGCCAGGCCTGGTGAAAGGGGGCTTCCACGCCTCTTGAAAGGAGTCTTCCAGGCCTCTTGAAAGGAGGATTCCAGGCCTCTTGAAAGGACGCTTCCAGGCCTCTTGAAAGGAGGCTTCCAGGCCTCTCTTGAAAGGAGGCTTCCAGGCATCTCTTGAAAGGAGGCTTCCAGGCCTCTCTTGAAAGGAGGCTTCCAGGCCTCTTGAAAGGAGGCTTCCAGGCCTCTCTTGAAAGGAGGCTTCCAGGCCTCTCTTGAAAGGAGGCTTCCAGGCCTCTCTTGAAAGGAGGCTTCCAGGCCTCTCTTGAAAGGAGGCTTCCAAGCCTCTCTTGAAAGGAGGCTTCCAGGCCTCTCTTGAAAGGAGGCTTCCAGGCCTCTTTTGAAAGGAGGCTTCCGAGCCTCTTGAAAGGAGGCTTCCAGGCCTCTCTTGAAAGGAGGCTTCCAGGCCTCTCTTGAAAGGAGGCTTCCAGGCCTCTCTTGAAAGGAGGCTTCCAGGCCTCTCTTGAAAGGAGGCTTCCAGGCCTCTCTTGAAAGGAGGCTTCCAGGCCTCTTGAAAGGAGGCTTCCCGGCCTCTTTTGAAAGGAGGCTTCCAGGCCTCTTTTGAAAGGAGGCTTCCAGGCCTCTTTTGAAAGGAGGCTTCCAGGCCTCTCTTGAAAGGAGGCTTCCAGGCCTCTCCTGAAAGGAGGCTTCCAGGCCTCTCCTGAAAGGAGGCTTCCAGGCCTCTCCTGAAAGGAGGCTTCCAGGCCTCTCTTGAAAGGAAGCTTCCAGGCCTTTCTTGAAAGGAGGCTTCCAGGCCTCTCTTGAAAGGAGGCTTCCAGGCCTCTCTTGAAAGGAGGCTTCCAGGCCTCTTGAAAGGAGGCTTCCAGGCCTCTCTTGAAAGGAGGCTTCCAGGCCTCTCTTGAAAGGAGGCTTCCAAGCCTCTCTTGAAAGGAGGCTTCCAAGCCTCTCTTGAAAGGAGGCTTCCAAGCCTCTCTTGAAAGGAGGCTTCCAAGCCTCTCTTGAAAGGAGGCTTCCAAGCCTCTCTTGAAAGGAGGCTTCCAAGCCTCTTGAAAGGAGGCTTCCAAGCCTCTTGAAAGGAGGCTTCCAGGCCTCTTGAAAGGAGGCTTCCAGGCCTCTTGAAAGGAGGCTCTGAGGCCTCTTGAAAGGAGGCCTGAGCCTCTTGAAAGGAGGCTTCCTGAGCCTCTTGAAAGGAGGCTTCTGAGCCTCTTGAAAGGAGGCCTGAGCCTCTTGAAAGGAGGCTTGAGGCCTCTTGAAAGGAGGCTTCCAGGCCTCTTGAAAGGAGGCCTGAGCCTCTTGAAAGGAGGCTTCCAGGCCTCTTGAAAGGAGGCTTCCAGGCCTCTTGAAAGGAGGCTTCCAGGCCTCTTGAAAGGAGGCTTCCAGGCCTCTTGAAAGGAGGCTTCCAGGCCTCTTGAAAGGAGGCTTCCAGGCCTCTTGAAAGGAGGCTTCCAGGCCTCTTGAAAGGAGGCTTCCAGGCCTCTTGAAAGGAGGCTTCCAGGCCTCTTGAAAGGAGGCTTCCAGGCCTCTTGAAAGGAGGCTTCCAGGCCTCTTGAAAGGAGGCTTCCAGGCCTCTTGAAAGGAGGCTTCCAGGCCTCTTGAAAGGAGGCTTCCAGGCCTCTTGAAAGGAGGCTTCCAGGCCTCTTGAAAGGAGGCTTCCAGGCCTCTTGAAAGGAGGCTTCCAGGCCTCTTGAAAGGAGGCTTCCAGGCCTCTTGAAAGGAGGCTTCCAGGCCTCTTGAAAGGAGGCTTCCAGGCCTCTTGAAAGGAGGCTTCCAGGCCTCTTGAAAGGAGGCTTCCAGGCCTCTTGAAAGGAGGCTTCCAGGCCTCTTGAAAGGAGGCTTCCAGGCCTCTTGAAAGGAGGCTTCCAGGCCTCTTGAAAGGAGGCTTCCAGGCCTCTTGAAAGGAGGCTTCCAGGCCTCTTGAAGGAGGCTTCCAGGCCTCTTGAAAGGAGGCTTCCAGGCCTCTTGAAAGGAGGCTTCCAGGCCTCTTGAAAGGAGGCTTCCAGGCCTCTTGAAAGGAGGCTTCCAGGCCTCTTGAAAGGAGGCTTCCAGGCCTCTTGAAAGGAGGCTTCCAGGCCTCTTGAAAGGAGGCTTCCAGGCCTCTTGAAAGGAGGCTTCCAGGCCTCTTGAAAGGAGGCTTCCAGGCCTCTTGAAAGGAGGCTTCCAGGCCTCTTGAAAGGAGGCTTCCAGGCCTCTTGAAAGGAGGCTTCCAGGCCTCTTGAAAGGAGGCTTCCAGGCCTCTTGAAAGGAGGCTTCCAGGCCTCTTGAAAGGAGGCTTCCAGGCCTCTTGAAAGGAGGCTTCCAGGCCTCTTGAAAGGAGGCTTCCAGGCCTCTTGAAAGGAGGCTTCCAGGCCTCTTGAAAGGAGGCTTCCAGGCCTCTTGAAAGGAGGCTTCCAGGTCTCTTGAAAGGAGGCTTCCAGGCCTCTTGAAAGGAGGCTTCCAGGCCTCTTGAAAGGAGGCTTCCAGGCCTCTTGAAAGGAGGCTTCCAGGCCTCTTGAAAGGAGGCTTCCAGGCCTCTTGAAAGGAGGCTTCCAGGCCTCTTGAAAGGAGGCTTCCAGGCCTCTTGAAAGGAGTATCAAAATTTCGAAATAGAAACTATGGATTAATTATTTAATGACCATTCAAATCCCCATAGCGCGATAGGTATGCGTTCCGTAAAAGCCGTTCTACCATCGAAGCAATTTGGTCTGTAACATAATTCGCTCAGATAGCTCAGAATGGATTAAATAGGAGAGATAATTAAAAGATGCATTAAATAGCAGAGATATTAAAACTGTGCCTTGATTACACTTAATGTAAAGAATTTATTCAATAATGCTAGCTGGGCAGCTATGGCTGATTTTGTGCATCGTTCCCGATTATCTGTGATGTATTCTAAAAAGCTTTTTTCTGAACATGATCCTATTATCTATTTGTGGTTTCAACAACACTGGCAACACTTGCTGGAGTTCTATGTGAACATGGCTGGCTGACTTCCAAGAATGATACATAAGAAGTATGTAACAGAACAAATCATACGAAAAAACAAGTCAGACCCCTCACCCTGGGGAGCCATAGACTCTTACATAACAATATGGCAACGATGACTTGTCTAGAAGACTGAAAGGCAAAAACTGCCTACATATTACTATAATTACTATTATATTTATTGTAATCGATGGGGTGACCCTTAAGATCCCTTTCCATATTCTAGCCAAGGACGAAAATCCTATAGAATGAAGAAATATGATGATAATAATTTCCAAATCAACAATGTTTCCCTTATTTTTTTAATTCAATGGTGCTATTTCTTTAGCGTGGGAGCAGAGTATAGAAAATAAAGTGTTCTATAAATGATCATCAAGAGACGATTGCATCCAACATCCAGCTATCACTTCATTATGAGCAAGAAAGTCAACAAATCTACAAAAATAAGATTGTGAAATGCTCCTATGAAATATAAAACAGCTCTGATGTCATTAACAGACAATCCACAAACTAGAAGCACTGACCGAGAACGATCAGTTGGGACATAGTAGCTCTCGTATGGCTATCTTTTCGATCCTCCCTGTCGATGTCACTCATCACCGCGGCACCCGGTTGTGTGGTAGCTAATCGGCCATTCCCGAAGGCCAACCAGTAGTGGAATAAAACCTTGACGTGACCAACGACGATATGCTTGGTCCTGGAATCGTGTAGCAGCAGCTGGCATCGTCCCGGGAACGAATTAAGAACAAAGAAAATTGAAAGTTCAATAAACTTGCAAACAGATTTAAAGAACTGTGCCAATCGAGCAGCACCATTTGATACAATCGAATACCAAATTGCCAAACCGACCGGGCCCGATCCATCACGCATCAATCATCGATTTGCATATTTTTTGGTCTACCCTCAGGGTATCGAGCAGAAATAACCAGCGAACGGTTGAAAATAAATTGCTCGGGGAATAAAGGTCGGAAAAGTAACAAACCGTCTGCACATTTGTAAAAAAGTTTATCCCCGTCATCATTACGCGGCACCCATTTCTTCGACAGGTCATTTAACTCCGTCGTCTTAACCCGATAAATCTTGTTGAACAATAGCCAAATTGCTGCCAATAAGCCCGCCAATCGCAAGCCATACGTTGAACTGCACCACGCTCCTGAATACAAATTCCCGTCCAACGCGGGCATTCCGGCGATTCCGAGAAACGGGGCCCACTCGAAGCGCGTGCTCATGCCAACAACCACCTCTCATAAATGTCATCGCTATCAATGGGATCTGAATATTTATATTTCGACTCCGTGTCGCAATGTTGCACACTCATTTATGTTCAAACACATTCACGCACGGTTCGAGGCCCTTACCGGGGTCTTACGAACATTATTTTTATCGGTAAAACCGAATCGAATTCTGGCCGGTGTGTGGTACCCCCTCGCGTGCGCGCGCGTGCAGGCTCGATGATTTATGGACCGTAGTGGACCCGATGGAGTGATTCGGCTCCATTCAGGGTTCAGTCCGTTTGCTAAAGCTTTCGGAAGGATGAGGACCAGGCCGTAGTTGCTTTGGACCATTAAGTACACAAATTTATGCACTTTGGCAATAAAGATATCGCAGCGCGACTAATGCACGGATGCTACCAGTTGGTGACCAGTTTCATATGCTAACGATTGGAACGGTGCTTTGCGCGCGGAGGAGTGAGTGTGATAAAATCATGGATGTTCTGTGAAATAATCACTGCACTGCATATCAATAAATGGAATATTACAATGATGGCTAACTGAATAAGGCAATAATCGATAACTCAAAAGCTTTTCATTGCGAAGGATTCGAAATAAAATGGTTTTGAATTGTTCTTTACCGTATGCTGGTGAATGTACTGGATAAGACAAGGCGTATTAGTTTTTTTTTTCATTTTGAAGATATGTTCCGACCATCCGATTTTAATGTATTTCAGTAATTTATTCAATGCTCCTGGAAATAAGTGAAATTCTTTGCCGGATTTTGAGATTATACAAAATCAGATTTGTACATACTTTCTCCCAGACTGATCCACTTAGAATTATAAAAAAGTTTTTGAATTTGATTATTAAAACCCAAATTAATCCACCTAGCGTTGGTGGTGCCTTTCTCGTGCATTATGAAAATGAGAAAAACATATCAGAGAGGTCAAATTCGCACTTTAGGGAGTTTAGATTTTACTTTATTCTTCAATTTATGTCTATTTGCGGTCATTTGAGTGCATTGCATCGGTTCCAGCGAAAAATATTCGATTTTAAATTTTTTTTCCAAGGGGACCTATGTCAAAACACAATGTTTTTTGAATAACTCTGGAACGCAATGGCTGATTGACCCGATTTTCAATAGGAAACAACTAGACCGCAATGCGCGTCGATTGCAACTTGTTGCTGAGTACCAAAAGTATGTCTCATATTTTTGTACACACATACATACATCACCTCAATTCGTCGGACTGAGTCGATACCAATCACTATGGGTCTCCGAGCCTTTTACCAAAAGTTCGGGTTTGAAGCGATCCTATAGCCTTTACGTATACTTTGTATACGAGAAAGGCAAAAGTTGCAAAATGGTGGGTTGACATCGAGGAAGAAGCGTCCAATATGACCCTGGTGCTCACTAGTTCCGATCGCACGCTTCCACGGGTCGACCGATGACAAATGACCGCCGATAACAAAAAAGTATCCAGCGGCTTATTAACAGAACGTTGACTCTGTATCGCGTCAGTTATACCCAAGCTGGCAGTCCCACCAGTGCGATATAGGGAACGCGACCCCGGTAAAGTCGCTTACTGAAGCCTTTTAAACACCACGAAAATTTGGGAAAATAGGAAAAATAAACATTATTTTTTTTGCAACCGACGCGGCAACAAAATAGGAATTATGATTGGAAATTCGATACCTGGAATATCAGGATCCTAAGTGAACCTGGACGAGTGAGCCTTCCGGCTCGTTAACTGTAGAAGGTTGAAGTGAACGTGACCGCAATCCAAGAAGTCCGGTGGCTTAGATCCGGAGAACGTGAATTCAGAGCCGTGGATTCCTCGACCTACACTGTATTCAAATATAACATCTATTACAGCTATGACGAAAAAGCAGAGCATGGAGTTAGTTTCATAATGATGGGCAAGCAGATACAGTGAGTCAGGATGTGAAAACGAATTAAAGAACTTGAAGAACACGTTTCATGAATGTCTTGATAAAGCATGACGTGAAAGTTATTATCGGAGACGCTTACTCTCAGGTCAGTAGAGAGAACTTGTCCGTCCCATAATCGGTAGGGAAAGCCTGCACTCTGCAACCAATAACAATGGCCTTCGGCTAGTAAATTCTGCTGCTGCCAAAGGCATGGCCATCACTAGCACCTACTTTGTATCGGAATCAACGAAACTTGGAATGCTTCTCCCAGAAGCTTGGAAGCTTCTCCCCGAAGCTTGGAAAGGTTCTCCCAATAGATTAGAAAGCTTCTCCCTGAAGCATGGAGAGCCTCTCCTGAGCTTGGAAAGTTTCTCTCTGAAGCTTGAAAGCTTCTCTCAGAAGTTTGGAAAGCTTCTCCCAGAAGCATGGAAAGCTTCTCCCAGAAGCATGGAAAGCTTCTCCCAGAAGCTGGGAAAGCTTCTCCCAGAAGCTCGGAAAGCTTCTTCCAGAAGCAAGCTTCTCCAGAAGCAGAAGCTTCTCCAGGAAGCTGAAGTTTCTCCCAGAAGCTTGGGAAGCTTCTCCCAGAAGCAGGAAGCTTCTCACAGAGCTTGGAAAGCTTCTTCCACAAGCAGAGCTTCTCCCAAAGCTTAGAGCTTCTCCAGAAGCTTGGAAAATTTCTCCCAGAAGCTTGTAAAGCTTCTCCCAGAAGCAAAGCTTCTCCCAGAAGCTTAGGCTTCTCCCAGAAGCTTGGAAAGCTTCTCCAGCTTGGAAGCTTCTCCCAGAAGCTTGGAAGCTTCTCCCAGAAGCTTGGAAGCTTCTCCCAGAAGCTTGGAAGCTTCTCCCAGAAGCTTGGAAGCTTCTCCAGAAGCTTAGGCTTCTCCCAGAAGCTTGGAAGCTTCTCCCAGAAGCTTGGAGCTTCTCCCAGGAAGCTTAGGCTTCTCCCAGAAGCTTAGGCTTCTGGAAGCTTGAGCTTCTCCTGGAAGCTTGGAAGCTTCTCCAGAAGAACAGGCTTCTCCAGAAGCTTGGAAAGCTTCTCCCAGAAGCTTGGAAAGCTTCTCCCAGGCTTGAGCTTCTCCCAGAAGCAGAGCTTCTCCCAAAGCTTGGAAAGCTTCTCCCAAAGCTTGGCTTCTCCCAGAAGCTTGGAAGCTTCTCCCAGAAGCAGGCTTCTCCCAGAAGCTTGGAAGCTTCTCCCAGAAGCTTGGAAGGCTTCTCCCAGGAAGCTTGGAAGCTTCCCAGAAGCAAGGCTTCTCCCAGAAGCTGGCTTCTCCCAAGCAGGCTTCTCCCAGAAGCTTAGGCTTCTCCCAGAAGCTTAGAAGCTTCTCCCAGAAGCAGGCTTCTCCAGAAGCTTGGAAGCTTCTCCCAGAAGCTTGGGCTTCTCCCAGAAGCTTAGCAGGCTTCTCCCAGAAGCTTAGGCTTCTCCCAGAGCTTGGAAAGCTTCTCCCAGAAGCAGGCTTCTCCCAGGAAGCAGGAAAGCTTCTCCCAGAAGCTTGGGCTTCTCCCAGAAGCTTGGAAAGCTTCTCCCAGAGCTTGGCTTCTCCCAGAAGCTTGGAAGCTTCTCCCAGGAAGCTGGAAGCTTCTCCCAGGAAGCAGGCTTCTCCCAGAGCTTAGGCTTCTCCCAGGAAGCAGGCTTCTCCAGAAGCAGGCTTCTCCCAAAGCAGGCTTCTCCCAGGAAGCTTAGGCTGGGCTTCTCCCAGGAAGCTTAGGCTTCTCCCAGAAGCAGGCTTCTCCCAGAAGCTTGGGCTTCTCCCAGAGCAGAGCTTCTCCCAGAAGCTTGGAAGCTTCTCCCAGAAGCTTAGGCTTCTCCCAGAAGCTTCTCCCAGAAGCTGGAAAGCTTCTCCCAGAAGCTTGGAAGCCTCCCAGAAGCAGGCTTCTCCCAGGAAGCCTCCCAGGAAGCTTCTCCCAGAAGCTTGGAAAGCTCTCCCAGAAGCCAAGCTTCTCCCAGAAGCTTGGAAGCTTCTCCCAGAAGCTTGGAAAGCTTCTCCCAGAAGCTTGAGCTTCTCCCAGAAGCTTAGGCTTCTCCCAGAAGCTTAAGGCTTCTCCCAGAAGCAGGCTTCTCCCAGAGCTTGGAAGCTCTGGAAGCAGCTTCTCCCAGAGCTTAGGAAGCTTCTCCCAGAAGCAGAGCTTCTCCCAAACTTAGGCTTCTCTCAGCTTGGAAAGCTTCTTCCAGAAGCTTGGAAAACTTCTCCCAGAAGCTTGGAAAGCTTCTCCCAGAAGCTTGGAAAGCTTCTCCCAGAAGCTTGGAAAGCTTCTCCCAGAAGCTTCTCTCACAAGCTTGGAAAGCTTCTCCCAGAAGCTTGGAAAGCTTCTCCCAGATGCTTGGAAAGCTTCTCCCAGAAGATTGGAAAGCTTCTCCCAGAAGCTTGGAGAGGTTCTCCCGGAAGCTTGGAAAGCTTCTCCCAGAAGCTTGGAAAGCTTCTCCCAGAAGCTTGGAAAGCTTCTCGCAGAAGCTTGGAAAGCTTCTTCCAGAAGCTTGGAGAGGTTCTCCCGGAAGCTTGGAAAGGTTCTCCCAGCAGCTTGGAATGGTTCTCCCAGAAGTATGAAAAGCCTTCCCCAGAAACTTGGAAAAGTTCTCCTAGAAGCTGGGAAAGCTTCTCTCAGAAGCTTGGAAAGCTTCTCTCAGAAGCTTGGAAAGCTTCTCTCAGAAGCTTGGAAAGCTTCTCTCAGAAGCTTGGAAAGCTTCTCTCAGAAGCTTGGAAAGCTTCTCTCAGAAGCTTGGAAAGCTTCTCTCAGAAGCTTGGAAAGCTTCTCTCAGAAGCTTGGAAAGCTTCTCCCAGAAGCTTGGAAAGCTTCTCCCAGAAGCTTGGAAAGCTTCTCCCAGAAGCTTGGAAAGCTTCTCCCAGAAGCTTGGAAAGGTTCTCTCGGAAGCTTGGAAAGGTTCTCCCAAAAGCTTGGAATGGTTCTCTCAGAAGTATGGAAAGCCTTCCCCAGAAGCTTGGAAAGGTTCTCCCAGAAGCTTGGAAAGCTTCTCCCGCAAGCTTGGAAAGCTTCTCCCGGAAGCTTGGAAAGCTTCTCCCGGAAGCTTGGAAAGCTTCTCCCAGAAGCTTGGAAAGCTTCTCCCAGAAGCTTGGAAAGCTTCTCCCAGAAGCTTGGAAAGCTTCTCCCAGAAGCTTGGAAAGCTTCTCCCAGAAACTTGGAAAGCTTATCCCAGAAGCTTGGAAAGGTTCTCCCAGAAGCTTGGAAAGGTTCTCCCAGAAGTATGGAAAGCCTTCCCTAGAATCTTGGAAAGCTTCTCCTAGAAGCTGGGAAAGCTTCTTCCAGAAGCTTGGAAAGCTTCTCCCAGAAGCTTGGAAAGCTTCTCCCAGAAGCTTGGAAAGCTTCTCCCAGAAGCTTGGAAAGCTTCTCCCAGAAGCTTGGAAAGCTTCTCCCAGAAGCTTGGAAAGCTTCTCCCAGAAGCTTGGAAAGCTTCTCCCAGAAGCTTGGAAAGCTTCTCCCAGAAGCTTGGAAAGCTTCTCCCAGAAGCTTGGAAAACTTTTCCCAGAAGCTTGGAAAGCTCCTATCAGAAGCTTGGAAAGCTTATCCCAGAAGCTTGGAAAGCTTCTCCCAGAAGCTTGAAAAGCTTCTCCCAGAAGATTAGAAAGCTTCTCTCAGAAGCTTGGAAAGCTTCTCCCAGAAGCTTGGAAAGCTTCTCCCAGAAGCTTGGAAAGCTTCTCCCAGAAGCTTGGAAAGCTTCTCCCAGAAGCTTGGAAAGCTTCTTCCAGAAGCTTGGAAAGCTTCTCCCAGAAGCTTGGAAAGCTTCTCCCAGAAGCTTGGAAAGCTTCTCCCAGAAGCTTGGAAAGGTTCTCTCGGAAGCTTGGAAAGGTTCTCCCAAAAGCTTGGAAAGCTTCTCCCAGAAGATTGGAAAGCTTCTCCCAGAAGATTGTAAAGCTTCTCCCAGAAACTTTGAAAGCTTCTCCAAGAAGCTTGAAAAGCTTCTCCAAGAAGCTTGAAAAGCTTCTCCAAGAAGCTTGAAAAGCTTCTCCAAGAAGCTTGAAAAGCTTCTCCAAGAAGCTTGAAAAGCTTCTCCAAGAAGCTTGAAAAGCTTCTCCTAGATGTTTGGGAAGCTTCTACAAGAAGCTTGCTTTCCAAGTTAAAACAAACAATCTCAACCTAAGTTCAATTAGCGTCAGACAATTTATGACTCACTTTCCATCAAACTAATCGAACTCGATTGAGCTCCAGCATTCCTGCCATTTATTGACATTCCTTCACGATATCACTTCACACCTCCATTCAATCCATAACAACAGTGATGCAGATATAACTCCAACAGAAAAGAGGTGTGAATCGATCTTGATGAGCTTCCGGCGACACAAGCTGCGACGATCAACGAACCTCATATCTACACGATCAACGACGCTTAACGGTACCGACGGCCATCTGTGCGGCGGTGGTCGATGCTGAAGCTGCCGGCTATGATGTAAGAATGGTCTGCAAACTACAGTTCTGTAGTTGCAGCATCCCTCTGCACCCGCTCTGGGTAAGAATGATAAAATGTGTGATTATGTCACGCAATTAAAAACTGGCCGTAAAAACGACATCACTTGCTCGTGGGCTCGTGGGGGACAATCTCGGTTCCATCTGACTGATTGTGCTTCGTGGAAGGAACGCAGCGGATGTTTTAACCCGTACCAATCCAAGCGGAGTTATTCGATACTACCGCACTGTTCGCTGGTTCATCAGAGTAAATAAATTTCCTACGGAATGATTTAATTATGGAGTTGTTCGTTCGGTTTATTAATTAGCTCTGGGAATCACTCCATGGGGACAATTTGTCAATAGTTTGTCTCGCTGGCTGAGCTGTACTTTTTAATGGTCCAGCTTTAACAATTACATCAACTCGGAGCCACTCCTGGAGCCACAAATTGAAATGATTTTTTTTTCCACCGCAAAAGTTTTCGCTGCCCTTGACTACTTGTTCGCTCAGCCTTTAATTAAGACCAAACTTTTAATTGAAATAACATTTCACTACCGCCCAGCAATGAGAGGCGCGCCCATTCTGTCGCATCGAGGTCTGGCTTCTGTAGGTCGGAAATCGTTCGTTTGCAAAGCGTAGGATGGTACTTCCTTTGTACGCGCAGAATGGTATCTCTGCCGGCAGCTCATAGATGTACGTCGTCGTTGTGTAATTGCTCAATCTGTTGCTCAACGAACAGAAAATAAAATTGACAGTATTGTAGCAAGTCAAAAATCTAGTCAGAGTCATTGTAACCAAATCTGATTTGTTTGCATTGGATTGGAACATGAAGGATATCATCCCATACACCCATAGCCGATCGATGAAAATGCTAGACATAAAAAAATCGCATTCGATTGATATTTGTAATGATTCGATCTGATGTGGGATTTTGACCACTTGGATTTAGATGTTTTAAATCCCAAAGAGGATGATTACAATTGAAAGATTTTTATAAAGTAACAAATGCGGTCAAAAAGTCAGAATTTCAAAAATCCCAAAATTCTTGTTAATTTACCAAACATTCTGAATTTCGGAAATTTTTGAAAACCTTTAATAATTATGCTAACACTTTTACGAATATTTTTAGAGTACTCTCCAGTGAAATCTACGGAGTTTCTATTTCAAATAATAAATAAATTATTGAATGTTCAGATAAACCATATCGAACCCATTGAAAAATAAATCACTCCCTAATCTGCATTCCTCTGCCACTACTCATGATCGTCTTCACATCAAGCTCCATATGGACATTTTCGAATGGCTGTCACCCTTAAAATTGCAAACTTGGCTCAATGGAAAAATGTGATAAAAAAAACAAATTTTTGATCGTCCAGTTTTCAAATTCAACTTTCGGCGCCACATCAACACGGTTAAGGTCGTCATCGTAAGTTCTCCTGGCTCCGTACTAAAGGAGACTTCGTGGCAGTTTGCCCCATCGCTGGCTGTACAGTAAATTGCATGAATGCTAGAAAGAGCCACACACCCAGCACCGTTGAAACCACCTCGGGGAGACTAGAAAGGACTGATGACGACAACTACGACGATGATGACAGGACAGGGGAAGTTGTTTATGTTCTTCTATGGTTCCTGACCAGCCGACTACGCGACATCAAGAGTTGAATTCTGTTCTAACCACATGGGGATTGCTGGATAAATTGCATCCCTTGAAATGCGCTTTGCGTCAATCTGTTCGCGGTGAAGAAACGTTTCACTGACATGCATTAATTTAGTTTAGAGTTTGGACTGATTCGAAACCTACGACATGTGGGGCTGCATTTTTGTCCCGTGCCCCTCCAGTTGATGTAGAATGTGCGAAGCGCAAGGATAACTTCCTTTGAACTTGTAACTAAAACATTTATTTTTATGTTTCCTCTCCGCGGGCACGGTGCATGGTACCTACTCGGCAGTCAGGATTGAGCTGAGCAGTTTCAGCGGTATTGGTGATGGTTGGAAAACCCTCGAGGGATGCTAAGTGCTTTAATTGTTTTTTTTTTATTTCGCGGAAAGAAGTGGTGATTACGTTCTGGTTTTTCTTTCTGGTATTTGATGTTGGTTCTTTTCATTTTATTTCCTCTGTCCTGTGTACATGATGGATGCTTTTTGCTGCTATGAGGACCTGCCTTCTAGCCCCGAGCAGCTGTGATTGTATGGTTAAATGCTTGTTAGATATAGCAATTATGGCATTTCTTGAAAAGCATTTGTTTGAAAAATTGAAACCCTTGAAATGAAATTATGTCACTATGTGTTGGATTGTTTGGTCTGGAAATCAAGTACAATACAAGTCCACAGATAATTTGCCGTGTTTTCATTGAGGAACAGCGCAGTGTACTATGGGGTTTTGTGCGACAAGCAATCGCGACTTGCACAACACTCACGGAAATAATTATAACATCACCGCTGGTTTTACATACAAAATGGTCATGTTTGAGGATCAATATCTCGATTTCTAGCAATTAGATTAAGGACATTTCTTGCATCCCAGCCTAACATAACCTGAATTTGAATTAATGATTGCTTTTGTATGCATGTATACTAAAAACGCTGTTTCAGATGGAAATAAAAATAAAGCCACTCCACTTGAATGGAGCCCCATATAAAAGTGGTGGTTAATCGTTAGAAATCGAGATATTGATCCTTAAGCATGACCATTTTGTATAAAAAACCTGCGGTGGTGTTAAAATTATTTCCATGGGTGTAATCATATTTCCTTCAATTTCATTCGATAACAGATACTGACCAACTTATAGCGTTCCGTTCTGCTTCCTTAAGGTGAAGGTTGGTTGAGTACACTGAACCAAATCATCATCTTCGAAATGAAAGATTTGCTATCCAGACTATTCCCAGAACGCAGCATCCCGTTTTCATATGACGAAAAACATGGCATGGTTATTTTCACTGAAAATTGTATAGTAGTTTTAAAAACGGAGCGGAGTCTATAGAAAAGTATTATTATTATAGTCCTTATCAATTAGATTTTCAGCCCTCGACCGGCTCAGTGGCTTATATAGAAAAGTAAGTTAAACACGGAATTCTTTTCTGTTTAAGCTTGCCCCCAACGGTAGTCATTTATTTGTTCTATGATTTCCGATTGTTGGTACTGCTTTTGCAAGCGAGACAGTAGATATTCACCATTTTAAAATTAATTGAAGAGCAGACTGGACTCTCGAATTTGTTTTTGATGTGAACAGTAGGGTGTCCCAAAATTGGACAAAGTTTGGAATGTGGAGGGCTCAACTTTGAAATGAAAGCTTGAAGTATAACAAGAGAAAAAATGTTCTACGACAACTCTGGGAAATTACGTTTTGGGGTAGCCCCAACGTATCTCATGAACAAAGTGCATTTTTAATGGGTAACATCGAAAAAAATTGTATATCGGAAAAAAAATCGATGAATCCCATCTATTCCATATTTTTGCCTTTTAGTACAACAGTGTTGTGCCGAAAGGCTATATGATTGCTTCAAAAAAGAATTTTTGATAGAAGGCCCAGAGACCCATAGTGTTATATACCGATCGACTATTTTACACTAGATGTCTTTAGACAACAATTTGCATACTGATTGTTCAAAACATCCTCATCATCATCATCTTCTTCTTCTTCTTCTCATTGGTATTACATCCCCAAACTGGGACAGAGCCACCTCGTAGCTTAGTGTTCATTAAGCACTGTTATCACTTGGGAGGTTTCAAGCCAAGTTACCATTTTGCATTCGTATATCATGAGGCTGACACGATGATACTTTTATGCCCAGGAAAGACGAGACAATTTCCAATCCGAAAATTTTCTAGACCGGCATCGGGAATCGAACCCACCCTCAGCAAGGTCTTGCTTTGAAGCCGTGCGTCTAACCATACGGCCAAGGAGGGCCCCTCATATCAAAAATAAAACTTGCTTTCACTTATGGTTACCGAAATAATGAAGAGATAGAAAATGATTAGCATTCAATCTAGTGATGAGAATATGCAGTAACAGAAACATTGTTGTGATTTCTAACGAATACTCTAATTTTATAACCTCGAAAATACCGAAACATTAGCATTTAGCTTAGCTTTAGCTTAGCTTAGCTTTAGCTTAGCTTTAGCTTAGCTTTAGCTTAGCTTTAGCTTAGCTTTAGCTTAGCTTTAGCTTAGCTTTAGCTTAGCTTTAGCTTAGCTTTAACAGCTTTACAAAGCTTAGCTTTAGCTTAGCTTTAGCTTAAGCTTAGCTTTAACAGCTTTAAGCTTAGCTTTAGCCAAGCACAACAACTTTAGCAGCTTTAAAGCTTAGCTTTAGCTTAGCTTTAAGCTTAGCTTTAGCTTAGCTTTGGCTTAGCTTTAGCTTAGCTTTAAGCAGCTGAGCAAACGGCTGAGCAGCTTAAAGCGAGGCACTGAGCAGGCTTTGAGCGAGCTGAGCAGGCTTTAACAGGCTGAGCAGGCACTGAGCAGGCTGAGGCAACTGAGCAGCTTTAAGACGAGCTGAGCAGGCAGGGCTGAGCAGGCTGAGGCGGGGCGCAGGCAGGCTTTGAGGCAGGCACAGGCAGGCTGCTGAGCCCGGGCTGAGGAGGCTGGGCAGGCTGAGGCGAGCCCAGGCTGAGCGGGGCTGAGCCCAGGCTGAGCAGGCTTTGGCAGGCGGGCAGGCAGGCTGAGGCAGGCTGAGCGGGCTGAGCCAACAGGGGCCCAGACGGGCTGGTGAGCCAGGGCTGGGCGGGGCGGAGGCGCTGGGCAGGCTGAGGGCGGGCTGGGGCGGGCCAGGGGCTGAGCCCAGGGCCAGGCTGAGCACGGGCTGAGCAGGCTGGGGCAGGCTGGGCGGGGCAGGCGGGCTGGGCTGGGGCTGAGCTGGCACCCAGGCGGGCTGGGGCTGGGGCTGGGCTGGGCTGGGGCTGAGGGGGCAGGCTGGGCTGGCAGGCTGAGCAGGCTGAGCAGGCAGGCAGGCTGAGGCAGGCTGCAGGCTGAGCTGGGGCTGAGCAGGCTGAGCCCAGGCTGAGGGCAGGGCTGAGGCAGGCTGAGCCAGGCAGGCCAGGCTGAGGCAGGCTGAGGCAGGCTGAGGCAGGCTGAGCAGGCTGAGCCAGGCTGAGGCAGGCCAGGCTGAGGCAGGCTGAGGCAGGCTGAGCGGGGCTGAGGCGGGGGCAGGCCCGGAGGCGGAGAGGCAGGCTGAGCAGGGCTGGGCAGGCTGAGCGGAGGCAGGGCGGGCTGGAGCCGGGCTGGAGGCAGGCTGAGACGGAGGCAGGGCTGGGGCTGGGGCAGGCTGAGGCCAGGCAGGCCAGGCTGGGCGGGCTGAGCAGGCTGGGCGGGCTGAGACTGGGGCTGGGCTGGGGCTGGGCTGGCTGAGCCAGCTGGGCTGGGGCTGGGGCCCAGGGCTGGGGGCTGGAGCTGGGCTGGACGGGCTGAGATAGCTTTGAGCTTAGCTTAGCAGCTGGTGGCTTTAGCAAGCTTTAACAAGCTTTTGCTGGGCTTTAGCTTAGCTGGGGCTTTGAACAGCTTTAACAACTTTAAACAACTTTAGCTTAGCTTTAGCTTAGCTTTAGCTTAGCTTAGCTTTAACAACAGCTTTAAGCAGCTTTAACTTCAACAGCTTAACTTTTAGCTTAACTTTAGCTTAGCTTTAGCTTAGCTTTAAGCTTTAACAGCTTTAGCTAGCTTTAGCTTAACTTTAGCTTAGCTTTAACAAGCTTTAGCTTAGCTTTAAGCTTAGCTTTAACAAGCTTTAGCTTTAAGCTTAGCTTTAACAGCTTTAACAACTTTAAGCTTAGCTTTAACCAGCTTCAGCCCGCGTTTCGCAGGACGCTTGCTGGTCACATTATAAATAGTGTATGTTCTCAAAGCAAATGGTTCTTCTGAAAACCACTGATATACTGACCAAAGAGTTCAATTTCAAAGTGTTCAATACTCTTCGCGTGAGAAATTGTTTTTGGGTGTCTAATCTAATAGAGATTTAATTTTATGCGCGAAAAGCAGATTATCAAGATTTTTTTCATAAAGAATACCTAAACAAATAGGTAATGGCTGTGGCATAGCCACGAAGTGGACGTAGGACTTGAAGACTTGACCATGCCTTCAAAAATGCCTAATATGTCCAAATCTCTTACATAATCAATTCCCGACCAGTTAGTCATAAATAAATTTGATCACAATTATATCAATATATGTTACAAATAACAAAACTTGCAATAATTTTGTTACAAAATCTCTGCCAAAGATGGAGGAAAGAAAATTTCATGATTGTCATAACATGATAATAACATAATGTGTTATGTTTATTTCTATCGAAAAGAAATTGCTTACATTTTTGATAGATAGAAATTGGAAAAAACGATGGTACCACCTACAGTATAACTTGAACCTACATTCAAAGTTGAGCCAGCTGGACAAAGTTAATTGCCTACATTACGGATAATCATAATCTTTTCAAGAACATAATTTGTTATAGTTTGTTACAATTTTTGTTATTTTAACTACTAATGGTACATATTTTATAACAACCGCTGTTTTGAAAAACTACTGTAACAGTATAACAAGATCGCTTCCCAAGTTGACATCCGATGAATAACCTTTTCTCTCAACTAACGAACTGTTCCTTCCCGTGACGCTCACGGAGATGCAGAGGATTCCTCGGTCTCTTGCAGCAATGAGTGTCAAACTCCTTTTCCTCTCCTAATCCTAATTTAACTGTTAGGACCTGGTCTGCATCGTAATTGGTCTTGAATTAATTAAACTACAAATCATGTACAGTGAGAATAGCTTTCTAATCTCAAGAAGACTATTCAATTGGTGAGCTGTGTATATTTGTTGTTTCTCGGCCAATCTGACGACTAGCAACTACGATGTGTACATTCAATCAAGCTAAGCTAAGCAGATTTCTGTTCTAAATACAAAGTGTGTGGCATGAAAGCGAAATTTAAAAAAATGTCACGAAATGTTTTTTTGTACTTTGACACCAATTTGGCTCTCTCGTTCAGATCTACGATGTCATTACTATTTAAATGAGTTGGAATAGCTCCACGGGACTTCATTACACCATAATGGACACATTGCAGAATTCGTTGAACATCTACGACACTTCAAGATGTCTTTGAGCTCAGATCTTAAAACTCAAATCGATCAACAAGAAGATTTACGATGTCGCCATCTTTTTTATGAGTCGGAATAATTCCACGGGATTTCGTTACACATTATAGACACATTACAGAAACAGTTGAACATCTACAACACTCCAAACTGTCAGATCCTAATACTCAAATCGATCAACATGAACAGAACATGTCCTCACCATTTTCGTGAGTTGAAATAACTTCACGGGACTACGTTACACATTATTGACACATTACAAAATTACTTGAACATCTACAACACTCCAAGATGTATTTGAGCTCAGATCCTAACGTTCAAATCGACCAACAGGAAGATCTACGATGTCCTCACTATTTTTATGAGTTGGAATAGTTATTTTTATAAATGGGAAGAAGCGTCAAACATAGACCTGGTCATAATTTTGAAACCGTTTGACCCCGGGTGAAAATGCTCGGTTCCGGAAGGGAGCCCATCTAAGCCCCAAGCAGCTGGTCTTGAGCAAACGGCCGTTTCCGGGGTGGGCACCAAAGGTCTTCTTCTGTTTCCCGGATCCCAGTGTTTTTTTTGTAGGGGAGATTTTCGAATGTGTTTACTAACAAAATTGAATTTCAACTTACGGTGGTTTATTGACAGAGGAGGGCGGCCGGGTGTATCGTGTAAGCAATGTCGAAGGTTGTATGACATTCGCCAGAAAGTCATTTGCCAGAAGGCCTTTTGCCAGAATCAATTTGCCAGAATGGACCATTCCCCAGAAAGTCGTTTGCCAGAATGTACCAATCCCCAGAATGCACCATTCCCCAGAATTGGTCGTCACCTATTTGCCATGCGCGCGTTTGCCCAGTATGCGCAATAATTCTTAACGCCATGAACTTTAGGCATAACTATGAACAGCTTTAAAAGAGAGGGTCATTTGGCATAAGGGACAATTTTTATAATTTTGATTTGTTGTTGTTGTATAGTTGTTTTCTACTGAGGAATAAAACACCGCACCGGTCGATAATAGAATTGAAAATACCTAATCTGTACATAAGACGTATGCATACATAAGCAGACGTATGCATACATAGCAGCTTGCCTGAATTAAGGCAAAAATGGCGGATGTTATCCTTTCTTTTAAAATAGGTGCTTATTCGGATTAAGGTAATGGTGGATGTGACTCCTTCTTTAAAAATAGGCGCTTGCACGGATTATGGCAATGGTGGATGTGATCCCTTCTTTAAAATCAGGCGCTTGCCGGGATGAAGGCAACGGTGGATATGAACCCTTCTTTAAAAATAGGCGATTGCCAGAATTAAAACAATGGTGGATATGATCCCTTCTTCAAAAGAAGGCGATTGTCCGAATTTAGGCAATGGTTTATATAATCCCTTCTTCAATAGAAGGCGCTTTTCCGGATAATGGTAATTGTTCATGTAATTCATTCTTTAAAAGAAGGCGCTTGCTCGGATTAAGGCTATGGTGGATGTGGTCCCTTCTTTAAAAGTAGGCGTTTACCTCAAATGAAGCAATGGTGGATGTGATTCATTCTTTTAAAGTAGGCGCTTGTCCAAATTAGAGAAAAAGTGGATGTGATCCCTTCTTTGAAAATAGGCGTTTGTCAGAAATGAAGCAATGGTGGATATGATTCATTTCTGAAAAAAAAAGGTGCTTGCTCCGATTAAGGCAAGGATAAATGTTATCCCGTTGTCCTCCTTGGCATAGCGATAAGATGCGCGGCTATACAGCAAGACCATGTTGATGATGACTGGGTTCGATTCCCGGTGCCTGTCTAGGCAATTTTCGGTTTGGATATTGTCTGGACTTCCTGAGCATAAAAGTATCATCGTGTTAGCCGCATGAAATACGAATACAAAAATGGTAACTTGACTTAGAAACCTCACGGCTGTGGAAGTACTAAACGAACACTAAGCAGCGAGGCGGCTATGTCCCAGTGGGTATGTAACGCCAATGAAGAAGAAGATGTCATCCCTTCTTTAAACGTAGGTGGTTGCACGTGTCCGTGTTTGAATATGTCAATTGTGGATATGATTCCATCTTTAGAAATAGACATTTTGCCTAGACTTGTAGATATAACCACATATAACTTCTTCAATGAAAACAAATGGCGTCTAGTATGACTTGAAATGATATTATCCAATTGTAGATATGATTTAATTTTGAAAAGAAGTCTGCGTCTGAAATGGGACGAAGAAATATGATATCCATTCGTAAACAGTTTTTTGGTATTAGACAAATATGATTTTTTTTGATAAATAGTATCCATCTTTTTGAAAATTGTCTAATATGTTGAATAATCCCTTTTATGAAAATTAATTATACCGCAAATCCCTTCATTATTAAATAGTGTCCAATCCACCAAATAATGCAAAATCACCTTCTTTATATATTTTTTCTATTCTTTAGCCATCAATAATAATTGAAATTTCCAGTTTTACTATTTCTGGGGAATGGTACATTCTAGCAAATTACATTCTGGCAAATGGTCTATTCTGGGGAATGGCTTTCTGGCATAAGGTACACCGGGGCAAGTTGAAATGCGGGGTAAGTTGAAACGGAAGCTGTAATTTAGATCAGCAATGACCGAATGTCCTGATTATTTTTCCTTCTTACCTTCTGACTGCTATTCCCGGAAGATTGCAGCTACTAAAAGCAATCCCTGCCATTGTTTATTTTTCGCTCTTTGCGAAATTCGAACTAACTTTTTGACGTACCAATGAAACAGGTCCCAAAATGATGTTTTGAAGTGTTTTTTCATCAAATTTTCACGGTAGGTAAGCATTCAATGTTGAATAAACATAATGATTAAGAAAAATCGATGGAAGATACGTTTTAGTTTTTGTATTTTGGTAGTTTGATATTGCTCCGCATTTTCAACCCATCGGGGCAAATAGAAATGCGTGGTGCGGGGCAAGTTGAAACGATTCAAAACGTCACCCTCGTAATTAACCAGAATTCAACATGGTTCGTAAATACATTTGGAAATCAAAAATTAATAGAAAGGTCCAAAACTCTGAAAATTAATTTAATAAATTTCTGCCCATTTCGTCGTGAATGCAACCCTCCTAGAATCCCCACTGAAGAATAGAATAAAAAGGGGCCATGTTTAAGCTGCACGGTCTAGTTTTGAGATTCTTAATCTACTTTCCCTGAGCACTGGATCTCAAAAAATAAATCAAAGAGCATGTAAACATTTCGTTAACTCCACCTTTGAGTTCCCCAGCCCTCCTTTATCCAATCGAGGGTCTATGAGAGATACGCTAGTTAATTAATGTGAATTTATGAAGGAGCCACAGCCAAATTAATCAAGCGTACAATTCAAAGAAAAGAGTTATAGAGTATCAAAATCTGGAATGTGACTTTTATGCGAGTAAATATCAAGATGAGACAAGTAGGATTTGATTTTCAAATTTCTAGAACAAAGCCTACTATTTTATCAGGGTTTGAGGAGACAATTTTAAGCTAATTTCTGAAAGATAATCATAATCGTCAAAAACTTAATGGAACTCTTATGCGAATTTTGGCAGTATAGTCACCTTTACAACCTCGTGCATCTTGAGTCACACTGAGTACATATGTTTTGTTTTTGATACGGTACAGTTAGCTTATGTCTGTATACAGCGCAGTGTTTCAACTTACCCCGATGTGCGGGGCAAGTTGAAACGGAGCATATAAAAAATAATTTTAGTATGCAAAATATTTATAAAAAAGTTTTGTAAGGTTGCTTATTTTTTATGTATAATCTTTGGCCCGAACTAGCAAACACCGCAAACGGATTCAAAATTTATCAAAGGGTGATTTTTTTACAGCATTTCAAAGTTCAACTTTGAAAAAACCGTTTCAACTTGCCCCGGTCTACCTTATGGTTCATTCTGGCAAATGGGTTTCTGGCAAAAATCATTCTGGCAAATTGATTCTGGCAAATGGTTTTCTGGCAAATGTCATACAATCATGTCGAATAATAGCAGTATGCCGAGCAGTAGATAACAATGGATGTCGATGTCGAGGCTTAGGTCGCCGGTTGATTGTGAAGCTTGGTAAAGCGGATAAACCGACTGTGCAAATCCGTCGACAGATGCGTGATGGAAAGAGCGTGGCCAATGACCGACCGAAATCATGGGCGTTTGGGGTGCCCACGAACGAGCGTGACCACGACTAACTGGGGCCGGGACCCATGTTTTTTTTCGCCGTGTCTCTTGGCTTGGTTTGTCCTTCCTTGTCCGCTGGACGGAATTTCGGGGCCGACCCAACTAGTCTGTGGGTGGTCGTGGAACTACTCAGGGCTTGACATACCCGTTGGAACAAAAGGGAGATGAAAGCTCATGGACAATCGACCCGCAATATTGACGCTTACACATTAGTCTTCACACCGTGATCGTCGTACACTTACTGTCCCTCGTTCGGTTTGGCGAGCTCCCACAACCCCAAAATCTTAGACACTAATTATTTTCTTCCCTTTCACTGTTTCAGTATTTCCGCCCCAACGTCGCATTCACACTGGCTCACGCCCAGAGCCGGATATAGGGGGGGTCCGGGGACCGTGGTTCAATTAAATAACAATGTTTAGCAAAGATTGGTCAGCCTTGTTTGTCCATTTATTTAAAAACTAGTTGACCCAGCAGACGTTGTTGTGCATAGTAGGCCGTTGAATCGCTGAGAATTGGAAGACCGATATTTGAACAGCTATATTTAACGTGTTTATAAGCTTCAAATCTGTAAATATGTAGTTCGTCTTAGTTTTAGTTTAGTTTACAATTCTGATAAGTTACTCACATTTCAGTGACGTTTTATTTTTGAATGGCCTTCCAGGTCAGCATTCAACTGCTCTATTGAGTGTGGTTAAGTATGACCCTGAATAGTTATAATTTGGCTGTATTGCATGTTCATAGTATAGTTTATAATACAATTACCTTTCCTACCTAGACAGTTATAAGATTAAGCTAGTGTAAGTTTAGTCGTAGGTAGCAAAAACAAATTATTTAGAAATTAACAATTTATTTATTGCACCAAACACCTTATTTCACGGTAGATTGATATTGATCTGTCATTTCATTTGTCATTTCTAATCGTTGACATTCCGTCTAGGGTTTCCTACTCATAGACTGGTCGCTTGTCGCCTGGCGCTCAGACGACTGTGTTGCCAATTTTCTCGAGGTGCTTGTTGCAACAGTAGGCGAAAATATGCTTGTCAAATAAACGAAAATCTAAAAGAAAATTTTTATTGACATGTTTTTTTTAGATATTTGTAACCCCATAGTGCGCACTACTTGTTTGCACCTACAACAACACCAATCATCGTCACTTATTAGCTCGAATGGCGCTGCGAGAAGGCTTCCGTTGACGCAGGGTCATAATTTCCACTCAATTTTTGTAGTAATGAGGACGTGGTGGTGAAATGGACAGGCTGCAGTATACAGATTAGAACTATATTCTAGTATTTGCAGACTTTAGTAAAGATATGAAAAATGAGAAGAAATTGATTGTGACACTGAATAACCGTACGTTAAAAAGTATGGTTTGATGTAGTTCTACGCTAAACTATCTTTCCAGTGACGTTTCATAGATTTCTCAACAGTGGAACATTTTATTTTGCAGATAGTGAACAATGAAAGTAATTACAAAAAATAAAATGATTATCGTACAGTTCTGTTGTTGAAAAATTGACAGATATTTGTGAAACGAGCTAAGTGAGTCAAAATGTTTAATGTTGCTAACTTATGCAGTTACTTGAAAGTTATCTCATATAAGCTTCTGCAAATAATGCAGAAATTGTAACATGGCTTAGTTATATAATTACTGTAGAAGTGCCTAACGATGCTTAATGTTCCAGGGATCAATTCTCCATCGTTGGATGAAATGCCAACAAAAAAGGAAGAAGAAAGAGAATTCATTTCAAAGTTTTTTAAAACTGTCTCAGATTATCTGATAAAAAAGTCATAGTAAATTCATAACTCATGAAAATATGTTTTTTTCTTTACTTTACTTCACTTATTAATCTAAACAGTGATTACATCTTCTATTGCAAGTAAATGCAAATTTTAAACGTGACCGTTTTACCAACTTTTCCTTTGAATGGTGGTTATTCTCCTCTAAGTGTCTTGTTTGAAAAGTGTACCGAAAGATACCTTTTGTGCTGAAAGTTTCATTCTCAATTCGATTCGGAGAACCGGAAAGCAGACGTTACATATGTTGCATTGTGGTTCTCTGGATTTTCGAATCGAGAAACAAAAACCACCAGCATGGAAGAAACGGGAGTCATTGGAAGCCACGTTCTGTTTGCCGAAATGGTTGCCTTTCCAGATCGCGTCTTCCTGCCTGGTCCGGACCCTGTTCGGCACCATGGCCTTACTCGATGTCGAGAAGGCGTTCAACAATGTATGACATGATGGCCTGGTGTACAAGCTACAACGCTACAATCTTCCCAGATACCTGGTGAAAATGATCAACAATTGGCTGTCGGCAAGGACATTCCAAGGCAAGGTCGGCAAGGTCTCAATCAGCAGAGCGAGTTCCAATGCGCACAACATCGTCGCAGGCGTCACCCAGGGCAGTATCCTCTGGTCTCTGCTTTTCAATCTGTTCACCTCCGACATGCCGGAGCCTCCATAAGGCGGCATTCTGTCTCTGTTCGCAGATGACACCTCCATCGTCTACAATAGTAGAGTGATCAGAGCGCTAGTGGCAAAATTCCAACGAGGCCTGGATGCCCTGACAGAGTGCCTCACCAGCTGGAAGATCTGTATCAACGCGGCGAAGACCCAGGTCATCATTTTCCCCCACTCCAAATTCCCTAAACATGTTCCGCCTGGGACTGTAAAATCATCCTCAATGGCACTAGTGCGGAATGGGCCAATGAGGCCGACTACCTTGGCTTGACTCTCGACAGCAAGCTTATTTTCCGCCAACAGGTTGCAAGAGTTGGTTTTGTTGAAACTACTGTACCCTTTAATCAACCGTCGGTCGTCATTGTCCCTGAAAAATAAGCTTGCTGTCTACAAGCAAATCATCCTCCCTGTGATCGAATACGGCATGCCGGTCTGGGAGAGCTGCGCCAAAACTCATCATCGGAAACTCCAGCGAGTTCAAAACAAGTTCCTGTGGATGATTATGAACACCCCTCCCAGGACACGATCTTCTGAGCTCCACCGTCTGGCCGGTATTAAAACTTTACACGAGCGCTTTGGTGAGTGTAAGGAAAGGTTTAGGTCCGTTGGTTACAATTGGACCAGGCTTGTTCCAATTTAGATTATTAAATTATTATTGTAAATATTAATGTACATAGTAGTAAGGTTCTAAATTTTTTTAAACTAATCAATGCCTCCTTAAGGCTATTCTGATACATTAGATAAGCTTTATAAATTACATTTAAATCCTAACCATTGCTATTGAACCGAATCAAAGATAAAGGGCCAAGTGGCCGAACACTTGAAATGTTAAAAATAATGTAACAAACAAAAATCAAAAATAAACGGATTTAAGTCAAGTCTCGCAGAGCATTCAGTCTTTTTCATACCATCACGTTATTTTAAAAGATTACTTCCTTATTATTTGGACTAAGCCAAAAACAAACAGCCTTGTTCAAGGCTATCGCTATCGTACGGAATTGAAGACCCTTCAGTCGAAGAGCAGAGATACGGTCTGCATCCCCTGTTGAGCTAAGTGGTGGCTCATTCCAGGCAGAATTCCAGTGGGAAGGTTGCTGCTATCGAGGTTAATATTCCGACAGTTCCACCGTTACCCGTCCGTGACCGGATAGATACTTCCTTAAAAGTTTTTGATTGTATTCAATCATTCATGTTCGACGCAGTTTTTTTTTGCGTTGCCAAAGAATGGAATACAACGCTGACATATACCAAAAAGGAGGATTCTAGAATTCAAAATATTGGTTTTGCATGGCAAACTTTTTCACTTAATCGGTCAAGCTGAATGTTAAGCCAACAAGCGCTAACGAATGGTCTTGTTCATCAAAGGGGTGGAGCTTTGGCCAGAGTTGTTCTGACATATAGACAAGATCATAGCTTCATAGTTCAGTTCCAGTTTTGTTTTCACTCTTGTTGTGTCAAGACGTGTTTGGCGCTACTGCAAGTGAAAAAGTTTTATTTGGTAAAGCGATATTAAAACGGTCGGACAGTCGGTCGAAGTAGTATTTTCGGTTTCGAGTCGGGTTATCCGCGAGAGTGACAACCGGCAGAGACCGGGAAAACCTCCGTCGCCCGGTTTTCAGCACGGTGGTATCGCTAGTTGGCGGGTTTAGTTTGTGTTTCGATTTCTTTTTCTGAATCGGAACGAAAACAATCAGCAACATCTGGTTGGCCATTATTTTCTGCTTTGCGAGGCCAGATGGCCTCTTCATCGAGCTACGGGCTGCCTCGGCCGCCGGATGATTATGGAGCCGGATGTCCAAGATGGATGGATCCGGAGGGAAAGCACGGAAAAGTTATTGTACTCTCTCTCAAAGCAGCAAATGACAATGTTCTTCCGAAGAATCATCCCTTCATAGTTGGAAAGTCGATCCAATCTTTGATTGGTGATGCCTACACTGCAGTCACGGAAGCAAGAGGAACGAAATACATCGTCAAAGTACGAAATCAAGCGCATGCCAACAAGTTGTTTGGTATGCAAAGTTTGTTTGACGGTACGCCAGTTGAAATAACAGTTCATCCTACACTCAACTACAGCAGATGTATTGTTAGCTGTCCTGAAGTTTTGGAAATGACGCAGGAGGAGCTGCAGGCTGAACTGGCACCTCAAGGGGTAACATCGGTGCGACGTCTGACGAAAACGATCGATAAAATGAGAGTTAACACCCCAACCTTGGTTTTGACCTTAACTGGAACAACCTGGCCTCAGTTCATCTATTTTGGTGCGCTGAGAGTGCCAACGCGGATCTATTTTCCCGCTCCGATGCTGTGTTATGGTTGCCTTGAATATGGACACACCAGAATTCGCTGCCAGAATCCTTCCCGATGCCAGAACTGTTCATCTCCAGATCACAAATCCGAAGACTGCACAGAAAAAAGCCAATTGCTTCCATTGCAAACAAGAGCATAAACCAATCGACCGGAACTGCTCCATGTACAAGATGGAGAACGAGATTGTGAGGATCAAGGTGGAACAAGGGCTCACTTATCCTGAAGCGAAGAAATGCTACGATAGTCGTTTCAACTCGAAATCCTATGCAAGTATCAGCAAGAAACGGGATGAAGGAAATCAAGATGCTAAGGACAAAGAAATCGCTAACTTGAAAGAACAATTGGCCGCTCTCCGCAGTCATCTGTCCTCAGTGGTTGGAAGGCGACACGATTTACATCAACCGAAAACACAGGAAGAAGCATCATCGAAACAAAATGACCTCCACAACCAGTAAACCAAAACGGAATAATAAATCTCCCAAGCTTGTTGACAACACTTATGCTATTCAATGGAACATCGCTAGACTACGTTACAGACTACCCAAACTACAGCTACTAATTAATAAATACTCTCCTAGTATACTGGCAATCCAAGAAACAAAGACACCTTTAGACTGTGCTCCCAACATCACGGACTACGAAATGTATCTCCTTGAAGGTTCGCACAACAAAGCCACGCACGGGGTCTCCCTTGGAGTGCGGAAGGGAATTCCTCATCGACGGTTACAAATCCAGACAGAGTTGCAAGCACTGGCCGTTGAAGTTGATACAGAATTCAAAGCCACAATAGTCAGCATTTACCTTCCCCCGAACAAGCCATCCCTGAACGAAATTGAGAAGCTACTTAAAAATTTGATCCGTCAACTACCGGAACCAGTTGTGATTATGGGTGACTTTAATGCAGCTAACACCGAATGGGGGTCGCTATCAACCAACTCAAGAGGCGGCATGATTGATAGATTCTGTTGTGACAATGGACTAGCTGTTCTCAACGATGGTACGCATACCCGAATCCATTTCGCTGATGGATCCACGTCTGCAATTGACCTATCGCTGGTATCGTGGCAAATAATATCGCAGTTCAACTGGTACGTCGAAGAAGACAGCAATGGCAGTGATCATTTCCCAATCAGACTGGTTACTAGTCGTTCTGTACCAACAGTCTGTTCCAGGCCAAGATGGCGTTATAATGAAGCGAATTGGGAAAAATACGAGAAGGAAATAAATGGAAGGATGGATCTCAAGAAGGACTACACCGTTAACGAATTCAACCAACTAGTGTTCGACGCTGCCAAGCGATCGATTCCTCGTACTAGTGGATATCCGGGACCAAAATCGGTTCCCTGGTGGAGTGAAACAGTGAAGAAAGCGATCAAGCGAAGAAGAAAGACTTTACGAGCACTGCGACGGATGGATGTGAATGATCCAAGGAGGAAGCAAGCGCTGGAGGATTTTCAGAAGGCAAGAAGAGAAGCAGGTAATGTAATAGCAGAAGCAAAGAAAGCCAGTTGGGAAGAATTTGTAGGTGGAATCAACCCCAACGCAACATCGAAACAACTGTGGGACAAAATAAATGCGCTGAGTGAAAAAAGAAGAAGCAACAAAAATATATTCGGATTGATGGTACGGTAACAAATGTGCCACTCACATGGCTGAATCGCTTGCGAATCATTTTGCTGCGGTATCGGCTACTGATGGTTATTCCAGAACGTTCCAAGAGCAGAAAGCACAGGAAGAGAGAAGAGTACCCAACCCTAACGTGGATCAATCACCGCTTGATGCAAACTTCAGCTTCAGTGAGCTGTGTTGGGCATTGAAAAAAGCTGCTGGACTTTCGGAGGGACTTGACAGAATTGGATATCCGCTACTCAAACACTTGCCTATCCAGGCGAAACTACTGCTGCTGGATTTATACAATAGTATTTGGAGCAGTGGGAACATTCCTGTTGAATGAAAAGAAGCTGTGATTATACCACTAAAAAAACCTGGAAAAAAAGGAAACGAAGCAGGTGAATACAGACCCATATCTCTGACCAGCTGCGTTGGGGAAAATATTGGAGCGAATGGTTAATCGACGTTTATCACAAGAAATCGAATCCAAAAATCGACTCGGAAACTAGCGAATGGCAACTTGGTAGCAGAATGCAAAGGTACGTGATCAATTTTCTCGAAGAAAGAAACTTCCGAGTGTTCGTTGATGGAGCCTTTTCTAATCGCCGAATGCTTGAAAATGGAATTCCACAAGGGTCCGTTATCGCGCCTACGTTGTTCAACTTTGCGATTAACGCAATTTGCAAAGCCGTTCCTCAAGACGTCGAAGTCATCCTGTATCCTGTATATATGCTGACGATTTGATACTCATCGCGTTTAACAAATTCTTTGCGTTGCGTTGCGTTGCGTGGTAA
Organism: Armigeres subalbatus; assembly: GCF_024139115.2. Classification (NCBI taxonomy): domain Eukaryota; kingdom Metazoa; phylum Arthropoda; class Insecta; order Diptera; family Culicidae; genus Armigeres; species Armigeres subalbatus. Next base: position 547,679 of record NW_026943741.1, read on the forward strand.
CGGAGTATTTCGTAGATTGCATACTGATAGCTGTCATGTATATTCTTTAACTTTCTTACCCCAATTGCTTATGGATTACTATTTGGGATATAATAGCAACCCAATTGGAGGTCCAAAATGATAAAGCATGAAAGCTACCATTGCCGGCCACGCCCATCTTCTCCGTTACTAGGGAAAGGAAGGAAATGATGATATGACATCTACTTAACGAGAGGCCAGCGACTCACCGACGCCCTCATAGATGTCAAGGAGTTGGATGGTTGGTAAGGAATATAGTTTAGGAATATCATCATAAGCAAATGATATAAGTTTGTACAGACGTTGGGAGTGACAATGCTAAGAAATTTACGTCACTCCGTTCTCCATAGTGTTGCTTCTTCTTGGGGTGGGACAAGGTATTAGACTTGCCCTGGCTAATTAGCCTTGGTTTAAGCGCCAATACTCGCTCTCTGAAACGAGAAAGAAAGAAAGAAAGAAAGAAAGAAAAAAAATGCCCCACCCACCTCCCAATACATGTCAATAGTCACTTCCCTTATTGGTTACAGAAGAAACTTCGGCAAAGATAAAAATCATAATTTTTGTCAACAAAAAATACAGATGCGAATTTTAACATGATTTTTGAGCTGTACCAGGCGGTAAGAGTATTAGGGCTATCGCTGAGAGTTACACTAATACTTTTGCAAAGGATAAAAGAGACAAACGCTCTTTCCTTCGTTGAAAATGTCTTGCATCTTAAAGACTATTATTTTTAGATTAACGTAAATAATGTTCAAAAACTTACCAAATTAGGATTTCACTTACGGATACCATCTCTAAATGACCAGTGCTCCTTGAATTTATGATGCCAGCAACGTTTATTCGTGCTTCCCACAAAACCATTGATGTCCCTTACAGCTTGCCGTAATGAAGTGAGTTGGAGTTATTTGCAAGGCCTAATACAACTCGCACAATTGAAAAAAAATGGTAATATAAATGTGGACACACAGGCCAGAAAGAATTAAAATAATAGAGGAAAACTAAAGCAATAAATTTAAAATGATACTTAATGATTCCAGGAAGCTCTTCGATGAAGAATTCAGCAGAAACTATTGAGAAATAAATCTAGAAAAATCGGCTTCCCAAGATACGCCAAACGCTGTCCGTATATTTCACCCATTTTTTTTTTTTTTTTTTTTTTTTTTTTTTTTTTTTAACTAATTTTATTTGCTAATTATCTAATACATGCATTTATCTCTTAGACTAGGTGTTCCGTGTTTTCTTAACACTATCATCCTTATTTGCTATGTTACGCTTTTAGATATTATTAATACATTTCAATTGCCTCTGGCAGTTACGATATTTCCTCTGGTTGAATTAAACCATGTAGGAATTACAATGTTTTCTACTTAAACTAAACTTAACCTAATTTATACTAAGGGTACAGCTAATCGTTGCAATAGAAGATTGCAACGATTTTTGTCTAAAATTGGAAATTATTTTGTTGGACATTTGTTGCAATGTCTCAATATTAGAAATTCTATGAAGTTCATTGGTACTATACCACGGAGGTAACTTCAGAATCATTTTCAAAATTTTATTTTGAATCCTCTGAAGTGCCTTCTTTCTGGTATTGCAGCAACTAGTCCATATTGGCACAGCATACAACATGGCTGGTCTAAAATTTGTTTGTAAATCAAAAGTTTGTTCTTAAGACAAAGTTTTGATTTTCTGTTTATAAGTGGATATAGGCACTTAATATATTTGTTACATTTGGCTTGAAGGCCTTCAATGTGATTTTTAAAAGTTAATTTTGATCTAGCAGAAGTCCTAAATATTTAGCTTCGCTAGACCAATTAATTGGAACCCCATTCATAGTGACAATATGTCTGCTAGAAGGTTTCAAATAAGAAGCTCTCGGCTTATGTGGGAAAATTATAAGCTGAGTTTTGGAAGCATTCTGGGAAATTTTCCATTTTGCAAGTAAGTGGAGAAAATATCCAAACTTTTTGCAATCTACTACAATGACACGAAGGCTTCGCCCTTTGGCTGAGAGACCTGTGTCATCTGCAAACAAAGATTTTTGACACCCTGGTGGTAAATCAGGTAAGTCAGAAGTAAAATGTTATACAATATGGGCCCCAGTATGCTGCCTTGGGGAACACTAGCTCTAACAGGTAATCTATCAGATTTAGAATTCTGATAGTTTACCTGCAGTGAGCGATCTGATAAATAATTTTGGATCAGTTTAATAATGTACAGAGGAAAATTAAAATTCATCAATTTTACAATCAAACCTTCATGCCAAACACTATCAAATGCTTTCTCTATATCAAGAAGAGCAACTCCAGTCGAATATCCTTCAGATTTGTTGAGCCGAATTAAGTTCGTAACTCTTAATAACTGATGAGTGGTTGAATGCCCATGGCGAAAACCAAATTGCTCATCAGCAAAAATAGAATTGTCATTAATATGAACCATCATTCTATTTAAAATAATCTTTTCAAACAGTTTGCTTATTGAAGAAAGCAAACTGATTGGGCGATAACTAGAAGCCTCAGCTGGATTTTTGTCCGGCTTCAAAATTGGAACAACTTTGGCGTTTTTCCATTTATCTGGGAAGTATGCCAATTGAAAACATTTGTTAAATAAATTAACCAAAAAGGATAAAGAGCTCTCAGGAAGTTTTTTGATAAGTATGTAGAAAATACCATCATCACCTGGGGCTTTCATATTTTTAAATTTTCTAGTAATAGATCTCACTTCATCCAAATTAGTTCCCAACGAAGGGTCAAAAACATTATCTTGGTTGAGAATGTCTTCGAAGCTTCGTGTAACCTGATCCTCAATTGGACTAGTGAGACCTAGACTAAAATTATGGGCACTCTCGAACTGCTGAGCAAGTTTTTGAGCCTTTTCGCCATTTGTTAATAAAATTCTATTTCCCTCTTTAAGCGCTGGAATTGGCTTTTGAGGTTTTTTAAGAATTTTCGTTAATTTCCAAAAGGGTTTCGAACTGGGATCCAACTTCGAGACATTATTCTCAAAGTTGGTATTTCTCAGAATAGCGAAACGTTTTTTAATTTCATTTTGCAAATCTCGCCAAATAACTTTTAAAGTAGGATCGCGAGTTCTTTGGTATTGCCTTCGCCTCACATTTTAAGACGGATCAGTAGCTGAAGATCGTCGTCAATAATAATGGAGTTGAATTTAATTTCACATTTAGGAATTGTAATGCCTCTGGCTTCGACAATTAAATTTGTCAAAGATACGAGAGCATTATCAATATCACTTTTGGTATCGAGAGGAATATCAACATCAAAATTCCTATCGATATACGTTTGAGAGAAATCCCAATCAGCTCTATGATAATTAAAAGTAGAGCTGATTGGATTATAAATGGCTTCTTGTGAGATTTCAAATGTCACAGGAAGGTGATCAGAGTCAAAGTCAGCATGAGTTACCAATTGGCCACACAGCTGACTTGAATCCGTTAAAACTAAATCAATTGTAGAAGGATTTCGACTGGAAGAAAAACAAGTTGGTCCATTGGGATATTGAATAGTATAATATCCCGCAGAACAATCTTCAAATAAAATTTTACCATTGGAATTGCTTTGAGCATTATTCCATGAACGGTGTTTGGCATTGAAGTCACCAATTACGAAGAATTTAGATTTGTTGCGAGTCAGAATTTGAAGATCAGCTTTCAACAAATTCTTTTGCTGCCCATTGCATTGAAAAGGCAAGTAAGCTGCAATGAAGGAAAATTTTCCAAAATTTGTTTCAACAGAAACTCCCAAGGTTTCAAAAACTTTGGTTTTGAATGAAGAAAATAATTTATGTTTGATACGTCTATTGATGACAATGGCGACCCCACCACAGGCGCTGTCAAGACGATCATTTCTGTAGATAAAATAATTTGGATCTCTTTTAATGGAGAGTCCTGGTTTTAAATAGGTTTCTGTTATAATGGCAATATGCACATTATGAACTGTTAGGAAGTTGAATAATTCATCTTCCTTACCCTTTAGAGAGCGGGCATTCCAATTTAGAACTTTCACACAATTATTTGGATCCATTGAAACGGAGTCCGATAACAATTTTTGTGTGTACTTTATACCAACCTGAACAGCTTCTGGAATGGTATTTGCTTTGAACATTGCATCAATCATGTGATGCAATTGTTCAGTTAAAAATCAAAATCGGAAGCAGTCATGCTACCTGAATCGGCAACATGACCGTTATTTTCCGTTGGGACATGGGTATAAACCTCATTTTGAGAAGAGAAATTTTGTCTACCAGCAGCGATGTTTGCATACGTAGGTACATTCGAAAATTGGAATTTACTGAAGTGCTTGCTACCCGTTGACGAGCGGCAAAATTTGTTTGTGAATTGTGGTGGGTATGAATTGCTCGACCGGTAACTGGTTTCGAAATTTGAGCGTTTGAAAAATTTCTACCCGTCGAATCTGGGATCCGATTGAATTTCCTGTCATCAATTTTGCACGGAATTCAAAACTTTTGCGTGAAGGGCATTCCCAGAAATTGGATTTATGATTACCCCCACAATTTGCACACTTAAATTTGTTGGAATCTTCTCTCACAGGACAAGCGTCCTTGGCGTGAGAGGTTCCACCACAAATCATGCATTTAGCATCCATGTGGCAATGTTTGGTTCCGTGACCCCACTTTTGGCACTTACGGCACTGAGTGGGATTTTGGAAATTTCCCCAGGCCTGCGGAAATGTTCCCATGTAACACGGACATGGGACATAATACAGGCCTTTTCAAACTTTTCATATTATTTAGTTCACTTTTGTTAAAATGAACTAAATAAAATTCTTGAGAAATGCCCTTTGGGAAGTACCAGAGTGGGATTTCTTTTTCATCTTAATTACTTGGACTGGTGAAAATCCAAGTAATTCAGAAATTTCAATTTTAATCTCATCCAGTGATTTGTCATCACTGGGCAGACCTTTCAAGACGACTTTGAACAATCGCTCAGTTTTGTCGTCGTATGTGAAGAATTTATGGCGCTTCTCAGTTAAATACTGGAGAAGACGTTTGCGATCGTCAAAGGATCCCGGCAAAACGCGGCAGTCACCCTTCCTAGCAATCTGAAATGAAACCTTGATCCCCCGAAGGTTACTCAAGATTTCATTCCGAAAGCCAGAAAACTCGGCAACAGATACCACAATTGGCGGAATCCGTTGTTTCTTCGCATGAATCGAATCACCTGGGCTAAAGGTAGATTCGATTTCCTCAAATTCGTTATTAATCAAATCGAACTGATTGCTCAGTTCGATGGGAGAAGAAATAATGTCAACGTTAGATTTAGAAGGAATATCTGAAGTCTCCAGCTTCCTTCTATTTTTCCGCGCTTGGGCAGGACGGTCTTGAAACCTTGTTTCTTTGAAGGAAGTGGAGAATTCAGAGACTCCTTCCTCTTGTTTTTATTAATACTCATTGCTGAGCGTGGAGACGTGACCTTCTTAGAGGTTTTTCCCAGAACGGTGTCCCTGCAGGATTACCACCGCTTGTCGGAATTTTACTTCCGCAAACGGGTCCAACGTAAAACGAAGGCACGGGTCCTTGCAAAGATCGTAACGGGATCAGTGGGTAGAAATAGCGCTAAGAAGCACCGTTGAAATTAAAATAGCTTCGGGTAGTATTAAAAACTTCCTTCCGCAAAGAGAAAGAACCGCACAGCACGAAAGCACGATGCGGTCTGATATTTCACCCATTTGATACCGTTTCTTCACAGTCATCTGTTTCTGACGGGGCACCAATCTGACGATTGGTATTTGCTTGGCGGGAGTTCCGAAACAGTTCAATTGACTCAAACAGGAACAGATTAACGGAATATCATCGGGATATATGCAATTCACACATATACATGCAACTTAAATTTGAAACTTTCTGGGTAGAGCAAAAAACACTTGAACTGGAGTTCTAAAATTCGAGGTAAAATTCCCAATTCAAATCGACGGAAAATAATCTGAAAAAAAAACTGTGACAACGAAAAACAAACACGTCAATTCGCGGCACGACTTACTACGATTCGTCCTACTCATCGCGTTTAACAAATTTCCCAAAAAAGCCAGATCGGAAGCTCAGACTGCGCTCAACGGAGTGGTTGCTTGGGCTGAGAAGCACGGACTACACTTTTCCACTGCAAAATCGAACTTCCTCCATATCTGCCAAGGTGGAAGACACAAAAAACTGCCTGATCTCGTTACAGCTGATGGGACCGTCAAGAAGGTAAGGAGTGCCAAAGTTCTCGGGGTGCACATCGACTCGAAGCTGACTTTTTCGAAACACACAAATGAGCTTGTCAAAGAATGTCAAAGCCGACTGCGACTTCTAAAAGCAATTAGCAGGAGGTATGCTGGCGGTAACCGAGAAACGATTTTCAAAATTTGTCATAGCCTACTGATGTCAAAAATCTATCACGGACTGGGCTTTTACAGCCGTGGCGGAGAGAAAGTGGTGAAACGACTTCAGCCTACCTACCACACAGCAATACGAACTGTATCCCGAGGAGTGAGAACGAGCCCAATACTTTCACTACTTGCGGAAAGTGGACAACTACCGTTGCTCCATCTCATCACCGGATGTTTGGTTAGTAAAGCATGCAGTTGGCTGGAGAAATGTCCTGTTGAAGAAAATTGCGTTTGTCCAATGGTCAAAAGAGCATCAGAATGGTTGAATCGACTGACTGACCAGCGGATACCTTCAATTAGCACTCTCAAAAGAGTAAATGACCGTGCATGGAATAAACTGGAACCTACAATTGACTGCTGCATAAAACGTCAATTACGTGCCCACGAGGCACCGTATAAGTCGGAAGCCATATTTAATCGAGTACAGGAAGAAAAATACGCAACATCAACATTTTTCACCGATGGATCGTTGAGCGAAGAAAGTGTTGGACTTGTTGGATGTTTCAAAGTAAAAATGAGTGCAGATGAGTCATCAAAATAAACCAAATTATATGTACAGATACACAAAAAAAACCGTTAAAAATTCAATGTTTTTGTTATTTCTTACACCTCCAAATATTTGTACATCATATTTAAGCATCTTATGCGGTTTGTGATGTTAATTTTAATGCATAAGTGCAGATTATGGTATATGATATGGTTTATGTATTCTAATCCACATTATAAAATAACCTCTAATTGCTTTCAATTGAAAATCGCTTTTTCTACTAATATTTTCCGTAACGTAACTTATGACTGTGAATTATTTGATAAACGGTGGCAACACCCTTAGGGGTATATATCACACCAGCCCTTCCACCCGAATATGGGTGGTGCTTGTACCAGAATCTTGTTACAGCCACGGTTTCAGTTTCATGCTTTTAAATTTGAAGCTGACTTCATCGATTTCTAGCGTCGTCGCTGTTGGGCACTTGCTGCTACATCACTCCAACGAAGATTAATCGTTTTTCCCGCATGTAAAAGTTTCCTGCCAATAATGCAACAGATTGCAGACGCGAAAAACGATTTGTTCTTTTCTTCTCGAAGAACGTTCTTGTTGAACAACCGGGAGTGGCAACACTCAATCTTATCCTCAAGGCAGCCATCGAACAATCTCGGTAACAAAAGTGTCTACACACGTTTATACCCTCACCAAATATTGGAGATAACTCAGCACCAGCGGGGTTCATGGCCCCTTAGCGTTAATTTGTCTCATTAATGACATTTCCGAAAACAAAAGTTTATTTTGCTTGCCTCCGAAGGAAACCACAAACCACACAAGCCCTGGGTGGAGTGAAAACCTGATTGCAATGGGATGAGGTGATACAAACAACCGAAAAAATGGCAAGGAAAAACTTTCCAGCCTTCAACTTGTACAACTTTTGGCTCGGATTCTACATCACAGAAGTTTAGAAATAAACACAGAGGTTTGTCGTGTTCTCTTTACTAGTGAGTTTTTTTTACATCTTAGAGCAAATATAAAATAGTTTTTTTTATTCGTTAGAAATTAATCTATTCTGAAAGCTCGTTTACAAACTCGGTTCAAATTCCGATCCAGTATACAAATTCATCGGGATTTGATTGGAATATTTACTTCATTTGGTTTTTGAAGGGATGGTCAGGGCATACGAACGACAAGATTTAGCAATGAAGCATGAGTTTATTTTCGTCTTATATTTATCCGTTTCGCTATGGTCTGCACATCTCCGAGAAACTGAATGTGTTTCAATAGTGGAACTAGAGAATTACTTATGTCCAAGGATATTCGCTGTACCAAATAATGGACTGCAAACCTATTGATATTTTATAGTTAATCTACAATAAATATATCCCACATTCATTACAAATGAGCACAATTCGAATCGCAATCAACTACCTACCTGCTCAACCAGAGCAATGGAGTGTTATTCATGACTACGATAATTTACTGGGCTACCGTACCGTTAAATATCACGAGCGCGGCGGTAGCAACACCTAATCAGGGAACCAATTCAATCAAACGACCACCTGCCACACAAGGGAGCCAGTCTCCTTCGTTCAGTATCACCACAGACAAACCTACATAATATTTGGGATATGTAAAAATAGACCCTGAGATATGTGCGCGGTTTTTAAACCGAGAAAATTGGTTACGTTACGTCACGTGACGAAGAATGATAAATTCACTTCCCCTTTTCTCGGCAGCACTTCTGGTGGAAAGGCAAATTTACAGTTAATACCGGGATGGAAATGAAATTCACCAGACATTTAATAGAAATACTGTTCATGCAGTGTTCAAACTACTCGATAGTTGATTAAAAATAAGAAAATGATCTGCCATTCAATGTTCAACCATCCTGGTTCAAATAGTTCTCTCAATAAGTATCCGTTGAAATGATGGTGGTTGCAAAAATATCCGGATTAAGATATTGCTGCATGTTCACCTAAACCTAAAATGCTGTGACATTCATTACACGCAGAAAGTTAGTAAGTATATGCCCATGGCCTGAATCATACTTGGAGCTTTAGAAAACTTTGTCCCTGAAAATTGTGGAAACTTATCTAAACCACTACACTAGACTATGATGATTAAATACTTTCCATTTAAGATATGCAGCTTCATAGGTAGAAGGAAAAAAGTTTCATTGAATGAATTTGACGAATTTTATCCAATCAGATGGTGATTGAGAAGTGCCAATGTACGACGACCTTATTCTAGTAGCTACGTCCATTTGCCTGTGCAAAGTGCATGTGCTCATATGGTGTGCGCCTGGTCAGTCATGAATCTTTCGAATAATGGAAGGGGGCTGATTGTTGGCAGCGTTGCTATGCTAATCATGATCATTGAAACCAGTGTTTATGATAAAATAGTAACATGCTACTGCCAAAGCTTCTCCCAAATCAGATCACTCTCAGGTGGGTTTATAGCACATAAATCCATAGTCATACAGTAGCTGCAAGCTGTCATGTTAATACGCGTGGAGCAGTGATGAAGTAGCTTTGAGTTACACCAGCAATGTGATTTAATACAGATATATTAAATAGAACCGTTAGTATAACAACATACAATAAAAGCGACATGATGAATTTTGAATTGTAGATGTGATTGTAGTCTCATTCAATTACTACGTTACTGAAAAAGTAACCAGCTCAATTTTGTATGTACATGAGGATGGCTCAAATTAATTAGCTTAGTTTAGAATGACTGTACACATCAATAGTTACTACTCCGTGATTGATCTGAACTGGTGCAAATTGCACTTTGATGAAGTGCACGTTTTAGCTGCTCGCAAATGTTGATCAATAACGGCACCGGCCAAGTCCTCATAGTCAGTTGGGAAAGTGAGGGAATGCTAGTGTGTGTTTATTGTTGCTACTAGAGATCGAGAATACCTCTGCATCTCCAAAATTACCACGGGAAGGTAGTTTTGTAAGTTACCCAACTTAATCAGTAACATAGATCGGGATTCACCATGGAAAGTAATGTGACCTATGCAACTTCTATACAACAGTATAAGCACTGGCTTATCTTGTTCAATTGTTCATCCTTCGCGAGGATGAACAATCAATCACTCAAAGTAAGCGATTGTTCATTTGAATTTTGGATTAGGAGTTCGCGTCATAATTTCTATAACGTAAGGAAAGTAGAAAAGAACGGAGATTAAAATTCAAAATAAGGAGATATTCACGGCTGTTCAACCACTTTGATGGTAATCGGAAAGCTAATGTCAATCAGCAACTCTTATTTTATCTCAGTTTGAGGTTAAATAAGAAAGCCAGACTAATTTTGTTAATTTACGTTTATTTCACATATCGTTTTTTATTCGTTACATTCTTTTGTGTGTGTATTTATTTATTATTACCATTACCGGAGTGACCTGTGCAATACATAAAGGTCTTCTCCATTCAGCTCGGTCCATGGCTGCACTTCGCCAACCGCGCAGTCTACGGAGGGTCCGCAAATCGTCCTCCACCTGATCGATCCACCTTGCCCGCTGTGCACCTCGCCTTCTTGTTCCCGTCGGATCGTTGTCGAGAACCATTTTTACCGGATTATTGTCCGACATTCTGGCTACGTGCCCGGCCCACCGCAGTCTTCCGATTTTCACTTTGTGAACGATGGATGGTTCTCCCAACAGCTGATGCTACTCGTGGTTCATTCGTCTCCGCCACGTACCGTCCGCCATCTATACCCCACCATATTTGGTACGCAGCACTTTCCTTTCGAAAACTCCCAGTGCACGTTGGTCCTCCATGGGCCACGTCCAGGTCTCGTGTCCGTTGAGAGCTACTGGTCTAATAAGCGTCATGTAGATTGTCAGTTTGGTACGGCGGTGAACTCTATTCGATCGGAGCGTTTTGCGGAGTCCAAAGTACGTACGATTTCCTGCCATGATGCGTCTCCAAATTTCTCTGCTGGTATCGTTATCGGCGGTTACCAGTGAGCCCAAGTACACGAATTCTTCAACCACCTCGATTTCGTCACCACCGATAGAAACTCGTGGTGGGTGGCTTACATTGACCTCTCTTGAGCCTCTTCCCATCATGTACTTCGTCTTCGACGTGTTGATGACTAGTCCAATTCGCTTAGCTTCGCTTTTCAGTCTGATGTAGGCTTCCTCTCAAAGTTACGTGCCATAATATCAATGTCGTCGACGAAACCGAATAACTGGACGGACTTCGTGAATATCGTACCAGTCGTGTCAATCCCTGCCCTTCGTATTACTCTCTCCAAAGCGATGTTGAATAGCAGACACGAAAGACCATCACCTTGCCGTAACCCTCTGCGCGTTTCGAAGGGACTCGAGAATGCCCCTGAAACTCGAACTACGCACATCACCCGATCCATCGTCGCCTTGATCAACCGTATCAGTTTATCCGGAAATCCGTTTTCGTGCATTAGCTGCCATAGCTGGTCCCGATCGATTGTGTCATGTGCGGCTTTGAAGTCGATAAATATATGATGTGTTGGCACACAATTCGCGGCATTTCTGTAATACCTGACGTACGGCGAACACCTGGTCTGTGGTAGAGCGTTCACCCATAAATCCCGCCTGGTACTGCCCCACGAACTCTCTGGTAATTGGTGTTAGTCGGCGGCATAAAATTTGGGAGAGTACCTTGTAGGAGGCGTTCAGCAATGTGATTACCGTGTATGTCCTTACACATATCGGGCTGTGACACGTGGCCCTTACGTGAAGGGTTAAATTCTCATAGAACTTTCGTGCGTTATTAGCGCGGTACAGTTGCTCCGTATCTTGACGGTTCGATCTTGCTGCGGACGTTTTTTCCTCCGAAAAATCGAGTTTTGTCTGTTCCGCGCCCGTTTGTATCGTACCTCGTTCGCCCTCGTGCGGTGTTGCAGCAATCTCGCCCATAATGCATTCTTTTCTTCAACTAACTGCTCACATTCGCTGTCATTCCAGTCGTTTCTTTAATCTAGGGGCCCCGTGCCTAGTGCAGCGCAACGGTTACGGTGCTTCCAATGGTGGATCGAATATCTCTCCAGCCATCTTCAAGAGACGCTGCGCCTAGCTGCTCTTCCGTTGGGAGTGTCACTTCCAGCTTCTGCGCGTATCCTTGATCTAGTCTACCGTTTTGTAGCCGCCCAATGTTAAGCCGCGGCGGATGACTCCGACGCATGTTGTACACCGTCGAGAGTTTTGAGCGCAGACGTACTGCAACGAGGTAGTGGTCGGATTCAATATTCTCACTGCGGTAAGGGTAGCCCAAAAATTATCCATTAAAGCAGATGAAATTATGCTTAAAAATTGAAAAATGTTCCTGAAAAAACTGATCTTTTTTCCTTAAATTATTGAACAAATTACCTTGAAATATATAAAATGCTTCGTAAACATTTGAAAAGTGTACCGTAGAACCGAAAAAATGTACCGAAAACAATTGAAAATGCTCCTTAGAAAAACAAAGATTTGCTATTAATACTACGATTTATTCGCTAAAAAACTTACGCGGATACATTCGTGCAGAAAATCGTTGTAACTAAATTTTCAAATGGCTATACCGTGCAAATTCAAACTTCGGACGCTTAAGCACTTTCTGATATATAATCATCCTGTTTACTTACATTATTAATCACACTGTTTAAACCACCATTGCAATCATAAAGTAAAGTATTCATCTTTGAACTACGTATTTAATATGTACAAGATATTGCGAAGAATATTTGCAATTTATGAAAATGTCCGGCTTCTGTTTGATTCAAACCTCGGACACCGGCGGGGTTAGATTCATATTTCGGACACAAAGATTCAAACTTCGGACACCTGATTACACAGTGACGGGAAGAATAATTGAAAACAATTCTCACTGCACAGCACAGACTGTCTTTTAATTATTTCGTTGCATTGTTTTAACATGTCCTATTAGAATGTAACTATGCTAAAACAAGTTAAAACTATTAGTCCTTCCTACCCACCTTGATGAAACATTTCGATGAAATATTTCAGAAAATTTCCCATACGAATTGAAGCGTCCGAAGTTTGAGTGTGTCCGAAATTTGATTCTCCACGGTATCTCAGTGAGTTTTCAACCGATTTTCCCAGTTTTTTCACCAACCTCTTAGCCATCTCTTCTAGTTTCTGGACATTGCAAAATATTGTATCTAAGGGGTGTTCAAATTTTCACTAGAGCTGTGGGAGTAAAGCAACGGATTTAGAATAATGCGATTTTGGAGATATACTTATATTTCATTACCAAAAATGATATCTATTCATATAGTGATGATGAAAATGATAAAATAACAAATAAAAGACATCACCTGGAACATAAGAACACATTTTGAGCATCCCTACTATACATACGATGATAATTCGGTACCTTTGGGAACCACTTTATACTACAGAATGTATGAAGCTTCAGAAAATGTTTTCAAGCATGTTGTCTACTGTGAACTTGTTAAAATAAATGTAAACTATGTACGAAACATGTGTGATAATAAATTATGATGTTCTAGGATCTCCGAACTGTCCTGGAGTTTGAATCAAATGGTCTACTGAATCAACCAAGGCTTCCATAATGCCCCCAGCCGCAGCATCAACCCAATTATGTCCCCAGTATTTGTCAAATCCAAACATATGAGATGTTGTAAGATCTCCAAATTGTCCTGGAGTTTGAATCAAATGGTCTACCGAATCAACCAAGGCTTCCATGATGTCCCATACCGCGGTATCAACCCAATTATGTCCTCCGAGTATTTATTTTCCACTTTCGTCTCAAATCCAGGCATTTTAGTTGTTGTAAGATCTCCAAATTGTCCTGGAGTTTGAGTAAAATGGTCTATAGAATCAACCATGGTTTCCATGATGTCCTCTGACGTAGTATAAACCCTATTATGTCCTCCGAGTATTTTTCTTTCACTTGCATCTCAAATCCAGGTATTTGAGATGTTGTAAGATCTCCAAATTGCCCTGTAGTTTGAGTAAAATGGTCTATCGAATCAACGAAGGCATCCATGATGTCCCCAGCCGCGGTATCAACCCAATTATGTCCTCCGAGTATTTATCTTTCACTTGTGTCTCAAATCCAGGCATTTGAGTTGTTGGAAGATCTCCAAATTGTCCTGGAGTTTGAATCAAATGTTCTATAGAATCAACCAAGGTTTCCATGATGTCCTCTGCCGTAGTATAAACCCTATTATGTCCTCCGAGTATTTTTCTTTCACTTGCATCTCAAATCCAGGCATTTGAGATGTTGTAAGATCTCCAAATTGTCCTGGAGTTTGAGTAAAATGGTCTATCGAATCAACGAAGGATTCCATGATGTCTTCAGCCGCGGTGTCAACCCAATCATGTCCTTAGAGTATTTGTCTTTCACTTGCGTCTCAAATCCAGGCATTTGAGATGTTGTAAGATCTAGAAATTGTCCTGGAGTTTGAGTAAAATGATCTATCGAATCAACTAAGGCTTCCATGATGTCCTCTGCCGTAGTATAAAACCTACTATGTCCTCCGAGTATTTGTCTTTCACTTGCGTCTCAAATCTAGCCATTTGAGTTGTTGTAAGATCTCCAAATTGTCCTGGAGTTTGAGTAAAATGGTCTATCGAATCAACCAAGGCTTCCATGATGTCCTCTGCCGCGGGATCACCCCAATTATGTACTCCGAGTATTTGTCTTTCACTTGTCTCAAATCCAGGCATTTGAGATGTAAAATATCTTGCAGTTTGAATCAAATGGTCTAACGAATCAACCAAGGCATGTCCCCATGCCATGATGTCCCCAGCCGCGATATCAACTCTTTTATGCCCTTCGAGTATTTGCATTTCACTTGCGCCTCATATCCAGGCATATGAGATGTTGTAAGATCTCCAAATTGTCCTGGAGTTTGAGTAAAATGGTCTACCGAATCAACCAAGGCTCCAATGATGTCTCCTGCCACGGTATTAACCCAATTATGTCCCTCCCTTATTTATTTTTCACTTGCGTCTCAAATCCAGGCATTTGAGATGTTCTAAGATCTCCGAATTGTCCTGGATTTTGAGTAAAATGGTCTATCGAATCAACCAAGGCCTCCATGATGTTCTCAGTCGCAGTATAAACCCTATCATGTCCTCCGAATAATTGTCTTCCACCTGCCTCTCGAATACAGGCATAGGAGATGTTGTAAGATCTCCAAATGGTCCTAGAGTATGAACAAAATGGTCTATTGAATCAACCAAGGCTTCCATGATGTCCTCAGCCGCGATATAAACTCTTTTATGTCCTCCGAGTATTTGCATTTCATTTGCGTTTCAAATCAAGGCATTTGAGATGTTGTAAGATCTCCAAATAATGCTGGAGTTTGAGTGAAATGGTCTATCGAATCAACCAAGGCTTCCATAAATTCTCTAGCTTGTCTTTAACTTGCGTCTCAAATCCAGGCAAATGAGATGTTGTAATATCTCCTAAATGTCCTGGAGTTTGTATCAAATAGTCTAGCAAATCAACCAAGGCTTCCATGCTGTTTCCAGCAGCGGTATCAACCCAATAATGTTCTCCGAGTCTTCAAGTTCCATTTACGTCACAAATCCAGGCATATGAGATGTTGAAAGATATCCAATTTGTCCTGTAGTTTGTAACAAATGGCCCACCGAATCAACGAATGCTTCCATAATATCCCCAGCCGCAGTTTCAACACAATTATTTCTTCCGAGTATTTGTCTTTCACTTGCGTCTCAAATCCAGACATATCATATGTTGGAAGATCGCAAAATTATTCTGGAGTTTAAATCAAATGGTCTATCAAATCAACCAAGGCTTCTATGAAGTCCCTAGCCACGGTATCAACTCAATTGCGTCCCCCGAGTATTTGTCTTTCTCGTGCGTCACAAATCCAGGCATATGAGATGTTGTAAAATCTCCAAATTGTCCTGGAGTTTGAATCAAATGGCCTACCGAATCAACCAAGGCTGCCATGTTGTCTTCAGCCACGATATCAACGCAATTTAGTGGACATAATTGTTTTTAAATTACTTTCCAAATGAACCACGACTTACAAATCAACCCTACCTTGAAATATGTCTCCAGCAGATGTTTTTATCCAATCTTCCGAGTCCATGCACATGTTTGGTATATAAAAATGCGATGTTATTACAGTCAAACCTCCATGAGTCGATGTTCTATGACTCGATATCGACTCATGGAAGCAAATTATTCCATACTAAAAATTATTTTCTGGGTTACTGTGATGGTCCCTGCAAAAAGCTTTTCAAGGATGTTTTATTCCACATCTCGATATTTCCATGAGTCGATGGTCCTCTCAATATCGACTCATGGAGGTTTGACTGTAGTCCCCAAATCGCCCTGGATGTAGATTAAGTAGTCTGTCAACTAAATCAACCTCGCCTGGAACTATGTCTCCAGCGAAGGTATGTATCTAATCATGTCTTCCGAGCTCATGCACACATTTAGTCGAGTCAAGTACGAGACACTAAAGAAGGCCTCACGTATCTGATAAGTTACAATTACAAATTGTCTTATGACAAGTGATTACCCAAATCATGCAGCTAGGGATGACAGTGTACCGGAGTGTGAGATTTCTGCTGCCGTGACTGGTCCTACGTAGTACTTAACGTACTCCTCCCAAAACAACACGCTTTACGATGCCTCTCTAAAATGTTTTCGATTTCGACCGAAATAAACCAGGTAGTAGGTGATCTCTCCTTTCTTCCGTTTAACCAAGACACCAACCTTTTTGGATTGTTTCACCATTCTCTTCATAACTTTTGAAAGCAATGACCGTCGACTAGAGTGTGCCAATTACAGAGGGATCACCCTTCTGAACTCGACGTACACAATTCTTTCGCGTATTCTGTTTAACAGACTGACACCGCTAGAAGAGTCCTTCGTCAGCGAATACCAGGCAGGTTTTCGTGAGGGTCGATTAACGACGGATCAGATGTTCAGCCTGCGGATGATCATTGATGAATTCCGGCACAGTACGAACAAAACCTGTAAATTTCCGTTCAAGTAAATGTAACAAATCTGCTCCGTGCTAAATAACATAAAGTTAAAGGTTGCTTTAAATTTACGCGTGCTGGTATTTTACAGTTTTTTACTTATTTTTATTGGAATACAAAAAATGGAGCAGAGCATAGGAATCGAATTTGGGTCCGCAGAGTGAGAGCCCAACTTGTTAGCCTCTCGGATATTTCCGCTTCATGATTTCGAGTCGATCAAAGTGTAACAGGTAAAGCGTTTGTGTGATTCAATAATTCTTCATCAGACAGCTTGAATTTACATGACACGGAAACTCCTTCGAGACGGAATAGTTTGAGACTCAGTAAGCTGAATGCATCACAGATTTCTCGCCGAAATGTTCGAACACCATTGAGTTATAGCGATGACAAGCTGCAACAGGACTATCATATTATTGGGATATCCGAATATATACATTTGGTAAACGCTTATGTTAATGAATTAGATTCCAGCTGCGGTCCGCAAGAAATCGAATGGGATTTGTTTTGATTTGTTTTGACAGTCACGTGCTCGTTTACCAAGGTTTCCGATAGAATCATGTAAAATTAAGATATATTGAATTGAGACATCAATGATTTTATCATTTACATCACAGACTCTTAAAATTATGATCTGTTACACATTATGTTACCGAATTTTACATTCAATTGTGAATTCCATCGTGCCTAATTTTCATAATATTTTACTGTGGGGAGTAAAACTTGCAGACTTACCAAAGTTCTTGTTGATGTATCGGGTAACCACCCCCTCCCCCTATTTTTTGGCGATAATGGACATCAATATGCTTGCCTATACGTTCCATTCTAGTGTCATTCTACGTTTACCTTGAGGACACCATTACTAGGGCCTGATTGTACCAATTTGATCAATGATGATCGGATTTAACGAGACGTGCCAGAAATTAGACTTCGGCTGACAAAGTGATGTTCTTGAAATTGAGGTTTTAGAGTAAAGATTCATTAAGACAAACATACACTGTCGGATGATTATTATAATAATAATAAACAATAAACATCATAAGTAAAGTACAAAATCTCATATGCCTGGATTTGTAATGCAAGTTAAAGACAAATACTCGGAGGTCATAATTGGGTTGGTAGCGTGGCTGGGGACATCATAAAAGCTTTGGTCGATTCGATAGACCATTTGATTCAAACTTATGGACTATTTGGAGATCTTACAACATCTCAATTGCCTAAAACTGCGACGCAAGTGAAATACAAATATTCAGAGGACATTATTGAGTTGATGCCGCGGCTGAGGACTTCATGGAAGCTTTGGTTGATTCGGTAGACCATTTGATTCAAACTCAAGGACAATTTGGAGATCTTACAACATTTCAATTACCTGAAACTGCGACGCAAGTGAAAGACAAATATTCAGAGGACATAATTGGGTTGATGCCGCAGCTGGGGACTTCATGGATGCCTTGGTGGATTCGTTAGACCATTTGATTCAAACTTCAAGACAATTTGGAGATTTTACAACATCTCATATGCCTAGATTTAAGGCGCGAGTAAAAGACAAATACCCGGAGTAAATAATTGGGGTGATTCCACGGCAGAGGACATCATGGAAGCCTTGGTTGATTCGATAAACCATTTTGCTCAAACTCCAGGGCAATTTGGAGATCTTACAACAAATCTAATGCCTAGATTTCAGACGCAAGTGAAAGATAAATACTCGGAGGACATAGTAGGGTTTTTACAACGGCAGAAGACATCATGGAGGCCTTCGTTGATTCGATATACCATTTTACTCAAACTCCAGGACAATTTGGAGATCTGACAACAACTCAAATGCCTGGATTTGAGACGCAAGTGAAAGATAAATACTCGGAGGACATAATTGGGTTGATACCGCGGCAGAGGACATCATAGAAGCCTTGGCTGATTCTATAGACCATTTTACTCAAACTCCAGGACAATTTGGAGATCTTACAACAACTAGAATGCCTGGATTTGAGACGAGAGTTAAAAATAAATACTCGGAGGACATAATTGGGTTGATACCGCGGTATGGGACATCATGAAGGCCTTGGTTAATTCGGTAGACCATTTGATTCAAACTCCAGGACAATTTGGAGCTCTTACAACATCTCATATGCCTGGATTTGAGACGCAAGTGAAAGACAAATACTGGGGACATAATTGGGTTGATGCTGCGACTGGGGGCATTATGGAAGCCTTGGTTGATTCGGTAGACCATTTGATTCAAATTCCAGTACAGTTCGGAGATCCTAGAACATCATAATTTATTATCACACATGTTTCGTATATAGTTTACATTTATTTTAACAAGTTCACAGTAGACCACATGTTTGAAAACATTTTCTGAAGCTTCATACATTCTGTTGTATAAAGTGGTTCCTATAGGTATCGAATTATCATCGTATGTATAGTAGGGATGCTCAAAATGTGTTCTTATGTTCCAGGTGATGTCTTTTATTTGTTATTTTATCATTTTCATCATCACTATATGAATAGATATCATTTTTGGTAATGAAATATAAGTATATCTCCAAAATCGCATTTTTCTAAATCCGTTGCTTTACTCCCACAGCTCTAGTGAAAATTTGAACACCCCTAGATACAATATTTTGAAATGTCAAGAAACTGGAAGAGATGGCTAAGAGGTTGGTGAAAAAACTGAGAAAATCGGTTGAAAAACCACTGAGATATAGCCATTTGAAAATTTAGTTACAACGATTTTCTGAACGAATGAATCCTAGTGTTAACTAATGATAATTGCGCAGTATATTGATAAAAGAATTATTGTGAAATAGTTGAAAAAGTACCTTTGGAATTGGCTGTCATAAAGTAGAATCTTATGCACCATTGTATAGCCCCTGGAGTATGAAGCTGATTGTTTTGCTTGGTAACCCTATTCAACAGAAAAATGCTCTGAAAACTAAGGAAAATGCTCCCTAAAAAGAATAAATACTCCTTAAGGTGAGTTACGGCGGCGTCCAAAAATGGCAGCCACAATGGCCGTGC
The DNA here is from genome assembly GCF_024139115.2 of Armigeres subalbatus. NCBI lineage: Eukaryota > Metazoa > Arthropoda > Insecta > Diptera > Culicidae > Armigeres > Armigeres subalbatus. The sequence goes on from NW_026943741.1 coordinate 567,588, forward strand.
TATCTCTCACCTCTCGTTTTTGCTCGCACAAATGTGAATATTTAGGCGGTTAGCACATCTGGAAACCATTTTTTCATGTATGCTGCAAGTGAGCAAAAGTGAAAAAATACTTTTTGCTTTTGACTGTCGTTCACTTTTCAAGTTATGTGCCCTCAAAAGTGCTATGTAGATTTGAAATTGGGCTCCAACGCGATTCACCTTAAACCAATAAAAAAGCTCCTTAGCCTGAGAAAATGCTCCTTGAACTAAAAACAGTGCTCCGTAGAAAACATGAAATGCTCCATAAACTTATACAAAATGTAATCTTAGCCTACAAGCAATTTAAAGCATTGTTAAATAAATTGTGCACCAGACTGCTCACAGACAAACAGACGTCCCATACAACTGCACAACGCATAAATATGCTTGACGATACGAATTTCATTTAAATCACATTGCATAGGATGCTAATAGGTTAATTCATCAATTTCCCTGTATAACCACAAAAACTTTCTGTCAGTTACGCCCGCTCAGTACATTGGACTCTCGCTCAAACTCAGGGTCGGTTCTTTCATACCGGGATAAGCAAGATAAAGGAACTAGTATAAGTAGATGTTTCGACGGCAAATGATTTTATTGAATAAAGTTCCTAACAGCCCTAACTGCCCTAGCTACAACCCTACCAAATACAATCTACTAACGCCGTGTGTGGTGTTAGTGTTTGGGCCCGTTGAACTGGCAGTCACTGGGAAGAAACGTCGTTGACCGGATCACATCCACGTGGTATACACGAGTACCAGCGGCTTGCTGGATCCAATCGTCCTCGGGGTAGCGCTCGTTGATGAGGATTCGTTCCTGCTTCCGTATTCCAAAGGGGGGGGGGTCTTCTGACCGGGCCGTTGCCACGCGGTCGACTTGGATTGGCTCGGTACGTTGAGGTTAACCGGCTCACCGGTTTCGGTCAGCTTATTGCTTATTGCTGTTTTTAGTTTTAGGAGCATTTTCTCAGGTTATGGAGCATTTTTATTGGTTTGTAAGATTTTGTTTTTCTCATTATAATTTCTTTTAATAAATGTCTTGAGTTTGAAATGAATAATGAATTTCCCTTAGTGTCACCATTAGCATACAAGTCATATATGTAAATATACATGTGCTGCCTCCTATCTGTGAGATTGTTTATTTCAAAATATTCGGGCAAGAAATAAAGTACTAAAATAACTTGTTGCGTAACTTAAGGCGAAACACTTGGTTTAAATATAATGAATGCGCAATTTCCATTGACCTCCAAATCAAGGAATCAAAAACGAATATCGATTAAGAAAATCAAAAACTCGCTCTCCAAAGCTGACCAATGCGGAAAGATTACATTATTCTTTGGTACAGCACTGGCGTGAATACACGCTTTATTCTGGTGGAGTATTAAGTTGAGCTCGGACGCATTTTGGCCGAGTTAAAAGTTTTGGAAAGCTTAAAGATTATTAAAACTATTATAATATATTCTAAATTAACTACATTCGGAGTAAGTCTGCGCGAATTATAATTGAACGATCTTTATTAAATGATTATTTATATTACAAAAAAGTTTCAGAAATTGAATTTTAAGAGTTTCTAAGTACTCTGAATAAATATAAAAAGTGAACTATTGGGAAAGGAATTATCAGGTAAGCTAGATTATATTGGTGAACTTATGAAGTGAAGCTAAAAGGATTGCGTTGTTTAGGCGTGTTGCCCAATCAACGTGGGCTGCAAGTTTGAGTTGTTTGAAAACCCTGCGTGGTGCGACGAGGTAGAGATGTCCTCGGGCTTGGTGGAGTCAGAGCTTTTGGTTGCGAAGCTCTATGCCTCACGTCTTGGCTATACGAGCGATCACGGGGCTTTTGAGGACTCGAACCACTCACTGTGTCCGATCGTTTCGTCCAATTTTGGAAACCGTGACTTGATTTCACCACAGGTGTCTTTACTGCCGCCGTGTATATCTTGGTAGCTCGAATAAAATGGAGTTTTGAATTTACTAAGAGTCTCGTTTTGCTTCAACCAGAGACGGTCGTCACATGTGGTTTATATTTAATCTAGGATTAGCTTTTCATTGAGAAACTGTTGTAACCATTCAGTTCTGGAGATTGGCATTTTGAATTAATTACTATTTTTTGTCTTATTGGTTGGATGTTGGTCGAATCGTTTGCGTTCATTTGTGCGGTTAATTCTAAAAAACTGTTCCAACCTGCCTTGAGAAGGGTTGTCTTTTGCCGGGGTATTTAAAAAAATGTTAACGGTCCCCCAGATACGAAGGTGGCGCTTAAGCCGTTGGCTTTAAAGAAAAGAATTGAACGTTTCAGGTTTAAGGAGTATTTCTTCTTTTTAGGTAGCATTTTCCTTAGTTTTCGGAGCATTTTCCTGTTGAATAGGGTTACCAAGCAAAACAATCAGCTTCATACTCCAGGGGCTATACAACGGTGCATAAGATTCTACTTTATGACAGCCAATTTCAAGGTACTTTTTCAACTATTTCACAATAATTCACAATTCTTATATCAATATACTGCGCAATTATCATTAGCTAAATAGCAAATCTTTGTTTTTCTAAGGAGCATTTTCAATTGTTTTCGGTACATTTTTTTCGGTTCTACGGTACACTTTTCAAATGTTTACGGAGCATTTTATATATTTCAAGGTAATTTGTTCAATAATTTAAGGAAAAATGATCAGTTTTTTTAAGGAGCATTTTTCAATTGTTTAAGGATAATCATGATTGTTTCATGATGCATTTACCATTTTCTCGCGTACGTTCGTGATGTCGGAGAAGAATTTACGTCGATTATAACGTGGTCGATTTGGTTTTCCGTTACTCGATTATGGGATTTCCATGTGGCCTTGTGGATATTCTTGCGGGGGAAGAAAGTGCTTCGGACTACCATCCATAACAAATGCAGCTTCAATGCGGTCGATTGAAATTCGTTGACGTTTTCCCGTAATTAGCAAATCGAAAATCTTTTCTCCTCGCTCTAGAGCCTTGAAAGGTCCTTCATATGGCTGCTGCAATGATTTCTTCACCAAGTCCACTTGTACAAACACGTATTAGCAATCCTGTAGTACTTGTTGTTTGAAAATCTTAGGTTTTGCATGATGAGTTACCTGCTTCGGTTTCATATGATCATAAATTCTATGCAATTCCTGAGCGTAATCGCTACGGTCTGGTTCCGTTCTTGCTTCATCGAATAATTCGCCGGGTAAGGGGACCGAAGTTTGTGCAGCACCGAAATCCGTCCACCTCATGAGATATCAATGAATTAAAGATAATCGAAGGTGATTAATATATAAATAATTTATCTTATCTAATTCATTTACTAGTAAGTTAAATTTTTGGCCATTGAAATAGAAAGTAGGCTTAGGAATTAAAATAACAAAAATTAAAAACAGTTCGCCGTCCTGTAAACGCGGAGTTTCAGGCGCCATTTGTTCGCGTGTTGATTACGATTGTACCAAAAGAGCCTATTTTTAAATTGCAATTTGCAATGAATAAATTAAGTTCATCGAATTACAAATCAAAAGGATCTCTGCGCAAGGTGTGTATTATACTATTTACAGTGATAGTCTAGTCAATTGTGGTGCTTTGATTTAAAAATTAAGTGAACAAATAGCTGTACGGATTTTGATCCTTTGATTCGAAATCCGTCCACAGTGGACGGATTTCGATTCAGGAGGTGTTGATTTACTTCATTAATTTATCATGGTTCTCATAGTTTTTTATTGCGTAAAAGTGAAACACTTCAAAAATAGAGATCCTCTTGCAACTGAATCAACGACGAACGTCTCATTCACATTTGATTCAAATTTTCTAGATATTGTAACATATAACGAAGTGCTTAAGTGTACGGATTTTGATGCCCCACTGTATGCGCAGTTGTTGACCATAAACTAGCTCTGCTACTGAACAGTTAAAATCGTCCTTTACCGCAGTCCGTATTCCTAAACGTACCAATGGAAGTCTATCCGACCAATGCTTAGCATCCACACACAGACTTAAGCAGACTTAAGAGTCCGACGAAACCATTCCACAGAAGATGTTTTAGTTACAAGATGTCGATATTGTCGCTTCGGTTCCCTTTGTTCTGCTGTCCGGAACATGTTGGATACCAAGCTGTCAAATCGTATGGATTTTCCCTTCTTTGACATTTAGCTCGCCTATCCTCGCCGGCAAAAGATGTTCCGGACAGCGACGACAGCGACAATCTTTATCTTGTAACTAAAACATCTTTTCATTCCACCATTCCGTTTGACTGTGGGTGATAAGCAGTTGTACGCAGGTGTTCCGTTCTCATAATGATGTTAAGTTCTCCGAATAAAACTGATTCAAATTGTCTTCCTTGATCAGTAGTTATGCGTTGGGGTACTCCAAAACGAGCTGTCCACGAGGAGTTGAATGCTCCGGCAACCGTTTCCGCAGTAATGTCCGCGATATGTACTGCTTCCGGCCAGCGAGTAAATCTGTCGACCATGGTGAGCAAATAACGAAAACCATTTGAAGGCGGAAGTGGGCCAACTATATTTACGTGAACGTGGTCAAATCGAGATTTGGGAACTCGCCAATCGGTGCTGTTGTGTGTCGCAAAACCTTTGAACGTTGATAGTCAATGCAGTGCCTGACAAATTCATTCACGTCTTTGTTCATTCATTCCCAAACAAATCGGTCAGCAACGAGCTTACGAGTGACACGAGCGCCAGGATGTGCCAGTCGGTGCACAGCATTCAGTACAATCTGGCGATGTTGTGGCGGAATATAGGTCGAACTTTACCTTCAATGGATACGTAGCAATAAATCGGAACAGCACAATTTGGAAGCGACCGTTTTTCAAGTTTAAATGACGACGATCGTAGTAATTCTTGTAATTCTACGTCAGTCGATCCCCGATGAACCTGAGTCGACCATTTCCATTTGTGACAACACATCAGCGATCAGGTTATCCTTTCCGCCTATGTGACGATTATCACTCGTAAATTTGGAAATGAATTGCAAATAACGATCTTCATGTGGCAGTCGGGCGGAAGAGTTGGATGACAATGCGTGAGTCACTGGATGATTGTTGCACTGGAACGCAAAGGTGTAACAATAAAATGTTTCATAAAACTATTAACTACCGTGTAAAGCTTATGGTATCTTAGACCCGTTTACACCTTGAGCGCCATCTCTAAAATGGATGAGACATCTGAAGCTTTTTATCAAAGTTTACTGATTGTTTCGCGAGATCCCGTGAGTACCTCCACAAGTAATCTCATTTAGCTGACCACCGAGAGAATTTAAAGAAAAACCTATTTGAACTGGACACTCGATTTTATTTAAGGAACTACTACCTACTCGTATCGAATCTATACCAGCGGTGGTAGAAAAAGATTCATATAGGCAGCAAATAACAAGGCAGAATGAGATGGGGTGTTACCATTGCGTTCACTAATATAGGTACGCAAATTTCGGGGGGTTTTTATAAAACTATTTTTTCGCCTTACGTTTTATTCTTGTTCGAATAAAGACTCGACAGTTAAAATTTCGCCAAAGTTTATGCCGCAGTTTAAAGATTGTAATTTCTATGAATTGTAGTGCCGTTCAGGTGAAACCATATTGTAATAACTAGAAAATTATTATAAATAAAGTAACTGTGTATTTCCCTAATTAACAAGGAGATGTAAGGTAAGAAGATGTTTTAAAACCCTATCCGTTATACTTGATGCTAAAAGTGTGCCAATTCGAATGACCAGGAACATCCCGCTGGTCATCACGGGTGTGAGTTTGGGATGGAGAGGACCGGACGAGTTCTGTGATCTGGGAACCCCTGTGCACTGTTGCAGCACCCCATAGAGCCCCATGTCGACGCTCACGAAAGCTTCCCACCGTCACGCGACATCGTTAACTGTGCAGCCACAACCTAGACAGAGCTTGCTAAGGGATTGCATCGATGTGCTTTACTACAGGTGTGGCCCAAACCCTAAAGTAGTATTTATTCAACGAAAATTCGCTCTTTTGTGAGAGAAACTCTCAGCTGGGTTGCCGAAGATGGCCGAAGGCGACCGAATGTGACGTCACGTCTGGCATACTCAGTACAATTTTTATAACAGACGTGACGTTTCACTCCGCCCGCCCACTGTGGGTGGCGATGTTTACATTATTTTTTCGACTAATACAGATATAGAGGACTTTGGCCCACACCTTTACTGAAGCACATCGGGATTGCATACTACGCGGAGAACCCATCGCACGAACAGTGCAAGGCACCAACGTTTCAAAGTGTGCCCGCTCTACGCTATAAGCAACGATATCATCGCGAAAGTGCTGTGCGAGTACGAACCCAACGCACCTGTAGAGACCCGGAGCGCAAAGGTGCGCGGTGTAGTGCACCTTCTAGAAGCGTGAATTTTACTGCATGGTAACCTGCGCATGCTGAACAAGACCACATGGCCGAAGTCGTCGTGGGATTCGCTGTTCCCAGGATTTTGGGCGTAAGCGGAACCGTCTCATCAAGGAATAAAGGAAAGTGCAACGAACATCAAGGTCAGAGATTTCATTGTAACATTAGCTTTAAGATTCAAAAATTAGCCTAGGAAAACAAATAGTGGTGACGTCACCTTCGACCTAGCGTTAGGCCTCTGTAAATTGAATGAGAGCATTAAACGGGATTTGAAATCCTACACACTTAGTTTTTATTTCTGCAGCTCGGCAAAAATGCGCACAGCCGTGCGCCAGCAAAATAAAAAAGACTGATATTCCGGCAAAAAGGACGTGTGTTAGCTGATTTTCGGCAAATTATTTGCATTTTCAGCAACTTTGACAGTAATTTCAGCAAAAATATGTTTGCCAGGGTACGGCTGTGCGAATCTCGGTAAAAGTTTAACATTCTGCTGATATCCCAGAAAACAATTAAGTGTGTAGGCCACCACCCATTCGAAGGTTGACGAGTTATGCGATTTGAATCGACACTGGTATTTTTCAAAAGTATCTCATTGGGCCTTACCCTTAAGGTAATGTGCTTGCTTGGTCGAATTGGTTCCTAAGTAAGTGATATCAGTTCACTTGGGTATAATTTTGAACCCTTTTTGTGGTTAGCTAAGTGCTTATGAGTGTTTGAGGAAATATTCAACCTGCCCTAGAAAAGAGCCTCTGCCGGGCCATTAACAGCCTCAGCTGCCTTCACCATTGGTGAGTGGCGCTTAAGCTGCTGTAGGTCATAAACCTAAAGCATTCGTTTCAAAAGGTTTGCTGAGCAAACGGAACCTACTGTGTAAGGTGAACGCAAGCTGTAAGACGGAGTAAACGGGACGCTGACATGTTGACTTTGGTTTGCTCATGATTAGCAGAAGATTGTTATTAGGATTATTATTTGATTGAATTCGGAATAGTTAGATAATACTAAATGAGAATACAATAAGTTAATGAATGTTTGAGTTCATCTGATTTGCTTGTTTTAATTAGGTATACTTGTTGATACGGAAAGAAAGGGTAGCGAAAACATTGAACAATAGTCGTGACTTACCGGTGTTTGTAGTAGGGTAGAGGATCAGACGGAGGTCGTGTTTTGAATTGTTGAACCCTAAACTATTTGTAATTCCTGACATTAATTTGAATTACCTAAACTGAATTTAATAAATTTATAGTTTGCCGAACACCATACTTCAAAAAGCGGTTTTACAATTCTTCCCCGAACACCTCCAAACAATACTCAAAAAATACACCGTCAGGATAGACTTCATTATCCTTGCTGCGAGAGAGATGATCAGTATGGTGCAGTGTGGTCGATGTCTGAAATGGCACCACTTTGCATGTGTCGATGTGGACCAGTGTATAGCGGAGCTAGTTTGGTACTGCCGTATACGTGCCTTGGAGAGGACGTATCCGCTCGGGAATCAATAGGACAGCCAGGTGTCAGGCGTGTACAACCCCTTCGAGCAGCAAAAAAAGGAAGTACTAAAGATAATACCGGTAAGTCAAAGGAGAAGTTAGAACAGAAAGCTTCCGCTCAGAAAGTTATGAATAAGCACCAAGAAGTTAGTCAGCCAGGAACATCTACTCCATGGGATGTAAACAATTTCGAAAAACATTTGAAGAACCAACCACCGCGTTTGCTAGCGAATAGTAAGAAATCTCGTTCCGAAAACCACAAAAGTGTCAATAATTCCGTTAAAAGTGATAAAACTAAGTGTTCAAAACACGATTCAGCGTTGATGAAAATTGAATAGATGAAGGAGAGAAGCCGTCCAGAAGCTTTGGAGGAAGAGAACCAGCTTCAGATATTGAAGGTAAAGCAGAAGCAGCCAGCGGCGTGATTTGGAAGAACTACAACAGCTATAAAAACTGATTGAGGATTCCAAAAACGATGAAGAGCTTCAAGATAAGGACGAAATTTGAGGACAACGGTTGAGACAAGCTTCAGAGGACGGTAGGAGTGAATTGTCATCAGTTTTGCCAGAATCTACTGTGCATGATGCCACAGGAGTTGGACGACGATTCAACACACACCGACTGGAAGATGACACGGTGAAACGGTCCTTCGTTGAAGAATTGGAGACGCGTGCTGCAGATATTCCGGAAGCTGGCAGCGTGGAAGACCAATGGACCGCCATCAAGAATGCCTTCATCGCCACCAGCGAGAACAATCTGGGCGAACTACGCACCCAGAAAAAACAAAGGAACCCCGATGAGGCCCGGAAGAAGAAAGAGGAGCGAAGAGAAGCCAAAACCGCGATAGAGGGATCGAAAGCCAGAGGAGCCAAAGTCTTAGCCCGTCAACGATACGCGGCTCTTGAGAAGAAAGGTAAAACGCTCATGTCGACGGGACAAGCGAGCGTGGGCAGACTCTCTGGCCGACGAAGGAGAGAGAGCCGCCGCAACCGGGGACATTCGCCTCCTCTACGGTATCTCACGATGCTTAAGCGGGGCGAATATGAATGCAACGATGCCTGTGAAAGACGCGAATGATCAGTTATTGACCGACCCAACTGACCAGCTGAAACGCTGGTTCGAGCACTTCGAACAACTTTTTCAAGTGCCAGCCAGGCCATCACCACCTCGGCATGATCTGCCTAGGATCCGACGTATAACACGCGTCAATACCGAAGCTCCATCACTGCTAGAGATTCAAACAGCCATCCACAGCATGAAATCGAATAAAGCCCCAGGGGTCGACCGCATATCAGCCGAAATGCTTAAAACTGACCCCATGACATCCGCTCAACTGCTGCATCGTTTGTTTCGTAATATCTGGGACACCGCAACTTTCCCGGTCGACTGGATGCAAGGTATCTTAGTAAAGGTGCCCAAAAAGGGTGACCTGACTGTATGCGATAACTGGCGAGGCATTATGTTGCTGTGTACCGTTCTCAAAGTTCTGTGCAAAATTATCCTAGTCCGGATTCTGGAGATGATCTTTGCGACTCTCCGGCGGCAGCAGGCCGGATTCCGTGCCGGAAGATCCTGTGTGGACCATATTGTCATGCTCCGCATTATTCTGGAGCAGGTCAACGAATTCCAAGAGTTCCTTTACTTGGTAGTCATCGACTACGAAAAAGCTTCCGACCGTCTCAATCACGAGAATATGTGGTGCGCCCTGAGATGCAAGGGGGTTCCTGAGAAAATCATCGGCCTCATCGAAGCACAGTACGAGGCCTTCTCGTGTAGAGTGCTGCACAATGGGGTCCTGTCCGACCATATCCGGGGCGTAGCTGGTGTTGGGCAAGGATGTATTCTATCACCGTTACTGTTCGTCATCGTAATTGATGAGATTCTGGTAGATGCGATTGGCCGTGAACCAAACCGCGGGCTGTTATGGCAGCCTATAACTATGGAGCACCTATAAACGACTTCGAATTGGCTGATGACGTTGCACTCCTCGCGCAACGGCGCTCTGATATGCAGAGTAAGCTCAACGACCTTGCCGAGCGCTTCTCATCGGCAGGTTTAGTCATCAACGTCAACAAAACCAAATCGTTGGATGTAAACACTTCCAGTTTCACAGTAGCCGGGATGATGTGCAAACGGCGACTTTCAGAAGGTGTGTCCACTGTGGCCGCTTGAGTTGGACACCAATCTAGTTTTTTGAACCAGCAAACGAGCATGGTTCACGACACTGGTGCGCATTTCTTCCATATTTTCGGTGATACCAGCAGAACGTTTCATTTGATTCTCGTCGAATCCGTGATGATGAACGGCTACGTGATAGACCGGTCTTCAAACGTCGAACTTCGGCAGTAAGCGCAGCGATCTGATCTTGTAGGAAACTTAGTTCCAGTCCTGGTATTACAGCGCCTGACGTCGAGCGAGGCAGAGGTGATTGTGCCAGAATTTGACAATGCCAACATTTCGTCTGCCATTTCTGCAAATTTCGGAAGGACATCCTCGCTTATTGTCAACACAGGTTTGATTCGTTCGGGTATCCGTTGTAGAAAGAGCACTTTCATGACATCGTTGTTGATGTGCATTCCGCCGGCTAATTCCTGCATTCGGGCCAGCAGATGTGTTGGACGCATATCCCCCAGGTCGCAAATATTCAGTAAGCGTTCCAATCTTCCTTGGGTGGAGATCTCGAAGCGGGCGATGAGATGATCCTTCACTGCTTTATATTTATTCGCTGCCGGAGGGTTTTGAACCAAATCCCCAATGTGGCATATTACGGACTGGTCAATTGGGCTGATAATGTGATAATATTTTGCCTATCAGCACCACCACACGCTTGTGCTTGGACGTCCACCATTTTGTTTTTGCAAAAACCGAAATGAGCGACGAGGATTTTTTATCACAGCCGTTTTTGTTTTTTTTTTTTAACTAATTTTATTTGCTAATTATCTAATACATGCATTCATCTCTTAGACTAGGTGTTCCGTGTTTTCTTAACACTATCATCCTTATTTGCTATGTTATATTTTTAATTATTGTTAATACATTTCAATTGCCTCTGGCAGTTAGAATTTTTCCTCTGGTTGAATTGAACCATGTAGGAATTACAATGTTTTCAACTTAAACTAATCTTAACCTATTTTATACTAAGGGTACAAGGAGTTAATCGTTGAAATAGAAGATTGTATTGCAACGATTTTTATCTAAAATTGGAAATTATTCTATTGAACATTTGTTGCAATGTCTCAATATTAGAAATTCTATGAAGTTCATTGGTACTATACCACGGAGGCAACTTCAGAATCATTTTCAAAATTTTATTTTGAATCCTCTGAAGTGCCTTCTTTCTGGTAGTGCATCAACTAGTCCATATTGGCACAGCATACAACATGGCAGGTCTAAAAATTTGTTTGTAAATCAAAAGTTTGTTCTTAAGACAAAGTTTTGATTTTCTGTTTATAAGTGGATATAGACACTTAATATATTTGTTACATTTGGCTTGAAGGCCTTCAATGTGATTTTTAAAAGTTAATTTTTGATCTAGCAGAAGTCCTAAATATTTAGCTTCGCAAGACCAATTAATTGGAACCCCATTCATAGTGACAATATGTCTGCTAGAAGGTTTCAAATAAGAAGCTCTCGGCTTATGTGGGAAAATTATAAGCTGAGTTTTGGAAGCATTCGGGGAAGTTTTCCATTTTTGCAAGTAAGTGGAGAAAATATCCAAACTTTTTTTGCAATCTACTACAAATGACACGAAGGCTACGCCCTTTGGCTGAGAGACCTGTGTCATCTGCAAACAAAGATTTTTGACACCCTGGTGGTAAATCAGGTAAGTCAGAAGTAAAAATGTTATACAAAATGGGCCCCAGTATGCTGCCTTGGGGAACACCAGCTCTTACAGGTAATCTATCAGATTTAGAGTTCTGATAGTTTATCTGCAGTGAGCGATCTGATAAATAATTTTGGATCAGTTTAATAATGTACAGAGGAAAATTAAAATTCATCAATTTTACAATCAAACCTTCATGCCAAACACTGTCAAATGCTTTCTCTATATCAAGAAGAGCAACTCCAGTCGAATATCCTTCAGACTTGTTGAGCCGAATTAAGTTCGTAACTCTTAATAACTGATGAGTGGTTGAATGCCCATGGCGAAAACCAAATTGCTCATCAGCAAAAATAGAATTGTCATTAATATGAACCATCATTCTATTTAAAATAATCTTTTCAAACAGTTTGCTTATTGAAGAAAGCAAACTGATTGGGCGATAACTAGAAGCCTCAGCTGGATTGTCCGGCTTCAAAATTGGAACAACTTTGGCGTTTTTCCATTTATCTGGGAAGTATGCCAATTGAAAACATTTGTTAAATAAATTAACCAAAAAGGATAAAGAGCTCTCAGGAAGTTTTTTGATAAGTATGTAGAAAATACCATCATCACCTGGGGCTTTCATATTTTTAAATTTTCTAGTAATAGATCTCACTTCATCCAAATTAGTTCCCAACGAAGGGTCAAAAACATTATCTTGGTTGAGAATGTCTTCGAAGCTTCGTGTAACCTGATCCTCAATTGGACTAGTGAGACCTAGACTAAAATTATGGGCACTCTCGAACTGCTGAGCAAGTTTTTGAGCCTTTTAACAAAATTTTGTTTCCCTCTTTAAGCGCTGAAATTAGCTTTTGAGGTTTTTCAGAATTTTCAATACTTTCCAAAAGGGTTTCGAGCTGGAATCCAACTTCGAGACATTCTCAAAATTGGTATTTCTAAGAATAGCGAAACGTTTTAAATTTTAATTTTGCAAATCTTGCCAAATAACTTTCAACGCGGGATCGGGAGTTCTTTGGTATTGCCTACGTCTCACATTTTGGATCAGTAGCTGAAGATCGTCGTCAATGATAATGGAGTTGAATTTAATTTCACATTTAGGAATTGCAATGCCTCTGGCTTCGACAATTAAATTTGTCAAAGATACGAGCGCATTGTCAATATCACTTTTGGTATCCAAAGGAATATTGACATCAAAATTCCTATCGATATATGTTTTATATAAATCCCAATCAGCTCTATGATAATTGAAAGTAGAGCTGATTGGATTATAAATGGCTTCTTGTGAGATTTTAAATGTCACAGGAAGGTGATCAGAGTCAAAGTCAGCATGAGTTACCAATTGGCCACACAGCTGACTTGAATCCGTTAAAACTAAATCAATTGTAGAAGGATTTCGACTGGAAGAAAAACAAGTAGGGCCATTGGGATATTGAATAGTATAATATCCCGCAGAACAATCTTCAAATAAAATTTTGCCGTTGGAATTGCTTTGAGCATTATTCCATGAACGGTGTTTGGCATTAAAGTCACCAATTACGAAGAATTTTGATTTGTTGCGAGTCAGAATTTGAAGACCAGCTTTCAACCAATTCTGTTGCTGCCCATTGCATTGAAAAGGCAAATAGGCTGCAATGAAGGAAAATTGACCAAAATTTGTTTCAACAGAAACACCCAAGGTTTCAAAAACTTTGGTTTCAAACGAAGAAAATAATTTATGTTTGATACGTCTATTAATGACAATGGCGACCCCACCACAGGCGCTGTCAAGACGATCATTTCTGTAGATAAAATAATTTGGATCTCTTTTAATGGAGAGTCCGGGCTTTAAATAAGTTTCTGTTATAATGGCAATATGCACATTATGAACTGTTAGGAAGTTGAATAATTCATCTTCCTTGCCCTTTAGAGAGCGGGCATTCCAATTTAGAACTTTCACAAAATTATTTAGATCCATTAAAACGGAGTCCGATAACAATTTTTTGTGTGTACTTTATACCAACCTGAACAGCTTCTGGAATGGTATTTGCTTTGAACATTGCATCAATCATGTGATGCAATTGTTCAGTTAAAAAATCAAAATCGGAAGCAGTCATGCTACCTGAATCGGCAACATGACCGTTATTTTCCGTTGGGACATGGGTATAAACCTCATTTTGAGAAGAGAAATTTTGACTACCAGCAGCGATGTTTGCATACGTAGGTACATTCGAAAAATTGGAATTTACTGAAGTGCTTGCTACCCGTTGACGAGCGGCAAAATTTGTTTGTGAATTGTGGTGGGTATGAATTGCTCGACCGGTAACTGGTTTTGAAATTTGAGCGTTTGAAAAATTTCTACCCGTCGAATCTGGGATCCGATTGGAATTTCCCGTCATCAATTTTGCACGGGAATTCAAAACTTTTTTGCGTGAAGGGCATTCCCAGAAATTGGATTTATGATTGCCCCCACAATTTGCACATTTAAATTTATTGGAATCTTCTCTCACAGGACATGCGTCCTTGGCGTGAGAGGTTCCACCACAAATCATGCATTTAGCATCCATGTGACAATGTTTGGTTCCATGACCCCACTTTTGGCACTTACGGCACTGGGTGGGGTTTTGGAAATTTCCCCCAGGCCTACGGAAATGTTCCCATGTAACACGGACATGGGACATAATACAGGCCTTTTCCAAACTTTTCATATTATTTAGTTCACTTTTGTTAAAATGAACTAAATAAAATTCTTGAGAAATGCCCCTCTGGGAAGTACCAGAGTGGGATTTCTTTTTCATCTTAATTACTTGGACTGGTGAAAATCCAAGTAATTGAGAAATTTCAATTTTAATCTCATCCAGTGATTTGTCATCACTGGGGAGACCTTTCAAGACGACTTTGAACAATCGCTCAGTTTTGTCGTCGTATGTGAAGAATTTATGGCGCTTCTCAGTTAAATAGTGAAGAAGACGTTTGCGATCGTCAAAGGATCCCGGCAAAACGCGGCAGTCACCCTTCCTAGCAATCTGAAATGAAACCTTGATCCCCTGAAGGTTACTCAAAATCTCATTCCGGAAGCCAGAAAACTCGGCAACAGATACCACAATTGGCGGAATCCTTTGCTTTTTCGCATGAATCGAATCACCTGGGCTAGAGGTATATTCGATTTGCTCAATTTCATCATTAATCAAATCGAACTGATTGGAGAAGAATTATTTCCGATATTAGAGTTAGAAGGAATATCTGAATTCTCCAGCTTCCTTCTATTTTTTCCGCGCTAAGGCAGGACGGTCTTGAAACCTTGTTTCTTTGAAGGAAGTGGAGAATTCAGAGACCCCCCCTTCCTCTTGTTTTTATTAATGCTCATGGCTGAGCGTGGAGACGTGACCTTCTAAGAGGTTTTTTCCCAGAACGGTGTCCCTGCAGGATTACCACCGCTTGTCGGAATTTTACTTCCGCAAACGGGTCCAACGTAAAACGAAGGCACGGGTCCTTGCAAAGATCGTAACGGGATCAGTGGGTACAAATAGCGCTAAGAAGCACCGTTGAAATTAAAATAGCTTCGGGTAGTATTAAAAACTTCTTTCCGCAAAGAGAGAAAGAACCGCACAGCACGAAAGCACGATGCGGTCTGACAGCCGTTTTTGTAATCGTTTTCTTCGACGCTGTTATCGCTTAGCTCATTGCGGTGCATCGACGGTGGTTGTTGGTGGAGTACTCTTCCCTTGACCATGTGACCGTTAGGTTACTGTCACGGCTTGCGATCGACGGGTGGTGACAGGAGTTCCCCCTGAAGTATTGCTTAATTGCGGGCCGGGATGATACAGAAAAGAGAGATGGTTTTTGTTTTGATGGGGCGGTAAACAAAGTCTATTACGATGCTGAAAGCCTCTTTAATAAAGAAGAAAAAAAAAGTCTATTACACCCACCATCCCCACACTACCCGAGATAACCTCTACGTGTGCCTTTTTGCATATTTCCGATTGCCCTTGTTCTAGAAGAAAAATATGTCTTAGTTCATTTGACATGAATGATCGCCCAAATGAACGTATTGCCGTTAACAATGGGTGGAACATCAGTGAGCACAGCACATGCCGTCGCTTCGGATCGTCGGTGCTGACGTAAGCGAATAAGCATTTTTGATTGTGATATTATTGAAAGGTATGAAAAATCCAAACTTATTTACAATTAACTTTTTCGATTTTATTATTTTTATGGATTTTCGTCATTTTTATATCAACAATAAAAAATTCACTGCCTATGTCTCAAAGGGTTCATACGCGGTTCATACGGATTTGAAAGTCAAAAAATAAATAATACTTTACAAAAATATTACTTACAAATGGAGACGCAAAAGACATTCGGTTTGAGCTTATCCAAAAAATATCCATTAGACTCTAACAAAAAATTCAAGTACAAAAAAAATCTTCTCGTTTACGTCTATCTAACTAACTTCCTAACGGCCTTACGAACTAAACTAGAGCTTACGAACTCGTGGAGGTTCCCTACGCACTAACATTGACCGAGAATGAGGCCAGGGCGTCTCCTTGGCGTGTCACCGCCCGCACCTGGTACTGGCCAATGTCCTCGAACGTACACTTGGCAATGGTAAAGGTGTATTTGTTGTCCTTCTTGACAAATCGGTACCGGTTGGAGGATTCGTTGATCGGTTCACCGTCCTTGTACCACTCCAGCTTGGAGGGCGCATCGTACGTCTCGCAGGTAAACACGGACTTCGCCCCATCCAGCACACTCAACGAGGCAGGGAATTTGGCGAAGGTCGGCTGATCTTTCTGCTCGCCCTGGGATAGCACCGTAATGGTACAGGAACTGAAGCTTTCGCCACCTTTGTTGAATGCCTCGCACGTGTACGTGCCGGCATCTTCGGGGAAGATTTCCGGGATGTGCAGCGAGTACGCATCGCCGTCGTTCACGTATTCAAAGTCGGGTGTGTTCTTGATTTCGCGGTTGTCGTGCAGCCAGATCACATTGAATGGATCCGGGCAGGTGATGTTACACTTGATGATGACCTCCGAACCGTCCTTATAGTAGCCGGATTCGGTGTGTTTGTTAATGACTGGGGCCTTCACAAGGGCACCCTTCTTGTCACCAGCACGGCCTGAGCCGGCACCTTCTGCAATAGAATAAATCACATATGGTTAGTTAGCAAATACGGAAATATTGTTCCCAGAACTTACTCTTCACATCGAGCTTGCATTGCGTGGCCGTTTCTCCCATGGAGTTTTTGGCTGTGCACACGTAGGTGCCCGAGTCTTCAGGGAACAATTCGTTGATTCGCAGGCTGGCAATGCCCGATTTGTACTTAATGTCGATGACGTCCGACGACGTCACCTTTTTACCGTTCTTGGTCCATACAATCTGTGGCAGTGGGTCTCCACTGACGTGGCAATTCAATTGTAGAGGTTCACCGTCCGAAGCGATTACGTCCTTCAACTCCTTGGTGAACTTTGGTGGATGCATCAGAGAATCCGATTGCAGAGCTAGAATAAACAAAACAAATTCAGATCGCACGTCAAAAGCGAGATAAAATGATTCGCTTACGCAACAATTCGCGGGTGGATTGCCGGGATCGTGCGTCCGGTGGTCCCAGCGACTTCGTAGCGCTTGGCAATGGTTTAGGTTCCGGCTTCTTCACCGCTGGTTTCTTGGCTTCCGCCTGTGGTACTTCCGTCTGGTTGCGGCGATCTTCAACGATCACGACGCTACTGGTTTCGGCCTTACCCAATGGATTTATTGCCACGCACTTGTACTCGCCAGAGTCTCCAACCTTGGTGTCGATGATCTCCATGGTCACCACGCCATCCGTGTGAGTCATCGAGTATTCGTAGCGGCTAAGTTCTCGTCCGTTCTTGTACCACTTCACGGTGGGGACTGGTTTGCCACTCAGACAACACAACAGCTTGCAAGTATCTCTGGTCTGCATGACACGCGGACGCAGCGCGAAAGTGAACACTGGAGCAGCATCCGATTCCTCCTGCCATAATGGTCGCGGGCTTGGCTCGCGTTTGCGGACTGTGTGGGTTTCTGGTTTGTAGACTGGTACCTGTTTCGACATCGGGTGAACGTTCAAGAAGATGACTTCCTCGCGAGAGCCGTAGTGGTTCTCGGCACGGATGATGTACTCGCCACGATCATCCAGCTTGACGCGATTGATTATGAAGTAGTAGTCATCGCCGGCGTAACGCTTCATGAATTTCACCGACTGCTTCAGCTCCTGGTTGTTATGATACCAGGTTACAACAGGAGTAGCCACACCAATGACACGGCAGTAGAATTTGCAGCTCTGTCCTTCGTAGCAGAAGGCCGATTGTGGACGAATAACGAATCGAGGAGCGGCTTGGCGACGGTCGAATGAAGTCTCGTGGATCTTGTACTTGGTAACCAGAAGCTTACGCAGGGCCGAGTATTCAGACAGTCTACCCAGCGGAAGGACAAATGATGCCCAGTCGTCGTACTTTCTGCGGATGTGATCGCGGATTGTTTTGTACCGTTCGATCGAGATCAACGACGTCGAGCTGTTGTAGCTGTCACTCAACCATGAATGCATCAAACACTCGTGAGCAGTCATACGCTTCTCAGTATTCTTGATCAATAAGCGACGGATGAAGTCCTTACATTCCTCTGACACGTCCTTGAACGCGACTTCGTCAAACTCCCAAGTTCCCTGTTTGATGTTCTTCAAAGTATCAATATCAGTCTCGCCAGCAAACGGCGACAAACCACTGATCAGCACATATGCCAACACACCAACGGCCCACATGTCCGTGTAGAAACCAACTGGTTCGCGTTCGACAATTTCGGGAGCGGCAAACTCGGCTGTGCCAGTTGAAATCTTGACCATTTCGTTGGGATTCAAACGCGTTGCCAGTCCGAAGTCAATCAATTTCACCTGGTTGCTATTTCTGGTCTGGCACATCACATTCTCCGGCTTGATATCCAGATGGATAATGTTCTTCTCGTGCATGTATTTGACGGCTTCGCAGATCTGTTTCATGTATTCGATAATTTCCTGTTCGCACATGCGGTAACCTTCGGTGGTGATTCTCTCGAACAGCTCGCCTCCCGACAAGAACTCATAGATCAGAACAAACTCATCGTCGTCTTCAAAGGCATCGTGCAGGTGGATCAACTTACGGTGATGCAGCTGGTTCATGATATCGATTTCTTTGCGAATCAAATTACGTTCCGAATTCTGTGACACTGGAATGAACTTGGCGGCGAAGACATTTCCAGTCTTACGTTCACGGCAACGATGGACCACACCGAATGCACCCGTTCCAATTTCTTCCAGAATCTCATACAGATCGTATACACTCTTGTTTGAAATCTCCACTGGTTTCGGATGATATTTGCTGTAGATGTCGAACACGTAGGAGTCGTAGTCCGAGATTGGTTCTCGCTTGCCTTGACGCTTCGGTTTGCCGTTTTCGTCCAGTTCGTACTTGACACGCTTGGCAGGCTTGATACCCAGGTCCTTCAGGCTAACCAGTTCAGTCTGATCAGATGGCTCCGATCGTCCGTACACATTCTCTGCAAACGCGCGGAACTCGTACTGATGTCCGGGCGAGAGGTGCGGGATGATGAGCTGATTGAAGCGAGTAGTTCCGGCCCGAATCCATGTAGACAGTGGCACTTCTCGTTTCTCCACAATGTAGTTCGTAATGCTTGCGCCTCCGTCCCAAGATGGTGGCAACCAGCTGAGCGTGACATGATCCAATCCAATTTGGTCCACAGTGAGGTTCCTTGGCTTGTCTGGACAATCGCTGATCTGAATCTTGATATCGGCGGTGTCCTGTCCCAGTTCGTTCTCGATTGTGATCGTGTAGGTACCCGAGTCCAGCTGTGATCCATCGCGAATGGTCAACACAGTGTGACGTTCACGAGTCTCAATGTGATAGTGGCTGCCAGATTCGATCTGTTCTCCCTTGAGGGTCCAGTGACAACGTGGTTTGGGGAAGCCAGTGAACGGAATCTTAATTTCGATGTTTTCGCCATTGTCGAAGAAGGCAGTATCGCGGAATCGTGGTGGAACGTTGAGCTTCGGTGGGGATTTGATGATGAGTGAGGCCTTGGTAGACTTGACTCCTCCCTTGTTGATCGCACGGCAAGTGTACTCATCGGCATCCTCGCCAAATACGTCGTTGATAGCCAGATGGTGCATGTCTCCGTCGCTGTACATGTAGTACCGAGATCCGGAGCAAATTTCGCGAGCACCCTTGTGCCATGTGATCTTTGGACGCGGAACTCCGGTGATTTTGCACACAAACTCTACGTTTCTGTTCTGTACGCAGGTTAGCGTGTTCAGTGGCTTCACGACCTCTGGAGGCTTGCATACATCCGGATCCTCGGCCTTCACCAGTTGCGAAGCCTTCGAGAATTCCGAGCAACCGACTTCGTTCTGAGCGGCAACACGGAACTCGTAGAATCGACCTTCGACAAGATTCGGGCAGTTGATCGTGCAAATAGAGCAGGACACGGTATTGACGCGCTGCCAGGTATCCGTTCCTTGTTCGCGCTTCTCGATCCAGTATCCCAAGATGCGAGTACCACCATCCGAGAATGGTTTCTCCCATTCCAGATTGACGAAATCGCCTCCAACCTCGTGGATGATTGGAATACCAGGTGGCGAAGGCAGATCATATGGTCCGCGTGCCTTGATCGGATCAGATCCTTCCAATGGAGCACCCATTCCGTTCTCGTTAACGGCCGACACACGGAAGAGATATTCCGAGAACTCGATCAATCCCTTGATGATCAGCTGTGTTTCCTTAATGTAGTTCGAAACGATTAGCCAGTGCTGCGATTTGATATCGCGACGCTCAACGACGTAATGCGTGATCTTGCGACCTCCATCGTACTTCGGAGGCTTCCACGAAACGGTGCACATGTTCTTCGTAACGTGACTGATCAGTAGCGGTCCCGTCGGTGGTCCAGGCAATCCAGTGACATGAACATTTACATTGCACGATACACTTCCACTGTCATTCTTGAAGTTAACCAAATACACTCCCTTATCGGCATCTTCGACATCACGGATGTAGATAACTGCGTAGTCATCGAAGACTGTGTATTTGATGTGTTCGGTTTCGATGAGCTTCTCACGATCCTTGGAAATGTTAACCTCCATTGGTTGGTCTCCGCTGAAGCCAAGCTTAATCTTGGCGTTATCTCCCTTAATCAGGTACACATCCGATGGAATATTGACCAATTTCGGTGGAACTCCAATCTTAACAGCAGCCGTAGTGTGGACCGAGCCGACAAAGTTGATAGCCTCGCAAGTGTAGTCGCCTTCGTCGCGGTATGTAACATTCGAGATGTGCAACGAGAATACACCGTTCTTGCTTTCCAGAGCAAACTGTCCACCGTGCGTAATCTCTCTTCCATTGCGCAACCATCTGCAGGTTGGTTCCGGCTTTCCGTGAGCTTCGCAAGTCAGTTGCACAGATTTTCCAAGCGGTACCAAGCTGAACTTCAACCTCTTGACCCATTCCGGTTTCTCGGTATCCAACTGTTCACCAATGCGAACCGATCGAGTTTCAACCGATGGTGGTGAAACTCCATAATTATTGACAGCGTAAACACGGAATTCGTAAACTCCACCCTCAATAAGGTTCGTAACTGTGAGCTCCGTAACAGGAATATTCGACTCGTTACATTTAACCCAGCGTGCTCCTCCAATGTCGCGACGCTCCACATAGTAGCCGGTGATCCTGGAACCACCATCGCTCGCCGGTGGAGTCCAGCTGAGATCGACGAAGCTCTTGCCAACCTTAACGATGGCCGGGGCTCCTGGTGCCGACGGTGGTGTAACCTTTCCATGAATCTTGAACCGCTTCGACGATGCCGACGGTTTGCTCACACCAGCAGCGTTCTGAGCACGGACACGGAACTCGTACTCTCTGCCCGGCATAAGATTGTACACCTGGTAGCTGGTGTCCTTGATGAGGAAGTTGCACACGATCCAGGTGCTGTCGGTGACGTCGCGGTATTCGAAGCGATAGCCCTGAATACGAGATCCACCATCCATGAGCGGTCGTTCCCAGGTGACGGTAACGTAGCTCGTATCCCAATCGGACACACGTGGTGGATTCGGTGGGTCTGGTACCGTAAATGGATACCGAGCAATGATCGGTTCTTCCAAGATAAGTGGATCGCTGATGCCGTACTGATTCTCGGCACGAACCCGGAAGCTGTACTGTTTGTTATTTTCCATACCCATGTTGTCGTAGTGGGTTGATCGGACGAAACTGCTTGCCTTGGTCCAGTATCCCAGTGGTTCGTAACGTTCGACGATGTAGTTCGTAATCGGACTGCCACCGTCGTCCAGAGGGACCTTCCAGGACAGCGTACATGACTCGGGAGTAATTTCCGAAACTTCAAGCGGTCCAATCGGTGGTGTTGGTTTGTCAACCACCAACACGCGGCACGAAGCAGTGTCCTTGCCAACGCAATTGACCAAATGGATTGTGTAGCTGCCACTGTCCAAGCGTTTCGAGTTGTCGTTCTTGAAGACGGCCTCCGTATCGGTGACTTGCAGTTCGATCCTTTCGTTTCTCGACACCTCGTTGCCATTAACCAACCAGAATGCATCGGGTCGTGGTGAGGCTGAGAACGGAACAATGATCTTGAACGGATCGCGAGCAATGACCAGAATGTCGCGCATTCCAATGTCCGAGGTGATCTTCGGAGCGGAGAAGGCAGCCGTGACCATGATCGGGTCCGACGCAGAACTGAACGGAGACTGTCCTGCCGCATTGACGGCAGCAACGCGGAAGATGTATTCGCGATTCTCGCTGAGTCCCGATACCTTGCACATGAGATCCTTGAGCGTGCCCTGTTGAACCTTGGTCCAGGTGCCTTCGGCAGCCGGTCGCTTCTCGACGATGTAGTGCGTGATCGGTGAGCCTCCGTTGCTGGCTGGTTTGGCCCAAGTAATGGTGACGGAGTCTTCGGTGGTCTCGACACGGGTCGGAGTTCCAGGTTGCGTTGGAACATCGAACGGATGCTTGGCGATGATGGTGTCGGATTGAGCCGGCTCTGACATACCGTACTTGTTTTCGGCGTAGACGCGGAATTCGTACTGCTGGTTGACGCGCAGGTTGCGTATCTTGAGATAGGTGGTCGTACAGTAGCTGCTGACCTTGGTCCAGCTGGAGGCGTTCTTTTCCTTCCGTTCGACGACGTAGTTGGTGACGGGAGAGCCACCATCGTCCAGGGGAGTGTTCCAGCACAATGTCAAATGTTCGCCACCGTACGATTCGACGGCAATGTTTTCCGGTTTGGATGGTTTGTCCAGAACCTTGACGTTGCAAGTTCCGATGTCGTAGCCAGATGGATTCTTGAGCATCAGACGGTACTGCTTAGAATCGGAGCGTTTGCTGTTGGTGACGACCATGATAGCGGCTTCATCGGTAAGCTGTTGATGGACGCGAGAATCTGAGTCATCCAGCTGGTCGTCGTTGGCGAACCAGGTGGCAACCGGTTTCGGGAAAGCCGTGTACGGGATGTGAATGTTGAAGTCTTCTCCTGCACGGACCGTAATATCCCGAACGTTGCGCAGATCCATCATTGGTTTGTTGGGCTGTTCCTGTAGAGTGACCGAGATACTTGGACGCGATGGATCTGACGAACCGATATCGTTGACGGCAATCAAACGGAACTGGTATTCCTTGTTCTCTTCCAAGTTTTCGACGCGGTACGATTGGTCGCTGCACAAATCAGCCAAGCTGTTGGAGTCCTTCCAGTTTTCTTCGTCCTTGACACGATACTGAATCAAATAGCCCTTGATCTTTTCCTTGGCATCCTTACGTAGCGTACGCCAGGACAGGGTGACATTGTTGCGGGAGATCTTATCGATCGACGGTGGATCCGGCTGATTTGGTCGCTTGCGTTGGTATTGTGCGGTTATTGGATCGGTCGGTTCACTTGGTTTGCTGACTCCAACGTCATTGACGGATTTCACACGGAACTCGTAGCGGAATCCTTCCATCAGATCAGGGATGGTGTAAGTAGTGTTGACAGTTGGGTAGTTGTTGACCTGCACCCAATCGCCAGTACCACGTTCACGTTTCTCGACGATGTAGCCAACGACAGGGCGAGTTTGCACTCGCGGAGGCTTCCAAGAAATGGTACACGAGCTCGGAGTGTAATCTTCGATCGCTGGTTTATCGACAGCCTGTGGTGGATCAGGGCTCTTCGGCGAAATGGTTTTGCTTTCGGTTGGATCCGATGCTCCGTAAATGTTCTCGGCACGGACACGGAAGATGTACTCATGGTTCTCGGTCAGATGCTTGATAGTATGCGCACATCGAGGAACAGTACCGTAGACCATCTTCCAGTTATCGGATGGGAATTCTTTGTACTCGATACTGTATCCGGTGATATCCGAGCCACCGTCGTCCTTTGGTGGATCCCAGTTGAGGGTAACGGTGTCTTGGGTGGTTTCCAAGGCGAACACATTTCGTGGTGGTTGTGGACGATCGACGACGATGACTTCAAACTCGCGGGTATCTTCTCCGTATTGGTTCGACGCCTTGATCTTGTAGGTGTCCGAATCCTTGCGTTCACTCTTCTCGACGCGGAACACGGTCTGTTCGCTGTTGGTATCGATAGTAGTGCGAGATGTTTCCGGTACCTTAACTCCATTACGGAACCATTCGACAGTCGGAATCGGAGCGCCAACCAACGGAATTGTGATGATGATTGGTTCTCCAGCGCGCACCTTGATCGTACGTTTGCCAAAACTGTCAAGATTGAGTTTGGGAGCCTGTTGCATTGGTCTGGCCCAGCACTTGCTTGATGGATCGCTAGGTTGGCCCTGTCCGGCAGCATTGACGGCCGAAACACGATAGTCGTACTGATGGCCCTTGATGACTCCTGTATCTGTGAATTCGATATTCGGAACCGGGTACTTGTTGGCCTGAATCCATCTTCCAGTAGCCGTATCTCGTCGTTCAATGTTGTATCCACTGATTCTTGAACCGCCATCACTGATTGGAGGCTTCCAACTGAGCGTGACAAAGTCATAATTGCTATCTGTAATATCCGGTTTCGTGGGAGGTCCAGGAGCGACGAACTGATCCTTGGCTACAACTGGGTGCTTGCTCATCAAACCATCCGAGCGTCCCTGAAGGTTCTCGGCCATAACACGGAACTCGTACTTGTTGCCCTTGTTGAGGCGAGGCACAACAGTGTGGGTGTACTTTGGACTGACATAGGCCACAGCCGGTACCCAACCTCCTCCATGGGTAAGATCCTTCTTTTCCACCACATATCCAGTAATTTCCGAACCACCATTGTCCTTTGGAGGCTTCCAGGAGATTGTAACACTCTTCTCCGTGATTTCCTCGTAGTTCATAGGACCCTCTGGTGGATCTGGACGGTCCAGCACAGTCAGGCGCAGGCTTCCTTCATCGGTTCCGCTGGAGTTGCTGATCTTCAACTTGTACTCCCCAGAATCGCCGCGATTGCAGTTCACGGTGTGAACAATGGTGTGGTGTCCAACGGCGGTCATCGTCGTGCGCTTGTCACTTTCAACAGGCTTTCCGTTCAACGTCCAAACAACTTCCGGTGCCGGTTCTCCCGTGAAGGTCACATCCAAGTGGAAGATTAGACCAGCCTTGACGACCATATCTCGCAGAGGAGTAACGATCTTGGGGGCAATGAAGCGCGATCGCGTAAGCACAGCATCCGAGGCATCGGATGGTTCGGATTCTCCAGCGGCGTTAACAGCAATGACACGGAACTCCCATTCGGTTTCGGTGGCCAGATCTGGAACCTTGAGGTTGCGCTGAATTCCGGGCACACGACCAGCGGTACTCCAGTACGGACTGTCCTTCTCTTTCTTCTGCACAATGTATTCGGTGATTGGAGCACCGCCATCGGACTTGGGTGCATTCCATTCCAAGCTGACCGAATTTGCATCCCAATCGACAACCTGTGGTTTTGGTGGTTGCGATGGCTCTTCGAAGTCGTTCTTCGCCACAATTGGATTGGACGAATCCAGAGGTTCCGATTCACCAATTTCGTTCACGGCCTTAACTCTGAACGAGTAACGCTTGTTGTGAATCAATCGAGAAATTTCGTTCACCAGCGAAGTGCTCATACCGGCAGCAGACCAGGTGCCACGGGACATGTCCATCTTTTCGATAACGTAGTGCGTGATCGGGCTGCCGCCATCGTCCTTGGGCAGCTTCCATTCCAGATGGCATCCTTCGGTAGTGATGTTCGTAATTCTGAGTGGTCCTTCCGGTGGCGATGGCTTATCCAAAACGGTCACATGTCCTGAAGCCGAGTACTCACCACATTCGTTCTTCACAATCAGCGTGTACATACCGCAGTCTTCACGGATCGAGAATGGAATTTCCAAGGAAACCTCATTGTTGTACGCTTCTCGGATAACTCTCTGCGATTCCGGAATTACGACACCATCGCGCTTCCAAACGGCCGTCACATTCGGCGAAGCTTCAACTGTCACGTTGTAAGCAATCTTCTTACCCACCGGAACGATCAGATCCTTCAGAGCATTCTTATCGAAGTGCGGTGGTACGAAGCGAGACTTGCAGACCACTGGATCCGAAGATTCGCTTGGATCGCTAACACCAGCCTTGTTGACTGCGCAAATACGGAACTCATACTCCTCGTCCTTAACCAAATCGGTAATTTTAGCAGATGGCTTGAACAGCTCAGTGAACTCTCCAGCGAATTTCCAGTCACCATAGCGAGGCTTCTTCTCCACGACGTAGCTTGTGATCGGAGCTCCACCGTCCTTCTTGGGTATGCTCCATTCCAAGCTTACGTAGTTATCGCTCCAGTCCACAACCACCGGCTTGCCAGGTTTGTCTGGTTTGGCGTACGGATCCTTGGCTGTGATAGGTTGAGATGTGGTCAATGGAATAGATTCACCCTGTTTGTTAACGGCGCGGACACGGAACTGGTACGAGTGACCCTCGATCAAATTGTCCGGACGGATCTTGGTGGAAATCGTTTCTCCAACCGGAATCCAACGCAGTTGATCAGTATCCAACTTTTCAACGACATAATGCAAAATTTCCGAACCGCCATCGTCTTTCGGTGGACGCCACATAAGCGTGACTCCAGTCTTCGACAGGTTTTCGTGACGAATGGGGCCCTCTGGTGGGGCCGGGACGTCCAACACAACCACATTCACATCAGCAATGTCAATGCCGTTCTTGTTCTTGGCGGTAAGTGTGTAGACTCCACTGTCGGCTCGCTTGACATCCATAACACGCAGCTTGGTTTTGTAGTCTTCGTAAACGACCTTAATGCGATCCGTGTTGATGATCATATTGTCCTTGTGGGTCCATTCCTTAGCAGGGACTGGTTCACCCTGAACCGGAACATCGAATTCGAACGTGAGTCCCGCTCGGATTTTAACATTGTTAAGAGAGTAACGATCGATCTTCGGCGGTTGGTTCTTGCTGCGGGCAATATGCGAATCTGTCGGCTTACTTGCTTCTCCTTCTCCAGCACGATTGATCGCCTTAACACGGAATTGATAGGCGGTTCCTTCGATAAGATCGGGAACCTTTGCCGTGACGGCGTCACCGTCAACTTCAGCGCACTTTTCCCAATCTCCCGAGTACTTGCTCAGCTTCTCAACCACGTAGCCGGTGATCGGAGCTCCTCCGTCGTTTTCCGGTGCCTTCCATTCCAGTTCGACGTAATCCTTGTCGTAGTCCGTGATGACGAGGTCCTCTGGACGCTGTGGAGCACGGAATGGATTCTTCGCGACCACGGCATTGGCCATCGACAGTGGCTCGGATTTACCCATTTTGTTCTGGGCTCTGACACGGAACTTGTACGAGTGTCCTTCGATGAGACCGTCGATTTCCGCCTTGCACTTGTTGCTGCCCGAGTCACCAGCGTACACCCAGGTTCCCTTAGCTTCGTCCAGCTTTTCGACGATATAGTTATCGATCGGTAGACCACCGTCGTCCTCCGGAGCACGCCATTCCAGGATTGCTCCATTGGCAGTGATCTCCTGTACCTTGAGTGGTCCTCCTGGTGGGCTCGGAACGTCCAAAACAGTGACGAACACATTGGCCGTATCTTTGCCATTTTCGTTTTCAGCCTCGATCGTGTAGGTACCCGACTCGCCGCGTGTAGCCGAACGAATGGTTATCTTGGTGTTGTATTCGTAGTCCTGAATCTTGAAGCGTTCGTTCTGTTTCAATTCGCGTTTGTTTAGCAGCCATCTTGTCGTCGGCACAGGCTCTCCAGTAACCTTGACGTCGAACACCACATTATTACCCGCCTTGATACGTACATCGATCAGGTTGGTACGGTCGATCTTCGGTGGTTGATTCTTCGGTTTGCAGATGATTGGTGGAGTGGCGTTGCTTGGATCACCTGGACCAGCTTTGTTGACAGCACGAACACGGAATTCGTATTTCTGTCCTTCCATCAGATCCGGAACATCAGCATTGGTAGCATCGGCAGGAACTTGCATCTTCTTTTCCCACTCTCCGTACTTGTCCTTAACTTCAACGACATAGCCGGTGATCGGAGATCCACCGTCACTGACCGGCGGCAACCAGGCCAGTTTGACAAAATCTGGACCCCAATCGGTTGCTTTGCAATTCTGCGGAGGCGATGGTTCGTCGAACGGATTCTTCGCAATGAAGTCTCCAACTTGTTCCAAAGGCTTGGACTCTCCTTCAGCGTTGATTGCACTGACACGGAACTTGTATTTCTTTCCATTTTGCAGTCCACTGATGTCAGCATTGGTTTCTACGCTACGAGCATGTGGAACCCATGCGTTCGCGTCCTCATCGAAACGTTCGATCTGGTAGTATTCGATGTCGCAACCACCATCGTCGCGTGGTCGCTTCCATTTCAACTTGCAGGACTCCTTTGTGACGTCCGATACTTGGAGGGGACCCTCGGGAGTGCCTGGCTTGTCAGTAACAACCACCTGGACACAGACCTGATCGCGTCCGGAAGAATTGGTGGCAGTGATTTCGTAATCTCCAGAATCATTGCGGTTGGCTGGGCGCAGAATAAATTTGGAATTGTAATCCGTATTGAGGATCTCGAGACGTCTATCACTGGAAACGGTTGCTTTGTTGATGCGCCATTCACACTTGGGTGCTGGCTCACCGGACACATGGACGTCAAACTTGAGCATCGATCCAGCGGATATGGAAATATCCCGAATCGTTCTGCGGTCAATCTTCGGTGGAGCGAACCGTGGTTTGGCGATGAACGTGCGACTGGCATCCGATGGATCCGAGTGTCCTGCCTTATTGACTGCAATGACACGGAACTGGTATTCGTTTCCTTCAACCAATCCTCCGACGGTAGCGGTTGGGGTTGAAGAAGTGGTTTCGCAGGCTTTCTCCCAGATTGGGCTGTACTTGTCCTTCTTTTCGATGATATATCCGGTAATCGGACTGCCACCATTGTCTGGTTCTGGCCACTTGAGTACGGCGTGGTTCTCAGACCAATCAACGACCGTCGGAGCGCTGGGCGTATCGGGAACGGCTGTAATAAAATCGAATCATCAATATCTCCGCCTTGATAGCACAAAAATTAAACTTACAGAAGCTATCCTTCGCCAAATAGGTTCCAGCCGACTCCAACGGGTCGGATTCACCTTCGGCGTTGACGGCCTTGACACGGAATTTGTATCGATGGCCAGGAACCAGACCCTCAACCGGGAACTCAGTGAAAGGCCACTCGACCTTACCGGCCGTCATCCAGATACCGTTGTCCGGATCGAACTTCTCGATTACGTAGTGATCGATCGGAACACCACCATCGTCCTTCGGTTTCTGCCACTCCAGTCTGCAGCTGTCCTTTGTCATGTCCTTAACCTCCAGTGGGCCTTCCGGTGCGCTTGGTTTTGCTGTGGATTTTCAATTCACAGAGTTACAATCAATAATTAAACAGCGAAATAGTAAAAAAAATACTCACATCTCACAGTCACCGTGATTTCCACTTGGTCGGTACCGAACTTATTGGTTGCCTTAATTATGTATTTGCCAGAGTCACGACGATCCGGATTCGAGTTGGCAAACTTGCTGTTGTACGGCACGTTGTCAATGGTACGCGTGGTCGTAACTGTGACCATGCGATCATTGATCGTCCAGTCCACATCTGGTGCGGGCTCACCGGAAATTTTGACATCAAAGCCGAACGGCTCGCCGATAGCCACGCTGAGGTTCTTCAAGTTGCGACGATCGATCTTCGGAGGTACTGTTCAAAAAGATATGAAAAATAATGACAGACTGTTCCAAGAGTCTGAACCATAATACTTACGCTTCCTTGGTTTGGCAGTGATCGGTTTGCTGTGGTCGCTCCAAACGCCGGGACCAGCCTCATTGACGGCGCGAACCTTGAACTCGTACACCTCGCCTTCGTTCAGCTCCGTAACCTTGGCTTCGCACTTGTTGCCAATGACCTCGGCAGCCCTGATCCACTTGATCGTTCCGTGCTCGCGTTTCTCCACGATGTATTTGGTGATCGGAGAGCCACCATCGCATACCGGCGGAGTCCAGCGGAGTTCGATAAAGTTGCGGTCCCAATCGTAGGCTTCCGGTGTGCCTGGTTTTCCAGGTTCGTCGAAGGGGTTCTTTGCCACCATGAACTGTTCCGTGGACAGTGGCTCCGAGACGCCTTCATCGTTAACGGCGGACACTCGGAACAAGTATTCTTGTCCTGGTTCCAGGTTGGTGACGTCCATATGAGTGTCGGGAGTGCGTCCGACAGGAACCCATCGTCCGGTTTCCTTATCGAACTTCTCCACGTTGTAGTGATCGATTGGCACTCCGCCGTCGTCTAGTGGTGGGTTCCATTTGAGCGAGCAGCCTTCCTTGTGCACGTTGGAAACCTTGAGAGGTCCTTCGGGAGCGGTTGGTTTGTCCAACACAGTAACGGTGAACTGATGCTCGTCGAAGCCGGATGAGTTCTCAGCCTTGATCTCGTAGGTACCGTTGTGGGCACGAGTTACGGCTCCGATCGTCAGCTTGGCACGGTAGTCTTCAAATTCAACCCGGACTTCAGCGTTATCCTTCTCAACACGAGCCTTGTTCAGCAACCAGTACTTGGTCGGGGCTGGTTCACCACTAATCTTACAAGCAAGACGCAGTGATGGACCTCCCTTCAGTGTCATGTTCTGGAGCGTAGAACGATCAATGCTTGGTGGAGCAAAGCGATCCTTCACCAGAACTGGATCCGACAAAGGTGAGTACGGACTTTGTCCGCCTTTGTTTACGGCCTTCACACGGAACTGATAAGTGGTGCCTTCAAACAGATCCTGAACCTTGGCCTTAGCGACTGGTCCATCGGTTTCCATTGCTTTCTGCCATTTGGTACTGTTAACGTCCTTCTTCTCGATAATGTACTTTGTGATGGGAGCACCTCCATCGCTTTCTGGTTCAGCCCATTCCAGAAGGACGTGCTTTCTTGACCAATCGGTGGCCTTTGGTTTTCCAGGGGCGCTTGGTGGGTCATACGGATTCTTAGCCCGGGTGCTGGTATCGGTTTCCAATGGTTCGGATTCACCCTCGCTGTTGACAGCCTTTACGCGGAACATGTAGTCCTTGCCTTCTTGCAGTCCGCTAACATCTGCCTCAGGGAATCGAGACTCACAAACCTGGATCCACCGG
Source organism: Armigeres subalbatus (assembly GCF_024139115.2). NCBI lineage: Eukaryota > Metazoa > Arthropoda > Insecta > Diptera > Culicidae > Armigeres > Armigeres subalbatus. The sequence continues at coordinate 598,903 of NW_026943741.1, forward strand.
CCACTGTCGACATCCATGCGTTCGACGATGTAGGCCTGGATTGGCTCACCGCCATCATCTTCAGGTGGCAGCCAAGACAGTTTGCAGGTCTCTGCCGTGACATCCGACACCTTCAGTGGGCCCGTACACTTCGAAGGTTTTGCCAGCACCACCAATTCCATCTCAACAGTGTCTGTGCCATTTTTGTTCTTAGCAGTAACTTTATAAATGCCTGAATCGGAACGTTTCAAGTTTCTAATAATCAAGTTAGTCTTGTAGTCTTCGTTATCTAGCCGGATGCGTTCTTCCTCCTTTCCGGTGATGGGCTTGCCCTTGAGCTCCCACGTGATCGTTGGTGCTGGTTCACCAGTGACGTCCGCTTCCACGTTCAGAAGCTGGCCGCTGCGGAGGAGCTTCTTGTCCAGATTCTTGCGATCGATTCTTGGAGCCAAGTTGCGCGGCTTAGCAACCACGCTATCGGAGATATCGCTCGGTTCTGAGGGTCCAGCTTTGTTGACTGCAACCACCCGGAACTCGTACTCGTGGCCCTCTTCGACATCTTCAACAGTGCCACGAGTTCGATCACCGCTAACGGTAGCTGCGTCCTGCCACTTACGGCTCGACTTGTCACGCTTTTGGATGATGTACTCCGTAATCGGAGCGCCACCATCTGACTTCGGTTTGGTCCACTCCAAATCGACAAAGTCTTTACCCCAGTCAGTAGGCGTAGGACGGCCCGGCTTACTTGGCTCGCTGAATGGATCCTTGGCAATCACCACGGTCTCCATCTCCAGAGGCTCACTGTCACCTTCTTTGTTGAACGCTTTAACCCGGAACTTGTACTGCTTGCCTTCCTGCAAGCCGGAAATGTTTGCCTCCGGAGTACTGCTCTGGCCACAAGGGATCCATTGTCCCGTCAGTGGGTCCAGCTTCTCGATTTCGTAGCCTTCGATCGGCATACCACCGTCGTCCAGTGGAGGCTTCCACTTGAGCTTGCAGCCATGCTTGTGAACGTCCGTGGCTTCCAGTGGCCCTTCGGGTGTTCCCGGTTTGCTAAGAATTGTAATCTCCACTTCAGCACGGTCCTCACCCTGCGAGTTGGTGGCCACTATCGTATACTTTCCAGTCAGATTGCGGCGACCACGTACAATGAAAAATTTGGTATTGTAATCGATGTTGTCGATCTTGTAATCCGCATCGGTGACGACTTCCTTATCTCCGTGGAACCATTTGACGGTCGGGGCAGGCTCACCCTCGATGTCGATATCGAACTGTACCGACAATCCAGCCTTGACGGTGATTGGCGTGAGATTCGTACGATCGATGCGTGGGCGCACTAAACAATAAAAGAGAGATTAGAATACAGATATGTCGATCCAACGCAATCGGTTGAAGGTTACACCAGAACCGATTGGTTCGAACCACACAAACAAAGATCTAAGTCTAACGAGTTCAGTAAATAGTAGACTGATATTAATATCTCTTTATTGAAAAATATAAAAAGTAAAAATAAATTTAATTCAGATTTATACTCACGGTAACGGTGCTTTACAGTATGGAAACCAGTTGGATCAGACGCCTCACCAGTACCAGCCTTATTGATGGCACTGACGCGGAACTGATAAGTACGCTTCTCCGGCAGATCAGTAACCTTAGCTTGACACTCCGGACTGTACGTCGTCAGCGCTGGCTCCCATTTCGTATCACCACGCTCCTTCTTCTCAATGAAGTATCCACTGATGGGAGCACCACCATCCGAGATAGGGCGTTTCCATTGAAGCACAACACTGGAGTTATCCCAATCGTTGATAACCACATCGGTGGGAGCTTTCGGCTTATCGAACGGATTCTTCGCCACCGTGTATTCCTCAGTTTCCAGCGGCTCGGATTCGCCTTCATCGTTGATGGCCTTGACGCGGAACTTGTAGTGCTGTCCTTCCTGCAGTCCGGTCACATCAAACTCTTCGGCATCTCCCGGAGCCTTTCCGATCGGGACCCAGCGGCCAACCTTTTGATCGAACTTCTCCAACTGATACGCGGTGATTGGTTTGCCGCCGTCGTCGTCCGGTTTCTTCCACTTGAGTTTGCATCCGTCCTTGGTGACGTTCTTCACCTCCAGAGGTCCCTTCGGTCTACCCGGACTGGAAAGTACTGTGATTTCGACCTTCTCCTTGTCCATACCGTGCTCGTTCTTCGCGATGATCTCGTACACGCCACTATGCTTACGCATGCTGTCCTTGATGGTGAACTTGGTGTTGTAGTCTTTGTTGATGATTTCGTAATGGTCGTCACCAAGGATTGGTTTCTCCTTGAGCACCCAAGTGATCTCCGGCTCTGGCTCACCTTTCACATTGACGTCGTAGTGAACCATCTTGCCTCCGCGGACCACAATCGGTTTCAAGTTCGTGCGATCGATACGTGGTTTCACTGGAGATGAAAAGTAGTTTGATGAAAACCTTCCGAGGACACCTGTAAACAAAACAAATACTTACACGAACGGTGCTTGACCTTGTGGGTGGCCGTTGGATCCGATTCGGGAGAACGTCCAGCCTTGTTGACCGCAACGATACGGAACTGGAGCTCGGTGTTCTCCTTCAGATCCTCAACCGTAGCCGTTGTTTCATGTCCGGGAACTTCCTTGACGTCTTCCCAATCCTTGAAGCGTTCCTTCTTCTGAACGATGTATTGAACAATTGGAGCACCACCATCGGACTTCGGAGGTGCCCACTTCAGCTTCACGGATTTGTTATCGAAGTCCACAATCTCCGGTTGACCCGGTTTCCACGGTTCGTCGAATGGATTCTTGGCAACGACCTCGTCCGACTCCAGTGGTTCGGATTCACCTTCGTCGTTCACACCGAACACACGGAACTTGTACGTGGCTCCCTCATCCAGACCGGTAATATCGGCTTCGAGAATTTCCGGTCCACCCTTGACCGTACCGCAGCGCACCCACTTGCCATTGCGGTTCTTCAACTTCTCGATCTTGTACTCCTTGATTGGGCAACCGCCGTCGTCCAGCGGTTTCTTCCATTTCAGCTTCAGACCCTTCTTGGTAACGTTGGAAATCTCGAGCTTGCCCTGGCACTTACCAGGAGCACCCAAGACCACCAGCTCTATCTCAACCTCATCCTTACCGGAGGCGTTCTGAGCCAAAACTTTGTACTTGCCAGTGTCGGCACGCTTTGCTTCCTTGATCGAGAACTTGGTGTGGTAGTTGGCCGACTCCACCTTGATGTTCTCGCTCACGGTAAGCGGAATGTTATCACGCCAGCTCCAGATGATCTCCGGTTCGGGCTCACCCTTGACGTCGGCTTCCCAGCTCATAGACTTGCCCGCCTTGATGGTGAGGTTCTTCAGGTTGGTTCGATCGATGCGAGGTTTCACTGTGGAACAAGTCAACGATTTAGAATACGGCACCACCTATTTCACGACACTCTTTCGCGGCAAAACTTTAGAACCGTTTTGTTTATTCCATCAATGCTACTTACGTGGATTCGTTTATCAAAGCAAAACCCGATTGACTGATATTGACAGCTTAATACTAAAGGTACAAATTGGACAGTTCGACACAAAATTCCCCCCTGACTTACGGTTCTTGTGTTTGACGGTGTGGTTCTCGCTCGGCTCGGAAGGCTTGGAAGTGCCACCCTTGTTGACCGCGCGGACACGGAACTGGTAGACCACCTTCTCCTTCAGGCCGTGAACCTTGAAGACGGTGTCGGGAGTAGAGGTTTTCGCACATTCGCCCCAATCCGTCATGAACTTGTTCTTGCACTCGATAATGTAGTGCGTGATGGGCCGTCCGCCGTCCTTCTCCGGAGCCGCCCACTTGAGCTCGACAAAGTCCACGCCGTAGTCATCGACGGCCGGTTTGCCTGGTGCTTCTGGAGGATCTGTTTACGTTTCGTTCATGGGTTAGAAGAAAGGGTTAACATATGCACACAGTCCGACAAGCTGGCAAGCTAGTCTCACAACTATATCAATGAATGGTTTCTAACAGATGGCACACAGATAGATTTAAGATTTCATCATTGAATGGACGTTGATCGAACAGCTCAGTGCACTTACCATAGGGATTGACCGTTTTACCGCAAGCAACGTCTCCAAAGGCGTTGATTCACCCTCCTTGTTGTAGGCCTTAACCCGGAACTCGAACTTCCTTCCTTTCTGTAAATGCTGGAAGTCGAAGGTGAGTTGATCGGGGCCGCATTCGCCGGCCTGTAGCCAAGTGCCGTTCTCGACGTCCATCTTTTCCAGCAGGTATCCAGTCAATGGACAACCTCCCGTATCTACCGGTGGTTGCCAGCTGATAACCACGTGGTTGGCTCTTGCCTTTTCAATCTTAATCGGACCAATGGGCTGCGTTGGAACGTCCAGCACCAAAACCTTAGCTGCCGTTACAAATTCTCCGCTACTGTTCTTGAGCTTCAGCTTGTACGTGCCAGAATCGGCACGTACGGAATGTCGAACGTTAAGAGTGGTAGCGTACGCTTCTACATCGATTGTCTTGCGTTTCTCCGAATCGCAAATGATGAGAATGTCGTCCTTCTCCCAGACGACTTCGGGTTCCGGTTCGCCTCCGTACTGTACATAGTACCGGATGGTCTGGCCCTTTTTCAAAGTGATCGGCTGGATGCCGTCACCTTCAATGAAGGGTTTGACGTAGCGATCCCTGATCTTCAGTGGTTCGGTGTTATTGCTTGGTTTGCTCTCGCCACCCTGATTGGTGGCCTTCACGCGGAACTCGAAGGTCTCTCCAACCGGCAGGTTGCGAAGCGTAGTCGTCAGCTGAGTGGGACCAACAGTTTCGAATTGCTTCCAATTGGCAGCCGTGTACGGTTTGTACTCGACAATGTAGCTCTGAATTGGTGCCCCACCGTCCGACTTGGGCACCTTCCAAGCGAGATCTACAAACTCCTTGTCCCAATTGGAGATCACCAGGTCCCTCGGTGGATCTGGTTCGTTCCATGGGTCCTTGGCTATGATGTCCTCCTCCATGCTGCAGTAGTCCGATTCGCCCATTTTGTTAACAGCCTTGACACGGAATTTGTAGTGTCGAGTAGGCGTAAGATCCGTAACGGCAAATTTGGTCTGATCCCCGGGCACATCTTCGAGTTTGTCCCAGCCGGATCGTTTGAATACATCCTGCCGTTCGAGAACGTACTTGGTCAACGGAGCACCACCATCGTTGACGGGGGCCTTCCATTTGACCACACACCTCGTCTGGAAAATGTTGGTACACTCGATGTCTTGCGGTGGTTGCGGTTTGTCCTGAAATACAACATTGGTGGTATGCTCCTCAGCGCCGGTAGCATTTTCCAGCACAATTTTAAACTCGCCCGAGTCCTTGAACTCGGTCTTTTTGAACTTGAGCACGACCTTGTCATTCTCTACAACTATATCAACCTCGGCCGGTGAAACCGGCTTACCATCTTTGAACACCTTAGCGGTGACCTTAGACTGACGCGATTCACCGGCTAAATAAAAAATACAATAGATATAAGACGGCAATTGAGATATTGCAGTGGTGTTTCCATTGTTGCGGTTTTGCGGTACTTACTCGTGAATGGAACCTCTATGACCTTCTCCTTCTTGGCCGGTGTTTCCACTTTGGGTGGTACCTCGAATTTCGGTTTCGTTTCCTTCTTGTTGACCTTCAATGTGCACTTGCTGGTAAGCGGTCCACAGACGCAGGTGATCTCACCGGCGTCATCCAGTTCCAGCTTTTTGTAGATCAGCTTCCACGTTCCGTCACCGGTGGCGACAATGTCGATGCGATCGCTCTTGACAATTTCCTTTTCGCCGAGGAAGAACTGTACGTCAGCCTCCTCGTCTTGAACTTGCATTTCGAGCACGCACTCGGTCGTTTCGTCCCCGGTGGTATCCTGCAGCTTCTTCATGAACTTGTTTGGTCGTTTAACAAAGATTTCTGCTTCGGTTTTGTCGGCATTGCTAACACATCGGTACATGCCACTGTCGGTCTTTGCAACGTCCTTCAGCACCAACTTGTGCTTGCGACCATCCTTGATGATCTGAACCTTGTCATTTTCCACGATTTTCTCGTCTCCCTTGAACCATTCAACCGTGCCGAGTACGTGGTCTAACTCGCAAGCCAACGTAACCGTATCCTTGACGAACAGCTGTTGGCTCTTGAGCACTTTGGTGAACTTGTAGTTGTACTCCAGGATCTTCAGCTTGGTTTCGGTTTTGTCGGTCTGCTTCTCGATCTTACAAGTGTAGGTTTCGGCATCATCCAGAGTGGAGTTCTTGATAATTAGAGTAACCGTACCGTTCAGGTCCTTACCGATGACGTACTTTTCGCCATCATTTTCCAGCTTGGTTTCGCCCTTCCACCAGGAGATAGGAGCCAACGAGTTATCAACGGCACACTCCAAATGAGTGTCGTGCGTGATGAAGCCCTTCTCGTTTTTCTTCAACGTTTTGGTGAATTTGTACACTGGATCTGCTTCCTCAACGGTCAGATAGGCCATGCAGGAGATTCCGGCAATTTCGATTGTGTACTTTCCGCTGTCTTCAACCTTGGGATTCAACACAACACAAGTGTACACATCACCCTCATTCTTGAACTTGTACTTGGCACCGGTGAAGATTTCCTGCGAAATGAGAAGCGAAAGATTAAGTCTCTTAAGACAGGAACTTATTGAACGATTTAAACTTACGTCTTTTCGCAGCATCCATTTGGCCTTGGCATTCGGTTTAGTGAAGGCACATTCGAAAACGACCTTCTTTTCGCGGCCTTCCTTGCAAGTGATGTCCACCAGTGGCCTAGAGAAGGTATCTTGTTTCTGAAATTCACAAACATTAGCTTAATTGACGATCAACAAATACACAGAACCACAACACAAAACAAAGACAACGAGTCGTCGGATTAGTCACAGTGTTTCCCGCAGTCCTTGTTCCTGTTTTGCGGCAGCAAACACCTACTCGTTCCACTTTCTTCAGCTGCGGCTTCGGTTTTTCAACCTCCTTCAGGTCGATGACCATCTCTTCCTTCTCCTTGGCCCACTTGGCATACTTTCGCTTCTTCAACATGGCGCGGAAGTCCATGCCGCTGGAGTCGGACACGTACAGCTGCACCTCGGCCGAATCCTCGCCGTGCGGGTTGGAAACCACGACCTTATACTTGCCTTCGTCGTTCGGTTTGACCTTTCGAATGCACAGCGTGATGGTGTTGCTTTCGCCATCGGTGTGATGCTTGTAGCGACCTCCATCGATGAGCTCGGTGATGCCCTTGAAGAACTTCCACGTCGGGCGGGATTGCCCTCGACCTGAACCGAGATGTAGCCGGTTTGATCTACAGGGTATGCAAAACGGAAGTGTTGTGATCGCTGAAGATCTGACATGCGAAAAGTAGCGATTCGAATTTGCAAAAGTTAGCAGCGGCGATAGCTATCAGACTTGGGAAGCACTAAGCACACTAAGCAATAAGCGAAGAAGCGGAGCACTGTTCGAAGGGAACCGACCTTCAACGGCGGAGTAGCTTTCCTGGAAGTCGACGATGGCTGCTGCTTTGCCTTCTTCGCCGATGGCTCGCAACGGTGTCGAAGGTAGATTGATCTTCTCGTCCATATCTTGAATGCTCGGGCGTCGTACATCGATTGATGGTCGTCGTTTCTATTGGACGCGCAGGGCAACCGCAGAGCGAACACCATGATGTTGTGCCAGGTTTTATTTCAAAAATTGATATTTATAAAGATCGGATATTCCAAGCCAAAATAAAATTCCCAGATCGATGGCGATCGGAGATGGTGGCAACGCAGACGAGCGCGGCATTGGAACCGAACCGATCAAAATGATTGTGATGAGCGTCGGATTGGTGAAAAGGAAGAGGAGAAGACATTTGATTTAATACACATTTTTTACGACGTACATCGAATTGCTACTTCTAATCAAGAAATTCTTTCATCTTCGAGTAGGATCATAAAAGCAATTGGTTTCTTCCGCACCATTTCAGAAGCGTGCAATTTTTCGAACGATTGACTTCAAATTAACCTTTCAGCGTGTAAAACAGAAGCGGTCCATCCCATTCGTGATAGACGTTTTGTGGAACTTTCCCTGGACGAGCCCCGCCTGTGCAACAACCGACCAGCTGTAGTCAGCCTTGAATTGGCACCAATAATGCACACCTTGTCAACTATTCAAACACATATCGCTGCAAAACTCATCGCTCAGAATCGGTAGCCAAAATACCTCTTCAGGGAAAATAAATCATACCCGATCTATGCGCCACCCCGCTTGACCAGACCACTTTCTCGCGGCGAATTTTAACGAACGTCTTGATTCAAACGCGAGGGTATGCGAATTAATTTATTTTTTGTATTACACGAAAAAAAAGGGATTTTGTGGGGGGTTGGTGATGATTTATTGATAATTCACTTTTGGCAATAAAGAGTCATTTGCCATTAGCTATAATTGATTTTATCTTCTGGAAAAATGGTCGTCATTATCTTCGCGTGATTCATTTTTCAGAACCGACCTGGGATCCCATTGATCTAGATTCAACCGGTCCTTGCCAAAAGAGTGCCATATGCAATCAGGAAACAAAACGAATCAAAATACCGCACACCCTCAGTTATTAGCGCATTTGTTAGGGAAATTTTGCGCTAATTTTAACCTACCGCGTCCAGATGGGCAACCAATCGAGGAGATCATGGGGAGCGGCGTAATGCTGCGCTGCAGTGCGGTAGAAGGGATCGATTTTTGGCAGCGACCAATGCGCTGCAAAACGGCGCTCCCTAATGATGATGGGAGTTCGGGATCGGAAAGAAAAATGATCGGTCGGCAGTTTACATCGTCGAACGATTATGTGCACTCTGTGGAACATTGCGCCGTCTTCGGAGTGAGTGGTTGATTGACCGCGCCGCAGGACAAAGTGAAGTGAGCGAGGTGAAAGTGCAGAAAGTTCCAATTGATTCGGAGTTCATTTTTGGGAAGGTGCTAGTTTAATGGAAATTCCAGGAAGAAAGTAGTGCAAACGAAGGAGCCGTGCATCATTATTGGTGAGTATTCAATCGCTTAGATAGGTCATATTTTTAAAAGATGTTTTGACAGCTATTTCACACTGTGCAATTTAAAAAAAAACGAGAAAAATGTTGTACATAATGTCCGGAGCTCATTGTTGTACATAATGCCTTCCGGGAACTTTTTCCAAAAAAGTTTCCAATTTTAAACTTTTGTTAAACTTATCATGATTTAAAATGAACTACAGCTTAGTAAAACAAAACATTTTTGTATATTTGAAATTTGCAGCGTGAAAGTCTAAGTATTTTAAAAACCTCCGTCACCATGCGTTACTGATTTGTTATATTTTACGTATCATGTAATTATCGATTACTTGAAACCATATTGGACTTTTTTATCGAAGCTGGTTAAAAACCGGAAATACGTATAGAGATGTGCGTCAACACATTTTGTAACATTTTAATTTACAATAAGTTGTCGTGAATATTCAGAAAAACAAAATGAAAGAATTTTCTAATAATGTATAACGTACTTTGTGGGTGGTCCCTTTTTTGCTGGCGTCTGTCATTCTACTGTTTAGCCCATGGCCAGATCGTAGCCAGAATGCCCTGCACACTATTTTTTGTTTCATACTGCGTTTCAGTGACAGCGGCCTATATTGACGATGATGACGCGCTTGTCGCAGGCTCGCTTTTCTGCGGGTCCGCGACGTTAGGCATAAGTACGTTAGGTATAAGGACGTTAAACATAAGTACGTTAGGCATAATGGACGCTAGGCATAACGAACGTTAGGCATAACGTCCATTATGCCTAACGTACATTATGTCTAACGTTCATTATACCTAACGTACTTATGCCTAACATACTTGTGCCTAACGTACTTATACCTAACGGTGTATACCCCTTTTTTGCAACCCAAAATATTCCATTGCAGATGATCAAAGATTTATTTAGAGCAACTGGTAGCAACCCAGCATGAATTGATTTGGGACCAGTTCTGGGTTGCTACCTTGGGTGCCGAATCCGTACAGCACCGAAATCCGTCCACTTCGTGTGATATCAACGAATTAAAGGGGGTTTGAAGGAATTAATTTTTGAATCACTTGTCTTATCCTGATCTTATACTTGACAGTTAGCTTTCTGTCCATTGAAATGGAAAGTAGGCTCTGAAATTAAAATAATATAATTGAAAAACAAATCCCCACCCCGCAAACGTGAAGTTTCAGGTCCCATTTTGTTAATGTGACCAGCAAGCGTCCTGCGAAACGCGGGACGCCTACCTGGATTGCGTCACTGGCTTGAAGATGGATCCTACAAAAGTGCATTTCGCATAGATTTTGGCCCAAAAAAAATGAAAAAATATTTGTAAGGCGGTATGAATTGTAATAAATTTGTAAAACGAAGTTGAAAAATGCAGCGTCCCGCGACGTCTGGTCACATTATATTTTGTTCGAGTATTAGACATGACTGTACCGAAAAAGACTGTGTTTAAATTGCAAATCGCAATTACTAGAGTTAGATCAGCAACATAAATATCAAAGGGATCGCTACTCAAGGTGCGTATTGCGCTATGAACAGTGGCAATCAGATCAATAGGTCTGCTTAGGGAAGATCGGGTAACCAACCCCGGTGGGAACTATGGTCGTATGCTGACAGGGAAGGGGGGGTTTGCTCCTCTCTGGAGGTGCAAATCTTATTGGGCGTCTGTTCTCCATGTCAGGATCGGCTCACAACAGAGTCTGTTCTCCATGTTAGGGGCGGCTGATCATCGTCCTAGTGCCAGCGAGGGACTCTAAGTGAAACTGTGCACCATGGTCCACCGGAAATAAGGAGGAATGGTCCTCCGGAAATTTAGGGGGTTTGGTGTCAGGCCCTGCAAGCCAGCCTTTAAAAAATCTTAAGCAACGAACAATCAACAAGAGAGTACGGACCGGAACCATCGGCGAAGACCACTGCGACGAAAAGGGACTAGCGATTGGAAACTCGGTTCGTGGAACTGCAAATCTCTCAACTTCATCGGGAGCACACGCATACTCGCCGATGTGCTCAATGACCGTGGATTCGGCATCGTAGCGCTGCAGGAGGTTTGTTGGAAAGGATCAATGGTGCGAACGTTTAGAGGTAATCATACCATCTACCAGAGCTGCGGCAACACACACGAGCTGGGAACAGCTTTCATAGTGATGGGCGATATGCAAAGGCGCGTGATCGGGTGGTGGCCGATTAATGAAAGAATGTGCAGGTTGAGGATCAAAGGCCGGTTCTTCAACTTCAGCATAATCAACGTCCATAGCCCACACTCCGGAAGCACTGATGATGATAAGGACGCATTCTACGCGCAGCTGGAACGTGAGTACGACAGCTGCCCAAGCCACGACGTCAAAATCATCATAGGAGATTTGAACGCTCAGGTTGGCCAAGAGGAGGAGTTTAGACCGACTATTGGAAAGTTCAGCGCTCACCGGCTGACGAACGAAAACGGCCTACGACTAATTGATTTCGCCGCCTCCAAGAATATGGCCATTCGTAGCACCTACTTCCAACACAGCCTCCCGTATCGGTACACCTGGAGATCACCACTGCAGACAGAATCACAAATCGACCACGTTCTGATTGATGGACGGCACTTCTCCGACATTATCGACGTCAGGACATATCGTGGCGCCAACATCGACTCTGACCACTATCTGGTGATGGTTAAACTGCGCCCAAAACTATCCGTCATCAACAATGTTCGGTACCGACGACCGCCGCGGTACGACCTAGAGCGACTGAAGCAACCTGATGTCACCACTGCATACGCGCAGCATCTCGAGGCAGCGTTGCCGGAAGAGGGTGAGCTCGATGGGGCCCCTCTTGAGGACTGCTGGAGTACAGTTAAAGCAGCCATTAACGACGCAGCGGAGAACAACGTCGGGTATATGGGCCGAAGTCGACGGAACGATTGGTTCGACGAAGAGTGCAGACAGATTCTGGAGGAGAAGGACGCAGCGCGGGCGGTCGCGCTGCAGCAAGGTACCCGGCAGAACGTGGAACGTTATAGACGGAAGCGGAGACAGCAGACCCGCCTTTTTCAGGAGAAGAAACGCCGCCTGGAAGAAGCGGAGTGCGAGGAGATGGAACAGCTGTGCCGTTCTCAAGATACACGCAAGTTCTATCAGAAGCTCAACGCATCTCGCAAAGGCTTCGTGCCGCGAGCCGAAACGTGCCGGGATAAGGATGGGAGCATCTTGACGGACGAACGTGTGGTGATCGAAAGGTGGAAGCAGCACTACGAGGAACATCTGAATGGCGCTGAGAGTACAGGCAGTGAAAGTTTAGGCAGCGGAGGAGATGACTACGTCAGTTCAGCGGACGATGTAAGCCCCCACCTTGAGGGAAGTTAAGGATGCCATTCAACAGCTGAAGACCAATAAAGCAGCTGGTAAGGATGGTATCGGAGCTGAGCTCATCAAGATGGGCCCGGAAAAGCTGGCCACCTGCCTGCACAAACTGATAGTCAGAATCTGGGAAACCGAACAGCTACCGGAGGAGTGGAAGGAAGGGTTATATGCCCCATCTACAAGAAAGGCGACAAACTGGAGTGTGAGAACTTTCGAGCGATCACCATCCTTAATGCCGCCTACAAAGTGATATCCCAGATCATCTTCCGTCGTCTGTCACCATTAGTGAACGAGTTCGTGGGAATTTATCAAGCCGGCTTCGTTGACGGCCGCTCGACAACGGACCAGATCTTTACTGTACGGCAAATCCTTCAAAAATGCCGTGAATACCAGGTCCCAACGCACCATCTGTTCGTTGATTTCAAGGCGGCATACGACAGTATAGACCGCGTAGAGCTATGGAAAATTATGGACGAGAACAGCTTCCTGGGAAGCTTACCAGACTGATCAAAGCAACGGTGGATGGTGTGCAAAACTGTGTGAAGATTTCGGGCGAACACTCCAGTTCGTTCGAATCGCGCCGGGACTAAGACAAGGTGATGGACTTTCGTGCCTGTTGTTCAACATTGCGCTAGAAGGTGTCATGCGGAGAGCCGGGTGTAACAGCCGGGGTACGATTTTCAACAGATCCAGTCAATTTATTTGCTTCGCGGATGACATGGACATTGTCGGCCGAACATTTGCAAAGGTGGCAGAACTGTACACCCGCCTGAAACGTGAAGCAACAAAAGTTGGACTGGTGGTGAATGCGTCAAAGACAAAGTACATGCTTGTGGGCGGAACCGAGCGCGACAGGGCCCGTCTGGGAAGCAGTGTTACGATAGACGGGGATACCTTCGAGGTGGTCGAGGAATTCGTCTACCTCGGATCCTTGCTAACGGCTGACAACAACGTTAGTCGTGAAATACGAAGGCGCATCATCAGTGGAAGTCGGGCCTACTACGGGCTCCAGAAGAAACTGCGGTCGAAAAAGATTCGCCACCGCACCAAATGTGTCATGTACAAGACGCTTATAAGACCGGTTGTCCTCTACGGACATGAAACATGGACAATGCTCGAGGAGGACTTGCAAGCACTCGGAGTATTCGAGAGACGGGTGCTTAGGACCATCTTTGGCGGTGTGCAAGAAGACGGTGTGTGGCGGCGAAGAATGAACCATGAGCTCGCCCAACTCTACGGCGAACCCAGTATCCAGAAGGTAGCTAAAGCCGGAAGGGTACGATGGGCAGGACATGTTGCAAGAATGCCGGACAGCAACCCTGCAAAGATGGTGTTCGCTTCCGATCCGGCAGGTACGAGACGGCGTGGAGCGCAGCGAGCGAGATGGGCAGACCAGGTGCAAAACGACTTGGCGAGCGTGGGGCGTATCCGAGGATGGAGAGATGCGGCCTCGAACCGTGTATTGTGGCGTCAAATTGTTGATTCAGTGTTATCTGTTTAGATGTTAACTAAATAAATGAAATGATATTTGAAAACAATTTATGAATCAATTTGATGTCAAAATCAAAATATGTTTTTTATATGCTCTCGTTCTTTATCTGAGAATGTCATTTGGTCCAACAGTTTCTTTGGTTGAAAAACAACGGTTCGCCAGAAAAGCTCAATTGGCTAAAATAGTCGTTTGGTCGAAATGGCCATTTGACCGAAATGGACATTCAGTCGAAAGTGTCGTTTGGCTGAATCTCTAATTTTGGATATTTTTAAGACACTAACGGGATATTTTTTTTTAAATTTCGCCAGCAAATTCTTCAGGTTTTTCCAGAATATTCACTTGTAAATTATTTTCAAGTTTCTAGAACTGTTTGGCATTATCAAGAGAAGCTCTTTGAATTTACTAATGAAAATTGTTTGAACTTTACATGAGAATCTCTTTAGAGTTTTCACGGGAATTCGTTCCAAATTTTTTCAGGAAAATATTCAGAATATCCACGGAAAGTTCCTTTTGATTTTCTGTTGAGTATTCTTCGAAATTTAGACAGAAAATCCTTCATAATGGTAGGAGGTTGCGATTGGTGAAAAAGATGCGTTAACGTTGTCTTCCTCAATCAAGATTTCTTAACCATTTCCCGCCCACGACTTTTTTCAAAGATTTTAATAGGAAGAAATCATCTTTGAGAAAAATGCTAGAACAAAAGTTATTTGGCATAGCCAAAATTAGTGGAAAACAAAAAAAAAAAGTTTTTGATTGTAAATCAATAGTTAATTGATTGTTTTCAATAGTTTCACTATTTGTACTCAAAATTGATTATATTTCCAGTCTGATGGAACCATAAAAATGTATCCAATATTCCTTTTTGTTGTTAAAACAATTCGATGAAGGTTAGAAGGTGCAAAATTTGATGGTGCACCACAGACACCATGGGCGGGAGAGGGTTAATTAATCTAGTCTTTTTTATCCTTTATAAGAGCGTTTTATTTTTTTGCAGGGCGAAGCTAAACGGCTAGTTTGGCATAGCCAACTTTAAAACAGAAAATTCTTCGGAATCTCCGCGGGAGACTCTGGAATTTTCACGAAAAATTCTTCGGCATTTCCACGGAAAATTCTTCAAAGTTTCCGTAGAAGATTGCTCAAAATGTAGATTTCAACAAACAACAAAAATGGGAAATTCTATTGACCAAAAGTGACAGACGGCCGAGCTGGTAATTTGACCAAAAAAGTCATTTGCCCTTACAAGTCGTCTGGCCGAAAATGCCGTTTGGTCGAAATGGTTCTTGACGGAATGGGCCATTAAAACGAAAATGTAATTTGATCATTGAACAAAGTTCGGTAGCCTCTCTACTTTCAAGTGGATACTGAATTTTTGTCCAAAAGTCATCTAGCCAAGTACCATAAAGCAGAACTAAGCGTGTAACTGTTATTAGGTTGAAACAGGTTTGACCGATTTAGTTTGGTCGAAAGCAACGTACAGCCAGGAGGAACATTTCTCGCTTAACATTTCAAAAGGTCCTAAGTAACATTTTTTTCATGAATTAATTTGAGTAGTGCAATCAAAAGCTTTCATATTGATCTGTTGATTGCGCTATTCAAATTAATTCATGAAAAAAAATGTTACATAGGACCTTTTGAAAAGTTAAGCGAGATTTGATTTTTTTTGTCTTTATTCTAGAAGCTTGCAGCCCTGGGCTCGCTCACCTCTAATGACCAGACTTGAAATTAGACCGAAAAAGTTATTTGTTTGACCGAATACCCAGCAAGCAATTTAAGCGAATAAGACTATGTTTGGTTGAATAACCCGGGCAGCATAAGCCATACAAAAATGGTTGCAACAACATGAATGTGACTAAATCTGGTCAAAAATGAGATGCAGTAGCCTATGTGAAACTTATGTGCCGCTAGGGAAGCGATCAATCAGCTTCCAATGTTTATTGGGTAGACCATTTGAAAAAGATGCTGTAATGACTGGTATTTGGCAAAAAGAGCTATTTGGCCCAAAAATGTCATTTCTGCAAAACAATCTTCTTCGAAAAGTACCTGAAAGCTACTACCTGAATTGATAATTTTGCTACAAAAAAAGTGTGCCCAAAAAGGTCATTTGGCAGAAAATGCCAAAGGTTTGTTTTGCAGAAAGGACATTTTCGGCCCAAATGATCATTTCTACCAAACGGGATTTTCGGTCAAATGATCTATTCGGTTAAATGATTTTTTCGGCCAAATTACCTATTTGATCGAATGTCCCTTTCGGCTGTAAGTCGCTTTCGGCCAAATTACATTTTTGGTCGAACTATTTTCGACCTGATAACAGTTTCGGATAAATGTTCAATTCGGCTTAATCAGATTTGGTTAGATGAAGTCGATTTTGTGTGTATTAACGTCAAGTGCGTTAGCATAGGCGTGAGCGTTTTCAATAGTCCCCCTGATGTATTGCTTAATTGCGGGCCGAGGGTACGGACTGGCGAAAGGGTTTTGGTTTTAGTGGGTCGGGTAAGTGTTACATGACATATCCATCCCCACACTACCTGAGTTGACCTCCTCAGGTGTCTGGATGCAGATTTCCGTTTACCCTTGTACAAGAAAAAAAAGATTTGGTTAGATGACTTTTGGCTTAGAGGCCAGTATCGACTTAAAAAGTAGAGAAGTTACGAAATTTCGTTCACTGGGTGTTTCACAAAAAGGTATTTACGCCGTAAATGTCATTTAGTCAAACGTATGGACATTTTTGACTAAATTACCCTTACGGTAATTGATATTTGGCAATATGTCCTGTTGGCTCAAACGACATTTTCGGCCAAATGGCCCATTCTCTTAAACGACCATTTCGGCTAAACGACATTTTCCTGTTAGGGCAAGTGACTTTTTCGGCCAAATTATCAGTTCAGTCGTGTGTCGTTTTCTGCCAAAGAAATTTCCCAAGAATTTCTCATAGACAATAATTTAGTTGTTCGATAGTTGCAACGCATTCTTAACGTCAAGCGATTGTCAGACAACGTCAGATGCAATACATAGAATTGCATCTGATTGTGCAGCGCAATGCTATCATCTACTATCATCCACTATCATCGACTTTGACATCGTTTCGAAATTCAGCGGTCCGATAACTGAAAAACTGATGTAACTATCGAATTGAAGTTAAATTACTTTCAGTTATCGAACGTCTATTGTACATACAAAGAATTACCCGTAGAAATCCAAAAAAGACATCAAAAATTTTCCGTTGAATTTTTTCTATTAAAAATCTAGATTTTGAGCAATCTTCCGCGGAAGTTCTAAAAGCTTCCGTTAAAATTCCGGAGAATTTCTCATAAAAATTCCAGAAAATTTTCTTGAAATATCCTTAGAGTCTCCCTCGGAAATTCTTGAGAATTTACTGTTTTAACGTTGGCCATGTCAAACTTGCCGCCATAATTATTCTAGACTGAGAAAGCCAGCGTTTGAATACCCATTCTATTCTACCAGCAGCACTCTCCTACAATTATCAAGAGAAGATATTTTGTTTAAATTTTGAAAAATACTCAACAAAAACTCAACAGCAACTTGCATATTCCGAAGAAATTTAGTAGAAATTTAGAGCAATTTCTCGTAAACATTCTGGAGAGTTTCTCATATAAATTGTGACTATTTTTTTTTGCTGAAATTCCAAACTATGTAATTTGGGAATTCCAAAAAGCTTCTCTTGGTAATTCCATAGAATTCTCGAAACTTCAAAGTAGTTCTCAAGAAAAATCCGAAAACGATTTCCAAATGACTATGATTTTTTGGAGAAGTTCATTAGCTTTTTCAGGCGAAATTCAAAAGATTCTCCCGCTGATGTCTTGGAAATATCCCGAAAAATTCTCTATCTGGGAGACCAACTCCCGGACAATTTGAAGAAGCTGAGTTGGAGTTATTTGAATGGTTAAATATTTCCAAGAGTTATAGAGACTTATATGGACATGTTGGATTACTTTAGGTTCATGCTTCACCGCTTTAGGTTCATGCTTTTCCCGATCAAAAGTTATAACAGTTTTTCTGTAAAAATTACGTTTAGAAGGACAACTCATATTATTGAAAAATTGAAGATACGTAATTTCTTTATTTCAACTCGGTAAGGGAAGAGGTACAGACGATATTTTTATAGAAAAACACGCGTTTAGGAAAGCCCCAGAAGTCTTCAGAAGATGATATTCGGAAAAACTAAAAATAATTGGAGTAGATTAATATTCGTCGGCATTTCTAAATAATGTGTGCCAAATTTAATCATGGATGCCTTGTATTGTGCAACCTTCGACAGCCGATTCCCTTCGCTCAAAATATTTTCCCTTGTTTAAATTTTGTGAACATAAAAACGGATTCAATAAAACTGCAGTGTAACGGAATCTTATGCGGTAAATATCAGACCACCGCAGTTGTTTATTTAATCCGTCTCCCTCGCTTCTATTTTTCACCATCTAGGGAGAATCGGTCAAAACGGACATCTGAAGAAGACTGCACAATATTGAATCTTTAAAAATCAATTTGAAAATCCGTGCATCTCGAAAGTTTTGAAATGTGTTTTTGGAACTTTTATTAAAATCAAAGGGAATAATTATACTTTTATGTACATGAAAACCCTCCCCTTAGCACCCTCTCCTTTCAATGCTTGGGAAAACTAGCGTAATTTCAGGCAGTGATATAGAAGATGTTCATATTTGACGATTTTGTAGTCCTGGGATGAGCACCTATGTCAATTACTATCCAATATAATGCGATTGTACTAGGCACTATTTTAAGGCCTTCATCTGGAAGTCGGTGCTGCATTTGCTTAAAATACATGAATATTTTATGTTCATGAAGTGCTCTAGAATAATTTACAGGATTTATACAGATCCTCGAAAGTTAGATGGACAAATAGTGATACTGCATGGGTACAGTAGACCATCTAAAATATTCTGGAATTGATGTCCTTAATAACTACATATATGAATTTTTGCAAACCTATGGCATCTTCTGCACTTGATTCCTAATCATACCCACTGAAATCCAGCACGTTCATATAAGTCTTCAGCACCCTAGTGAATGCATCACTATTAAAATAAGTCCATAGCAGATGTTCCAGGTTCTTCAAATTATGTTTAAGCTTAGATCAATCAGTCCACTATGGGACTGGCGTGCACATTAGAGTGACTCAAATTTTGACTTTTTCGCTCCCATATGCTTGAATGATGACAAAAATTTTAGCTAATTTGGATGTAACTAGATTTTCTTCGTAAATTAATTAATCGAAGAAATACAAAATACTTCCTGGAATTATTAGAGAAAAAATATTTGAACAGGAATATCAAACTCATATGAAAGTACATTTGGAATTCATCGAAAATACCTACCAAAATTAACTTCCACTGGAAATACTGCTGTGATTTATTCAGAAATGATGCAAAATTACTCCGGGAATTCTTGCGGAATCATGGACGGCTCTTGTTATTGAAAACAATCTACAGATATTTCACTAGCAGTTGTCTATCATGCTAGGGTCTTGTGTTCAAAACTCCTCAAATCACAGTAGTTACATCTAACACGTTTTTAATTAAATCTTTTACGTCTCGTGCATTTACATATGTCGAGTTTCCAAACATAGTAATTGATATCTACTTGATATCTACTTCAGAAATATGGGAAAACACTTTGAAAGAGCCCCATCAATTGATTTCGATATTATATCACGATTTGATTTATACACATTTTGTAAACTCACCTAAACGAAAAAAAGTTGAACATGGTGATCTGTTCAAATTTCAAACAGTTTCTTGAAATCGACTGGTATTTACAATTTGTATGCTAACATCATGCGGCAACCAGAGTCCATATTTAGAAGTGCTCGCGTTTTCAAGGGCACACTACTCAATACGGAAGCAACAGTTGTTTATTACTCCCGTATTGAGTGGTGTCCCTTGAAAACGCGAATACTTTTGAGTTTGGATTCCGTGATGATTGTACTTAAATTGATTATCAGTGATAATCAAGTTGATCTGGTATCGCACAGAAATTATTTTGCCTTTTTAATACCTTGTCTAGAGAAATTGTTTGTAACAGTCTTCCTAAACGAACGTCAAATACGCTTATTAATACTAGTGTACATACACATGCATCGGCTATGATCCTCGCGTTCTAAACGCAACACAAAAGAGTGTACTCGAATTCGTACAGGCGATCAATGTTTTTTTGAATTTTGTAGTGCATTGTGCAGCCGCCACTAAACAGAAAAGTTTAGAACTGCATCTCTTTAGGCTGCATCACAGCCTTCATGGGACTCATGAATAAGAACAACATTTAACTCGAAGTCGAGTCAAGTACGAGGCACTGAAGACGGCCTCACTGCTGACATCAAAATACGTATCTGGCTAAAGTACAATAAAGTAGTGGAATTAATTGAAATAGTACAAACTCGTCTTATGACAAGTAAATACATTGCACTAGAAGCTTAAAATAATTTTTGTAACTGTATTTTTTGTTCTACAAAACAATTTCAAAAACTCCTGATATAAATTACTGTTTTGTAAGACTAATTAAGATGAAGCGAATATCTCAAACATAAGAGAACTCAGAAGAGCAGGTCCAGGAACTTATGCTAGTCATTTATGCTAATTAGATTTTCCAACAGAATTACAAACAAAACGTTGTTCAATTTCTATGCGAATCGATATTAGGACATTTTTGATTATAAATCGATCGCCCTATCAACTTACTCAGACACGCTAGCCATTGTCTCATGATGCAATGATTTAAACAATTCTACCAAGGCAATCTACAATTCAAAATTGCCTTGGAGGAAATTTGAAGGGCAGGGCTTGACATGAATGGAACGATTTCCACAGTCCATACCGTTCAGCTGATTGGTTTCTACGACGGTATTATGGCACATAACTTTGAGGAGATGGAGGCAGCCTACATCAGACTGAAGGAAAAGCTAAGCGGATTAGCTATAAACACGTCGTAGACGAAGTATAAGATATGCAGGGGCTCAAGAGAAAACAACGCGATCCACCCAAATCGA
Source organism: Armigeres subalbatus (assembly GCF_024139115.2). Classification (NCBI taxonomy): domain Eukaryota; kingdom Metazoa; phylum Arthropoda; class Insecta; order Diptera; family Culicidae; genus Armigeres; species Armigeres subalbatus. The sequence goes on from NW_026943741.1 coordinate 619,757, forward strand.
GATTGTATCGGTGGTGACGAAATCAAAGTACTCGACAAATTCAGATTACACAAGACGCAATCGAATAGAGTTCGCCGCCATACCAAACTGACTATCTACAAAACGCTCATTAGACCGGTAGCCCTCTACGCATTTGGACCTGGAAGATGCTCGAGGAGGACCAATGCGCTGTTGGAGTTTTCGAAAGAAAAGTGCTGCGTGGTGGGTGCAGATGGTGGCAAGGCGAAACATATAGTCGATCAGTTTGAACTGATTAACAATCCTGAGTAGCACAGATGTTTCAAGTAATTGTCGCAACTTATATGCGACTGAATTTGGTCACAATAAAGTTGCTGCCATTTCATTTTAAGGGTAAAATCATGCCAATTTGAAGCAAACTTGAATTTAAAAAATGAGCTCTTCTTAGCATAATAATTGTATATACCAGATGACTGATCGATTTAAAGACACTTTACGAAGTTTGAACAGTATAGCAGCAAGTCAATTGATGAATTCTTTTGCCTTATCAAAACGTCATGTTATTTATTTCCGAACGAACTTATGAAGGAATTTCCGAAAAATCTTCACCGAGATTTCCAAAACATTTTCGCTAGTTTTTTTTTTTTTCAATAATTTAAACATTTTGTTTCTCGGGAGAACGAGTCCTCTCTTGAACAATGCAGTCAAACCTTCGTGAGTCGGTATGGAAGGGACCATCGAATCATGGAAATATCGAGATATGGAAGGGACCATCACAGTAACCCGGAAAACATTTTTTTTATATATCATAATTTGCTTCCATGAGCCGATATCAAGTCATAGAATATTGACTCATGGATGATTGACTCCAATAAAACTAAACAAAAAAGCACAAGGATAAGATTCCCCAAGAAATTTCCCGAATGAGTTTCAGAAACAGAAATTTCCCGGAGAACTTTTCGCATTTTCTGGAGAAATTTTCATCAGGTGCTCTTTTTTCTGCCTATTTTTCTTTGACAACTCTGAGAGGATTAACTGAAGGAATTTTTGAGGGAATCTCACAAAAAATCTACCCAGAATCCAGGAGGCATTTTTGTGAAAATTTTCCAGCGGATACATTAAGAGGAATTTATAGAGAAATTCTATAGGAATCTTTGTGCATAAATTACATTATTTGCATAATTTGCATTTTTCCGAAACATCTCTTCAATTAGGTGCATGGTAAATTGTCATAACGGATGTTTATCATAATTGTATGTTTTTAGTTATTTGAATTTCGAAAGGCGCTAGAAGAAGTATAGTATTGAAAAATAGTTATAAGCTAACACCTAAAAGTGTTAACTTGTTACAATATGTTATCACTCTAGCTTTGTTCGCAAAAAAAGCGATCTTAGAAAAGATCCATTAATTACGTAACGCAAAAATGGGCATCTTTAACCCCCTCCCCCTATGTCAAACTGTTTGTATGATGCATCTGCAAATTTTGGTGATGGAAATACTCGCTTCACGAGTAAGAAAATATTGTAATTGGTTCTACCAAAAACATCGCATTCGCACGTACCCACTGCCTGCAATTTTCTGGTGCCTGCTTTGTTTGCGAGTATGAATAGAGCAAAGACAAAAAGTATGGCACTATTTTGTTCGCCAGTAAAATTCACGGTCCCGAGTTTTTGTAATTTCTTCGAATAGAATGAATAATTTTCACTTGAGATAAACATAATAACAATAAACAAGTGTGTTCTTACTCAAACAACCGTGAGAAGCATATCTCGAAGTTGTTTTATGCCATTTTGCAAATTAACCCGAATGACTCAAGCTTCACGAACATTTCTCAGTGTTTATTATCTGTTTTCTTCGTGAGTAGTAGGTAGGCAAGAAAAGACAAAACAAATGTTCGCGAATATTTTACATTGCCTACTTCTCGTTTTGCAAACAAGGCTCACAGACAGAGCTGCCCTATATAGTTGACTAAAAATCAGCTCTCTTATGTTTCACAATTTTTAACAATTTATTAAAATTAATTCTCCTAGCGCTAAAATTTTTAGACAGATCGAAGTGGCATGTTGAAAACTCAAACATCCATCTATTAGTTGCACTCACTGAATGAAAATTGTGAAAAATAAAACAACATTGCCAACTGTGTAGGACAAGTCTGCTCACAAATTTCCACCACTTATGATAACACAAGGAGAAAGGCCGTTCGGCCGAAAGTTGTTTGGGCAAAAATACCATTTGGCCGACCTGACCATTATGCCGAAAATAAGTTGACCGAATAGCTATAGGGTCGAAAAGGTCATCTGGCCGAATAGGTCATTTGGTCGAAAAGGTCATTTGCCGAAAAAGCCATTTGGCCAACTAAATCATTTGACCGAATAGGTTTTATTTTATCATCAGACTAAGGCCGGAGTGGCCTGTGCTGCACATAAAAGACTTCTCCATTCAGCTCGGTTCATGGCTGCACTTCGCCAACCACGCAGTCTGCGGAGGGTCCGCAAGTCGTCCTCCACCTGATCGATCCACCTTGCCCGCTGTGCACCTCGCCTTCTTGTTCCCGTCGGATCGTTGTCGAGAACCATTTTCACCGGATTACTGTCCGACATTCTGGCTACGTGCCCGGCCCACCGCAGTCTTCCGATTTTCACGGTGTGAACGATGGATGGTTCTCCCAACAGCTGATGCAACTCGTGGTTCATTCGCCTCCTCCACGTACCGTCCGCCATCTGCAACCCACCATAGATGGTACGCAACACTTTCCTTTCGAAAACTCCCAGTGCGCGTTGGTCCTCCACGAGCATCGTCCAGGTCTCGTGTCCGTAGAGAACTACCGGTCTTATAAGCGTTTTGTAGATAGTCAGTTTGGTACGGCGGCGAACTCTATTCGATCGGAGCGTCTTGCGGAGTCCAAAGTACGTACGATTTCCAGCCACTATGCGTCTCCGAATTTCTCTGCTGGTATCGTTATCGGCGGTCACCAGTGAGCCCAAGTACACGAATTCTTCAACCACCTCGATTTCGTCACCACCGATACAAACTCGTGGTGGGTGGCTCACATTGACCTCTCTTGAGCCTCTTCCTATCATGTACTTCGTCTTCGACGTGTTGATGACTAGTCCAATCCGTTTAGCTTCGCTTTTCAGTCTGATGTAGGCTTCCTCCATCCTCTCAAAGTTACGTGCCATGATATCAATGTCGTCGGCGAAACCAAATAACTGGACGGACTTCGTGAAAATCGTACCACTCGTGTCAATCCCTGCCCTTCGTATTACTCCCTCCAAAGCGATGTTGAATAGCAGACACGAAAGACCATCACCTTGCCGTAACCCTCTACGGGTTTCGAAGGGACTCGAGAATGCCCCTGAAACTCGAACTACGCACATCACCCGATCCATCGTCGCCTTGATCAACCGTATCAGTTTATCCGGAAATCCGTTTTCGTGCATTAGCTGCCATAGCTGGTCCCGATCGATTGTATCATATGCGGCTTTGAAGTCGATAAATAGATGATGTGTGGGCACGTTGTATTCGCGGCATTTCTGCAATACCTGACGTATGGCGAACACCTGGTCTGTGGTAGAGCGTTCACCCATAAATCCCGCCTGGTACTGCCCCACGAACTCTCTTGCAATTGGTGTTAGTCGACGGCATAAAATTTGGGAGAGTACCTTGTAGGCGGCGTTCAGCAATGTGATTGCGCGGTAGTTGCTACAATCCTGCTTATCGCCCTTTTTGTAGATGGGACACGACACCTTCCATCCACTCATGCGGCAGAACCTCATCCTCCCAAACCTTGGTAATCAACCAGTGCAGCGCTCTCGCCAGTGCCTCACCACCGTGTTTATACAGCTCTCCTGGTAGTTGGTCAACTCCAGGGGCTTTGTTGTTTTTCAGCCGACCGATCTCCTTCTGGATTTCCTGGAGATTCAGAGCCGGAAGTCGTATGTCCTGCGCGCGCACTCCTAGGTTCATTACCATACCGCCACCGTTGACCGAATAGGTCATTTGGCCGAATAGCCATTTGGTCGAAAAGGTTATTTACCCGAATAGGTTATTTACCCGAATAGGTTATTTGGCCGAATAGGTCATTCGGCTGAACGTGAATCTCACATCTCACTTCTTTCTGTGAAAAGTTAGAAGTGATGAGCGAGAAGAGGCGTCCCCCTTCTCACTTTCCTCGTCTCATTTTACGCAGAAGAAGCTATAAGTTAGAAATGAGCGATGAGAAGTGAGACGTCTCGTCTCATACTTCTCACTTGAGCTTGAGCTTGATTGACTGCTCGTAGTTGCTACTCCATTATGACCAGATCAGCTGTTCTTGCACAGGGAACCAACAGATGTTTGCTTGGGACTAGCACACATCTTCAATGTACAAGTACTGGTGATCTCATTTGTTAGGTCATACTGGCGCCTGCCACGTCAGAATGCAAGTCAATGTAGGGAAGGGGGAGGAAATGATGATGCAATCACTCGCCCACTGCAAGCCGAATATACCTCTGCACTTGCCACGAGTTCATGCGGAATTTGTTGGAATTTTTGGATTAGGTTCGAGAGACAGAGGTCCGTCTTGGTTAACGAGCTGCCAATGTGATAGATAGGAGAAGGCAAATTATGGAATTTCTAATTGGATGTAGGAAACGAGCTCTATAGTTCATTTCCAATTCTAGCAGATTACTGTTAGAATACTGAAGTTGAAGGTATAGGAATAGTAATGGAAACGGTATGGAAGTCCATTTCCAGTTCTAGCGATTGCTAGAACATGAGAAATATAGAGAAAGATACAAAGTAAGATAATGGAACGGACCTGGGATTGAACCCACGACCTCCTGCGTATGAGGCAGAAGCAGTAGCCATATGACTACCAAGCCCGCTTCCTCATCTCATACTTCTCACTGTGAAAAATGAGTGGTTCGAACTGAGTAGTGAGATGTTCAACTTCTCATTTTTCACAGTGGGTAGTGAGTGATGAGACGAAATAAGGCGAAATAAGAAGTGAGGCGTCTCATTACTTTCTTCGCGCTTCTCACTTCTTACAGTAAAAAGTGAGAAATGAGGAGTGAGCAGTAAGACGTCTCACTTCTGTCTCCTTATTTCTCACTTCACACTGTAAAAAATGAGTAGTGAGACGTCTCACTTCTCACTTCGTAATACTCGCTTTTTACTGTGAGAAGTGAGAAATAAGCATTGCAAAGTGAGACGTTTCACTTTTCACACCTCATTTCTCACTTTTCAAATGACCTATTCGGCCCAATGACATTTTCGGCCAAATGTCCTATTCGACTGGATAACCCGTTCGGCCAAATGGCTTTTCGCCATATAGGGTTCGGCCTAGTGGAATTCGGGCAAATGGCTTTAGGGCGAATTAGTTCCGTCCAAACGACCCTTCTCTATTGAATGTAGTCCCTTCTTTAAAAATATGCATAGCTATGAATAGTTCGAAGTTATGTTCAATGTCCATCATATCAAATGACCTACACTTTAAAAAAAGACAGAATCACCGTTTTCGTCGCACAGAATGAACACTTAACAACTAGCATGAGACAACGGACAGGACATTCACATAACACCCACTGGACCAGTGGAGAACTTTTCGCTTTATGAAAAGTTTTCTCCTTACCGGGGCGGGAATCGAACCCACACTCCACAGCACATGCGTTTAGACGATTGACGTCGCTAACCGCACGGCCACGAAGACCAAATTAAAATAATGCCAAATATCTGCTAAGCTGAATGATATTTACGATAAATGACCTTATGCCGAATGGCGTTACGCCAAACAACCCAGAACTTCCCAGAGCAATAATAGAAGAATTCTCAAAGGTATTCTCGAAAAAAGATTCTTGTAGTGAACCCCAAATGACTCCCAGGTTTTCATTTCGCGCCATTAGTGTACAAAAAGAAGATGAAACAAGTTGGAAAAATAGCATAATGAGTCAATTGAGAAAAAATAGAATATTAGAATAATTATTTGCTCTGGGTTTGATAAATAAGGAAATTTTATCAAATTGAGTCACTCGGACAAGGTAATTCAACAAATAAGAAAAATAGAAAAAAAAATATATAAAGGAGTCGATGATGATTGAGCTAAAAAAACTCAGAAAATAGTGAAAAATAATCAAAACCGAAAACAGCAAATCCATATCGAATAAAAATAATGGCAATTGTATGAACTTTTTCAAACGGGCGTAATTGTTTTTGACTTTGAAATGTCCAACTGAATTAACATTGAACTATTCAGTTCATCTGGCAATGCTATCAAAATCAAAACCTATTGCGCCCATTTAACAAAAAGTTTATAGAAATCACATAAAGCATAGACAATTTTCCAACGACGCACTGAAAAAATGCACTTCCAATTGCTGAACATAACCTACAATCAATTGATCCATTCAGTAGTGTGTTCGCGTGTACTGTGTATAACGTTAGCATTTGGGTGAATAACCTGGCCTCGATGCTGTTGCCGCTGACCTGCTGCCGATCACTGCAGAATGCTTCAATGGCTGCCTCTAGCCAGCTTCAAAGCAGGCGCGAATCGTGCGCACCAGATATTCACCTTTCGTTCGTCGATAACCTCTCCGGGTCGTAGCTTCGTCTAGCGTCGCCACAGCCATCATGCGCAGCGTCCGGGAACCAGGTTATTGACCGACAGTTGAGTGTTTGTATGTGAAAAAATCCCATATGTGTATGTGTATAAAAGTGTTAGAAAAACAAGAAACAGTGAGGTTAGATTCACCAATGTAAGATCGCTGCGAGACAAGTTGGCGTTTGAGTAAATAGTTCAGAAAAGAACACTGCAATATTTTGCTTTTCGGAGATCTCCTTTTGTGAATAAATATTCATATACAGATAGAAATTTTCCACCATTGGGAATGCTAGATACGAACACAGGAATGTATTTATCACCACGAGACGAATACTCACATCATCACCCATCAACAAACTTGGACGGCGATCGTCCAAGAATGAACCACGTCGACTGCCACCCTTGTCACGAACGATTTCGATGCTGGGAGCTTCCAGACCCTTCTTGGTCTCGGGCTGTTACAAATGAAAGACAAAAAAACATCAGTAACTCTTCAGAATCGAAATTATTAAGACCACTTACTTCTTTGGTTTCCATGATCTTCGGCACTTCCGGTTTCTTCGGCTCCTCAACCTTGATTTCGATCTTCTCTTCCTTCTTGGCTTCTTCAACCTTGATTTCGATCTTTTCTTCCTTCTTGGCAGCGACCTTTTTCTTGACTTCCTTCTTTTCCTCCACCTTTTTCTCCTCTACCTTCTTCTCTTCCACCTTCACCTCTGCCTTCTTCTCTTCAACCTTCTTCTCCACCTTAAGCTCAGCCTTCTTCTCCTCCACCTTCAGTTCGGCCTTCTTCTGCTCCACCTTAATCTCAGCCTTCTTCTCCTCGACCTTGATCTCAGCCTTCTTCTCTTCGACCTTAATTTCCACCTTCTTCTCCTCAACCTTCTTTTCTTCGACCTTCTCCTCCTTCTTCACGACCTTCTTCTTCTTTTCTTCTTCCTTTGGCTTCGGTTTTTCTATGATTTTAACCTTGGCCTCGGACTCGTCACTCTGGAGTTCGTTGCTGATCGATATCTTATAGGTACCGGCATCCTCCACGGTGCAGTTTTTGACCGTCAGCTTAGCCATGCGTCCGGTGAAATCCTGAATAACCGTCTCGCTGGCCTTCAGGATGGTCTTGTTCTTATACCAGTACACCTTGAAGTGACGATCCGGATGGACCAGGCCGACAGCCAACGTCAGATTGCCGCCCTCATCCACCTCCACGTCCTTCAGTTTCGGCTCGATGATCGGCTTGGTCGGTGGTGGCTTCTCGAACACGATGTCCTTGATCTCGATAACCTGCGAAGTTGCCTGGCCCTTGTCGTTCTTCGCCACCAGTTTGTACGCACCAAAGTCAGCTTCGCTCAGATCGGTGATGTTGAGCTTGACGGAGAACTCGCCTTCGCGAGTTTCCTCGATCTTGATGGTATGACGGTGCGTCTCCTTGATCACCGTCGTCTCCTTCATCCAAATGCACTCCGGCTTGAAGCGGGATGCGACCGCACACTCGATCGATGCCGTTCGCTTCTTGACGTTCGTCACCAGTTTCGGTTTTTCCTTGATGACTGGAACAACTGAAAATGCAAAAAAAAAATGATGTTAAAATCCAACGTTTTGTGCGAAAATAAAACTTCATACTCACTCTCAATGTTAAGAATTAAATTGGCATTTAATTCACCGAGAATGTTCTTAATGTTACACTTGTACGTGCCGGAGTCTTCCGTCTGTGGATCTTTCAGCACCAGGGAGATGTGGTATACATCCTTTTCGGCCGTCATCGTAATCTTCAGCTTGCTGGTTTCCTTAATGATTTTGCCCTCGCGTGTCCACGTAATGTCCGGTTTGATGTCGGTTTTGACTTTGCATTCCATGCGGACCAGCTTACCATTGTCCAGCGATATGATGTGCGGCTTCTCAACAAAGATAGGAGCATTCTTTGTCGATTCCTGTTCGGATTCGATGTTCAAATTCAGCGTCGCACTGCTCTCCCCAAACTCGCCGCTCACCCCACACGAATCACTGCCACCGTCCTCCGAGCTGGGGTCCTGATGTTTAACGTCAGCTCGTACGTGTCCTCGTCGACGGTCTTCACTTCCAGGGCAACCCTGTTGGACGATTTGACTTCCTGTTTTTTGCGCATCCACTTGACGGTCGGTTTCGGTTTCGATCTACATCTACACTTCATCGTTATCAGCGTGCCCAGTTTGTTCGGGATGATCTTCGGTTTCTCCACAAACGACGGAGCAAAGCCTCGATCGTTTTCGTTCGCTAGCAGGTGCAAAAAGTAAAACAGTATCAGTAAACGATTCCTTCCAAGCAACCATTAAGCTATTCAGTTGGCTGAATGTGTTGAACTGCAGTTCACGTCAGTTGTCTACGCCTAATAGCTTCTACGCTCCGAAGGCCACCAATCACATCAGAGAGGCCGTATGAGAAAGAAGTCAACTGTTAGTGCGAAGCTCGTCAGCTTTAATCGTTAATACAAGCTACTTGGGAAACGAAAAAAGAACTAAAGAAAAATATTGAATTGATGAAGATGCTGTATAGATTATAGGCTCGCGGGACCTCGCAGTAGGTTAATAACTCAAAGTTGTTCACTGCGGGAACCTTGTGCGCGCAAGTGAAATGATGAATGACCCTCTCGGAGAAGTTTGCTATCGTAAGAACATATTTTCCTCTAATTGGACGATTTGCTTTCTGATCACGTGAAAAACAGACTACAGTTACAGCCATCCAGCAACTGGAAGCAGCTTAATCGGTTTCTGTGTATGGTTCGGCAAGGTCTATTACCTTTGAAGTTAAGCGTAATGTGTGCGTTACTTTCCCCAAACGGGTTGAAAGCATGGCACCGGTAGATGCCCCCATCGTTGGCGGTTGGTTGTGAAATTTGGAGTGTTAGCAGGTAGGTATCGTTTGAGATCGCTTTGCGCAAGATTTTGAACCGCTCGCCATCGGTAATGGATTCGGTACCGTGGAACCAGGTAATGTCGGCCACCGGTAAGGCCTCCAGGATGCACTCCATCGAGAGCACATCGCCCTTCTGGGAAATGGTGGGCTTTTGTGGAAAACGGGGTGGTTTACCCTCCGGGTTTCTGTGAACAGTACGTGACGGGAGAACAGTTAAAAGCTATTGGATTTTTTTTTTCAGGTTTAAGACTCGATATTCGTTTGATTGTCTTGGCATATCATTCTGTATGCTGACTATACCTGTTCTGAAAAGGATTGCAATTGATTGAGCTTTGACTAATTGATGATGATAGCATTATTGTACCCTACAATCTAGATGGGAATAATAAGGCAGTGGCCATTATAGTGGCATTTTGGATGGCAAATATGTATGGCACCTTACTTACTTAACCCGTATCGGCCTGAGTAGCTTGAGCTTGAGCTTGATTGACTGCTCGTAGATGCTACTCCATTATGACCAGATCAGCTGTTCTTGCACAGGGAACCAACAGATGTTTGCTTGGGACTAGCACACATCTTCAATGTACAAGTACTGGTGATCTCATTTGTTAGGTCATACTGGCGCCTGCCACGTCAGAATGCAAGTCAATGTAGGGAAGGGAAGGAAATGATGATGCAATCACTCGCCCACTGCAAGCCGAATATACCTCTGCACTTGCCACGAGTTCATGCGGAATTTGTTGGAATTTCTGGGTTAGGTTGGAGAGGCAGAGGTCCGTTTTGGTTAACGAGCTGCCAATGTGATAGATAGGAGAAGGTAACTGATGGAATTTCTAATTGGATGTAGGAAACGAGCTCTATAGTTCATTTCCAATTCTAGCAGATTACTGTTAGAATACTCAAGTTGAAGGTATAGGAATAAAAATGGAAACGGTATGAAAGTCCATTTCCAGTTCTAGCGATTGCTAGAACATGAGAAATATAGAGGAAGATACAAAGTAGGAGAATGGAACGGACCTGGGATTGAACCCACGACCTCCTGCGTATGAGGCAGAAGCAGTAGCCATATGACTACCAAGTCCGCTTCGAAACAAGAGAGATCACGCACAGAACTGATAAATTTTATTACCGGCCGCGCAATGCAGATCACAATAATTCGTTCCACCGCGCGATCGTTCTGCGGTCCGAAACAAGAGAGATCACGCACAAAACTCCTTAACCCGTATCGGCCTGAGTAAAAGAAAAAAAAAAAACAAATTGCTGCCGTTTCGTCATTTTAAGTCCTATAGACCTGGTTTTATCACTATTCTGCTCGTACGGTTCCCAGAGTCCAGAATACATTTTGAGACTTGCGATATGGTCCTCCTATCCGGAGTTATTCTGGTGGATCACTGGGTCAGATGCAGTAATTTTGACTACAACTTTTTTTTGGCGATATAAGTCCAGCAAAATGACGTTTATTTCGTTCCTATTTATACCTTTTTAAGTAGATTTAAATACAAGGATAAGGTCAGAACCAAAAATCATGGTGACACCTGTTCTAGAAATGACCAACAACAGGTTTCTATGAAGTTACCCTTTGGGAACCGGCCCCAAAACGGCCAGTTCAATGTTTTCGCTCCATATCATATTCGCTCCATACAATATGGATATCGCACTTCAGCATTTTGCAAGACAAGTAGAGTTATAACATCCAGATATGATTCTGGGAAATTTAGCCACCCTGGGGTCAGTTCCGAAGCCCTTGAGGAAGCCTCCGGAGGCATTCAAATCAGCAATTTTTGAAATGTCACAAACTATGGCAATATGTGTATCAAACTTCAGCATTGATCAAGACAAGTGGGATTATGACAAACGGATTTGATTTTTTTTCTGCCCTTGCGAATTCAGACATATCTAGGAAAACATGCAGATAAGTGAACGCACCAAAATACGAATTTTCAACCAACTCTAACGTGAAATCTGTGCTGTCATACGCTAGCGAAACATGGTATGTATCAGTGGAGATATCTCAATGGCTGCAGGTGCTCATCAACAGATGCCTGCGGTATAGTTCGGGCCTGGTGGCCTCACAACTGGATCTCAAACAACGAGCTCCATCGTCGTTGTCGCCAGAGGCTGATAGCAACCCGAGCAGCACAACTTAGACAAAAAATAGTTGCAGCCACTTGATTGTGACTAAATCTGGTCATATATAAGTTGCAGTAAACCATGTTGAACATGTGTGCTGCTGGGGAACAGAAATTCGGGATCGAAAGTAGGGCTGGGCCGGCCACACTCTACGTAAGGACAGAAACGAAATCTGTAAACAAGCATTAGACTGAAACCCAGCGGGACATCGCAGCAAAGGCAGACCCAGGGGATCATGGTGGCGAAACCCAATAAAGAAATAAAAGAGGTCGACTGAAATCTAATCTGACAGGTTTAAGCGATAGCTGGACATCGCTCAGGATGGAATTCTTTGAAGTCGGCCTTTTTTACCACTGAAGGTGTACTTGACCTATACGTAAGTAAGATATGATTCTTGGGACATTGACTTCCCTAAGAATTAGTTCTGAGGCCCCTGGGTGTATCTTCCGGAGGCTATGGCAACTACGGCAATGTGATCGAATTTCAGCATTTTGCAAGACAAGTAGGACTACACAGATAAAAATATGTTGTGATTTTAAATGTATTTTCATGCACATATTTTGAGCATGCAAATAAACGTAACATTCAATCGATCTCACTATTCGTTTAAATCGAAATAAATTTAAACGGTGCTTGCTTGTAAAATTCAATCAAATTTAATTGAATATCGAATGTTAATTCGATTGATGGGGTAACCAGCAGTTTTACACGTCGTTGAATTTTCAAAATTATTTGCTGTGTATGACATCGTGACGTGCTTCTGGAGATATTGGCCATCCTTAGGTCGGTAGCGAGGCCCTTGAGGTATCCGGAAGCAACAAAATAATCCATTTTCAAAATACCACAAATTATGCCAATAAGAGTATCAAACTTCAGCATTTTTCAAAACAAGTTAAATTGTGACATCCAAATATATTTCTGGGAATATTAGCCACACTAAGAGAGTCCAAAATGGGTATCAAACTGATCTCATTGTGATATTTTGAAATTGGTCGATTTTGATGCTTCCTGAAGCGTCCCAACCAGCATTGTGAATTCAGGGATCCGTACGAGCATAACAGTGATGAGACCAGGCTAATGCGACATAAAATGACGAAATGGCAGCAATTTGATTTTTTTTCCTTCACTCAGGCCGATACGGGTCAAGTAAGTATGTATGGCATCACGAAGCATTTTCGACTTGGATTGATGTCAGCACCTCAATTGTGTAGGTCGTATTCAATGATTTCATTAACCAAATAATTCAATTGGTGTAGGCAAACCTTTTTGTTCTGAAACTATCATTGTTGGTATCAAATAGAGTAAAGAATGAATTTTGAACCACCAGTTCCAGGACTCATATTTTGGACCACCGAGTGCAAATGCTATAATCCAACATTTATAAACATTCAAAATTACAACTTTTTAATATATTTTACTAATGCATGTAATTTATCAAACCAAACTAAACTTACATATTATTGGCATGTTTGTTTAATCTAGAATATTTTGTCCATTTAGTACGTTGTCCATATGAGAAATGCAACGATTTCTTAGGGAATCCGTTTTACCCCCCAGCGAATGGTTTTTCAACTTTGGCCATCCCACAAACATTCTGCATTTCATATTTTTATCCGAAACGAGTGAAAGTCTCTTCAATTTTTACCCCCACGAAGGAAATTGCTTTGCTACACGAAAAAAGTTCGAAGAAGCAAATCCATCCCCTCTTTAAGCCTTTCCGGCCTACGGAGTCATATACGACTCCAACAGAAAAATGGATGTATAAAATCGCACGATGGATAAAAGTGAACACTATCTTCAGCAAAATTGCTTGAAATTAACCTACCCTATCAAGGAAAAATAGAAACCAATGGGCGATCATGGCATCGGCAAGGCATGGGCGATCAAGCCCTAACGACAACCTAGAACGTCATGAACATGGTGAAGTAACGAATTAGAAAGTATTAGGTGTATTGTCAGCGGATTGTACTGTTTCAAAATTAGATTTTTATGCAATCGTTTCCGTAGAGTTACTGTGATGTACAATAAACTATTTTTTAACTTCCTTCGACGTCCTAGGCCATGCAAACTATCCATGAGTTCAGGACCTGAAATCTACAGTTGAAATTAAAATTTTAAGCTTTTTTTTCGTTACTTAAAGTTTATTTGAGTATTTAACCGTATACATCTTATAGAAGGTGACAAAAATACCTCAAGGTTGTTCTGAGATATTCTGGGTTATCCAAACTATTCTTGAGTTCGGGGCTACTCAAAGCTTCGATATGCACTTAGTCGTATTCATTACAACTCCTGAGAGATCAACAGATATCGTAAGATTGGTTTGAGATATTCTGCGTCATCTAAACTGTCCTTGAGTTTGGAACTTGAGATCAACAGCTGCAAGAAAATCGTTTTTTCAGCACTCAATGTTCCAATATGCATTCAATTATATCCATTACACCTTCTGGGAGGCCTACGGACACCGTTAGATATTTTTGAGATATTCTGAGTCATACAAACTACCCTTGATTTCGAGACAAAATCTAAATTTTCTAAAGTAGCTCTTACGTCACTCAAAGTTTCTAAATATATTTAACCATGTGCAGTACAGCTCCTTGATGGTCAATATATATCGTAAGCTAGTTTTTATATTTTCTGCATCTGCAGCATCATCGACTTCAGATCTACTGCAACTACTGCAAACATGTTTCTCAATGTTTCGAAATATAGTCAAACTTGTTCATCTCATCTGCTGCGAAACTGTTGAAAACAAGATCTTCTCACGTCGCTAGTGGGCTAATTTGTCCCCACCCATGCAATCCAGCGCAATTTAATAAAAGAAGGGGGTTTTCTGCTTCCATCAGTGGTGTTGGATTGCGTGGGTGGGCTCATATTTGCTTACCAGCGACGTGAGCAGCAGCCAGGACATCCCAAAACCATCTTACCATGTCCCTTGATCTTAAGGAATGTATTATGGACATGGTTGAATACATGTCCAAGCTGAAGCGACGAAAAAAGCTAAAGTAGTGGCTGTAGATCGCAAGTTCTAAACTCAAGGATGGTTTGGATAACGTGACGGTTTCGATGACCCAGGATATCCTAAAACCATCTGACCATGTCTCCTGATCTTCATGAATACGTTATGGATATTAGAGTGGGCGCAGTTGTATGGAAAAACGCAAACTTCATCCAATCAAGTGAGATCAAAGTTTTTCTGAATCGTTTTGGGGCCCCAATCAACTGTGCAAAATATGGGCTCGATTGGTTGCGTCCTCGCTTTCCGCATCGCGTTTTAAATTTATATGGAGATTATTATGGGAGAACGCACTTTTTTACATTTTTGCTCTTAGCGGCTTCAATTTATCGTCAATCACGTGACTCAATACGTGAGCATATAGTCTGAAAGATGCCGAAAGACTTTGCCGAAGAAGGTACATAGCTGGAAGGCTTGCAAAAAATGTTATTACGAAATGTTCAAACCATATGCAATAAATCAATGTTTCTGCCAGCACTACCGGACAACCATCACTAACAGATGGGCAAACTGAATCTTCCTTTTTTTTCGGATTTTTTACTTTGTGAATTGATTCCGAATAACTCCCATCAGCTGTATAAGCCTTATAAGATCAATAATTTTGAAATAACACTCAGTTAAATTATTGCTCCACGTAGTTCGGCAGTGCTGGCAGAATAAACGATTTTTTGGACATGGTTTGAATAATCAATCTTCGAAGCTTTTTTCATGGACATTCCAGCAACGTACCTTCTCCAGCAAAGCTTTTCGGCATATTTTGGGTTATACTTTAACGCAATGTGCCACTTGGTTTACGATGAACTGGAATCTTTAGAAATAAAAATGCAAAAATATACGTTTTCCCATACTAATTTCCATAGAAACTTCAAACGCGAAGCGGAAAGCGAGGAAGCAACCAATCGGGCCCAAATTCTGCACAGTTGTTTGGGACTCAGAATGGTTTCGAAAAACCATTGATTTTCCCACTCTAATGGATATACTTGAATACATGTCCAAGCTTGGAGTGACGAAAAAGCTCGCATGGCAACTTGTAGATTGCAAGTATTGGACTCAAGGACAGTTCGATGATCTAGTACATCCCGAAAAAATATGTTTCAAATTGTTTTGTCATTTCTACATTATTAATCAAGATGGAATAGAACACATCAAATTTACTAGGTAATACAGCTTAGACAAATTTGGGCCTGAAAGGGTTAAGATACAGTGTATGGACAAATATTTCGCTGGTCTCTGAAAATGAACATCCACAAGACGCGAACATTGATACATGGACTAGGTACTACAAATATAAAATGCGTTCAAGCCTTTCCAGTCTTAGCATACCAATAGTTTTACTAATATTTCTGGAAATGAAGGATGTGGCATCCAACGCAAGTGAATAGGGCATTTGATCAAATAGGTCATTTGGCCGAATATGCCATTTAGTCGAACAGGTCGATCAGGTCGTACTTTGTAACTTCGCATTTCTCATATTTAATAATGAGAAGTAAAACGAGATTTGAGAAGTGAGAATTTAGAAGTAAGATATCCCACATTTCACTCATCATGTCTCGTTTCACACTGCGAAAAATGAGAAGTAAGAAATGATGAGTGAGAAGTGAAACGTATCACTTCTCACTATGCACTATTCAATTTTCACAGCGAGAAGTGAGAAGTGAAAAATGAGTAGTGAAACGTCTCACTTATCATTTCCTCATATTTTACTTCTCATTTCTCACTTCTCATTTCGAACACCTCATTTTGAGCTTCTCATATTTGCATGAAGCAGTGAGAAATGAAAATCAATGAGTCAAGGCATCTCATATCTCACTTCGCTTTTCTCACTTTTAACTGAAAGAATTTAGTAGTGAAAAATAAGTAGTGAAAAGCGAGACTTCTCATTTCCCATTAATCATTTCTCACTTCTCACTTCCCGCTTCTCACTTTTCATAGTGACAAGTGAGATAAGAGGAGTAAATTCTCACTTCTCACTCCTTATTTCTTCTCATTTCTTTTTCTCGCGGTAAGATGTGAGAAATAATGAGTGAGAAGTAAACCTATTCGGCCGAACGACTTATTCGACTGAATGATATATTATTAAAACCCTTTCAGCCCGACTTTTTCTACGGCAGTTTAACGTACGAATATGTTTTTTTTTTTCTAGTTGGTTCTAGTTTTAACTAGTAGGGAACGGTTCGCCACTTCATCTCATAGCTTCTATTTCCATCCCATCAAAAACAAAGCAATGGTAAAACATTTGGTTTGTTTATTATTTTTCTGATTTTTGTCAGCAGTGAGCACGCATGTTGACAAAAAGAAGCGACGAATTTGGTGCCGTATTCCTTTGTTTGGCGATGAGATGGATATTAGTACAGTGAGATGGAGATCGGAACATTTCCCTATATATATATATATCACTAAATAAGTGTTGAAAAATTTGTATCGGATGTCCTAGGCTGTCCAAACCGTTCTGAAGTATATAACCCTTGAATGTATTGAGGAATACATCTAGAAACAAAATGTCTCAAGCTGAAGTATATGTCCAAAAATGTCTTTAAGATCAAAAGACATAAATTGATCGAGTTTTTAATAAACATCCCAGCAGTTACATCGAGCTGGTAGGATTTCACTAATTTCTTTTACTAGCTTTATTGAACCCTCGTGGAAACAAATGATGCCATATTAATATACATATTTCTCGAATACTCTGATAGTTCTTTCGAAAATTTTATCAAGAAACTTCTGTTTCACATCACGATATCGATTGTATGACGTCTCAAGGGTCGACTGTGTTACCTAACTTTTATGGTTTATTGCAGACCTTTATTGCTCGCTACAATATCCTGGAAGTCGTATTGTTTGCTGTTATCATGCAAGTCCGTTCTACGCCTCAAGAAAAAAAAATCACCGCCACATTCGAATGGACATTGCTTGACACAAACATCTCCTTAGTTATTGTGCATCTGGTAGATATCTTGATCTTAGCTCAAGATCATTTTGGAGGACCTAGGACAACTTATGTTCATGGAAATTAGAATCATGTACTCTTCGAACTGGATTGGGTTCATACTAACGATGAGGACATTGAAAAAGTCATTATTGATCTGGCAGATACTATGAAATTAACTCGATAATGTTTTGGAGTATCATGAACACCTTGTTTTAATTGCAATAGGGTTTACATTATATGTATATGCCTATTGGACCGAATAGGACGTGTATGCTTGTTGAACCATATTGAATGCACATCGATGTTGCGAACATTGCAAAAGCTTTGGTTGATCTGGTAGTTACTTTGGGTTGAACTGGGTAGCATTCTGGAGTTCCTTGAACATCTCGCATTTAAGAAAATGTTGTTAACATGATGTGCATATGCCTTTTTGACCGGATTGAGTATATGCCGATGATGAGTACTTTGCGTAAGCCTTGGTTGATCTGGTAGCTACCGTGAGCTGCAGTGTTACGCAGCATGATATAAAACTGTAACAGTTATTCTCTCAAGCTTGGTATTGCTTGTAGAAAAAACTATAAATCGGGTAATAGTTGTACCAATTTTCATTATGTGATTTTTGGAACAGTTCTTTACTATTTTGAGAATTCCGTGCTCCAATTTCGGGTGGTTCTGCATTTGAAGTTGTTTTACACAGCTGTTTGACAAAACTTTGATCGGAAAATGGTCAAGAATGAAGCGTTATAATAACTTCTACGTGATGAATTTATAAATAATCCAGGTTAACGCTAGCGGTAATGGCCGCCAGGTTGCCTGCGGGTTAGTCTCTGACTTGACATTTCTGGAGGTCAACTGCACCCACCGCTACGAGCATCCTGAACAATGTGGCTTAAAAGAAGGTGCTGATGAAGTGAATTCAAGCCTTCTTATATACCACATTGATCAAAATGCTCGGAACAGTTGGTGCAGCTGACCTCCAGAAATGTCAAATCAGAAACTAACCCGCAGGCAAGTGGGCGGCCATTACCGCTTACGGAAAACTTAATAACATAAGAAGTTAAGTTTCACAGTTTTGAACGAAATTTTAGTTGCTCTAACAACAATCTGAACCAATTTTATAACTGCCTTTGTTGAGAAAACTATTGAACTCAGCCACACAGCATGATAAAAAAACTGTTACAATTATTCACTCATGCTGGGGATTGCTTGTAGTAGAGAAAAACTATAGAAAGCGGTAAATGGTTGTATCATTGTTCATTTATGTGATTTTTGGCACAGTTCTTCACTATTCTGAGCAGGGATTGAATTCAAAGCGTATTGTAAAAATCCTCACTTCCTATAAGCACACATGTTCCACATTGTCTTCTGCAACTGATATGTGACCAGATTCAGTCGCAATCAAGTTGCTGTATCCATTTTGTCTGACTTGTGCTGATCAGGTTATCAACTCTGTATGCACCCATAATATGCAATCATGAATGCATTCATGATATGCTGGCAAAATGCCCTTTGGCCGAAGGCCACTAGGCCGAAAGTTGTTTGGCCGAATATACCAATAGTCCGAAAGGTCATTTGGCCGAAAGGATCATTTGAAACATGAAGAATGAGGAGTGAGAAGTGAGACGTCTCACTACTCACATCTCATTTTTACTGCTCTCTGTAAAAAGTGAGAAGTGACAAGTGAGTAATGAGACGTTTCACTTATCACTCCGCACTACTCACTTTCCACAGAGAGAAGTTAAAAATTATGAGTGAGAAGTGAGACGTCTCAATTGTCACTCACTTCGCGCATCTCACTTTTTACAGGGAGAAGTAAAAAATGAGGAGTGAGAAGTGAGACGTCTCACTTCTCACTCCTAACTTCTCACTTCTCACTGTGGGAAGTGAGTAGGGAGACGTCTCACCACTCACTTCGCGCTTCTCACTTTTTACAGGGAGAAGTAAAAAATGAGGAGTGAGAAGTGAGACGTCTCACTTCTCACTCCTAATTTCTCACTTCTCACTGTGGGAAGTGAGTAGAGAGACGTCTCACTTGTCACTCACTTCGCGCTTCTCACTTTTTTCAGGGAGAAGTGAAAAATTAGGTGTGAGAAGTGAGACGTCTCACTTCTCACTCCTAATTTCTCACTTCTCACTGTGGGAAGTGAGTAGGGAGACGTCTCACTTTTCACTTCTCACTGTGAAAAGTGAGTAGTGTGAAGTGGGTAGTGAGAAATGAGAAGTGAGTATGAGACGTCTCACTTCTCATTCCTCCTTTCTCACGTTTCAAATGGCATGTTCGATCAAATGTCCTATTCGAACAAATTTCCCTTTCAGCCAAATGACCTTTTCTGCTAAATGAAACTTTCAACAAAATTACCCTTTTGGCCAAATGACCCTTTCGGCCAGATGGGTTTCGGCCTAACCCATGACCCGTATGACCCTTCCTCGTAGCATATCGTGCTCCAATTACTGGCGATTCTGACGATACATTAGAAGTTGTTTGTTGCATACTGCTGTTTGACAAAAATATGATCGGAGAATGTTCAAAAATGAAGCGTTGTATAATAACTTCTCGCTGGAGGCGGTCTAGTTCTTTTTTTTCGATCCAGTTTTTTTGCACTTGTAATGATTCGAAAAGGCGTTTGACTCTCTTTTATCATTGTTTGTTATCTATTGAGAGCGATCTGTGCAAACCCTGATCCCGAGATAGAATTTAAAAAAATTAGTTAGGATTATAACTAGGGGAACGGTTCGGCACTTCATCTCATAGCTCCTTTTTCCATCTCATCGAAAACAAAGCAATGGAAAGGAATTCGGTTTGTTTCTTACTTTTGTAATTTTTTTTTACCAGTGAGCAAGCGTGTTAGCAAAAAGAAGCGACGAGATTAGTACTGTATTTCTTTGTTTTGTGATAAGATTAATATTTGTACAGTAAGATGGAAAACGGAACAGTTCCCCTAATTGTTAATTTTAATTTTATAACTATAACCATATTATCGATTTGTCAATTGAGGGTGCACATAACAGAATTTAGTAACCTTTTCGTATAGTGAAGTAAAAAATGTTCATTCTAAAACTTTGCTAGCTGGACTATCGAAATTTATAATAAGCGCCATATCCTTCCTACTTTCGACTGATTATGCCACTAGCAGTTCATCATATACGCAGTTACTTCACCAAGTTTTCAAGCGTCGATGAGCATGTGGTCTACCTATCGGCCTCCTAAGCCCGACGTCCATGGTTTGAATCCAGTCTGCCGCACTTGTTAAACAAATTTATCTTTCATAAGGCAACCTTTTTAATTTCATACCCTTGATATGGAAATGCTAATATCATCTTCCAAACTTGGACGTACATGTTCATGATAGCATTAGAGGCGAATTGAGTTCTGTTAGGATGCGACGGCACGCAATGAGAAAACAGAACTGTTTTATTCGACTAAATGCTGATGTCATATTAGAAATTTGGGGACAGTATCGTCGATAGGCAAATCCTTCCGCACGCGATGGCATATGTCAAACCACCTTCCTTTATGCCAGTGGAAGAATATCAGCTTCCACACTGATATTCTTCTCCTTCATACGGGAGCATAGAAGGAAGGTGCGATATGTGCCATCAAATATTGCCATCGCGTGCTTTCAAATCGACTTCTATAAAAACATTCTTCATGCCTGCCGTATCCTAACGGAACTATCAATTCTATACTTTCGCCTCTAATGCTATCATGAACATGTACGTCCAAGTTTGGAAGATGATATTAGCATTTCCATATCATTGTAAATCGTTTAACTTCACGTAGAAGTAACACACACGAAATCATTAATTTAGTTCATACCCTTGCCAAATTTCCATAAGGCGAAATTTTTATGTCCCTATGTCTTACTTTTTCCATTTAAGTCTCTTCACTTTATGACACTTCTAAAGAGATAAAACAAATGTTGTAAAGTTAAGTAAAGTTGGGCAAAGATGATCCGCCTAAACTGATTCTGAATGATGTTGATGTTATTATGTTGGCAGTTTTCATTGTTGTTCAACCCTTCAAAAGCTTTTAATTTCGATATCCAAGTTACCCACCGAGTGAAAATAAATAAGTTGCTTGATGATACTTTACTGGGGGTGTATTGTAGTAATTTTGAGTTGTTTCTAAAACAAATCTAATACATTTTAGGCCTTGCGTTTTAATTCGCCTTAACAATCATTAGTGATAACAATACTTCCCACAAGCATCCGAACAAACATTGGAGGTGGATAAAGCGCTTATATCATGACCAAAATTAGTCTTCTTCGACTAAAAAACTAGCTTATTCAGCTAAAATGGGCTTCGTGGCCGTGCGGTTAGCGACATCATTCGTCTAGGTGCATGTGCTGTGGAGTGTGGGTTCGATTCCCACAGTTCTCCACTGGTCCACTGGATATTGTGTGATTGTCCTGTCCGTTGTCTCATGCTAGATGTTTAGGTGTTCAATCTTTGCGACCTCTGGTCAAAGACGGTGATTCTGTCTTTTTCAACAACAAAAACTATTTGTTGGAATTTATTTACTTTGTTCAATGGGTAGACGGTCTGACAGTTCAATAGGCAGATTTCACCTCACTTTTTGCGCAATCATATATATAATAGCCCTGTTTGTCTGTCCGGTGACTAGCCAACCAGACGCAGCAAGCGGGGAAATTCTCACAAAAAATAAAATATTTGACACTTCAATTCTTTTTTACTATCAGATGCAGAAAACAAAACCAGTGACAACCAGACACGGCATTTGATGAAAAAAAATTACAGACAACAGACGTTGAAAATTTTGATTTTTTTTAATGCAGAAAAGAATCTTGCCACGGGCGCTACTGCGTCCACAAATAAACTAGTTCTATATAATACACTCTGGTACAAGGTATAAATGTCTCTCCGCTTTGTTATTGAGCGCAAAACACCGTCGAAGAAAAATTCTTCACACAACCAATAATAAACGTTACTTAGGATCTTTTGAAATATTAAACGAGAATTCTTTATGTCTTTTACAGTGGAGCAACAGAGAAGAGCAGATGGTGGCCTTGTTTTACTCAAACTCTGATAGATAGCAATGTGTTTTCCCATAGGAAGGAAGTGCAGAATTTACTTCGACCACGCGAATAGCAATCAAAGGATGGTTGTCAGAATGACAGCATCTGTTATCTGTCAAATGATACGTAAGGGTGTCCACAAACAAACCTCTTCGCCCACTATCTAGAACCATGTTGTTATACTACTGAATAGCCTCCTTTAAGTATCCTTAGCAAACTTCTCATTTCCAAAGCTTCGGAAAGATGGAATTTTACGGATTCTGACGAAAAGTAAGGCCCAATACTCGGGTGATACTCCTTCAAATAAACGGTGCCGCCTACGTAAGCGGATGAAAACCCATTAAGGTGAAGGTGGGTTGAGTACCAAAACAAAGCTTTGAAAGTATTAGTAGGGTGGTGCAAAAAACGACCCAGCTCCACCACGCTCACTTGATTCCGTCCCATGCTCCGACTGTCCTCCAAAAGCCGATTTGAACAAAAACTGATTGAGAACAAGCCGGTTCAAGTTTGTATGAAAACTATTATGGGAAACTAAACCTTTCATTACACTGGCTACAGCGCCTCCCCTCCAAACGCTGGCGAAAAGAGAACCCACATAGCTGAAAGCAACATTCCAGAGACTTCACTGAACTGACTTCACCTTAGGAAAGATCCGTTGAAATAGAATTTTATACTCCGCTCACCCCCATGTCACACTTTTTGTATGAAGTATCTGCTCCTGGTGTGATAGATATCACAGAAAAATTCTGGATATTTTGTTGTTTGTAATTTGACAGAAAATATATGGGCTAACTGTCAAATTTGCCGTTTCCGTTTCTGTACCGCCGACATTGTATTTGGGGCTTTATTATCATGCTAAAGATTTGCAACCTCGATTAAAATCGACTCCCAACTATTGGAACGCTCATTCAATATGCATTGTCTAAGGAGTTAAAGCTCTTGAATTTCACCCAGTCATATGGTCTTCCCCTCGCCAGCGCCCAATCACGGAGTGCCATAATCAGAATAATGTAAAATTCAACCTCGTCATATCAACTGCCATACAAACCTGAAACGACCTGTGCACGGTAAGCCCCTATTCAAGCCGACCGAAACCAGCGAACGACACCCAAAATATGAAACATAATCGACTGAGCGTGGCGGAGCAAAATCAGTTTTGAACCACTCTGTTTATTAGTTTGCTGCTATCGGTACCGGTGTTACACATTCGCTCCGCGATCAGTTTTTAATCGTTTTCTTCGGGCAAAAATTGCAGTTTATATTAAGTTTTCGCTTCAAACAAGTGACTTATTCCAAAAAGTGAAGTTTAATTTGCATTCCATCAACATTTCGGGCTGCTCATGTGCGGAGAAGTATGCTATGCTATGTTTCGAGCCGAAATACATAGTACTCTTTGAAGAAACATGTTAATCATCACGGGAAGTACATAAATATACTGTGAACAGGTTAGTAATCTGAATATTAAACTTTTTTTTCGATGCTGTTCGATGAATTCGAATGTTGGTGGGAGATGAGTGCGGGAGGTGTGGGATTGACCCGTGGAAGGTCCGGTGACATATTGACTGCCATCGTGGTACTCTTCCAACTATGTCCTTAAACGAAAGGCGTTTCCAACCCGAGCAAAGTTTGAAATCAAATTGAAATCAAAATTTGCTGTTATGATGTCAATTATTTGATTACTTCAGTTGATCTCGTTTTGTATGGATTAACGATTAACACAGCAGAAATGAGAGCATATTTTGACACTGTGAAATCATACTGAAAACAAATCTTGCTATCAATGAAATCAACATGATTACTAAATTTGTTATCATGAGATTTTTAATTTGATAACAAAATGAGTATTCAATTAGATTTTTTATGAGCATTCATAACAACAACAGCATATTTTGTTTGCAGATTTCTTTTAATCTTCGTTAAACACACTTGAGATAATCGACAGCATAATTTGATGTAAAGCTACTATCATTATGATAACTGAGGAATGCATATTGACAACATGTTGCGATATCAATTTGTATTAACTAACAATTGACATCAAATTTTGTTTTCAATATAATCTCAACAGCAGAGCTTAATATTAATTTGCTCTCATTTTGTTAACCGACTTTGCCTGGGAATATATCAAATTAAATGTCCTACTATCATTATACCGAAGAATAGTAGTCATACAAAACACATATGAAATCAAAAAGATTTACTGTCTATTACGTTAATGCTAGCAACCCTATAACCAGAGACGGAGTGAAAAACTGTTGAAACGCATGAATATGCATGAAATCGTGAAAATAATACTGGCATCACTTGAACTTTTGCTTGCTTTTTATGGGTGTGAAATGCAAGCAAGTCGAATTGGAATCGCCTTTGACAGTTCGATTGGATAAAATATAGCGTCTTCGCCGAACTCTTATTGTAGTATTTCTAGTTAATGCGATTAAAATATCTGAAAGCTCAACCATTTGCAATCCTTAACCTAAAATTCATACTATTAACCCGCCTATCAGGTTGTTCCTACGTTTTAAAATAAAATCGACAAAACACTTACACAATCTTCGCACTGGAGTCGAAGTTCAGATTAATGATGGCGGACGAGTCGCCGTGTTTGTTCTTCGCCGAGACGTTGTACACGCCCCGGTCCAACTGTTTCACGTCCCGGATCGTAAACCGTATCAGATAGCAATGGTTTTGGTCTTCCTCGGTTTCGCTACTAAACCTGCCACCCATCTGAATTTCGTTCTTTTCGTGGAACCTGGATGTTGTGGATAACGAGGACGTTTTTGAATCGACCGAAAAGTGTGTTATTAGCGATATTGTCGCACTAATCGGGAAATTTGGTTTTGGGAGTATTCAAACTGTTTTCAAAGAACACTTCAAAAGGTCAATATTGATATTGATCTTAAATTTTGAAGTGGTCTATTCTATTCAAAAGTCTAGTTCAAAACCAATTTCGCCCCAGATCTATCAACTCGATTTCGTCTTAAGAATGAATTAAAAAAGTGAACAAAAAAATAAAAGGAATTAAACTGAGAGGTAACACTTGCCATGTGTATGTTGGTTTCGGATCACCGATACATCTACACTCAAATACAATATTCTTTCCGTCGTCCGATTGTCGTGTGACAGGTCGTTCTGTAAAGGCAGGCTTGAACCCGTCTGCTGGCACTGGGACTTCCTCACCTAGATCGCGGGAAAAGAGAGATAGAGATAAAGCGGAACGAAAGGGGAACGGGAATCAGGGTTAAGGAACAGGGATGGTACATGTGGATTAGATCAGTCTCTCACATTTACGTTTTTTATTGTATGGGATACCGGCAACTTGGTACATAATCTCTCTCAATACATTTATTTTAGGAGGAATTCAAAAGAGCGCTTTTTCTTCAACACTGTCACCCTATATCTGCTCAATAACAGTCTTTAATTGATTTATTTTAATTCATAAGATCATTGCTTGGCCACATCAGTGTGATTAAAACACCCACCCCCATCTACCGGTTGAAAGCGACTTTTCATTTGCTTTGTTTTCTACATACAACAATTTGGCCGATATTGTTGTTACGATAGCAATTACAGTAGTATACAGAAAGTTGGAACAAAAAATACATGAAACTATGAAAACAGCAGGTAAAATGCAACACAACTTATGTACAAATTATAAATAAGTGAAAACAAAATAATGGGATTAAGATGAACATTTCTAAGTGAAAGAAAAACTAAATACTTCACGAAGTAGAAAAAAATAGAAGGATCACAGATTTCGCAGTCGACGAAGGGTACAAAACGTGTCATAACATTGCGTAATTTACTTTATCTCGTAATAAGGAATTATGTTCGGTTAAGAATAAATTTATAAAAGGTTTGAGTTGAATCCTTCCTGAATAAAAGAGGATATTGCATCAGAGCGGCAAAATTTTAAAATTATTATGGAACATCTGTTTGCTTGTATCTAGGGTTTATATCAAGTGAACACGTAGACGTAGACGGAGGTTCATTGAACAGATTTTACATGTAGGATTGTACATTTTAAATACGTCTGCTTAATCTGTGATCATCGTTGGAAAATAAATAAAAATAGAAGAATCTAAAAAAAATAAGATAAAATATAGAGAAGGGCAGTATATTTTCATGGCAACAATTGTTTTGTAGAATAATTCCAGGGTAGATGAATAGAACACCCAATCAAAAATTTAATTAGGAAAAACAGTGGCGCACATTCACTCGACTCAGAATACTCACTGTCGAAGTTCAAACTGATTGTCGCGCTCGATTCGCCCAGCTCGTTTTTGGCCGTCACCTTGTACTTGCCGGAATCCTCGAACGACACGTTGTCCACCTCCAGCGTCGCGAAGTACAGCTTGCCATCGTTTTGTACTTTGAACTGACGAACCAAAAAGTTATGAAGATTGAAAAATCGACAACACTCGTAGTGCGCATGTGGGTCCGAATAGCACCTACCTTATGCCTTGGGGTGTTATCGATCACTTTGCTGTTGTGGGACCACCTGATCTGTGGTTTCGGATCGGCCTGAATCTGGCACTCGAATATTAACCGCTTGCCGTCGTTCTCCTGCTGGATCGAGGGCTTCTTGATGAAGGTCGGTGCGAGTCCGTCGATTTGTCTGCGAGCGAAAATTTACAGAATTAGTATTTAAGAATTCACAAGTTTGTATAAAACAAGGCATGGACAGTGCATAAGAATTAGTTTAAACTCAATTTAAAAATATTTCTTTAATAGCGGACAAGATTTCCCAAATAGTCTCAGTATTTCATGTTTCTGTGTAGAATACTTTATCAGAAATCATAAAATGAAATAAACAATGTAAGTGTAGTTACAATCGACTTTTCAAGAAATTCTGAGACCATTCGACAATAAATAAAATGCAAGCACTTACCGCTCTCGCTTATCTATCCTCTCTGCGAATATGGCATTATTTGTTTTCCGTATGGTGTAGCGTTGTTGGAAAAGCGGCATTCGAGCGAGCAGTTTTGGCATTATTGTTGCAAACGTGGCGATGCAGCGAAAGCGTGAGCAATTTCGTTACGTTCGGGGGTTCATAAAAGCGTTGAAAATAAGCAATCATTGAAATTGATTCGATGGCACTTGGGTAGGATATCAAACATTAGTTGCATACATTGTACGGAAACCACATAAATGAAGACACACATCAAACATAAAATGTTAACGGGAATCACCGTAGCGTGGGGATATTACTTACTTTTCTACGGGCTCATCGACGGCTGTGGGGAGGATGGATGTGCACGATCACAGGTTGGTAGACACAGCGTGATTACGACAATTGGAACACAGATGAGGTTTTCGTTAACCACGTTGGACACAGTACATGAAATAGAAACAAAAGAACAATATTGAGTTAGTAAAGTTTTGGTTGTCTTCATAGGTCCACTATTAAATGCAGTAAGCTAATTCAATGTTATTATTTTCTGTTTTTCCATTACAGCTGGCATATTTTAAACTAGTTCTTCATTGGATCCCGTTAGGAATATATTCGACAGTTCCAGATACTTCAACACAAATGCTTGGACAAAGGAGACCTCAGCAGACATAAAACATGTTACATGAAGATTTATCTGAAACATTTCGTTGCATAGATAAACGAATTTTCTCGGTAGGCGTACTGATCAAGGGCATAATAATTTTTCAACAATATACCGATACCGATGAAAATTTTAAGTGCACTTTACTGCACTTAAAGTAATGTTTGGAATTTGAATCTAACTGTTCGGAATTTGAGACAATTTTTAAAATGCGTGTTTCGGATTTGAGACAAAGTTTGGAAGAATGAAATCCTTCAGTATCGTAATCCGGGGAAACATTGATTTTTTTATTGCTTTGTAAATATTTCCTTCGTAAGCTTTTTTTCATACATTCAAAACGAGTACTGCTACGTATAACGCTGTTGTTCTTGATTATTTTTTAATTATAAACTTGTTTTAAAAATCTTTCAAGTCAAGTTTTTTGATTTTCAATTTGGGATAACTTTGTAACATTCATCTATAAAGTAAGCGTAAACGCAACGTAAACGTAAGCAATTAAAGTTGGTATCCTTTACACTGAGGCGAAATGAATGGATTGTTTCGAGCAGGCTTCGGCTTTGCAGGCTTTGTACACAATGTGTAGCCTAGGAATCACTTCGAAGACGAATTTTCAAAGTATATTTTTTTCGAGAAAATCGCTAAGCTCCAATACTTTCGTCGGAGCCGTCAACTATGCCGATCGAAATTTCCAAGCGTTAGGTTAGCTGATTGAATGTTCCCGGAAACGAAGATCTCGTCATTGGTAGCGAAACGAACTGAGAACTCCACACGGGACGGTTGGACGGTCAAAGATTCCGCATATCGCTCAGCTGAAATAATCCCACGGTTCTGCTAACTTTCAACTGCCGATGATCGACTGGTTGGTAGTCACAATTACGGAACGGGGAAGGGTCATTTGGCCATTCGGCCGAAAATCATCATTTGGCCGGGGAAGGGTCATTTGGCCGAAACCCATTCGGCCGAAAGCCATTTGGCCGAATGCCACAAGGCCGAACAGACAATTAGGCCGAAACCCATCTGGCCGAAAATCATTTGGCCGAAAGGGTCGTTTGGCCGAAAGGGTTGTTTGGTCGAAAGCGTCATTTGGCCGAAAGTCATTATGCCGAAAGGGTCGTTTGGCCGAATGGGTCGTTTGGAAGAATGGATCATTTGGAAGAAAGGGTCGTTTGGCCGAAAGGGTCGTTTGGCCGAAATTGTCGTCTGGCCTAATGGGTCTTTTGGCCGAATGGGGCATTTGGCTGAATGCGTCGTTTGGCCGAAAGGGTCTTTTGGTCGAAAGGGGCATTTGGCCGAAAGGGTCGTTTGGCCGAAAGAGTCGTTTGGGCGAAAAGGTCATTTGGCCGAAAGGGTCATTTGGCCGAAAGGGTCGTTTTACCGAAAGGGTCGTTTGGCCGAAAAGATCACTTAGCCGAAAGGATCTTTTGGCCGAAAGGGTAATTTGGCCGAACGGGTCGTTTGACCGAAAGGGTCGTTTGGCCGAAAAGATCACTTAGCCAAAAGGATCATTTGGCCAAAAGGGTAATTTGGTCTAAAGGGTCATTCGGCCGAAAGAGTCATTTGGCCGAATAGGACATTTAACTGAATAGTTCATTTGAAAAGTAAGAATTAGCAATGGAAAGAGAGACGTCTTACTTCTCACTCTTCATTTTTCTTTTCTCACTGTAAAAAGTGAGAAGCGCGAAATGAGTAGTGAGATGTCTCACTACTCACTTTGCGCTTCTCACTTATAACAGAGTGAAGTGATAAATGGGGAGTTAGAAGTGAGACGTCTCACTTCTCACTCCTCGTTTATCACTTCACGCTGTAAAAAGTGAGAAGCGCGAAGTGAGTAGTGAGACGTTTAACAGAGTTAAGTGATAAATGGGGAGTTATAAGTAAGACGTCTCACTTATCACTCCTCATTTATCACTTCACGCTTCTTCATTTCTCTCTTCTCACTGTTAAAAGTGAAAAGCGCGACGTGAGTAGTTGGACGTCTCACTACTCACTTTGTGTTTCTCACTTTTGACAGCGAGAAGTGAGAAGTGAGACGTCTGCGAAGTTGGTAGTGCGACGTCTCACTACTCATTTCGCGTTCTCACTTTTTACAGTGTAAAGAGAAATTTCGGCCAAATGACCCATTCGGCTAAATGACCCTTTCGGCCAAATGACCCTTTTGGCCAAACGATCCTTTCGGCCAAACGTCCCTTGCAGCTAAATGACCCTTTTGGCCAAACGACTCTTTCGGCCAAACGACTCTTTCGGCCAAACGACCCATTCAGCCAAATGACACATTTGTCCAAACTACCCATTCGGCCAAACAACCCATATGGCCAAACAACCCATATGGCCAAACGACCCATTCGGCCAAACGACCCATTCAGCCAAACGACCCATTCGGCCAAACGACCAATATGGCCAAACGACCCATTCGGCCAAACGACCCATTCGTCCAAACAACCCATTCGGCCAAACGACCCTTTCGGCCAAACGACCGAATCGGCCAAACGACCGAATCGGCCAAACGACCCATTCGGCCAAATGACTTTCGGCCTGATGAACATTTCGGCCAAACGACCCATTCGGCCAAATGACTTTCGGCCTGATGAACATTTCGGCCAAACGACCGTTTCGGCCAAATGACCCATTCTGCCAAATGACTTTCGACCTAATGGTCTGTTCGGCCAAATGGTATTATATTCGGCCAAACAACTTTCGGCCTAGTGGCAATCGGCCAAATGGCTTTCGGCCGAATGAGTTTCGGCCAAATGACCCTTCCCCATTTGGCCGAATGCCACTAGGCCGAAAGTGTCATATGGTGAAAGGGTCATTTGGTCGAAAGGGTCGTTTGGCCGAATGGGTAATTTGGCCGAAAGGGTTGTTTGGCCGAAAGGGTCGTTTGGCCGAATGGGTCATTTGGCCAAAAAAGTTATTCAGCCGATAAGGTCATTTGGCCGAAAAGGTCGTTTGGCCAAAAAGGTCGTTTGGCCGAAAGGTTTGTTTGGCCGAAATGGTCGTTTGGCCGAATGGGTCATTTGGCCACAAGAGTCATTTAGCCGATAAGGTAATTTGGCCAAAAGGATCATTTGGCCGAAAAGGTCGTTTGGCCAAAAAGGTCGTTTGGCCGAAAGGGTTGTTTGGCCGAAAGGGTCGTTTGGCCAAAAGGGTCGTTTGACCGAAAGAGTCATTTGGCCGAAAGGGTATTTTGGCCGAAAGGGTCATTTGGCCGAAAGAGTCGTTTGGCCGAATTGGTCATTTGGCCGAATAGGTCATTTGGCCGAAAGGGTCGTTTGACCGAAAGGGTCTTTTAGACGAAAGGGTCATTCTGCCGAATAGGTCATTTAGCCGAATAGGTCATTTAGTCACATAGTTTATTGAAAAGTTAGAAGCGCGAAGTGAGTAGTGAGACGTCTCATTACTCACTCTGCACTGTTCACTTTACACAGTGAGTAATGTGAAATGAGGAATGTTAAATGAGACGTCTTACTTCTCACTCCTAATTTCTAACTTCTCGCTGTTAAAAGTGAGAAGCGCAAAGTGAGTAGTGAGACGTCTTACTTCTCACTCCTTATTTCTCACTTCTCACAGAGGAGCACAAAGTGAGTAGTGAGACGTCTGTCTTCTCATTCCCAATTTCTCACTTTTCAATAAACTATTCGGCAAAATGTCCTATTCGGCCAAATGACCCATTCGTCCAAACGACCCTTTCGGCCAAATGACCCTTTCGGCTAAACGACTCTTTCGGCCAAACGACCCTGTAGGTCAAATGACCCTTTCGGCCAAATGACCCTTTCGGCTAAATGACCCATTCCACCAAAAGCAATTCGTACAACGAATCATTTGGCAGAGTTGTATCAAAACCTTCGCAGTCCACCACACAACACATTTTGAAATTCAGCCTTTAAAAAGAGGCATTGACAAATTACCTAATGATCGAACCTAGATTACCAAATTATCGAGAACGTCCTTGGACCAAACGACATTCCACAGAAAGCCACTTGAAAAATGGTCACTAGGCCGAAAGTTGTTTGGTCCACCCAACCAGAAAATACAGGATTCTATGACAATATAGCATGAATTCCATGCACAGATTGCATTAAACTAAGGCCCATACACAGAATGCATTTAGTTAATATAGCAAGCCATTGCATTAGGTCTCTGATCACAAAAAAAAGAACTAGGTACAGGCATACCTCGATTATATGGACTTTTTCGATGCAAAAAAGTCCATACAATCGAATTTTCCATATAATCGAAGCAAAAAAAATCTCAAAATGATTTTTAAACTATGAAAATAGTTTTAATGTAATAAAAGAAAATATCTATTCATTGCATTACAGTGTAATCCGCATGTTTGGGCCCATTTTATGATGATTCAGAAAATTTTGATTTTTTATGAGATCGTAACCGTTTTCCAGTCGCTAGTTTGCACACCGTTCTAAGATTACGTTAGTAATGAAAACTTTTTTCAACCAGTTAATTGATTTGGTAGGCTCAGTCGTGTGGGACAATTTGCGGAGCCACAATTCTCAAGTATGCTCATCCGGGCGTTTGACGTTGAAAACGGTTTTGCGTGGCGTCACGCTCGATTTTGGTTTGTCAGGAAACATCTTTCGGATGGCCAGAGTTTCGTGGTACACGGTACAGAGAAACAGGAGTAATGAAGACTTCATCAAGCTTAATGTGGACACAAAATTACACTTGTTTGAAAATTCTAAATACAGTGCCTTCCTGTTCTAGCAAACGAAGTAAACACTAAACGTACGGAAAGCTATATGTTCGCTTCAAAAACAAACTTTATATGGAAGCCTTGGCACTTATCCATACTCGTTTTGATCACAGCAAATTGAATTCGACGGAGATTTTCTCCTATTGTCTCCTATTGGAAATTGGACGGATCGGACTATGGGCTCTGATGTTATGGCCTAAATATTCTATATGCAAAACAAGCTTATAAACAATCACTCTTGTCTGACACTTTTGAACGGATCCGCTTGCAACAAGTTGCGGTTGATGGGGATTCTTACAATTAATTTAAATGCATGTAAATAAAGATTCTCATTCGCCTATCAGTGACATTTTTTCCCAGTGTTAATTTGCACCCCCGGGGCAAAACGACCTTTTGACATTTTTGGTGATGTTTCAGACATATTTTCAAAAATTGTTACTGCTGGACTGGTAGTTCGAGATCCGAACTACATGCGCTGCAGCAAATACTCTCGAAAGATTGCCGAAAATTTCCTCAAAAACGTCATAGGGTCGTTTTGCCCCGGGGGTACATATTACCCCAGATTCCCCTCACGTGGGTGCTTTTATTATTGGCAGTCAATTTCTAACTGAACAACGGAATGAACAACTGGACACCGTAACCATAAATCACGGTTAAAATGATTGGAAAATCGAACTGAGCATATTCTTGATTATGTTGTCGCAATTGAATCCTTCTTATCAATGTAAATTCATCATTAAATTAAAATAATTCTTGTTGCCTGCACCATTGGTAATCTTCTTTAAACAGCAATTCATTCAAGAACTGCTAACTTACGTTTCCGATATTCAATTTCTCTGCCTGTCGTTAAGCATCAGTTTGATCCGCAAGCTTTGTGCTGAACGAACATAAATACAGGGATATTCGATAACTTTTTTTGAAAGTCTTCTTGTAGATTTTCGCGGCACAGACATGGGGGAAAAAATAGTAATCTCTCACCAGGCTTTTTTTTCTTTCCCGCAAAATAATTTCTCGGCGAAAATAAGCATGTGAGTGAGCATCTTCTGCTCGTGAGTGTAAGTGAGCATCACGATCGCTGGTAGCAGTCATTAAAAAACTCTTTCAGTTTCCTGGACATACTGCTAAAAAAATCAGTCTCAGTGGATCAGATTTACTGGATGGTAATGCGTCATTCGTTTTTCTACACTCAATTCCACGCACCAAAAGCAGAAAAAGGTTGGAAGTAAAGGTTTAACAGCTCAATACGGCAATCTCATCTCATCACTTGCTTCCCATACTGTCAGACTGACAAGCCGGTTCATGTTTTCTTATATCAGAGATCACCTAAAATACGTGTTATCTTTCCCCACAGATTTGTAAAGACGTATTACGTATTACGTATAGATGTATTACAATTCAAATATAAACTTATTGATAAGGATTTGATAGTTATTGTTTTTTTTTTTTATTTTGAAACTTTGTATTTTACATAATATGCATGGCGATGAGTATATCAAAGCCTATTGAATACTGGCAACCACTACCAGCACAGTGTATGAGCGTATGAGACATAAGATCAAAAATACCAAACGTCGAGAGACTAAAATCTAGAATCTAAAGGTTAGGAAGGTTCCACTTTAGAAGAACGAAGACTTTTTCTAAAAATCTCAGTAGTTTCGTTGCAAGAGGCTTGAGCCGTCCTATAAGCGCCTTGACAGCCTACTTCCAACCAGCTTGTAAGCTTTATTTCGAGAGTTTCCAGAGCCTCCTTTCAAGAGGCTCGGAAGCATTCTATCAACAGGCTTCCCGGGCAAACCTTGAGATCAAATCGATAACATGTTTTGATGTTGAGGTTGGATTACTCAGTTTGGTATCATTTTAATCTTTTTTACGGTTAAAATAACAAAATTTCAAGCAGAAAAATCTTATTGTTACATCAAATTGTAAACTATTGCTGCTGTCGATGAGATCAAATTGAAAAATGATTTTGAGGTTGGTTCTTGATCATGAAATAAGTAATCAGTTTATGTTAGTTTATATAATTGAGAAATCAACAACAAACTGAAATCAAGATAAGTAATCAATCATAGAGACTAACATTTTAAAACAGTTTAGGGGGTGGGGGTATGATGAATGTCTACGATCCATACACATTTTGGAAAATTTATATGATCAGTTCTCCACACTGGGGGAGGGGGTTATCTGAAACTGACCAAAACTTGTCCACGTAGTATAAGGACAGCCCCTTATAATTTTAATTTTTATTTCTACCTACAAACAATTAATGCTGAACAAGCTAGTTTTTAACCTGTAAAAAGCTGTTTTTAGATAAATAAGCACTCTATCAGCTTCCAATGTTTGTAAAGTTGATACCAAAATATCTTTTCTATTTGCCCTCATTACGATGTCAAACTTTGCTCGGGTTAAAAACCACCTTTCAAGAGGCTCGGAAGCCTTCTTTCAAGAGGCTCGGAAGCCTCCTTTCAAGAGGCTCGGAAGCCTCCTTTCAAGAGGCTCGGAAGCCTCCTTTCAAGAGGCTCGGAAGCCTCCTTTCAAGAGGCTCGGAAGCCTCCTCTCAAGAGGCTCGGAAGCCTCCTTTCAAGAAGCTCGGAAGCCTCCTTTTAAGAAGCTCGGAAGCCTCCTTTCAAGAGGCTCGGAAGCCTCCTTTCAAGAGGCTCGGAAGCCTCCTTTCAATAGGAAGCCTCCGTTTTTCATATATCTCATGAGCTTTGCTTATTTTCATTCACAGCGAAAAAAATTGGGGGTACCTCAATGAATGTAAAAGTTCGAAAGGGTACCTCATAAGAAAAAGGTTGAGAACCGCTGCAATACAGCATGCATAAAATAGCAAACAACCATATTTCTAGTAATAATGTTGTTCATTTTCTAATCATTACGAGGTGTAGAGAATAAAAACCACAATTTTCAAGAAAACTTTGATTGCAGCGTTCTCGTAAAAGCGCAAATATGCGCAACTAAACTAAAAGGTAGTACTAGAATTATATTTCAATCCCCCATGTACAGATGCGGGGACATTTGGGGACATTAGGTTTGCGGGACCATTTTATCGCGAAGTATTATGATAATTAAAGTTTTTCTTCTACAACTTTTTAATATTAATCTTCGCGTGCAAAACAAACCAAACTATCAAAAAGCTAAGGTTTTAAGCTTTGAAATGCTATTTAAAACTTTATATTTGGATAAAATTTGACTTCATAACATACATTTCAAAGTAAGGAACGGTTTTTTTTATTTTTATCAGCTTTTTTCACTTCGCCAGCCCATATCTTTTGACAGAGTAAACCTAGCGCTTCAATATTTCCCGATTCTCTTATCTTGGGTATATACTTTCACATGATATATAAATTAGACAAATTGGAGATAGTAAATTTTTCGATTAATGCCACCCCTTTCCCCATAGTGGGCTGGTCCCCCAGAAGAAGGCTGCCAAACACAGCCGAAACGTCGGGCAGTTAAAACATTATTGTTTGGACAATTTTGAGACTGTAAAGCCGAATCCCATCACATAATAGAGAATACTGTATAGCTGCCATACCATTTTTTTTGGGAAACGACTGTGGGGTTCAATCATAGATCATTAATTAACGGCTACGCAGTCTCATATGATTAAAACGAGTTTTTATTCGTCCGACGTTTCGACACGGGATTAGTGTCTTCTTCAGGGGAAGAATGATTTGTTCGTTTTTTGTCTTATGTTTTGTCTAACTTTAACGACTATGTACCGACACCATAATAACCAGACAGTTAAAGTTAGACAAAACATAAGACAAAAAACGAACAAATCATTCTTCCCCTGAAGAAGACACTAATCCCGTGTCGAAACGTCGGACGAATAAAAACTCGTTTTAATCATATGAGACTGCGTAGCCGTTAATGAATGATCTATGATAATAGAGAATAAATGTAAAATATGACGTGGAATATTCAACAGCTTTTCCAACTCCCAAAACACGAAGTTGAAAAAATGTCCATATAATCGAAGTCCATATAATCGAGGGTCCATATAATCGAGGTATATCTGTATGTGTTTGTGTCTACAATGTACTCTACATAGACTCTATTTTTCAACTACCGTCGTGAAATGATTCTCATTAAATACTTCGCCAATCTTATTCGCTTACCAAAAAATTGCCTGAAGACGAGAATTGAACCGAAGCCCTCCAAGTGCCATTCGACTGATGGGCCAGCCATCTGGACTATACACCAGATGAGAAAAGCGGTGATAGAAGACTATCATAATCCGCGTTCTGTATTGTGTGATTTTGATAATTATT
Source organism: Armigeres subalbatus (assembly GCF_024139115.2). Lineage (NCBI taxonomy): Eukaryota > Metazoa > Arthropoda > Insecta > Diptera > Culicidae > Armigeres > Armigeres subalbatus. The sequence continues at coordinate 656,824 of NW_026943741.1, forward strand.
AGAATGTGATGGTAATAGAGATAGAAAAGGGTGATGTAAGTGGAATTGGCACTGGCTTATCCGCGTTCTTGTCCGTTATAAAGTTAAACGGAGTCTGGAATATTGCGTGAGTCGAAGTTATACTGCTGTACACGATGCTTATATTTGTTGCAGGAGGAACCAACGAGAGTCGTTTAGCTGAATTGATCAAAACCAAATAAACCGATTTAATGCAATAAGCTGGTGTAACAATTATAACGTTCTCTGAGCGGTTTTCATGCAAAATTTGATACAAAACGCTTTATGCAAAGAATGTCACAACTTTTTGTTTTGGGTGTCAAAAATGTTACTTGGCGATTAAGCCTAAACCCATCTGGCCAAAAATCATTTGGCCGAAAATGTCGTTCGGAGGAAGCCTAGTAGGTCATTAAGCCGAAAATGCCGTTTGGCCGAAATTGTCGTATACTGCCGTAATCTGGAAAAGTTACGTAACAGCCATTTTACAACATGCATGTTTTCCATTTTTCTGTTAAAGAGCTCGATGAGTAGTACTCGTTAACACTATTTTTGGAAAATGACGTATACGTCACTTTTTCAGATTTAGTAGTGGAAAAATCATTGCTTATGATTAATGCGTTCGTGATTGTTTATGTTTTGTATTGGCCGCGGAATCGCGATCCGGAATATTATGTTCTGTGCGCACCGTTCCATAATAAAACTAATTAGGTGCATGATTGTACATGATTGTGATGTGCAGTACGCTCTCGAGACTTGCGTAATTTTCCTGCTTTGTGCGATCAAATGGTATTTCGTGTAAGTGCAGGTGACTAGTCGACTACTATTAAAGCAAGTATCACGGCAACATATTCCTACGCATTACTTAATTGACCAGCAATCGGACACGGCCGGCGTGCCGGTATTGCTTAATTTTGGGTCATCAGCTGGCCTGGCAATAACGGAGTAGCAACCGTTGGCGTCCAATCTTACTCATGTTCACGCAAGGGCCATTCAGACCGAAGTTTCAGTTGGTGGAAAATGTCGTTTGGCAGAAAAGGCCATTTGACCGAAGATGTTATTTATCAAAACGGTCGTTTGACCGAACAAAAGTGAATGTAACAGTGTGTAGTGATTAACGATAACTGAGAAGTATTTAAAGTTATCAAGGGTACACCACTCAATACGGAAGCAACGCACAACTGTCATTTTTCATTATTCCACGCATGCTGCGACCCAGCAAAGCTGAAATAATAAAAATAACAGTTGTGCGTTGCTTCCGTATTGAGTGGTTTGCCTTTGAAAACGCGAACACTTCTAAATCTGGATTTCGTGAGGATTGTCCTTAAACATAGCGTCTCGCATCTCATATCTCATTACACACTTGTCACAGTTAGAAAAAGAGAGAAGTGAAAAGTGAGAAACCGTACCTTACTTCTCATTTCTTACTTCTTATTTCTCGCTTATCATTTCTTACCTTTCACATCGCACATTTCATTGAAAATTGAGAAGTGACAACCGGGAAACGAGAAATGAGTAGTGATAAGTGAAATGAAAGGCTTCTCATTTTTCTCTTCTTATACTTTTCACCGTGAGAAGTGATAAATTAGGTATGAGAAGTGAGAACTGAGACGACTCATTTCTCACTACTTATTGATCACTTACCATTGGAAACTTATTACTTTCCACAGTTAAATGTGAGAAGTGCGAAATGGGCAATAATTTGAGTAAAAGTGAGATATCCCATTTCTCACTTCTGATTTATCATTTCATATTTCTCACATTTCAAATATGACATATCGCGGCGAGAAGACGTTTTAATTCTCACTTTCCATTTCTCATAATTAATACAATTGGTGTGTACCGGTCCGAAAATTGTCAGCGTCTACGTTTGGCTGCGTGAATCGGCGTGGCGATTTTTATATTGCGTTCGTTTTCAATTTTTTTCTGGATTTTATCGGGATACTTTCTAGACAATAATAGGAAATTCTACTGAACTTCCACTGGAAGCTCTTCTAAGTTTTTTTCAAAACATTAAAAAACAAAAAGAAATACTTTGAAGTCTTGAGCATGAGCATGAACATGATGACAACCATGCATTTCGTAGTTTTTACTCCGTGATCGACCAGAACAATCGCAATTGCACAAGAAACCAAAGGATGGAAGCATGTGATTTGCTCTCCAACCTCAATGTGCACAATCCGAGAGCTCTAGTATTTTAGACGGTCGATAATGGCGCTGACCACGCCTAACAGTGACCTGCTAGAACTAGTCAAGTTAGTAGATATAGGATGGAAGATGAAAACGATATGAAAGTCTGTTTCCAGTTCTAGCGATTGCTAGAACTTGAGTAGGATGAACGGAACGGGCCTGGGATTGAACTCATGAGCTCCTGCGTATGAGACAGAAGCGGTAGCCATATGACCACCAAGCCCATCTGAAGAGAAATACTTTGAAGTCCTCACGAGGAACTCGTTGGTATATTGGAAAAGCTTACTGGAATTCCCTAGGAACATTGTATGAAATGTCCATGGGAAATAATTCAGAGTTTCTAAGGAAAGTTGTTACCATTTCTCGTTGGAAATTGTTCACCATTTCTACTGGAAGTACTTCGGAATTTCCATAAAGATTCTTCTGAACTTTCATTATTCTTCGGGATTACCACAGAAAATTATATGGAATTTCCAAAGAAAAACTGTTTTTTTTTTTTTGAAGCAAGACACAATGTCTTGTGAAATGTAAATTTCAATTAGAAATTATTTTGTTTTCAATGCAAAGTTGCCCAAAATTAACAAAGAAAATTCGATTTTTTTAAATTTCGACATTTTTTTTTAAATTTCTACGAGAAATATTTCCGAGAATTGTTTGGTGACATACGGCCGGGAAAGCCATTTGCACAAACAGGTTATTTGGCCGAAAATGTCATTTTTTGAATGGATAATATTGCCACAAATGTCGACCCGTTCAGCCAAATGACATTAGGGGCCGTATACATATTACGTAAGCACTAATAGGGGGGGGAGGGTCAGTCAATATCTTACACTCCATAAAAATAAATATTTATTGTATGAAAAAAAACCTTACATGAGGGGAGGGGGGTCGAAAAACTCGGAAAAATTGCTTACGTAATAATTGTACGACCCCTTATTGGGCAAAAGGCCGTTCCTACCAAACGATTTTTTTTTTGGACGTATGTTCATTTTGATCAAATTCAACCAAATGGCTTTTTCTGCCAAATGACCATTTCGGATAAACGGCATTTTCGGTCAAGCAATATGTTTGCCCGTATGCCCAATACGACCAAATGACATATTCGGCTAGACAATTTTCGGCCAAACGGCTCTTTCCGTTGGTGGACCGAAAGACTTTCGGAGGAAAATCGTTTGCTCGAATGACATTTGGCCGAATCACACATTAGGCCTAAAGTCATCTAGCCGAATTTCCTTTGTCGGAAACGGTTATTAGGTCGAAAATGTTTTGGCCGAAAATATCATTTGGATGAAAGTAACATACGGTCAAACTGGTAATTTCGTTGAAAAGTCGTTTGTTCTAGCGTTTTGGTCGAAAACGCCGTTCAGTGGTAATGGTTTTTTGGCCGAAAATTTCATTCAATCGTAAAGGTTATTTGGCAGAAAGAACCGTTTGGCCGAATAGGTCATTTGCAGTAGAACCGTTCGGCCAAATTGCCCCTTTTTTGTCAAACGACCATTTTGGCCGAACGGCATTTTTAGCCAAACGATTTTTTTTCCGAAAATGATCAGTTCAGCCAATATCGAACAAATGATATTTTCGGCAAAATTTCCCTTTCTGCCAAACGACCATTTCAACCAAAACGGCATTTTTGGCCAAATAGCTTTTGATCAATTGGATTTTGGCCTGATGGTTTGTTCGGTGATATGACATATTCGGCCTGACACCTTTCGGCTTTGGGCTTCGGCCCTTCTTTCGAATAAATGACTTTCGGCGGTTCCTATTTTAAAAGGTAATTTAAACAAGAAATTCTTTGGATTTTACAGAGAAATCCTTCGAAATTTCCACAGGAAGTTCTTCTTAGTTTTCGAGGAACGCGTTTCGAAATTTCAACGAAAAATTATATGCAGTTTTCATGGAAATCTTTGATATTTTCAAGATTTTTTTAAATTTCGATGATATGTTTCAGCAGATTTCTGCAGACCAAGCAGTGAGACAGATTTTTAAAGGTGGCGCACTAATTCAAAGAATGTCGGCAGCTGCGAACACCTCTACTAATAGTGAGAAGCTTCTTACTTCACATTTCTTATTATTAAGTTCTCGATTAAAAAGAATCATCACAAACTTTTCACATTTACTATTGTTCGACCTAATGGCATTTTTAATCAATTTTGGCTCGTTCAGCAAATGACATTCAAGGTCGTATGATCCATTCGGATCAATAACATGTTTGGTCATACTACCCGTTCGGACAAACGACATTTTGGGTGTACCAGCGAGCAGGAAAAAATAGCTGAATAATACCTAAGTCTGTTATTGATACTTTACGATGTTATAAACTCGACTTGTATGAAGGGTAAAATATTTAAAATTAATACGGCATAATATACTCTGTTATTTTTATTACAATGCCGAGTGCGTAGTAAATTAGTAATCGTTTGGTATTAACATACCTGAGTATGTAATGCTTAAAAGATTTTGCACATGAATTTTCGGTAGTTCATACCAACTACTGTTATAGAGGTCATCGAATCTGCTCGGTATGACCCATTTGTACAAATAATATTAGCAGCCAAATCGGCCCTTTCTGCTGAACAACAAATCGAGTCAATTGCGAGACACTGAAGACGGCCGACAGTTGAGGTCGAAATATGTATCTCAAAATAATACAAATCAAAAATGAAATCTTATTCCATTAGATTTACTAAACTCGTCTTCGGACAGAAGAAGACATCCCACTAAAAGAGAATAATAATTTTTGAAAACAACAAAAAGAAGAGCGAATTTACGATGCTAGTTGAAATTGATCTTGAAGGTGCATTTTCGGCTTTAGAGAGGTGTGCCGAAGCGCGATGTCCTGCCTGGAATACCCGCCTATTCCCTATATTCATCAGATGCTGAGAATAGGTAGGGTGATAATGTACAAACACTTAGTTTCAGACTTGCATGTCCGTTTAATGAAAAATAGTGCTATATGTGTTCAGAGGATATCGTTCTCATTCAGCGTGGACATATCCACATGATTGACGACAAGCGAAACACAAAACAAGAATACCATATTCCAGACTACTTACGACTGAAGTTCAGGTTGATCGACGCCGACACCTCGCCCATCCGGTTCTTCGCCTTGACCTTGTACAGGCCCGCATCCGTATCGATCACATCGTCCAGCTCCAGCACCACAAAGTACTTGTTCTCGCCGAACGACTGGATCTTAAACTTGGTGCGGGCATTCTGTGACAGGAGCTCTTCACTACGGTACCACTCGATCGCCGGTTTCGGCTTCGCGATCAACTGACACTCGAACACTAACCGATTGCCGTCGTCCTCCTGGCGCAGCTGGGGCTTCTGCGTGAAGCTTGGTGCGAAATCATGGTCCGCCATGATTTACGCCGTTTTAGGAACGAATTCACTTGCTGCTCTGAATTTTGCTATCTTTTTGCTTCACTTCCGAACACGACCAACGAAATGCGGTAGTACAAACATTTACACACTGACTTCCGGTGATGCTTGGATAATATTACCCTCACGAGTGGGACTTTTATCTTCCTGATGGGGCGATGATCCCTTTGATGCACTGCACTGCTTCGATACACTGTAACTTCTTTCTGAATATTTATTTACTTTGATCTAAGTCCACTTTTGTTTGTGTAATCTTGTACCTAATAGCTATATTCGTTGATTTGCGTTGATTCAAATGCTGCGGTTCCACTCTGTGTTTGGAGAGATCGAGAAAAAAGACATCAGAAAATAAGCAATTAATTTATGACTTCCGGTTAAATTCATGTGTTTCATATTTCAATTCGCACGTGGTGGATGAAAATCGGTTTTGCTGGTGCAGGATGAGAGCTCGGCATAGCTTTCATGGCTGGAAATAAGTTTTGATTACCGGATGTCTTTTATTTGCCGTTTTATTAAAAATCATAACTTCTGTTAAGATCGCCATAACGCCCACGAAAAATAAATAACATTGGAAAGCCACTATATAGAAGAAATCGCTAAATGTCTCTTATTCCAGAAAAAGTTTCAATTTCATTGAGTAAATTTTCATAAGTCATAATTCTTCCCTTGATATTATTTTTCAATTTTAGAGATTATGTAGGACCAACGATTCATCATATCACATCACTCAAATTGCCTTGTAGTTCATTACCAAAAACCCACATCTTCCTATACTATTTATCACCCACTACCAACCAATCTTAGTCTCGCGTGACCATTTCACTAGTCATTACACCACCTACTAGTAGAGCAGCTACTTGAGTCACAAACGCTCATCAAAGATTTGTCACCACTCACCGACATTTTCCCGGCATCATCTGCTAATGGTTCGGACTCTCTTTGCCGGTTCATTAGATTTGCCTGCCTTACCGAATTATCAAGGCTCATCGATGAAGCAATCCACTTACGTGCTGTAATGCTAATCGGCGCCGTTGAAAGGATTTTTCTTAGCCCCCGCTTTCGTCAAACCGCACATTCTTTTTCGTATATACTATTTTTGGTCGCCACACCGAGCCACTCCAGTCTACCGCGCATTTTTAAACCGTATATGTAGTGAGGTGTGGAATTTTATGCATTATTTTTTCCCAGTCTTGGGATAAATTTAGCAGTATGAGTCGTGAAACCGGGTATGCCTTTGCTTGCTAAGGAAAAGTTCTGGCAGTCAGTCACGGTCGTTTGACGTACATGCAGATTCAGTTGAGGTGCCAATCATCGTCATCGTTTTCGTCCCGTCTCCCAAAGTGGGCAATTCGGGATCGAGAGGAGGGGAAAAGCAAGACGATATTGTCTGTGTTTTGAGACTATCGAGAGAAAAAATAGGTCTATTTTAGGAACTCAGATTCATCGCTTAGTCAGGTGCCCATAATCCTGACTGAAATCCGGTGGGCGAGCAAGTGTAAACAAATCTGTTCGGCTTTCACACTGAATGGTTGGCGATCGTTCTGACTAGGTTGAAGTTGGCGGATGCAGTTAAGTTGAAATGTTTTGCTTTCTTGTGCGGATTGTGCTATTTTTGAAGTCTTGTCGGCGGAGAATATGTGGAATGATCACTTTCATATGGTTTCCGACACCTTCGTGGAGTATTAGATTTATGAACATGATAAGCTTAGCTTTCACAATGAAGATTTCAAATGGAATTTGAGAAAATAATTGAAAATCTAATCTGCAGAGATTTAGAACGCAATTTGTTGTTTTGTCCTTTCAACCTTTTGTCATTTCGACCTTTTGTCTTTCGATCTTTTGTCCTTTCGACCTTTTGTCATAGATTCGCCTAACCAAAGGTAGTTCGAATGGTTTCAAAAGTGTAACATGCTGTTTGTAGTCCTTAGAATAAAATGTGATCACAACATGTGTTCTGCGTTATCCAAGAAATTTTTCGAGTAAGGCCCTAGGATCTACACACGTTAGAACATAATGTGACAGTGTCATTTCTTGGACGAATCAGAAAATATTCCCTGAACACATCCTGTTCCAAGTACTGGTAGATCTTCAGTTACGAGTTTAAAATTTGAACTCTTGGACATCATGGATTTCTTGAATAGCCTTGTGAACATTAAAGTCTCATTAAAGTTTTAAATTACTTTTCAGGTTCAGAAACAGGTTTTATTTTCGTTCCTTTGACGATGCATCGCAAATGACTTCTTGGATAATTATTATGGGTTGTTGCATGTCAGAAACAAAACAAATAAGTTGCAGAAAAAAATATTTGGTTAAATGCTGTTTGCCAAAAGGTTTATGATCGGTGGCAAAACACTTTGTGCTCTACTGAGCAGCATTTTATATTTGGCAGTCCCTGTATGTTCCCTAAAAGGCATGGTTTGCAGAAATCGCTCTCAGTAGATAACGAACAGCGATAAGGCAAAACCTGTTCCGAATCATAACAAGCATGATAACAAATTTATCAAACTTATATATAAGTACGAAAAACAGATTCGGATCCGCAGCCCCTCACAGAGAAGTGATGATTCTCGCTTTGTTTTCGTCCATTTTGTGTTGGGGACCGCACAGTGTAGAACAAGTTGAAATGCATTATCCCATTATCAGAACCAGTGTTCCCCGCGTTTGGAGCTTTTTAAAAGAAATTTATCATGAGGTATAGCCTCCCGAATCAGTTCTTTATCATGGCAGCTTGAGAAAAAAAGTCTCTCGCGGTATGCTGTGTATCGTATATGTATCGAGAGATGATAAGCGAGAGACTTTTTCATTCTCTTTTGGATTCAATCCCTGCTAAAAGGCATTGTGAATAGAGGTGTGCGCCGCCGCTGACAGTTTTTGTACGCCGCCGACATTTTGCATCGCAGCTGATCTATAATTGTTCACGCAAGTCATAGAAGTCCGCAAGACCGTGGAAAATCCAAAGATCGAATAGAATTCCGGGAAGCACTACTCCCGATTGATATCCCAACATCAGCATACAAGTTTCCGTTGAAACTTCAAAAGCGCGCCATAAAACAAAGACGAGCTTTCAGTGGAAATTACCGTTGCAACTCAAACAAATTCTTATTAGATAAAAAGTACCGTCTTGCAGAAAGCCATTTGAGCGAAAGCCAAAGGTCAAATATATCATATGACTGAAAAACCATTTGGCCATGTCGTTCGACCGAACTCTTTGCTAGCTTAGCTGAGCTTTGGCTTTGACTGACTAGTGACTACACATATCCAAGGGCGTAGCCAGAGGAGGACAGGGGTCCGTCAACCCCCCCCTAAATGGTAGAATGATTGAACGGGTACTGAAATGAATTCGCTTAAACATGTGCACTTTACAATCCAATCATATTCAGAAATAGGTTTTGAAATTCAAAAGATTCCCAAAAAAACTTATAAGGGTATCCAGGATCCATACTATATGAAAGTTTTCAAAACAACTCGAAACATTTCGGGCTCAAGAATTCTCCTAGAAATCCTTCTAGACGCTCCCCTGGAACTTCTAAATTTCTCCGGAAAGTTATCCACAAATTCCTTTGAAAATCGTTTGCAAATCCTTCTTCTGTAATTGTAATTTCTCCTTATCTAGAAACCCCAACTAAATTTTCTGTAGGAAATTCATGAGGAAGTTTCTTGAAGATTTCTTTTCTTCCCTTCAAGATTTATTTCTAGACATTTCTTCGGCTATTCCTCCAGGAAAATCTCTGGCATTTCCTTCAGGAATGCAATCTAGAGTTCCTCCAAGAATAAATACGGAATTTCCTCCGGTATTCCATCGGCTGTTCCTCAAATATCTCCGGGATTTACACTGGTAGTTCTTCCGGAAATTCATTCGGACTTTTCTTGCAGGAATTCATTTAGGCTTTCTTTAGGAATTTATCTATAAATTCCTTCAGAAGTTCCTCGAAAAATTTCTCTGGGAGCTCCTCCGGGAGGTCATTTAAGAATTGTTCCAGGAGTTTCTCTTGGAATTCTTACAGAAGTTCATCCGGAAGTTCTTACAGAGTTTCTCCAGGATTTCCTCCAGAAATTCTTCCTGTAGTTCTTCATTAAATTCTTCTAGAAGTTCCTCCGGAAGTTCTTACGAAAATTCATCTGATAATTTCTACTCTGAATTCCTACAGAAATTCCTCTGGGAGTTCCTTCTCAAAGGAACACCCGGAGGAACTTCCGGTGAAACTCGGAGAAAAGCTCATAAAACTGCTGGTGGATCTCCTGGAAGAATTCACGTAGGAACTGCCGGAGGAGCTCCTGTAAGAACTCCCGGAGGAATTTCAGGAGAATCTCCTAGGAAAATTCCTAGAGGACCTCCCGGAGGAACTCCCAGAAAAACTATCGGATGAACTTCGGGAGGAATTTCCGGCTAATTTTCGGAAGAAAGCCTAAATGATTTCCTGAAAAAGCCTGAATGATCTCCTGGAAGAGCTACTGGCGGAACACCTGGAGGAATTTCTGAAGAAACTCCCGGGAGAATTTTTAAATGAACCCCGGAGGAACTGCCAGTGAATCTACCAGAAGACTTCTCGGAAAAAATATTGAGAATTAATCTTATATACAAATCTGATCTAGCTGAAACCTTTGTAGGGGTATGTAGCAGGACCATCATCATCATCATCATCAGAGGACCTCCCGGAGAATTCCTTGAGGAGCTTTTGGAGGAATTTCTGTATAATTCCCGGAGGAAATTCTGGAGAAATTCCCGGCAGAATTTTCAAAGAGCTCCCGTAGGAACTGCCGATAGAACTACCGGAATAATTCTCGGAGGTAATCTTGGAAGGATTCTTGGAGGATCTGCCGGTTGAACTCCTGGAAGAATTCCCGGAGGAACTCCGGGAGGAATTTTCGAAGAAACTTCTGGAAGATGTCCAGTGGAAATCTTGAAGTTTCCACCGGAATTCTTTCAGGATTTCTTTAGGAATTAATCTAGAAATTCCTCCAAAAAATCCATTGTTGATTTTATGTTCGGTGGAATTCCTGGAGAAATTCTTTGAAATTTTCACAAGAAATTATTTGAAACTTTCACGGAAATAATATGGAATTTACACAGGAAGTTCGAAGATTTTTCGCGAAATTCTCAGGAATGTTTATTGGCAATTCTGCGGAATTTCCACGGAATATTCTTAGGAATTCCAAGGTACAATTTTTCAGATTTTTTTATGAGAAACATCACGAAAGTATTATCTGAAGGATTCCCTTATAAAGGAATTCGTGGAGGATTTCTTGGAGTAAATAATGGTGGAATTTTTCCCGGCGAAATTGATGGTGGAATTCCTGAAGACATTGCCGAAGAAATTTCTGGAGAAAATCCTGAAGAATCCGGGCGTGAATGCGTCACGTTTATTGGCATTACGTTTTAGTACGAAACGCTGACTTCAACGCTGACGCGCAACGCGCTCTTGTGATTCAGCCTTTACTGTTGGTTGTGGATTTGGTTTCAAAGTGTTTGAGCTTAGAAGGGAAAAGTACCAAGCACTAATATTCAGGTGTTTTTATAATACTACTATAAAACTACGATTCAAATGACGTAAAAAGTTGCCCCCCAACTAATCGAAATCCTGGCTACGCCCATGCACATATCTATGGTTGATATTCTCTGATTGACGAGAATTAGTGAAATTGCACAAAATGATTGATTGAGATTGTTCATTCTCAGTGTGCAAATAACGGCACCGGCCACGTCTTTGTAGTCCGTAAGGAAGAGAAAAGGAATATTAGGGTAAAAGACCCAATAGTGGAGGAACTAAACACGTTCCAACACTTATTTCTCGATTACTTCTAATCTATATTTCATTTCCCTTACCTTGAGAGTGCATCCGAAAACTCGTTATTTCAATTTTATCAAGAGCGTGCTATAATTGTATCAAAATCCTTTTTTGTTACCTGAAAGCAATCCTCCAATTATTGGTGCAGTATTCCAATAGCTGCGGTATTTTGTTATCCGTGTTCATATAGTTGTGAATTCCATAGGTTTTATATGGGACTAGTAACTACTGGAAGACTACCACAACTATTGGTGCAAGGGAGAGAAAAAAATAAAGTATTTCAAAGATACTTTACCAGTTTAAATGGAATTCCAATGTTTTTTTTGTTTCTATCGTGTTATGACAGGTAAACTTGACTGATAGTGTGGGTTACTGCGTTTAATTTGTTGATTCCCTGCAAACCGTACTACCGCAACTATAGGAACACCCACGACTATCGGAACTTTTACCCTAGTAGGTGATTATTGTTATTCGAAGACCGTGTTTATTTTTTGCGTCTCCACAAGAGCCACAGAATTTTTTTCAGTCAGTAGGTAGGGCATAGGGGCAATATGCCCTAGCTAAACAAACACTGCTTTATTGTCTTATTTGTAACGCTATTCATGGGTATTTTTACATTATGCATCAGTTAAACAAGATATCTAGTTGATGCCATCAAAAATGTCAAAAATCTCAATCATATTGATAATATTCACATTTAAAAAAGTGGAGATATTCTGTTGCCGGAAAACTCTTTAGGCAAAACGCCTTTTAGCTGGCAGCTCATGGAGAACAATGCACCACGCGTCGGCGAACCGGCATTCTGGTATGAATAGTGGGTGGAGACGCAAGACATTGTAAGTTAGTGCCACTACACTACCAAAAATCCACACATTTTGATTGGCAATAATCCATAGATTTAAGTTATGATGTATATAAGCGCACACATAACCATTTTTTGAGGCCTCTTCCTATTATTCGTACGTACACAAATAACTACCTGCATACAGAGCAGAAGCATGATCAAACGCAATTGATTTGCTTATCGACCGCACAAAGCATAAGAATAACGGAGCGCGTAATGTGTCTGTGAACCGAGCATGAACACGATCAAATGAGTACCCCATATCACGCACACTAACACGCCATTTTCCAAATACTAATCATTTAACTTCGCTGCCCTCAATGGGAGAAAAATTACACCATGCGCGCCTGGTGGCATATGTAAACTGTCGACAAACGTGTCCTATATTACACTAATTTATTTATTCTTCTACCGCATAATGCACAAACCCGTATCTCGCGATTATTTTGCTTCTTAATACGAACGCGTCCAATCCGGCACTTTGGCAGAACACTTTGGCTGAAAAAGTTGGTTTGCCGAATATCTGATTTGGCCGAAACAGTCGTTTAGCAAAAAGGGTCATTTGGGCGAAATATACAGTCGACCATTTGGTCGGAAAAGTCGTTTGTCCGAAAACGTCATTTCGCCGAATGGTTTTTTTGGCAGAAAAAAAACATTTTGGGGCCAAGTGGTTCTTTCTGCCAAAAGACCATATCTACCAAACGGGATTTTCGGCTGAATGATTTATACGGTTAAACGATATTTTCAGCCAAATGACCATTTTGGCCAGACTGCATTTTAAGCCAAATGACCAAGGACAAACTATTCTGTGGGACAAATTACTAGTTTGGCTAAATGTTTCTTTCGGCTGAATGTTGCTTTCGGCTAAATGACATTTACTATCTAATCGTTTTGGACAAATGTATTATTCAGCCAAATAAAGTTCATCGAGATGTGTTTCGGCTTAACGCTTTATTTAGCTAAGTGGCATTCGAACGAATGGCTTTCCGCCGAACGACTTTTGTGCGGAGACCACAAGGCCGAACACTGTTTGGCCGAATTTATCATAAACAAAAGCCCATCTGGCAGAAGATGTCGTTTGGCCGAAATGGAAATAAGGCCGAAATGTCGTTCGCTGAGCTAGTTATTTTTTTTTTAATATTTGTTTGGCTAAATAGGTTATTTGATCGGAAACGCCGAGCATTCCATTTGAACGGATTACTTATTCGGTCAACCAAACGACCTCCCGAGTTGCACACATGTTCCAAGTCAGTTGCCGTAGCTTAGATTGGGTTGAATTTGGTCACAATTAAGTGGCTGTAACCAGACTTTAAAGAAATGTGTTATTTGGGCTGATGGGCAGACGCTTGGGCCAAAAGAAATTTCCAGCCAAACGAGGAGAGCCTGTCCAGATTTCTCCCTACCACAAGGAGCTCCTGAGGACAAATAGAAGAGAGACGCCTTTTCATCCTACAAGCGAATTATCAAGGTATTAAGCCGCTGCTTCTTCCGCGGAGGAAGTCGTGGGAGTCAAACGTTTCCCGTTAGGCGTACTCGAGATGCTTAATTTTCTCTGACGGACAACGTGGGAGTCAAGATATCGAGGAGCAATGTTTCAACCATGCAGTAAAACTGTCATTATGTTGAAGCTTCCGACGCTGTGACTATTACTAGCCTTCCTTGGCACCCCGAAAGCTGGTTTTCGGAGGGCAAGCCTTACCCCTTGAGTCCGTTTTTCGGGTACTACGGGGACACCAACCCGGGCAATAAGTTCCAACAGATACAACGTCATAAGCCTCCCAGGCACTTAGCCCTGGGTTGTAAGTCCTACCTGGGGTGATTCTAAATCTGATTCTCAAAGTACCGCCTGAATCGATCGAGACTGCGGACCTTGTGCCACTCACATTCTTCTCCTTTCTTCCTCCTTCCTTTCTTTTTACACACCATTTTAAACGGCTACTTCGCGCAATTGCGTTTGACGTGAGCGCTGCAAGTCGATCTATTCCTATCGCTCTCAGTTCTGTTGACTAATTCGGGAGCAACCACATTACGGTTTCGATCACCGTCAACGCTTCGCCCCTTGACAAGAAGCCAAGATAGCGCTTCGATGCCGCCGAATGGGAGGCATATGATCCCCACCTCCGACGCACACTTCAACGAAACACGCCCATAACCCAAACCAAGATGAATACACCACTAGGTGTTCCAATCTGTCAAATTCACGATTCAGCCATCTTGGATTTTAGTATGGGAGAGCATCCTAGGGGAGAGCCAGCCGGTTTGTTTATGTTTTGCATCGAAAATGAATTTTTCACCCCCGCCTTCTCCTCGTCCATAAATTGGGCACATTGAAACACCTAGCTGTGTATTCATCTTGACCCAAACCGTCTACAATGACGCCGTTGCCTGCAGCCCACAAACCAGATTGTCGGATGAAGAGCGTTGGTTGGTTAAAGCGAGAAGGAAGACCATTCAAGTGCTACGGAGACTTTCCGCTGGTTATCCTGATAAGGTTAGTGCCCTTCAGGTATACAATGAAGGGTACTACTAATCTGCTGCCGAACTCTGAGAGAAAATCAACGCGCTTAGAGGAAAACGAGGATTTCCCCCCACCCACCTCGATCCACTTGGTCACCATGATCGATCCTCTCTAGGTACCCAACACGCTTGGGGAGTACTTTACCGTTCTAGCGTCGGTAAACCACCACTCCGCCGAGTTCCAGCGAACAATCATTGGTAACATTTCGTCCCTCACAACCTCTCAGGTCCCTCCGGATTTACAAAATTTCTGCTACAATCTACGGTTTTCTCCTGCCGAGCCGTCATTTGCCCTCTTTAACAGCAATGGGAAGTCCTCCGGTCTCGACTGGGGTATCGGGTACACTATGCTAAAAAACTACCACCTTCCGCCAAAATACGGATCCTAGAGTTGGTCAACCAAATTGTTGGTTGGTTGGTCCGATCAAATCGTCCCGAATGAATGGCAAAACAGTTTGGTCATCCCCATTCCTAAGAAAATCATCTCCTTGCGCGATGGTACGAAGTACCGGCCCCATCTTAATGAACTCTTCTGTGTCCAAGGTCGTTGATAAACCAGCGGTTGAGTGACAAACTAGAAACATGGGCTGGATTTTAATCCTGCAGCACGCGACCGTCCAGGCTACGGAAAGGGGACATGTTTTGCAAACTTAGGAGGGCTTTAACAGAACTTGAACCCCCTTCGTCCTTCAACAGTTGAGCGAGTGAAGATTTACCGATAACTTCCTTTCATCCGGAAATTCCTCACAGAGCGCTTATTTGAAGTCCTAATCGAGAAACAGGACTCGAGTACTTTACCGAAAGAGACTTGGGTACCCGAGGATTCCGTTTAACGGTGACATTGTTCCTTGGCGTCATGAACGGCGTGTTTTATTCATTTTCCTCGAACATTGATATTTTCGTCTATGCTGACGACATATTGCTGGTAATCGTTGGTGACAATCCGCCGTCAGTGCTGTTCCTCGCTGGGCCAGCTCTGTGGGCTTCACCATGACCGCCAGTAAGAGCGTCTAAAAACACTTCTGCCGTTAGAGGCTCCAGTTGCCTAGGCCAAGCGTCATGTTGGGAGTGCACCCAATCCCCAACAAGAAAATCGTAGAAGTTCTTGCAGTGTCCATCGACCGGAGCCTATCATTGATAGTCGTCTGCTCTATGGCCTGGCACTTATATGTATAGCCTACCGTAAACTTATCGAGTTTCTGTCTCCGACCTTCAACTCATACGTTCGAGCCGCTTTGCTGCTAATACGTTCGAGCCGAGATTGCTAACCTCTACACTAGCCGGGCTGCATGTGCCAAGACACGCATATTGTCAAAAACCTGAGCTGGAGGGGCGATCACGGTAACTGCAGTTGGTATGAACTTGGTGAGCATAAGAGGTCCCAAAGTCCTAAAAAATATATATGTTATGTATGAATTAATTTTTTGTATAATTTTTAGGTATTTTACGCACATCTAGTTTATACTCTGGCATAAGATATCAATAACAGAATAAAATATTATTGAGTTATTTCTTCCTGCTCAGGAAGCCATCGTGTGCCAGCGGAAGACTGTCCCAAAGGCGCATCTTTTTCCATCGTAATATCCGGAGAATACAACTCTTTTGTTATATCGGAATCACCGGGACCACCATGACTATCCCGGATAGTATTCAGGACATCTGTACAATATCTCCGCACTTCAAGACGAAACGCCGTTACACCCCTGGGCATCCTAGCCAACATGCTCCCGAATATTGACCTTTGCTTGAAACCCGGG
Organism: Armigeres subalbatus; assembly: GCF_024139115.2. Lineage (NCBI taxonomy): Eukaryota > Metazoa > Arthropoda > Insecta > Diptera > Culicidae > Armigeres > Armigeres subalbatus. Next base: position 673,293 of record NW_026943741.1, read on the forward strand.
GAGTGTCTGGTAACACCATGATCGATCACCTTGCCCAAGCCGGTAGTAGAAACCTTGACAAGAAAGATAGTGCGAGACAACTGAGAAATGTCCTGGAGAACTTCCACTGCTGAACAGCTATGGCAAATTAATGGTACTACATCGGCCTGAACGGACTTAAGCAACCTAAAGAATCAGCAAGTTGTCTCTCGGATCCGAACCGGACACACGCGGCGCTCTCACAACTTTGGGAGCCCCTATCGAATATTTTGCGACGTTTGCGAGGTCCACAATAATGTGGAACTATACGTACGCCGAGACTTGTGGTTTTTGAGAGGGACTTAGCAGAGCCCACTATTAAACCCCGCCACATCCTAGGCAGCCCCCTTTACTCGTAGTCACTTTGGGGTGTGTTGTAAAACGTGTAAAGTTTTGATGATGTGAAGACGACGAAGTACCCACAAGATCCCGGATATTTAAGATCGGACGCTGATGAGACATTGGTTAACAACATTCAATACTATATCATAGTCTCGTCTGTGCACTACTGTACATAGCTATGAATACAAAACCAGACATAGAATCAGGTACCTCGATTCTTAGCCAAAACACCAACCAGCCTGCGCAACGAGACTGGATATAATTAAAGCGTGAGGTTCGCTGTCTTGTGACCACATGGAACCATCAGCTAAGATTGAACAAGGAACGTACTACATTCGACTCTCTACATCTCGATGTTCTATATCTCGATATATCTTCCTATGTCGATGGATTTCTGGGTCTCTTCAATCCACATACATTTTTGATTTCTACATCTCGATAACCTCCCTATCTCGATAACCTCCCTATCTCGATAACCTCCCTATCTCGATGTGTTTTAATCGTATTTTGTTCTGGATTTACTCTCCTTATGTCGATATGTTCAACTTTTCAGGCTACTAGACCATCTTTGTACAACAACAATCAATATCAACAACAAGATATGACATTTGTTTTGTTGTCGTTTTTCATAGCGACGAGCTTTTTTGGATCTAGTACCCATTTCAATTTTCCTTCCATTTCTCGATCCCTCCCTATCTCTATGGTCCCTTCAATATCGAGATGTGAAGAGGCGACTGTAACAACCTTTCACTAATTGGGTACAGCGATGACTGGACATAATCTCGCAGTTGCCAATGAAAATAATCAAAGCTGTTTTGGCTTCGTGTCACTGGAAAAACAGAATAAAAGGAATAATATCGACTTATGCATATGGAAAATAATCAACCGTAAACTTTAGCTAGATTGGAAGAAATTAGTGTCATTTGGGCCTTCTATGTTGGTGCGTTCTCCTTTCTTTCCAAATTTAGAAAGTTACCTAATCGATATGAAGCGCCAAGCGCGTGTTGAAAAAATAGAAAATAATGATTTTACGGCTAAGCAAAACATGGTTTTTGTGTAGAGACATACAAAAACAAAAACACGGTCTCCAATTAGATAAAATTAGTTACGGACATCTCCCTACACCACCCCACCCCCCTAAGTGAGTCGCTGCAGCTTACGCAGTGAGAATGATTTCTTAAACCAAGACGTTCATTGTGCAATTTGACGGATTCTGGCCAATCATGAAAATGCAATCATGCATGTGTGCGAACAACCTAAGCTCAGCTAAACTTGCCAGTAGTGTAGACCACATTGTAGTTTATCACCGGATACTTTCACCACCGAGTTCATCGCTCCTAAATTCTACACTTTATTCGTTTCGAATATAAAAATACTCGCTTTACAACACACCCCAAAAATGATCGTAAATTCCGAGCAACAAATTGACGAGCGGACCATTAAAACGTTACTTCATTTCCTACATATAACGCAACACAGCTTTTCGGATTCGGCAACCGAATAACGTTCCTGGTGCCGCCGGCCGCGCCATCCGTTCAGCCCGTGACGCAAGTAGTTGAATAATTGTTATTTTTAAAATCGAAATCCGCTCACACGGGCTGATCCGACCAGATCCTACCTAGCCGAGCGTGATTAAGTGGTGCTTCGAAGGTGGCCCGCGGACGAAAGCGAAAAACCAAAGTCTGGCGCGGCGCGGGAAATATTTCGAATAACACTCGAACGCGGGAGATCAACCAACAACGACGACACGGTTCCGTTGAAGCGGACTCGGGTTGGTGCAGTTGGTTGCAGTTCGTGGGATTTGGTTTTCGTGTAAATATTTTCATCATTATTCCTCGAAGCTGGCTGGGTGGGATATTGGACGCGATGAGGGATGTTTATCATTCGTCTTGAAATAGGTAGCTGATTCATTTCAGGTTCTGATTTTAAAGAATGAAGCAAGGGGTGCTTCATGAGTTCAAAAAGTGCTATATGTTTATTTTTCTTTAACACATATTATTTAGCTTTTTTGTGTTTTTGCCTTTCAAAATTTCAACTGTATACAAATGTACCTATTGGTAGCCCTTAGTCTGTGCCGTTGACACCGTCGGATGATTCAGTCCTTAAAAAAAATCATGTTGACTCAAACAATCCGTTTTAAGCCACTACTTCTATTCCACTCAATTATAACAATTTTCATGCATAAAAAATCTCAATAATATTGAAATCATTATCATTTCAAAACGGTTCTGATGTTGTGGTGCTGAGAAATAAGTTGTAAAATGCTAAAAAATTGAAAGGGATTGGATCTAGTTCCTTGAATGTAATTAGTTTAACAAATGTAAAACCAATTGCATTTAAGCGCGCATGCAGTCTCGGCCGTGCTGTGTTCCCCAAGCGATCTTCTGGTTTAATTATAAGCAGTGCGTGAAGGTATATAATATATATGCGTGGAGGCGCGTGGTAGGATCGGGGAAATTAACTATCGTGAAGATAAGGAATCACAGTCATATGGTGCACAAGAGATCATTATACTTTACTGTAATCTTTTAGCTATTGCAATGAAAAGTAGGCTTTGAAATTGAAAAAAAGGCTACAATATATCTCTCTAAATATGTTGCTGATCACAATGCCTGAGAAAGAACTGCATTGCCATCTCTTTTTGTCTGTACTCAATATATGTTCATTGAGATGGAAAACGGAACAGTTTCTCTAGCGAGGTTGCCCGGTTGAATTACGTACTTGATACTTTTTGTATACCTACTTGAGGTCTAGTATGGAGGCGCGTAGTACATTTATCGTCATGAAGGCGACCTGCCAGACAAATCGTTAGATGTTGAGCTGAAATATACAAAAATGAAGCCTTTTATACCTTCCTATTTGTTATGGCTATACTTTCTCGCCAAACCTGCATAATCTTTGTATTTTCCCGCGAACTTTAAAAACAATAAATTAGAGGAAATACCAACAATATTCTTTTTTTGGAAAATATGTGAAATAATGCGATTTTGCATGAAAAAATATCCGTGATGCATTACTTTTAATTTGCAAACAAGTTAGCTCGCACGGGAATGCTCGAAGATTGAGATTTGTAAATCGTTTTACGAACACTGCCATCCTGACGACCAAGGATTGCAGCATAGTTATAACATTTGGTGATTACAATTAGAGGGACGGATCTTCCGAACGCGAACAAGAGCTAGCTCTACTGAAAGTCTAATCTTCTCTGTGCTGCTACAAATATGTATATATTGATTATTGTTAACGGTGGAGTAATAGACTTGGCAATTTGAATTATTTACCAACGTTAAGGAAGTAGTACACTTTGCATGTTTAATGAATTGGTTTTACTTGTTTTGCTTGTTGCTCATCATATTTTTTGAGTATTTGCTTTATTGTAAGCATTACCCGTCCGGTTCATGAGACACTCCGTTCCAAAGTTCAAGGCCGCAAAGCGAAGCTCGGAGCGAAACGCTATCATCTGAAAATTATGTTTTCAACGTTGGCGTACATCATAACTCAGAAACGGTTCATCTGATTTGAACAATTTGAAATCTACACCTTTTTTACTTTCATCGTATGGAGCCGTTTTTCTTTATCTTAAAAAAAAATAATTTTATGTCTAATTTTCGTGTTCAAAACTTGATTTTCAACTTAACGTTATTAAGCTTCCATTGATCAAGACAGTACTTTCCGTGATCGTAAAAGCGAAAAGTGAGGTATTTTCATTTTCAAGAGACCAAATGAAAATGCTGCGAACTCCCAGTCACCTGCCACATTACAAGCACTCACTATTGGAATGCTGCTTTGTTTTGAAATCCTTATTAAATAATATATATTACTTATTATATTACTTATATATTACTTATAATGATATTACTTCCAACTCGAAATCATTTATCATTTTATAATCATTTTTTCGACTAGTTATCGTTGTTTGCTCAAATCTATTTGAATGATTTAGAAATTTTCTAAATAGTTTAAATAGGTTTTATTTTAAATAGAAATTTTCTAAATAGTTTAAATAGATTTGAGCAAACAACGATGACTTGTCGATAAAATGATTATAAAATGATAAATGATTTCAAGTTGGAGGTAATATCAATAATAACATCATGAGCATGACGACAGTTCATTTCGTAGTTGCTAGTTCATGATTGACCAGAACAATCGTAATCGCACAGGGAACCAATGGATGGAAGCATGGGAGTTGCTCTCCAACCTCTATGAGCAGAGTGCGAGAGCTCTAATATTTTAAATGGTCGCTAACGGCGCTGGTCCCGTCCGATCTATCGGAGATGGAAGGAATTCATCATGCAATAGCTTACCCACTGCAAACCGAGAACACCTCTGCACTCGCCACGAATTCATGCGGAATTTGAATGGTATTATTATGGTTAGTCGGAGTCGTCCGCCGCGGCTTAACATTGGGCGGCTACAAGACGGTAGACTAGCCCAAGACTACGCGCAGCAGCTGGAAGTGGCACTCCCAACGGAAGAGCAGCTAGGCGCAGCATCTCGTGAAGATGGCTGGAGAGATATTCGATCCGCCATTGGAAGCACCGCAACCGCTGCACTAGGCACGGTGGCTCCGGATCAGAGAAACGACTGGTATGACGGCGAATGTGAGCAGTTAGTTGAGGAGAAGAATGCAGCATGGGCGAGATTGCTGCAACACCGCACGAGGGCGAACGAGGCACGATACACACGGGCGCGGAACAGACAAAACTCGATTTTCCGGAGGAAAAAGCGCCAGCAGGAAGATCGAGACCGTGAAGAGACGGAGGAACTGTACCGCGCTAATAACGCACGAAAGTTCTATGAGAAGTTGAACCGTTCACGTAAGGGCCACGTGCCACAGCCCGATATGTGTAAGGACATAAACGGTAACCTTCTTACGAACGAGCGTGAGGTGATCCAAAGGTGGTGGCAGCACTACGAAGAGCACCTGAATGGCGATATGGCAGACAGACGAGGTGTTCGCCATACGTCAGGTATTGCAGAAATGCCGCGAATACAACGTGCCCACACATCATCTATTTATCGACTTCAAAGCCGCATATGATACAATGGCAGCTAATGCACGAAAACGGATTTCCGGATAAACTGATACGGTTGATCAAGGCGACGGTTCGGTAGGTTCGATCAACTTGTTTTCATGGTTTGTAATGAATTCAAACAGTCTTTGCCTTTTTTTATCGGTGTTCGTTATCCATTGAGAGTGATTTCTGCCTCTGGTAGAGGTTCGTCTTGTAAACGGGTTGCCACAATGTGATGGTAATAAAAGGGTGGTATATTCTTATTTGACGCCGAAATGGGCTTTTTTGCTCATTTTAAATTCTAACAGTCACCTGCTAGAACTAGTCAAATTGTAGCTATATAGGATAAAGGATGAGAAACGGTATGCTAGAAAACCAAAAATCATGTTAAGCATGCTTTTGTTTATAAGCCCTTATCATATGTTACGCGAGAATTGTATTATTTTTGTGGATGGTCCTATTCTCCTGCAAAAGAGCATACTTCTCCTCGAAAGAGCATACTTTTAGTTTGCCGGTATGGTTCTTGTCAATTTGATTCTGTAACATGATGTTGCGAATTAATTTGATCCTCGACGAATGAACCTTTTTGACAGATCAGTAGTACAGAGTATTGTTTATCAGCTATGCAGTTTGATGACTAGTTAAAACATAATATTAATTCTGATCCGACTTTTCAGTATTTAAATTTGCTAGACAATAACCCACAGTTCAGTTGTGCCCAGGGCCGGATTTAGCGGGGGGCCGGGGGGCCGTGGCCCCGGGCCCCCACAAATCTTATGTACCAAAACCAATGTTTTTTGTACATTTTGGGGCCCCCACAAGCTGTCGGCCCCGGGGCCCCCTTCCGGCTAAATCCGGCCCTGGTTGTGCCATAGATAACTTTCTGGTGTAACAAAAATCCGGTGTTAACATTAAAAGTTGAAATATTCAAAAAGATACCGTAAGTTGAAATATAAAAAAACGACATAGAAACGAAAATATTTAAAATAATCAAATGCTTAATAGGGATCATATAATCAGGAAAGTTTTGATCACCGCGTGACTTTATCGAAAATAATTTATTGGCTTTTGTCGGGAGGATCGCAACAAGCATTGAACGAATGCGATCGTGTTTTCGTTTCTGGTTGTCTGATTTTTCTGTCTCTTTTTTTATTCGGCTGGGAAAATGCCTGTTTAGAAAAAAAAGTTTAGTGGAAGAATAAAAGTGTTATTTTTTTTTCTAAAGTGAATCGTGTTTAGTGAAGATTTCAAACGCACACAATAGCGAAACGACGGCTCCCTGGAATACCAGTGGTAGCAGGTGTTGTCTTCTGCTTTCGTGGACAACGAGCAACGAGCACGCGAAAATTTGGTGAGATCTTTTAGTAATATCCGTACCATCCTGGGCCGGACCACGATTTAAACTAGCCGTCTCCAGACTGGGAGGTGGGAAGTCTCTTATTGACGCACAGGATATATTTAATATATTGTTTATCATTACGTTTATTGGGAAGGAGTTTGGAACAAAATTAGCTCTTGGAGTAGGTTGCTCGACACGTTCAAAACTGTCATTGAATACTAGCGCTAATTCAATAGGTCTAGCACACAAATAAACCAACCTCATCCCACTTTTATAACACTAAACATCATGAACCTCGGCCACATATTGTGTTCTCAAACAAATTGACACTATATCACGGTTGGACTGTAGCTACTGTCCAAGCTATTGTAACGATCGTGCAAGTTATAGTCTAAATTTCATACCAACCAATAACCATCATATTATTCGGATAGTTTTCAGCAGCAAACTAGAACATTCTATTATTTCATGAAACTCAAACAATATGGCATCGTCCCCTGTTTAAGTTCAAACTAGTGAAATATCTTTAAAACAATCTTATCCTACGGAAGATGGCACACGAAATGCACCAGCGCATCAATGTTAATTAAATCTAGTAAATGCACTGTATAATAGCTGTGCTAGCCTCATGATATACGAATGCAAAAATGGTAACCTGGCTTAGAAACCTCGCAGTTAATAACTGTGGAAGTACTTAATGAACACTAAGCTGTGAGGCGGCTCTGTCCCAGTGTGGGGATGTAATGCCAATAAGAAGAAGAAGAATAATAGCTATGCACATTATATACATAGGGTATACAATTCATAACCATCTTTACAACGCCATAAATCGATACTCTGTCAGTTCAATGTATCGGCTATCAGAATCCTCATCTATCTTTAGGAACTGAACGTAAAGGAACGGATGTGGCATTATAATATTATAATATATAAAAGCGTCATTTCGGCACTTATAACCTATTCACCTTTCTGTACTATTTGAAACCATTCTAATGGGTTTATTATCTATTTTGTAATGCACGAGAGGGACACCGTCGCCGCTGGGTGGATTGGTAGGAGTTAACCGAACGAGAATTAGTGAGTATTTAATTCCAAAATTCTAAATCTTTCGATGCTTGGTCATATGCAGTGTTTTGTTAACTATCAATGCAGCAGCATGAATGGGACATTAGACAATCATCAAGTAACACTTCAAAAACGTGCAAAAACTGTTATTAAATGGAAAGGGTGGAATTAACATTTGCTGTCACTTTCCAAATATTGGAGCAGGACTCATGCGAAATTATTCTATTGGTGATGGTTGATCCCATGATGTTGGTTGTTACTAATTGATTTTTTAGTACTTTAAGAGGTCTGCATTCATTATTATTTAATGTGGGGATACGCATGGAACGCATGTTCGCCGTGTGACTCTAATCGGGCTAATCAAGTATTATCTTGTTTATAGTTGTAAACGATAGTGCATCGGTCAATATTACATGAACCTATATTTCAATTCGGTTTGTAGTCTATGTCAGTAAAAATTACATGTTTTGGAATGCGCGTCTAATCTTGTTTCCTTTTGCATGCAGAACGGTCGCGCGATCATCGAAATATTTTGTTCTGCGTTGTGCGAATGAGTAAATTAATTAGCAAGTTTAGTGCGCGTCCGATTCGCAGAACGATCGCGCGATTATCGTACTATTGTGTTCTGCTTTGTGCGGTCGATAAGTCAATTAATTAGTGCGCGTTCGATTGTGATTTTGTTCCACCTCGATAAAACTACACGCTACACCCGGCATACCGTTTACCAAAACGAACCCCGCCACACTTCCTTCCCAATATATCCAACATCCCAGTGATTTCTCGTAGAAGTGCAGATGACTCGTCGGCTTCTACCAAAGCGAGTATCACGTCATCATTTTCCTACCCATTCCCTAATTGACCTGCATTCGGACACGGCCGGCGCTGGTATTGCTTAATTTGGGGTCACCAGTTCTTACACATTGAAGATGAAGTTAGTCCCAAACTTCATCTGTTGGTTCTCTGTGTAATTACAGCTGACCTGGCAATAACGGAGGAGCAACCGTGGGCGGTCAATCATGCTCATGCTCATACTCAATAATTTATTGGCTTTTTTCGGTGATAATTATACTCCTCAAAGCGAAAAGGGGGTAGATTAAAGTAATGAAGATACAGATTCGATTGACACCGCAAGCGAGCGGCAAGTGTGAAATTAATAGAAACTAAAGATTAGCAGAGGGCCATATGAGAGAACAAGCATTGTTGAAATCGCTGTTATTCTGCCTAACATCCACCCAGGAACGGCTTGGACAGTGACGTGCTGATCAATGTACCGCCTGTCTTGGTAAAGACTTGAAATATTTTTCCAACAGCCAGTCACCGCAAATTAAAAAAAAAAAAAAACGCTTACTCGAATGGTGAATTTTAAAACGCTTTGTAAGACTAGTTGTACATATGTACATCAGTATAAGCGATTCATAGTCGACTTTCTAGAAACAAATTAGTGTGTAATTTAGAAGATGACGAGTTCTTCTCGTCCTCCTTAGCCGTGCGGTAAGACGCGCGGCTACAAAGCAATACCATGCTGAGGGTGGCTGGGTTCGATTCCCGGTGCCGGTCTAGGCAGTTTTCGGATTGGAAATTGTCTCGACTTCCCTGGGCATAAAAGTATCATCGTTGTTAGCCTCATGATATACGAATGCAAAAATGGTAGCTGCGAGGCGGCTCTGTCCCAGTGTGGGGATGTAATGCCAATAAGAAGAAGAAGAAGAAGAAGATGTGATGACCCGATTTTTAACATGTTCAAATTTTGTCTGCTCTAGATTTGGTCTACACCCGATTATATGACAGTTTTGATGTGATTTATTCACAATCCTATTTTGCCACATTTTTTTCTCAGAAAACAAATAATAATTGTCATCGTCTGTTGCTTATGATGAATTATTTAAAAAATTTGAAAGTCTTAAGAATAATAATATGAATGAAGTATGAATGTAGTAGGTCACTATCCTACAGCTATAGTCTTACTCTGCATGCGGTTCTAAAATATATTTTTATAATAAAATTTGATCAGAAAATTGATCGGCCAAAAACATCGCCGGAACCTGTTACATGGTAATTTACGGAAATAGGAGACTACCATCAGGCGACACATAAAACTTGATGATTTCAAAAGTTATGGCATTAAACCGATTGGAATCGGTGGAAGGGTTGACCGAGTACCGGTTCAAGGGTCAGTATTGACAAATAAACAAACCGATACAAAGTAAATTCATCGACAGGTTTCAATCGGGCCGAATATGGTACATAGAGTACAAAAAAAACCAACATAGAATGCCATGACATTTGAAATCATTAAGTTTTATGTGTCGCATGATGGTATTCTCCTATTTCCGATATGCCGCATGATAATGTTTGCATATTTTATATTTTTCAAAATTGTCTTTTGAACCGATACCCGATTCATTGATGGAGTTTGTTTATTTTCCAAATATGACCCTTGAACCGGTTATCGGTAAACACTTGTATGTACAAAACTGCCATAACTTTTGGAATTATAAAGTTTTATATGACACTCGTTGGGGTTGCTTATATAAATATAATTTATGGTCTAAATCATGGAAATAGTTTAGCGGGACAGTTATGCCAAGAAATATATACCGTGTTTGCAGATTTCTATGCATATTACTCCCGTTGAACGGTCGATTTCTTTAATGACTACTATGATCGACATATCTTGCCTCATGCTTTGTTTTTGAAATTCTACTCTCCACGTGGTTGAATGTGTTAGATTACAGTTCTATCACTTAGTATGAAGATCCTTAAAACTGGTCATTTTCACCACTGAAAGTGGCCAAGTAATCTACATGATAATGGCAGCAATCCATTTAGCCTATCAATTTATTGACCTATCATGGAACGAAATAAAAACAATCTGTTTTTTTTATTAAATTGCAAAAACGGTTAAGTATCTTTAAAATACCTTATACCCTTTCGATAGTTTTCCTATAGTTGCGAATGAAAACAATGGGATTCGAAACTATGGGAACACAAATAAAAAAATACCACAGCTATCATTTTAGGCAAAAACGATGGATTCTGTTAAGATTGGATCAATCTTCGTTTGAAACATACGATCCCAGGTGAGGCTGAAGTACCCCCCCCCCCCCTAGCCCATCTGTAGTTACGCCATTGATAGCAATTACCCGAATGGATGATTTCCATGAATGGAACGTTTTTCTTATATATGTAGGGTTAAGGCAGATATTTTCGTCTTTTCGTCATAGTCTTGAAAACCTATATAAGAGACGCTTTTTCCCAAACTCATCCGTACCAAATCATAGGCTCAGGAGAAATATTTTGCTGTAGTGGAGTTCCAGCAAATGGACGTTGCTTTCGTTGGTTTTAGTCCCTACGACGATGAACTTAAATACCTTCCCTGTCCCTATTATTTGGTGTTACTCTTTTTGAACGAGTGCCAATCGAGCGTTTGTTATACAACTTTTAATCAGAACATTTGCATCCGTATTAAAATGCAATGCGTCTCCATATATTTGTAAATCAGTTTATGAGACTTCAAATAAGTCACAGAAACTGTTTAACAAATGTGTTGCTCGGGAAATCGTATTGAAAGCACATATTTTCTTTATTTGCATCACATTCCAATAAACCTCTCGGCTTAGTGTTCTTTATACTTCCACAGTAATTAATTGACAGGTTTCTACGCCATGTTACCATTTTTGCATTCGTATATCATAAGACAAACACGATGATAATCTATGTCCAGAGAAGTGAAGAAAATTTCACAGATCGAATGGGAATCTAACCCAGCCTCAGCATTTTGTAGCCTTACTTACTGGGTCTTACTTACTGCTAGGATAAATAATGCCCAAAATTACTTTACCGAACGTATTTCAGATATTTATAATTTGCAATTTTGTAGTAAGTGCTTTGGTAGTGGTCGTGCGGGTAAAATGAACACCCTACAAACTGCTGCTGGTTATCATGTTGCTATAAAAAAATTGCATTGTTCAATCCAGATGTGTCCAAGCTTATCTTATTAGTTATCAAAGCAGGTTGGAAAAAAAATTGAAAAAAAAATCATATATTAAAAATTAGTCCAAATAATTCAATTTTGTTTTGTTTAATTTTCTATAGTGTCTTCCAAATAGTTTCACATATTTCAAATTGTAGCTATATATACAAAATGATCACACTACCAGCCGAACCGATTCAGGTTGAAATTTGAGCTAATTTGTTTCCATTTCTCTGTTAAACATTGCTCACTTTACCCCCAGGCGACATGACCATTTTATTCCGATAGTTACCTATTTTTTAATCACTCCTAAACTATCTTAAAACAACCAGTACCGCTTCAGAGCCAGCAACATAAACGATATTTTGGTTCAGAACTACTAAATGGCTTAAATGCCGCAGTGCCAAAATTACATCAAACTAGCATTTTGGGAAAGCGCGCAGAATTTGGCTAAAATCTAGCTGTTAAATAGTTATTTCATGATTTAAAATAGCTCGGACAGCGAAAAATTAACTCGCCTTAGACGGTTGAATACATTCCACTAGAAAGAGCTTAAAATATTTTTTTTTACATAAATATGGAATAAACAAGCCGTTACCCACTTTACCCTGACTGTTCTGCATGCACTCAAAAAAATCTACACGTTTCAAGCAAGTAGACTACCCTTTATTTGCTAAGTATTTGGAACCAAGACGTAAAACAAAAAACGTTTATCTAATTCAGATTGCGCAAAATGAGGTGAAATTAGCATTTTATACGGTCTTTATTAAAGTTTTTTTTAAATTTTGTTATAAGCTCATCAAAATATTATATTCGTCATTGATTATATCTTCTCAAACTAATATTAGGAGAAGATCTATCAGAATAGTACCACTTCCTCGTCACTAAAAGTTTTTATTCGGACGCATTCCAACCAAATTGCTTAATTTTTAACTAGTAATATACAAAATCATTTGCAAAATTCGACTGAGGCCAATATAAATGAAGATGCTGCCCAAGAAGAGCTTCTCATCATAAGTTATTTTCATGAATATGGTAGAAATAGTAATTTCAGTTTCAGTTAATTTCAGTCAGTAGGGGAAACCGCCAAATGTTGAACGGCTAATTTTGTCGCCTATTGTTGAACTCCCATAAGAAATGCATGTGCGTTCAACAATAGGCGAAGAAATTAACCGTTAGACATTTGGCGAATTACCCTATTTCAAATCTCCTTGACCAGTACTAACCTAATAAGTGCATTATATATCACAAGTGAATTGATGAATAAATATTCTAGAAATACGTATTTTAAATAATTTTAATAATGATGCATAACGAAACGATGCATATTATATTCTTTATCGATTGAATCAAAATCAATTGGATTATTGCGCAGTTCCAATTTCGAATTTTCCAAATCCAGTACAGAAGATTCATCGTGAAAATTGACGGGATTGTAGAACAGTTAAGAGCCGAAATTGGATCCAAAAGAAAATGAGGAAGTCTCTCACTTATCATCTCTGTATACCGTATACGATTTATGTGTTCATTTGTATAATAACAAGTGTAAATGCATCATACAAATATTATACAAATTAGTTCGAACGCAAAAAGTCTTGTCATAAAGTTAGTTCATAATGTTTCCTTCATTATTACTACATAATTAAATTAAATAGTTCTAAATCATCCCATGACAAGTAGAAACATATTTATCTAAACATGACTTTTTATTTAGGTCTGCTCTATTATCCTAATGGTCCAGTTTGTTGAACCTTGAATTAAAAAAAATATCATTTTTAAGGAATTTAGTCTAAAGTATATGTATTGAAATTCTCAATCAGCGTTTGTTAGTTTTTCTTGCAGTTCTATATGAGAACGTACCAAAAGCTGTTTTAGAATTTGGCATATGCAAAAATGTCATATTTGTTGTTCTATTATTTTGGAACCTACAATTTTGTAAGTTCAAGGTATAAGGCTTGCTTGTGTTGAACAATCATTGGAAAAATATTTGTGGGAGACGAGCCAGCATTGGGCTGAAAGTCTCCATAATAGACATAAAAAAATGTGTACTGTATGTCAAATGATTGACTTAGTTGTAACGCCGCGGTTAGCCCATGGGAAAAATCTTTTTATCCAAACTTGATAAAAAACACTTATTCCAAAATTAAAAATTCTAACGCTTGTTAACCTCAAAAGCGCTACCCCTACTCATTAGTGACAACATTAACCATCCTACTTGTTCAGCGCCACTCTGAGACGCAACCTTGTTCGGTTCATTAGATCTGCCGCAACCCACGCAAACAATGTTCTAAATCTGTCAGCACCGCACGCATAGACTCTTGTCTACACCGCCAAAATCCCAGAGACAGCGCTGCTGAGGAAAATCTTGACACAGTTTTTTGTTTCACAGTCAGTGCACCGCCACTTTTCGCGCCACGCATTTTCCTACTTGTTCCTTTTTCTTGATGTCTTGAGCACCGCGCGCCGAATGTCAACATACAAACGCACAAGGTTTTGTCCACGTCCGATGCCACAACATACTGCCGAATCGAGCAACTCCCACGCTCCAATGTTGGTCGGCTTACACAAGATTCACGATTCACGCACCCTTCGGCTTCGGTTTATCCCCACCCACGAGTGCGCGTTCGTGCCGATGATGGGTTTACGGCTTTCCTTCGGGTTCTTGCGACAATGGCGGCACCAAGCGGCAAAAATGTTCACTTCCTGTGCAGAGGATTTTCTTCGTTAGCATGCATGGTTTGTTTCACGATTCACGATCTTCACATGACGATTTCGTCCTTTCGTGCACTTCGGCGGGCAATGTTATGTAAATGTCAGCGTGACAATGGCACTTTTGATCTTTTGCGCTTGACCTACGGTGTAAAAACATTCGCACTTTACCTACTGGTCACGTCGTTCAACAATCGATCGCGGATCAAATCGGTTCAGCAGGTTCAATCACTTGGTAACAAATGCTCGCTCAGCACTCCACAAACACCGACTGGCGATCAATCGTCGCTGTTGCAGCCGGATCGGCGGAGAGAGAGCAAAATTCTACGAGCGGGAAAAATCTTCTATTCTTTTATTTTTAGACTTTTTTCGAAAATTTCTATTTATATCGTTTTAATAGTATTACATTCAGTCTCGAATTTCCTCCCAATGTTTACACACTGTCTGTTCGCACCAGTTTTATTTGAATAGATTTCGCACTGCGGTATTATATAATCATATATATTTTCAACCGTCTTTTTTTCAATCAGGTCCGAAGCTATTTTCTGTTCCAAAATTCGATGAAAATTAGAAATCCTAGCAAATATTTTTCTGTCTTGATCACGCGCGTCATCTGCCACAGTTGTTCCTCCCACATACAATGCTCACACCTTAAGTAGATCAAGGTAACGAATTCACCTCGCCAAATGATAAGTGGGATTAATTATGTTATTTTTCACTGTCCTCACTAGTAATATTCTTCATATTCAATTGCTCTAAAGTAAGCCCATCGTCGAAAAATATAAATGATTCATGCTGAGAATATTTTCAAATGCTGCTGATCTCTTCTTTTTAGCAGCCTGTACAACCACATGTTAGGTAACCATCCAAAAGAATGGTGCAAATCCTTGAAAATCTTCAGTATCCAGCTCCATCCACCTGCAATAACCGATTTCCAGCCACCACACTGCCTAAAAGGAATAAATTCCACTCTTACTTTCACTTCACACCCACTGAAGGGGCAAATTTTTCACAACTGCTGCTGGCTCTGAGCTCTGGGGCTGAGAGAGATTTTCACACCGATTTTCCACCACACACGATTTCTTCGGGAGACTTTCACACGCATCCGATGAGCTAAACTTGCCGACTGAGCCGTGCCCGGTCGTGACACGGCGGTATAATTCAGTTTTGCGACCAGCGCAGCATCAGACGATCGTCGGCTCGGCTTCGGTTATCGCCACCCGCCGTCATCCCTCTCCGATCGCTAAAAATAGCCTTCTACTAGATCTAGATTAAGTAACGAGCGGGCGGGTAAAAATAGGCTCCATCATTTTTCGCGGTTTCCGCTGCTCCTGCTTCTGGTTCACACGGCGGAGAACGAGAGAACATTCACGATCGTCGATCCTCAGCATATTATAACGAAAGCGGTGCAGGTGGTGTTGCATTGTTCGGAAAAAGGATGATGTTATTGTGGTGCACCTATAGGCTGTTACCCGAAGACGATTGGATGAAAACACTAAGACATATGACTGCAGACGTAATGTCTTTCAAATTGGATGCAAACATCTCGAATGAGCACAGTTAAAATAAATCAAACCAAACGACAAATAAAATAGTAACTAATGTAAAATAAACTAATTCAATATAATCTTCAACCCACACGATTATGGTTTACATTTATTTTATTATTTCAAACAAATTCATTTTGTTTTGGAATGCCCGTATAATCTGAATAATTTTTGATATCCACACAATTAAATAATATACTTTTGTGCTCATTTTTATCCTTGAAATAAAAAAACAACGTAGAATGATAAAATATTTCTAAGTGTGTACATTTCAGAACAAATTCGACACGAATAACCATAGATCATTATAGTAAACCACGAATTACAAGAAGAAATGAATGCATGTCTGTATCAAAGGTTTTTTTAGTTTTGGAACAGGTTCTTGCATATGTATTGAAGAGATCTACAGTTGAACAGCAACGGCAGCAAGGTATGTTCAAGAGGAAGAAGGATTGCAACTCCGTTGTTTGACATTGGCTAAACTTTTATAAATAGTTCTGAAGGAGACCGTCTGAAAAAACATTTTACTGGACAATATTGGAAAAGATATACTTGACCCATTGACAGGATTAAACTAATCAGACGTCTCACATTTTTGCAGGTACTCAGTATCCCATCAGGTATGGTCGTGGTATGGCTACTATTTCGATAGTATGGAAATGGTCAAAACTGGATGTAACAGCATTTGAATTAATTTAAGTTAATCATTAAAACTCAGCTTGTCCATTTACAATAATAGAAAATCAACAACACGGTATCACTGTTTATAAAAGCCAAAAACCGCAATGTCGCAACAACCGCACTGAGCACCGGAAACCGCCTCCATATTAGAGAATTACGTTTTCGAACACATATATACATATATACTCATACGTACATATGTCACATGCTACATTCACCTCCCAGGCCTAAGAAAATACGGGAATAAAATTACGCTCCTTTTACGCAAAACTTGATAGAAGATTTACGAGTTAATTGTCTCAAATCTGTTACTTAATGATCCTTTTCCTGCTGTTGATTTGCCTTAGATACTCGATGGCGCGATAAGTTTATGGTTGTAACTCGTGTAGCGAACATCAAACATTATAAATTTTATGCTTGAATAAATTTAATCGAAATAAAGCTATAATTTGTTAGTCGGTTTTTCGTCTATTATCGTACCCAGGATACCACATTAGAGTTCTATATCCTCAGACACGGAATCAGTTTCATTCATCTCGAAGGATTTTTTTAATTTTTAATGCATTAAAACTCTTGTTTGTTGACAATTTATCTCTCACTGGAGCATAGCCAACACGATGCCAGAGGAAGTCAAGAAAATTTCCAAGATAGCACCGAAATCGAACCCATCAAACTTTATCATGATCTTGCTTGCGCATCTTACCGCTAGGCTAAGGAAGGCCAAATTTGCTTTCAAAATGAGGAGCTGATATTCTACTTCGTAGAACAGAGAACAAAGATTTTCACGAAAATGCGTAGTTTTGTGGATTCAAACCCGTTTTTCTAAAAAAAACGGGACTTGTTGCAGAAAATCTGAATACGTATCTGAACTAGGGTGGTCGGTATTGGCAATATAAAAAAATACTGGTATTCGGTATTTGGTGGAGTCAATACCGGTATTACAGGTAAAATACTAGTACAGTCGACTCTCTACATCTCGATGTTCTGTATCTCGATATCTCTCCCTATGTCGATGGTTTCCTCGGTCCCTTCAATCTACATATATTTGGGCATTCCACGTCTCGATAACATCCCTATCTCGATATCTATCTATCTCGATGTGATCTGATCATATTTTGTTCTGGATCCACTCTATTTATATATAGATTATCTTCGGAAAATAACAAACATATCAACAACAGGAAATGACATTTGTTTTGTTGACGTTTTTCATAGCAACGAGCTTTTTTGGTTCTAGTATCCATTTCAGTTTTCCTTCCGTTCCTCGATATATCCCTATCTCGATGGTCCCTTCAATATCGAGATGTGGAGAGGCGACTGTATTTGTAATTTCGTTTCGTTTCGTTTCGTTAAGAAAAAGTGTGTTATCGCATACCCTTAGTGCACATTATATTTACACCCATATCAGCTCACAAAGAGGCGGGGCTTACGGGTTTAATTTATTAAATACAAGAAAGCTGCTGTTCGGCGCGCGCGAGCCATTTTGATCGGGATTCCACAGAAGGCGGTTCGACATTCGATGCAGCGGAGCGGACGCAGCAGCACGAAGCGGGTGGCATTGTGGCAGTGCTGCAAATTTATTTCAACCTTTGGAGGCTTAGCGAAAAATCATCAACTGGCGGTCGGACAGTTGCAACGCAAGGTGTCGACAAGCGCTTGGATGCAGTTAGTTATTGGAATGGGAATTGGGAAAAGTAGCTTGGTTGCTGTTAGTGATCCCATCCATTCAAATTTACTGCATTATCTCCCTCCGGTGCGTTATCGCTATTTACGATTGAGTTTTGTACTTTGAAGAAAGATTATTTCGGATAGTCGGATCAACCTTCTTTTGTACGAAAACCTTTTTGGAGGACACCATCCTCAAAAATGGCCGAAATAAAGGAGAAATAAGCAGAATCAGAAGTGGCGTGAAACCAAACGCAAATATATTTATTTGCAACGTTTGGTTTTCGCCCGCGATGTAAGCGTACGTGGCAAAGCTAGGATTGTGATATCCCCGACTGAAAGCCAGTCGAGTGACGGTTAGAGACTCAAATTCCATCCAACTGGGAACAACTATTCGACTTCTTGATTCAGTTGGCCTCCGAGCAGTTTGCTCAATGTTAATAAAACGACACACATTGTTATGGCAAATACCATCAATTTCGAATAGCTACGTAGTCCTACGTCACCTTTGCGTACAACCCGATTGGGCTGCACCTTGGAGTTTTTCTTTTTGGAAAGGGCTGGTTAGTATGAAGTATGTATGAAAGTATGTAACTCAAGTCAAGTATGAAACGCAAACTGGTTGAATCAATAGGGGCAATGGACAGACGGACTTCTGAAATCACAGATGTGTTATTTCAACACAGTTGTTTCATGACGTAGTGGAGGACACCATTGCCTAGACCACCGCCCAACGTTGACTGGCTTTGGTTTTCGACCTTCTTCACTATTTGTCCGGCTACCGTGGAGTTGGAGTTGTTCACATCCAATGATTCGGTGTTGTTGATATTGATGAGGGGAGCGTTCAACCAGGTCATTCAGTTTACTCCACTGTTGGGTTAGTTCTGCAGTATCGTCATCTAGGTCGAGGTAGTACGATTGCTCTATAGTGGTGGGCTGCTAGAGCGGCCCATGATGGCGTCGATTACCATGAGCAACAGCAACAGAGATATCCAGCCTTGCCTACTTTAGCGATTATATTGTGCTGGACTCTGGATTTTGTCTAGACCTTGTTACCATTTTGGCTACTTTACCCTATAGGATCCAAATCTGAGCAAAGTATTGGTAATTAAGAGAAATTAAAAGCGTATAGTACTGTTCACCATGAGCAGAATTTATTTAGGTAACTCACTTATTGTAAGCAATGTTGAATGCAATTATTTAAATTAAAAACCTATAGGAAAAGAAAATAGATAATCCACTCCCATCACCAACTGTTAGTTTAAATGAAAAGTGTAGTCTAATACCCTAAGCACACTTAATACACTACACACACAAATAGACACTGAGATGGAATAAATGAGTGGGTTTTTGGATGGAAATACAAAGGAATGGGCGTTAAAGGAGGAAAATTGGACAAGGAAGGGAGGTATGGTGCAATGATGGGTTAGCTAGAACTGAACTAGGCTCGAGCTACTTCTTTCCACTTAGGACAGTGAACTATTCAGTCGCCTAAAGTCAAAGCTCCAAATTTGTAAAAGTTTGCAAGAAGTGCCAGTTCATTTCAATAGTTGCAGTGACATTGTACAAGTGCAAAAGCTATTTGATTATTATCCTAAATAAAGTGGAAGGTTTCTTTAAAGGATACTCTAGCAAGTCAGGTAACATAACCTGAAAAACAACCCAGTGGCATTACAGCACCCTCATACCTCCCCATATTTCCCAATAGGACCCATTAGGTGTCGACTGGAGATTTGCGTGGTTCTCAAGCCCACCAATCACCGTCGCCAGCTTGACCGAGATCGCAATCCGGGTTAATACCGACCTGCGGTCAAACCCGATAGCTGCCCCTAACGGAAATCAGGGCCACGTGGAAGCAACTGTGAGCCCCTGAGTCCCTCTCCGACGCCATACGGTTGGAAACACGCCCACCGTTGCTAAGGAAAGCAAGGCCACGTGGAAGCCACGTCCCATTATTTCGAATTGACGCAGTACGGCAGAAGGACTTCTATCGCTAACAGCCTCCCAGGACCACGAGAAAGCCAACACAAGTCCCGGTAGCCATCCCACCGAAAATCGTCGTTCTACATCGAGTAAACGCCATTTGCAGCAGTGAACGTCTATATCCAGTGTCCCACCAGTGCCGGCCGGCCCCCATACACACCTACACGCATACCCCTACACACGAAGTAAGTGAATAAAGCTATTTAAACCGACCGATTAGTGTTTCGAACGTTTGATCAGTGCTTAGAGCTGACCCTGTGAAAAAAAGTTTGGGAACCCCTGGTGGCGAGGCCTGGTAGGTTTTGTCTCCAGCGTCCGCCTTGAGTTGGTCCCCGTAGTGAGAGTACCCGCGGTAATAACCTCCCTTGCTTCTAGAGACGCCCCTCAGTTTTGCGTGATTCAGACGATCGAAGGTTTTTCCGTGGTCAATCCGAACCAAATGGAGATACAGTATGGTTCTCACATGATCAACCGGGCGGAATCTTGCCTGCTGCCGTCGGAGAATTGTCAACTTTTCCCCATATCTGAATTAGGATAAGTCGTCAAAACTCGAAGATAATCAACCGTCTAAGACGAATTAAGTACTCTCCAATTAATTTCACCAATTAATTTTCGATATCTTTGCAGATACGTATTTCGACCACAACTGTGTGGTCGTCTTCAGTGTCTCGTACTTGACTCGACTTGTCGAGTAAGTCGAGTCAAGTACGAGACACTGAAGACAACCACACAGTTGTGGTCGAAATACGTATCTGAAAAGAGATCGAAAGTTAATTGGTGGAATTAAATGGAGAGTACTTAATTCGTCTTAGACGGTTGAATACATTCCACTAAAAGAGCTAAATATATTTTTCTCGAAGATAATGTTCTAAATGGTTCTAAACGTTTCACCTGATCAGTTGGTGACTGACATGTCGCGCCTTTCTCTGGCACCCACGGATTTGTCCTTGCTCCAATCAGGCGGCGTGAATTATTGTAGAGTAGGCCATTATCGCCAGTTGTTGACCGGGGAGTCTGCAGCCAACAGCTTTTGACTTACTTCTCTAGAACCGCTTCTAGTTGTGAGGACTAGTATTTGGCTGTTCTAGAAATGGATAACCTGAAAATGAAGAAGATGCCTTCTTGAGTCCGTAATGAACGCTAGTGATGACATCGCGTTGGACTATCATCTTTTAAATAGGCAAGATCCGACCACACATTTCCAGAATTCAGCGGCAGGAGAATTCACTCGGATGTCGATTCACCATAGATCGACTAGAAGATCCAGCTGCGAAGAGATCGTTCGTTGAAGAATATGGAACTCGAGTAGTGGATGTTCTGGAAGGTGGCAGCGTAGAATAGAAGTGGGCGGCGAAGAATAATTTTATCGAAACCGGCGACATCAACTTGAATGAGCTGCGCACTCAGTGAATAGAATCGATTATAAATGTAACCCGACTGGAGATTGAGAAGCGAATGAAATCAAAGGCTGAGCAACGGGAAGAATCAGATGAGTAAAGTACGAGTCCCGTCTACGGTATGTATCTCTGTAAGTGGGAGTCAGGCGTTGCTGCAGACAGGACAGGCTTGCGTGGATGGACATCCTGGTCGATGAAGAAAAGATGGCTGCAACAACCGAATTTGGCGCCACAATAACTCACTGACTTAGAAAGCTGAAATGTTGGTTCGATCACTTCGAACAGCTTCTTATAGTCTCTGCTGCGTTCTTCGAAAAGCACCTATCCGATGCAGGAAATCTAAAGGGGCTCCAAGGTCGATCGGCAGTTGGCGGAGGTGACCTTATGCTGTCTGTTTTGTCTGTCTGAATCACAAAGATCTGTTTGGCACCCAGGGATGCAAGGGATTTTCAAATAGGGTCAGAGCTTTGTCTGACCTCATTCTGGTAGTCGTTGATGTGAGGCAATGATGCATTTAATCTGGTCTGTTACTTCTCAGATCTTGGTGGGTGCGATTGACCGTGTATCATAACTTGAGCTGCTTTGGTTGTTATTGTTGTGGATATCTAGACGACTCTGATTTGCTAATGAACACGAAACGCTATATTAGTATTGCGATGCTCTTTTGTGTGTGCTTAACGAGCTGACCGTATGTTTTTTTGCAGCGGGTCCACCATCAACGCCCGGAATTGGGATTGGCATGGAACCACGGTTTTCCGGATAAACTGACACGGTTGATCAAACCGACGATGAGATTTCGTGTTTGCTATTCAACATCGCTTTGGAAGGTGTAATACGAAGAGCAGGGATTAACACGAGTGGTACAATTTTCAATAAGTCCGTCCAGCTATTTGGTTTCGCTGACGACATAGATATTATGGCACGTAACTTTGAGAAGATGGAGGAAGCCTACATCAGACTGAAGAAGGAAGCTAAGCGGATCGGACTAGTCATCAACACGTCGAAGACGAAGTACATGATATGAAGAGGTTCAAGAGAAGACAATGTGAGCCACCCACCGCGAGTTTGCATCATGGTGCCGAAATCGAGGTGGCAGAAGAATTTGTGTACTTGGGCTCACTGGTGAGTGCCGAAAATGATACCAGCAGAGAAATTCTGAGACGCATAGTAGCTGGAAATTCTAAGTACTTTGGACTCCGCAAGACGCTCCCATCGATAGAGTTCGCCGCCGTACCAAACTGAAATCTACAAAACGCTCATACGGACACGAGACCTGGACGATGCTCCAACGCGCACTTGGAGTTTTCGAAAGGAAAGTGCTGCGTACCATCTATGGTGAGGTGCAGATGGCGGACGGTACGTGGAGGAGGCGAATGAACCACGAATTGCATCAGCTGTTGGGAGAACCATCCATCGTTCACACCGCGAAAATCGGACGACTGCGATGGGCCGGGCACGTAGCCAGAATGTCGGACAGTAACCCGGTGAAAATGGTTCTCGACAACGATCCGACGGGCACAAGAAGGCGAGGTGCGCAGCGGGCAAGGTGGATCGATCAGGTGGAAGATGACTTACGGACCCTCCGTAGACTGCGTGGTTGGCGACGCGTAGCCATGGACCGATCCGAATGGAGAAGACTCTTATATATCGCACATGCCACTTCGGCCTTAGTCTGAATAAATAATTAATGGAACCATGAGACAGAAAGGCTGGGGCCACCTTCGCAAGTTTTCGAAATATTTAGAGACCCAACCGGATTGATTCACGCACCAAAATTTGAATGTACTACTCTATCGTGAAGCGTGTTGTGATTAGGCAAAGATAACGCAGATTATGTTTAAAACTCATAGTTCAAACTGACTTACAGTGCCGAGTCAAAAAGCCAACAAATATCGATAACAATAGTTGTTCGTCGACAATTGTTTATCTTCAGAAAGATTGTAAGGTAAGTCATTTACATTAATTATTGTGTTATATTTGTTATTGTTATGGATTTTGTCTCGTTTCAGGTATGCTATGCAATGCTCCAAAGGTGGAGTAAGGTATGCGAAAAAGGGGTAAGTATTCAATGATATTTGACCAGTATTTATAGTGAATTGTTGGGGCCTCAGCATGAGGCATGTCATCCACCAGTGCGGTGGGATGGAAACACCCCGGTGACTTGCTGATGGCCTTAACAAGACCTTTTTGAACGATTTTGCTCTATGACTTCCAGACTGCCAGTGAGAGCGATGTCCCAATCTCACCCCCAAACCCATTGTTACCCCCATAAGTAGTTAATAAATTTGAAAATATATGTATGACAGCTAATAAAAAAAAAAATATGTAATATTTGAAAAATATGTATGTAGTATCCTTATTAGCAAAACAAAAACAAATCAAATAACGCTTTACATTTTGAATTGAATGAATGCACTGATCCCCGCTATTTGGAACAAGGGTATTGTGGTAAATGATATTATTTTCGTAGAAACAAGATAAAGACAACAAGTCATTAGGCGAGATTAAGCAAGGATCCCGCTGTCAATGCTGTTGCACAAGTAATTATAATTAATTGAAATTATTCGTTCACAGACCAGATGCCAAAAACCTTCTAAGTATTACACAACTATTGAATCAAACGTTCAGGCACGTAAAAACAGAATCGAATGTTTAATCTTTGAATAAACACAGATCTGGCCTGAGTAAGACGGGACAATTTTTATGCATAACTTCCATCCGTGAATAATATACACAATTGCAAATACTATACAAATAAAAGATACCTCTATGATAGAACTGGACCTTCAATTCACGGCATAATTATGCTGTACTGTGGACTATGGGTACTAGACTGGCCCAGCTTAGTATGAGGAGAAAAAAAATGTTGCCGAATTCCACGGGGCAACCCCCAGAATTGTGTCTTTGGGTGAGGAAATCAATCTCTGAAAATGTCAGCTCAATCGCTTATTACATAAGCTGGCGCATTTGATTTGAAATTTGTATGGGGATTTCAGCCAAAATGTATAGGAAAATACACCTCCGTCACTCATTCGATCTGGAAATTGGTTCTGAATGCTCGATTGACCTCAGAATTGCAAAAACGGCAGTTGGTATGCAACAGAACAATTTCACAGAACATTGTATGATGATTAAATGAACTTTTATATAAGTTTCGGCTGATGCGATTCGATCAATAAATCCAAAAATACACAATTCAGCTACCAATAAATCAGCATCATCCACAACCTTTTTATAACATTCTCAAATCTCTTTTCTTTTCGAGTAAAACGCCACGTTTAAGGAAACTGCAAAAATTGGACGGAGGAGTACGACTGGATGTATTGAAGAAAATGTCAAAAAAAAAATCTGATCGATTGCTTCACGGCAGGATTACTCAAAAAAGCTCAAAGATCGGCGTATTCTGATCGTCTCTCTTGAATTAATTCTTAGATAGCATCAAATGAGTTGGCGGCAATTTCTGTGGCTTGATTTGCTATTTTTTTCAACTTCCAATACAAATTAGAGCGCCACGTGGGCTCCATATAGAGCGCTGAGCTCGCGGCAGTTTGAACATGTTCGAGGGTTTGAAAAATTTCACCAACCCACAATAGGACAGCCCGATATAAAGGAGTGGTCAAAACTACCAAAAGGCGAATTATCGATTTGGACGTGTAAAATGGCATAAGCTGTGTATAACCTATATTTTTATAATCTGGTCGGTTTTGATTTTTTAGATTTTTCAGGGAGGGGTGCGGGGCGTTCAAACTAGCCCCCCTAGAAATGACAATTTTACGTTTTTTGGGAAAACGTGCAGTTTTGCCATATTTCCGTCTCAAAAGTAATATATTTATATAACGTTGCAAAGCCCTTAAACGGATCTATGCAATAGGCTTAATAATGTAATAATAGATCCGTCCAGAATTTAGTTTTTAGTAGTTTTGATAAAGCATATTTTACGCAATATTTAACGAACAACAGTTTGGTACCCCGCAGTAAAACATCATGCACCACAGTGCTAAACTCTCAAACTTTGAGGACAATGAATAAAATTCTGCCCAAATTTTCCATTTTGTGAGATACATGAATTTGAAAAATTGCTCATATTGTTTTTTTTTTCGTATACAAAGCATACGTAGAAGCTATATAATCGCAAACATTGAAATAAAATCACGAACAAAGTGTATACCGATCGACTCAGTTTGATGAATTGAGTCGATGAAAGTGTATGTTAGTGTCTGTATGTGTGTGAGCAAAAATGATTTTAACTCTTTTTCAGGCACTTACCCTAAACCGATTTACTCGCAACAAGTTTTATTCGTCAGAGAATATTGTTCCATTGTTCCTTATCAAAAATGCGCTGGATCGGACTGTGGGCTCAAAAGTTAAAACCAAAATACATTTCTTTATAATGAGCGAGAAGGACAACATTACAGCTAGGGGATTAATCAGATTTTTTGGTAAACTTCTTTTTTTTTCAAATTTTATCTGAGTATTCAATAAAAATGGGAAGTTCAGTACCGCGATCACTTCAATAATGCCACTTAAATTGAATTCGGGGTAGAACACAATTTACGTAACATTTTGAGGAAGAGGGTTATGTCTCAACGTTGCGTCTGAATCATCTTTCATACAAAAAGCGTTACGCAGTGAGAACGGAAAATGTTCAAAATTTACAATTTTAGCATTACTACATAATAGAAGCGAATTATAGATTTAACCATAACGTGTTGGATGAATCTTAACGAAATATCAAATAAATGAAATTCTGCAGGTTCTTGCAATGGAATCAAATCAGTACAAATACTCTGAAAGCTACCCCTCTATTAGTGCTATGATGGTCTTTCCTTATATGCTATGCAATTAGAAACAAAATTGTTTCTTTTTCCTAATAATATTATTTTTAATAAAATAATGAAGGCTCAGAATCGATCCAATTCTTTCCTGTTTATTAGATAACAGTAAAAGTCATTCAGCTCCCTTAAGCTTGATACTGTACAAAGCAGACAGAAATCGACCGGCCCTCAAACGAACAGATGCGAGAAACGAAGCATATTCTAACGCACAATTGATTATGACATCTGCTATCCGAGACTGTTTCTCTGCCAACTGATTCACATATTATTTAATGTTCACCGATGAATACCTACATATAATATGATCTACTGTCATCGATCAACGTTTGTCGTCGCTTCGTCATTGTTTGGTTGGCATCCGCATACCTACCAACATCTGTTCAACGGATCACGCATAATAGTTGCGGCCGGTGTAATCTTTCAGTGAAGCTATTTATGCTAGCCTGTGTTTCTTCTGGTATGTAGACGATGTCGTTCACCCAGATTTTTATGTATTATTGTCCTGAATCGGTAAAGTGATTAGACCGTAACCGTAACATTACGAATATTCTATTGCTGACCAAAATAACTGGTATAATAAAATAGGATATAATTGGATGTTAGAGTGGGGCACAGTTGTATGGAAAAACGCAAACTTCGTCCGATCAAGTGAGATCAAGGTTTTTCTGAATCATTTTGGGACCCCAATTAACTGTGCAAAATATGGGCTCGATAGGTTGCAACCTCGCATGCCGCATCGCGTTTTAAATTTACATGGAGATTAGTATGGGAAAACGTACTTTTCTACATTTTTGCTCTTAGCGGCTTCAATTTATCATCAATCACGTGACTCAATACGTTAGCATCTGGTCTGAAAGATGCCGAAAGATTTTGCCGAAGAAGGTACGTAGCTTGAAGGTCTACAAAAATTTTTATTACGTTTCGAAAATTGATTGTGTAAACCATATGCAAGAAATCAATGTTTCTGCCAGCACTACCGGACAACCTATGGTTCTCGAAGGGCAAAACCCATCTTCCTTCTCGTCGGATTTGTTTCTTTGTGAAATGATTCCTGATAGCTCCCAATAGCTCTAAAGCCCTATAAGATCAATTATTTTGAAATAACACCCAGTTAAATTATTGGTCTACGTAGTACGGCAGTGCTGGCAGAATAAACGATTTTTTGCATATGGTTTGTATACTCAATGTTCTAAGGGTTATAACTTTTTTCGTGGACGTTCCAGCAACGTGCCTTCTTCAGCAAAGTTTTTCGGCATCCTTTGGGTTATACTTTAACGCAATGTTCCACTTGGTTTACGATGAACTGAAGCCTCTAGTAGTAGAAATGCAAAAATATACGTTCTCCCATACTAATTTCCATACAAACTTCAAACGCGATGCGGAAAGCGAGGAAGCAACCAATCGGTCCCAAATTCTGCACAGTTGTTCAGGACCCATAATGGCTTCGAAAAACCATTGATTTGAAAAAATGACCATGACGCCCCACTCTATTGGATGTGTTGTAATTATGTCCAATAACATCCGGTTGGACCATTCAGGGATGTTTGAACTGAAAATTCAATGTAGTTTTACGGTATGTTCCCACTATGGCCATCGGTTTCCAGAGATATCAGAACTTTTAGCTTGTGATGGATATTGGAATAAGTTTTGTGGACAAACAACAGAATAATATTAGTAACCCGATCAGGAATGCATAAAAAAATTATAACTCAATTCTACCAATTGTTATTTGATACAGCGTGTGTTATAATTAGATAATTCGATAAAATTATGTCTTCGGTCAGTTTTATTTCATATCAAATCACAACATGAGTAATGTATATTTAACCAAAATAATTGCCTACATTTTTGATATTGAAAAAAAAAGCGGATGTAATCACCTCCAGTATAACTTGGATCAATGTTCGATGGTAATAGCTAGTACAAAGTTAATTGCCTACATTATGGATGGAAATCCGGCGTTGTAGCGTACCACATTTTTATACGTAACGTAGGGAATTACCATGAAAGTAGATTTTTGTACCTCATAATCATATCAACGGTTGTTATAATGTTGAAATGAAGGTAACAACCTCTGATATAATTATGTTACGGCTAGAGGGAATTTTGATTTTGTTATTTTAACAACTAACCAGCCAATTTTATAACACATTTTGTTACATTATTTTTCTGAAATAAATAACTCCCTTGTTATTATTTTGTTATGCATTCTTGATCGGGAACCAAGAATAAAGTACGGCTCTCGCTGATTGGATAATTTATTGGGACTTAGAATCGGACCAAAATCAAATAAGACATGGTTTTTCTTTATAATCGGTTCTGATAGATGGTTTTAAAAGGTGCCAGGCCATAAATTCATTCAAATCCACTTTTTTAACAGATGTTGCACTATGATTTTATTCTAGAAGAAAAGTAGAAAAAACAGATCGAATAGACGGACCTTAGAGCCGCTGGGGTGCCTGCGGGGAACCTGTAGAAGAGGTCATTTCAAATTCTGGGCCAAAAAAACAGTCATTCGACGGCTTTGAATACGAAATGAACCATTGGGCCCCTTCCAGGATTTACGGATTGCGTCAAAATCAGTCATTTGCTGTTTTTTCATGGTTTTCAAAAGCAAAGTTATTCAATAATTCAAAAGTTCTTAGTTATGAGTTTCGATCAGATAATCAAATATGAATATAAGTTGGACCGTTGACGACTCTGACCTTTTACATGGTCTTCGAATTTTTCAAGGTGAATGTATGAAAGGGGACATTTTAGTTTTTGCTAGAACCAGTAGGTAATTCAAAGGCTCCTTTTTAATGCCTTACCATCAGAAAGTCAATTATTAATCTTAATTGTACCATTGATAATTCTGACCGATTATAGTGCCTTCAGATTGACCTAGGAGATACCACAAAAGTAAATATTAAAATTTTAACCCCAAAACCAGTTATTTTCCGGTTATTTCATGGTTTCTGCGACTCCTAAATAAAAAAACCCAGATTAATTCACCTAGCAGTGATGATCGTGTATTATAAAATATATTGAAAAAATCATATTAGAAAGGTCAAAAAAGCTCTTTGGGGGAACATATCAAATTTTTCGATCGTTTTGTATGGATTAAAATGCATTTTCACCTCTTTTGACAAAACATTTTTTTTATTTTGAAATTTGTTTTCCAAGGAATGAGAAAATTTCTCACTTATCACGTCTGTACCCACTCTCGATAGGTAGCATGATAGACGTTTTCGGTAGCTGTTACGAACACTGATTCGGGGGGCTACAACCCATAATAAATTTCTTTTAATAAGCCCCAATTGCGGGGGCACCGATTCTGATGATGCATTTTAACTTGTTTTACACAGCTGTCCGAAAATTATGGTCCCCAACATAAAATGAGCAAGAATAACGCGTTTTATCAAATTCCCCTCGGTGGGGGGCGCCAATCCGAAACAGTTTTTTTCCAACAACTTTTCCAGCATACGAACAAAGTTCCTAACGTGGTAAGCTAAGCAATCCTTAATGGGGATTAACGTTTGGATTAATAAATTGGACAAAAATTGCCGATTTTTCATGGGTTTACCTTCATCCACACTGACGAAACTACCCATGCAACATAGATCATAGTAACCCATGAGCAGACAAAATTTGACAGCTCTATCAGTCGAATTCTAACTGTGATTGCAGAAACGGACATCGTGCGACACTTTGTGGCCCTTTCTTGGCACTATTAGACAACAATCAGAGCACCGAACGAAAGTCCGGTTCCTGACGGGCGACGACCCTGAGTGACAAGAAGCTCCAAAGGAAGCTGCGTGCGCTTGGCCGGGAGGTGCAACCAGCCAAACAGTGAAGAAGTACTTGGCGAATCTTCCAAGGGAAATTTTCCAAAAGCAATAATCTGGCTTAGCTTTTTTTTATCGCCATCCGAAACAACTTCATTTTTTATTGAAATCGTTATATTATTGCTTCAGGTACACGAAGTACATATGTCCAGTGTTTTCCTAGCACGGCTATTAAAATACAAATTTATTTCATGTTAATACTTTAAACTGAACCAGTGGACAGATTTTGGTCTCACGCTGTACCATGCGCCTCCACTGAATCAACTGAGAGCCGCGACGGACAGGAATTAGGATTAGCCGAACTTTTCAGCAAGTACGCGATCATGGATCGCACATGTAAGTCCGCTAATGCATCGCAATCGATCTTTTTTCAAAAGTATTGCTCAGAATATAACAATGCTCAAGACGAAAATAATTGAAATCTGATTGGACACAGCTCGCTGCATCGTGCTGTTAGTTCCATTGCATAAACAAGTTTCTACAGTTTTTCATTTGATTCGATTTATTTATATTTAAATTTGCATTCCCTGCCCAATACTATATATTCACGATCTTACCAATTTGATAAATTCATTCTATTCTTCTTAATTCATTAAATTTTTCAAATTCAATATATTTTTTACCATTTTATCACAATATTTCAGGATTTGCAATCTGATCAAATCTTTCCGATTCATAATTGATATTTCTAGTCCAGCATTTAGTATAGTGACATATCTTCGTTTTTTTTATTGAATCAGATTGCTAGACCCTTTCAAATCATTCCAAAGGTGCATTCTTTCTATCTCGTTTGGCCTCATATCTCTATTAAATCAAATTGTCAAAATCATCTTGGAATATTTATTTCGGTGAGCAATATGTGGGAACAATCACACCATTATGTTGATTAACATTCTTCCAATCGGCTTGACTTCAGTTTTTAGTTGTGTTCGATGAAAACATTTTTTCGGCAAGCAAATGAATAACATTTGCGTCAGTTTTTAAAAGTCAGATGCATGCACCTAATCACATTTTTGCTACGTCAACTCTCGTCAGTCAACACGCTTCATGCCGTGGCGCTTCAATTTTATTCATTTCTGACAGCAGCACATATAGGACGAGTTGCACATGCCACTTCTCTAACAAACTGAACCTTCAATATTCGGCTGTTAACATTGACCTTTCCCATATTTCTTCACTTTGTTCATAACCAGTCTGTATTCGTCGCAAAGTGACGGCTAATATGCTGGTCCAATTAGCTTTGTAATCCGTAGCCCGTACCCACATTCCACCAACACCTGTCGAGCAATGCTGCCACCCATCCAAAAGCACAATCTAATGAGAATATAATTAAATTATTATCCAAGCAGCTGTTTGCGTTAAACGGATCATAATTCAAATTTTCACGGCGAAATCACCCTCGTTTTCTCGTTTTGTCCGCTCATTATGGGACAACGCTCGAGTCGAAAATTGAAATGAAGCGTCTTGTTTTTTGTTCTCACCGCTCAAGGTCGCAGTTGGAAAATGTAGAAATCCTCAGCCAAGGTACATGCCACCGCCGCTTAATTTCACAATTCACTAATGCTTTGCAGTTGGAACCCATTTTCCTCACGCATCGTTGTTATGACAAAGATTACGAAATGCAGAAAATACATTTCAATAAACAATTGCGCTCTCATATATGCACCCGTCCATTGGGTGAGCAATACGCCAGCATGAAATAATATTCTTACCCGATCATTGCGATCGTCATGGAACAGAGTGGTTTTTCAGTTCAAAATTTGGCAAACATTCTTCTTCTCTAGTTTCTGTAAAGATCAAGCTCAAGTATTGTAAGCACAACAGAGATTTTATTTTTCATTGGCACACACTACCACTTTGTACCACCCGTGGATAAGTTCGTGTAATTGGGCTCACTGGTGGAGCCGTTTTCTGAAAGCCGGCTTTTGTCCACTTTTTACCGAAACGCTGTCATGTGCTCAACTCTCGAAAGGTGCGATATTTTTGGAGTTCCGTCCACCGATACGGCCGGCAGCGCTTGTAGATTGTATAAGAAAACTGTTCCCCAATGGCTCCATCGTTGTCGACGTTCCATCGCACCGCGAGTAAGTGGACCAACAAGTCGAGAAAATACGCTTTCCTTATGCCAGACGTCCATCCGACTCGGCTGAACCACCTGCATCTCAACCGGACCCAACCGTCCGTCGTCGCCCTCCGTTCGTTCGTCAGCCACCTTGAAATTTTCCTCTCGTGGCGCGGTCTGTTGCGTTCCCCATAGTCAAACGGGTATATGGTCCTCATCCAGTTGGGTTAGCGGAGCAGGCGAAAATATGATCATGTGTTTGTGACTCACATTAGATTTTCTTAGCACCTCGCAGAAGCCATGCTGAGCACGGGGGTGTGGAAAAGAAGAAAGCTACCATCGTCGGCGGTCATTAGTGACGAAGACCGACAACAGGCATGTATTAATAGGTTTTCGGATGAGTCAATTGTAATGAATTCGACGAAAAATAGGCAGTTGACAGAAGAATTGTTATGAAAATAACAAGTAGCAGAAAGGATTAGATGGACATTGACTATTTAATAGAAGATATACATCAACTACTATCACGGCTCTTCATTTCGGTTTAAAGTGGAGGGGCTCCATTTTGCATCATGTCTTTATCACAAATTTTCAAAACGCACCAGTTTGAGTATATAGAAAAGAAGCACTGTATACGCACTTTAAACACACTTCAAGAGAAGTTCAAATTCATACTGAAAACCGTTTTCATGTGTGAACGTTTATTACCAGATTAAAAAAATGATTTGCAAAAAAGGGGGACGAGGGTCAAGCCAAGGTAGTCGGCCTCATTGACCCATTCCACAGTTGTGCCATTGGAGATGATTTTAACGTCCCCAGGCGGAACATGTTTAGGGGGATTTAGAGTGAAGGAATATGATGACACGCGTTGATATAGATCTTCCAGCTGGTGAGGTTAATGCATCCAGGCCTCGTTGGAGTTTTGCTACTAGCGCTCTGATCACTCTACCGTTGTTGACGGTGGAAGTGTCATCTTCGAACATATACAGAATGCCGCCTTCTGGAGGTTCTGGTATATCGGAGGTGAACAGGTTATGTTGTGCGCATTGGAACTTGCTTTACTGGTTGAGAACCAGGACCGTTCTTACCAACAGGTAATTCTTGATGATTTTCACCAACTAGCTGGGAAGATTGTACACAGCAAATAATTTTGAAAATTCAACGACGTGTAAAACTGCAGGTTACTCCATCAAACGAATTAACATTCGATATTCAATTAAATTGGTTTAAATTTTACAAGCAAGCACTGTTTAAATTTATTTCGATTTAAAAGAATAGTGAGATCGATTGAATGTTACGTTTATTTGCATGCTCCAAATATGTGCATGAAAATACATTTAAAATCACAACATATTTTTATCTGTGTAGCGTTGTGGTTTGTACACCAGACCATCATGCCATGCATTGCCGATTGCCTTCTCAACATCGAGTAAGGCAATGGCGGATGTTTTTGAGACAAACTTGCTCCATCTAAGAGCGTTGGTTACTCGGGTCAGTTGGTGTACGGTTGATCGAGCGCGTCGAAAACCAAACCGTTCCTCGAGCAAGATGTTGTGGTGTTCGGCAGACTCATGTAGCCGACTGTTAATCGCTTTTTCAAACAGCTTGGTGTGTAGCCTCAAATGACCGAAGGGAAATGCGATGACAGCAGCTCTGCGTGCGTGTGCACGCCACGGAGATCTAACAAGAAGAGGCCGAGTCATGGCTTGCTGTTCATAAATTGACACGCTTAGATGTTAATGTACAATCACACGCTGAAAGTAACTTACTCAAATCCCACACTTGGATAACCCTGAGAGGAGGCTGATGGGGCGATAACTTTTCAGAGAGGAAGGATCCTTCCCAGGTTTCCGGATAGGGATAACTTTGGCTGACTTTCAGGACGTTGGGAATAAGATGGATGTTGTTAGCATGCTCGTTAACGGCTGCTTCGTGCGGACTGACGTTGTTCTGTCCAAGGGTGAGTGAGCTGACAAAGTAACGACCTATTTCTGCGACCTTCTCTGCAAAAGTTATCAAGCGATCCTGAGTCATTGTTGTCTAATGGGATCAAAGGTGAAATGGGCCGAGGTTTGGATTTTATAGACAGAACCACCGTCCTCGACTGAACACTTAACATATAGCATGAGACAACGGACACGACATTTACACAACACCCAGTGGACCAGTGGAGAACTTTTCGCTTTACGAAAAGTTTTCTCCTTACCGGGGCGAGAATCGAACCCATACTCCACAGCACATGCGTCTAGACGATTGACTTCGCTAACCGCACGGCCACGAAGCCCACGGAATCAAATCAAATCAGATCAAATCTATGGTGAGTGTGTATACGGTTATGGTGCTGCTTTCGTGACGAGCTGTGGGTACATGCTGCTCCCGGGCCACCAAAATCGGCCCCAGTAAGTCGATGTCCTCTGAAAGGTGTTTCGAGGGGTGCCTCGTAGTTGCTGTTGGAATCGACGACCTGCCGGAACCGTTCCCAGTTTGCTCGGTGGTGATTTCGTCGGGACTGTTGAAGCCGATTGACCAAGGAGCCCACTTCCGCCATAACTGGATAGTAATCCGAGTCTTCATCCTTTTATAAAAGAACTAAGGTAAGGAAAGAGCCAGAGTGACTCAACCTTTGCTATTAGACTATATTGATTAAGAGTTGGAGTTGTTCTTTTTGATCGATGCTGTATAGTGTATGGTTGGTATGATTTGATCCGTCTCGGTTTTGTTTATCATAGTTCATTTACCTTGGTCGAGTTTAATCGAAGTCGTGCTTATTATTTCCAGTCCAATTTGATGTCCTTTGGTCGTTGGTGTGAGTCAAGTGGCTAATCCGAAGGTGATCTGTTCTTGTTAGATGCCCTTATAGATTCCGGCATCTTTTAAGAAACAAATGGTTGCTGTTTGGCATGCCGGATCATTTGACTATGCATTCAATATGGTACAGTGGTCTGGAAGTCTCGTAGAGGGGGCACTCGCTTAGCACATGTTCACTATTGTTGCGTACATAACAGATGTCGCTTAGAAGTCATTGCTTAGTTTGGAGTGGCCCGTTCAGAGTCGGGACAATACGCGTTGTTTCCTCCAGCCCATTAGATCCTCCCATGCCCTGGTCTCGCCTTTTATTTGCCGCAGGAAGTAAAAGCGCTTTCTCCACCACTGTATTCCCCATGCTTCTTCTACGTTCTTCCTTATTTCACGTCTGGCGTCGATTCCGGGAATGTTTCGGGTGAGATAAGTACTGCTTCTTCCCAGGTTTACCGCCTTATCTGCTCCCTCGTTGCCATGTATATATCCACAGAAAGCTAAAGTTGCTGTTAGTTACTAGGTCCTGTATGGCCAGGATCCACTGATGCGTTGCTCTGGGGGATTCCAGAGCTAAAAGGACGAGTCCAACACGATCAGGATGGGCGCCGTACTTGTATCGGATGCTGCCTTGAACAAGGCCGCTGTCTAAGCGGAGTAGACCGAACACTGATGATGGGCAGTGTAGTTCGCCTCCGCGCGGTACCCACCGGAAATGATGGTCGGTCAACACTAGTTGACATGACCAGACGGCTAAGGGCCGATGCCCACGCCGCGTCCACGCTAGGTACCCAGCATCAAATGTAGTCATGCACACGTTTACATGGTGGCTGCGAAATGGTGAGTTGACATCTGGGTAGGAGCGACCTACACAGCTCTGGACCTCACAAGTTCCAATCTCACGCTTCCACGGGTCTTCCGATGACAATTCGGCATCAACATTTCAAAAGGGCGAAACTGCTTTGGTAAACAAGAGCTTCTCACGTCGCTGGTGGGCTCATTTGAGCCTACCCACGCAATCCAACGCCACTGATGGAAGCAGCGAATCCTCTTCTATCAATCAATGGTGCTGGATGTTGTGGGTGGGTTCAAATTAGTCCACCAGCGACGTGAGAAGCTCTTGTTTACAAAAGCAGTTTCGCCCTTTTGAAATGTTGGTGCCGAATTGACCGCCAGCTAAGGGTTGCGTACTTAGCTGGTAGTGCTGCGTAGGTCACTTAACTTTCATCTCGGCTAAAAAAACGCCGGTAGAGGTTATTGACGGCCCATGGCTTGTGGAGGCGATGAACCGCAAACGCAATGGGCTTTCGACTGGAACAGTTGGACGCCATCATCGACTTTGCGTCATCACAGCATAATATCAGTAAGGACCTCAAGAGGAGCTTGCTGAAACTTCGAAAGTCGATGTTGGACGCCAAGCTGGAGAGGGCGGTTGGGACGGCCAAGTCTAAACCCGTGAAATCCGTGGAGTCGAGGTCGAGGTCGAATCGACCGAAGGCGTGCCAGCGAAGACGGTGGTGCCAAAGTCTACCCAGACTGAAGCTCAAGTATTTTCGGCACGTCTGGGGTGACTGCTCCAACGGAGCAGACACAAAACGGGGAGACAGTCTCCAGAGGATGAGCTCCCTGGGGCCGCTCCAAAACACGGAGGGTTACTACTCCGAACAAGGGTAGTGGGGCTGGGACGCTGCGCCCCGGCCAGGTACCTCCAAACCGGGGAGGAAGGACCTGGAAAGGTCCGTCCACCCAGGAAAGACGGTGGTAAGAGGTTACGGCAGGCTTAGAGCTCTCAGCCGCACAAGACCAGGGCAATAGAGAAGAAACCGAAGACGTCAAGGGCCGAAAAGAAGGCCCAAGCGAATGAGGGTAGCAAGAAGTCTAGGGTAGGCGCCAATCACTCCAGGAGCGATGCCCTAGTCATCAAAACGGACGAGGCTAAATACTCGGTCGTTTTGAAGGCGATGAGGAGTGACGTCAAGCTCGTGAACGTGAACTCGGCGCCGACGTACGTCGAATAAGACGTACCAGGATGGGCGAGATGATCCTCGAGCTGAAGCGGGGCGTCTCGCAAAAGGGCGCCGCCTACAAGAGGTTGGCGGAGGAAGTCCTAGGCGAGACGGTCAAGGTGAGGGCACTCACGACGGTGGTGAATCTAAGGGTTAAGACCTGGACGAGATCACCGAAGTCGAAGAACTTGTCACGGCACTGCGGCGACAGTGTGAAGTGGAGACAAATCGTCTCGGAGCTACACAAAAGGTGGTGCGTGGACTCAAGGATGGCTAGTTCAGGCGCAAATAAGAGGTGGTCCAAGGGATCGGAGTCGGCTTCATGGGTCATACCGGTGGTCATGCTCTGTGGCCGAACTCGATCCTTTAATCGAACAAGTGGCGTGAAGAACAACATGGTATTGTCCTCAAGCAGCACAAGCCAGACAAAATTGGTTGCAGCAACTTTATTGTGACTAAATCTAGTGACATATGAGTAGTAGTAACCTCTATGAAACATGTGTGCTGCTAAGGTCGCTTTCGCGGCGTCGGTCAACCGGGCTTCAATTTGGGGTGCACGCGGCATCATCATTCTTGATACCAGCCGTGCAGAGGGCGCGAAGCAGGCGCGAAGTCTACCCTTCTCACCTTCCGAAGACATAGGGCGTGGTAAGATCACCTGAAAGCCGGCAACGCGCTGGCACGATACCATGGTGTTCTTCTAAAAAAGTGAGTTACGATGTTCGGTGCTGCAAGGACACGCAGCTAACCTCGAGGGTGCGTTGTGCAATGGCCCCCCTTTGAAGCATTACTTTCTGGTCTATCTGGGACTATGGGCTTGGCGGCAATGGAAACGGTTTAGCGGGTCGGGGATGTAGTCCTGCCTCCCTCGTTTGCTTTTGGAGGTGGTCCTTAACCCCGCACTTCCTGGATGTCTGTTGAGCAGATTCCCCCTCCATTGCTTAGGAAGAAAAACTCAAAGGTCCAGCCCAATTGGGTTGTACGCAAAGGTGACGTAGCTGTAACTACGTAGCTATATGTAATCTACAGGTTTTCGACTATTCTGTGCGATAAGACCAAAGCAAGCGTTTTTCAAGCCCAGCCTGAATCTGTTTTCTATGTGATGTATATAATTTTGGACCAACATTTGAAAATGAAGATACAAATAAAATTTTTAAATTTTAAATAGTTTAAATAGTAATAAATAGTAATTTTTAAATAGTTTAAATGGTAACAATGCCAAACATCAGATTGAACTTCATTGTTGACATTAAATTGGCATTAATTAGGTTCATATTATTTTAAATGATAATCGATCACACAATTTGAAAAGCACAAGCCTGGCTGATAGTGTACAGCTGCAACCATTACCGACGCAAACGTTACAGAGACTTACCACCCGTCGCTAAGTCAGCCTAAGCCCCTGGTGGCTCATTACAGAAAAAACTATTGCGAAAGCTAGGTTGTCAACGGCGTTATTGATAATAATAATTATTCCTTCACGTGAATTGCGTCGGACTTAGCGTTTAGTCCGGCAGACACCTACGAATCAGCAAAAACGAGCCAAAGAAAGTTTACCAGAACGCATTCACTGCAGCAGCGAAGAAGATTCCGAGCCCCACTACTGCATCAACAGACGTATACAAGAAGCTATCATCAAATGCCCCCAAGGTTTTCAAGGGAAACGCACGTTTAAGTTAAACTGCAGTTAGTAAAAGCCCTGTAATGGCGGACATAAAAAGCTTTCAATTAATAACTGAAGAAATGCTAATAGATTATTGAGTTGAAAAGCAGGCCAAGTTCCAGTTGGAATGTAGTGCTATGGAAGAAGAAGCTTGCGATGCATTTACGAGATTGACTGATTCACCGAAACCAAGTGCTAAACTGTTAGCAAGTTTTAATAGTAAATATTATCTTACATAGATATTGTAACACGGGCAGCAGGGACTATGTCCAAGGGCTTGACGATCCCTCCCCAGGCCATCTGCGAGTTGTGGGGCTTGCCTAGGACGTGGTGGGGTTTGACAGTGGGCCCTGTTAAACCTCTATAAAAAGCTGCATGTATCCGCAAGTAGCCCCCACCAAAGCGACCGTGTGCCGCTCAAAGCGCAAGCCCAAGTCCTGGTGTTAGGTGGGACGCTAAACAGCCCTGACACGACGGCCCTCCGACGAGACAGGAGGTTTGCGCAGGCCCAATAAGCCGCCTAGAAAACCAATCATTACGAACAATATAAGAGATAATGCGACTCGATATAATCGGCAAAGACCTAGGCGACGAATACAGGATCACGATTGGAAGCTTGGAACATGGAATTGCAAGTCGCTAGGTTTCGCAGGTTGCGACAGGATGATCTACGATGAATTACATCCTCGCAACTTCGACGTCGTGTCGTGGCGCTGCAGGAGATTTGCTGGACAGGACAGAAAGTGTGGAAAAGCGGGCATCGAGCGGCTACCTTCTACCAAAGCTGTGGCACCACCAACGAGCTGGGAACCGGCTTCATAGTGCTGGGTAAGATGCGCCAACGCGTGATTGGGTGGCAGCCAATCAACGCAAGGATGTGCAAGCTGAGGATTAAAGGCCGTTTCTTCAACAGCATCATCAACGCACTGCCCACACGAAGGGAGACCCGACGACGAGAAAGAAGCGTTCTACGCACAGCTGGAGCAGACATACGATGGATGCCCACTGCGAGACGTTAAAATCGTCATCGGTGACATGAACGCACAGGTAGGAAGGGAGGAAATGTATAGACCGGTCATCGGACCGGATAGTCTGCACACCGTATCGAATGACAACGGCCAACGATGCATAAACTTCGCAGCCTCCCGCGGAATGGTAGTCCGAAGCACCTTCTTTCCCCGCAAAAATATCCACAAGGCCACATGGAGATCACCTAACCAAGAAACGGAAAACCAAATCGACCACGTTCTAATCGACGGTAAATTCTTCTCCGACATCACGAACGTCCGCACTTATCGCAGTGCGAATATTGAATCCGACCACTACCTCGTTGCAGTATGTCTGCGCTCAAAACTCTCGACGGTGTACAACACGCGTCGAAGTCGGACGCCGCGGCTTAACATTGGGCGGCTACAAGATGGTAGACTAGCCCAAGAATACGCGCAGCAGCTGGAAGTGGCACTTCCAACGGAAGAGCAGCTAGGCGCAGCGTCTCTTGAAGATGGCTGGAGAGATATTCGATCCGCCATTGGTAACACCGCAACCGCTGCACTTGGCACGGTGCCCCCGGATCAGAGAAACGACTGGTATGACGGCGAATGTGAGCAGTTAGTGGAAGAGAAGAATGCAGCATGGGCGAGATTGCTGCAACACCGCACGAGGGCGAACGAGGCACGATATAAACAGGCGCGGAACAGACAAAACTCGATTTTCCGGAGGAAAAAGCGCCAGCAGGAAGATCGAGACCGTGAAGAAACGGAGCAACTGTACCGCGCTAATAACACACGAAAGTTCTATGAGAAGTTAAACCGTTCACGTAAGGGCCACGTGCCACAGCCTGATATGTGTAAGGACATAAACGGGAACCTTCTTACGAACGAGCGTGAGGTGATCCAAAGGTGGCGGCAGCACTACGAAGAACACCTGAATGGCGATGTGGCAGACGAAGATGGCGGTATGGTGATGGACCTGGGAGAACGCGCGCAGGACATAATTCTACCGGCTCCGGATCTACAGGAAATCCAGGAGGAGATTGGCCGGCTGAAGAACAACAAAGCCCCTGGGGTTGACCAACTACCAGGAGAGCTATTTAAACACGGTGGTGAGGCACTGGCTAGAGCGCTGCACTGGGTCATTACCAAGATTTGGGAGGAGGAAGTTTTGCCGCAGGAGTGGATGGAAGGTGTCATGTCCCATCTACAAAAAGGGCGATAAGCTGGATTGTAGCAACTACCGCGCAATCACATTGCTGAACGCCGCCTACAAGGTACTCTCCCAAATTTTATGCCGTCGACTAGCACCAATTGCAAGGGAGTTCGTGGGGCAGTACCAGGCGGGTTTTATGGGCGAACGCTCCACTACGGACCAGGTGTTCGCCATTCGCCAAGTACTGCAGAAATGCCGCGAATACAACGTGCCCACACATCATCTATTCATCGACTTCAAAGCCGCATATGATACAATCGATCGGGACCAGCTATGGCAGCTAATGCACGAACACGGTTTTCCGGATAAACTGACACGGTTGATCAAAGCGACGATGGATCGGGTGATGTGCGTAGTTCGAGTTTCAGGGGCATTCTCGAGTCCCTTCGAAACCCGCAGAGGGTTACGGCAAGGTGATGGTATTTCGTGTTTGCTATTCAACATCGCTTTGGAAGGGGTGATACGAAGAGCAGGGATTAACACGAGTGGTACAATTTTCAATAAGTCCGTCCAGCTATTTGGTTTCGCCGACGACATAGATATTATGGCACGTAACTTTGAGAAGATGGAGGAAGCCTACATCAGACTGAAGAGGGAAGCTAAGCGGATCGGACTAGTCATCAACACGTCGAAGACGAAGTACATGATAGGAAGAGGTTCAAGAGAAGACAATGTGAGCCACCCACCGCGAGTTTGCATCGGTGGTGACGAAATCGAGGTGGTAGAAGAATTTGTGTACTTGGGCTCACTGGTGACTGCCGAAAATGACACCAGCAGAGAAATTCGGAGACGCATAGTGGCTGGAAATCGTACGTACTTTGGACTCCGCAAGACGCTCCGATCGAATAGAGTTCGCCGCCGTACCAAACTGACAATCTACAAAACGCTAATTAGACCGGTAGTCCTCTACGGACACGAGACCTGGACGATGCTCGTGGAGGACCAACGCGCACTTGGAGTTTTCGAAAGGAAAGTGCTGCGTACCATCTATGGTGGGGTGCAGATGGCGGACGGTACGTGGAGGAGGCGAATGAACCACGAATTGCATCAGCTGTTGGGAGAACCATCCATCGTTCACACCGCGAAAATCGGACGACTGCGATGGGCCGGGCACGTAGCCAGAATGTCGGACAGTAACCCGGTGAAAATGGTTCTCGACAACGATCCGACGGGCACAAGAAGGCGAGGCGCGCAGCGGGCAAGGTGGATCGATCAGGTGGAAGATGACTTGCGGACCCTCCGTAGACTGCGTGGTTGGCGACGTGTAGCCATGGACCGAGCCGAATGGAGAAGACTCTTATATACCGCACAGGCCACTTCGGCCTTAGTCTGATTAAATAATAATAATAGATATTGTAACAAACTAGAGTCGATTTTTACGCGGAAGATATGGGCCGCGTAAATTAAAACAACGTAAAAACCGCGTAAATCCCTAAGTATGTCTGAAGGAATGCGGAAATCCAGAAACTCGCGTGAATAAAAATCGAATAAAAACGATTCCTGTAAAAATAACCGCGTAAAAAACGACTTCAGTGTAATCGGCGTTGACTCTTCCTTGATCGAATGGTCTAAGAAAATTGAAAATCCATCGAGAAACGGCAGAGATATTAACGATCAAAGTCTATCGATTTTCAATTTTTTGCAATCGTAAAGTGTACCTCAATATAGAAAAGACAGACGTAGTTCTACGTAAAAAAAAACACACGTTTACATGGCAGCGGGTAGCGTAGTTTGCCTTCGCGCGGTGCTCGCTGGAAACGATAGTGTATCAACGGCAGTTGAAGGGCTAGGCGGCTAAATGAACTACAAACGACGGAGCGCGGTAGCGCATTGAGGCTGACGCCAGTAAGGTCTCAATTATGGTTTTGGCAGGCACGTCAAGGCTATGTGTATGGTATATTGTAATATTTTGAAGCGAGGGCTGCCAGTCTGACATTCACATTCTACTCTCTTAGTAGATCCGGGTGACACCGACTCGAAACGGCGGGTGGGCTAATGGCTAGGCTGTCTTCCGTCCCTTAAAACCGTGGCGGGCCTTGTAGCACGCTGCCCAATCCTGCCATCCAGTTCCCCTATTAGAGAGGGAAGAGCGGAGTGACGGTTGCTGCAACTGGCAGTACCGAAGAGTG
Organism: Armigeres subalbatus; assembly: GCF_024139115.2. Classification (NCBI taxonomy): domain Eukaryota; kingdom Metazoa; phylum Arthropoda; class Insecta; order Diptera; family Culicidae; genus Armigeres; species Armigeres subalbatus. The sequence goes on from NW_026943741.1 coordinate 716,553, forward strand.
TGGTGGGGAGTAGCCCTGCTTGCACGCCTGATGAGCCACTACCAGGGATACGGGTGGTGTTCGAAAAACTCGATAAGATCATCGAGTTCATAAACGGTAAGCAGAACACCAACAAGGAGCTTAAAGGGCGTGTTCCCAAGAAGGTGAAAGGCACTAAACAGGAATGCGACAAGGCACCGAGGTGCCTCATCTGCGCCAGTAAGAAGCAGGCCCGGAACCATGCTATGGGCGGGCTTGCGTGTCCCTTCGGATAGGCCAATAGGAAAAAGCCGTGCAAGTAACACAGCTGAACCTGAACCACTGTGCATCTGCCCAGCAACTGCTGTGGCAGTCGGTCTTGGAGTCGAGGACCGATGTCGCCCTCCTGCCGAAAATAATGACAGCTGGGTGGCGGACGAGTCTAGGTCGGGTCTACTGTACGTATCTCCTCGGACCACCAACGGAGAACACGGTTCCCCGGACGAGGGCTAGTTTGTGGTATGGTTGAGAGGACAGAGGCTTGAAAAGCTCGTGTCAAGGAACCGACAGCTTTCGTTTGATACCAAAAAACTAAAATCGGTTAAAGTTTGAGCTTTGGGATCGAGATGAAATCGTGGGTCCAAATGGACCCCAATGCGCAATGTATAACTATTTTGTGGTGCCTCTCCTAGAAGTCGCTGGAAGCTGATTTTCTTACAGTAGGTATATTAATTTTCCACAGTTAGGAGGGTAAGATTTTAATTGATTTGGGCTAGTTATATTTTTTTCCAAACGCAGTGACCATTCACAATACCAATCATTTGACTATAAAGCCTTTAAAGAAGAAAACTGAGTACGTCTTAAGTTAAGTAATTCTGAGTCTTTCTATGTTTTGAATAATCATGCGACGTATGTCGAAATTTGAGTCGAAGTTGCATCATGAAGATGGATATTTTATTCTCTTATCATCTAAACGTCTGTAAATTCTTTAGCTATAGGAATTTCTTTCACCTTTGGCAGTCTGTAGAAGGAGCAAGAACGATTTTGCTTATACATCCGACGGTTTAGATTTTAAAAGAAATCTTTTTCAAGGAATAGAGGCTCGTTTTTTGAGCCTCTATTCCATTGAAAAAGTTTAATATAAATCGGACACAAAGGCAAAATCAGTTTTGTTTCTTTTACAGTTTGCCAAGATTAAAAGAAATCCCTAAACATCTCTACAAGTAAATGTAGGTCTAGGGATGTAAGAAAATTTATAAAGTTTTGGTGTATTATTCAGACACAGAAAATACAGTAGAAAGCCATACACATTCTGAATTTTATTCAATGAGATTCAATAGGAATTTTCATTAAAAACAATAATTGACTTTATATCAAGATCCAGATTTTTACCGTTCATATATCTTGAATACAAAATTTCAGCATTATTTTATATAGGGGAAAACGTCCTATCGTTGTGGTATGGCATATTGTTGCGTTAGTGATAAATTAAATATCAGCATCGTGCCGATGCAAAAATGACGGCGACAACGTGATGCAAAAAACTGTCTGTGCTGTCTATTCATAAGGCTGGATGTTCGTCAGAATGCATGCTCTTTACAGTTAAGGTTATGTGGCTCCTTCCTGCTTTGTGTGATTCCGTTCCAGTCTTTCTCAGTTCGTATCTTTCACAATGTTGTCCGCTTTATTTCATGATAACTCAAACAAATTTTGGCTTTTGCCTCAGCATAAATTCAAAATGTCATAAATTCTTCGTAAAGATCATCCATCTTCCCATGCCAGCCCCGAAAGGGCCACCTCTCTACACTTTTCATTCAACAGTGCGAGGTCATTAGTTAAAACGCGATCTGTTGAACCGTTGCCAGAATGCATCGACTCACATCCTCACCTGAACCCTAACATCACCTTCCGGTCTACTCCCTGGGCAGATCAACGTTCTGCTGCTAGCACTCATCTAAGGAATGTTTCTACGTGTCTATTAGTAGCACTATGCAGCTGCATAGGTTCACACGCCTAGATCACATTAAATTAGTAACACGAATTTAATGGACATATGCAATTTAGTTGGAAAAGGCTTCACGACTTGACACTCATTTCTTTAATTGAATCATTAGCGTCGTGTATGGTTCTTACTTGTAAGCGAGAACTCCTCATGCTACATAAATCCATTGTTAATTGAGAGACCTTCATTAGGAATTATCCCATGCCAAGTAACTAACTCTGACAATAAGCCAGTCGAGGACGCTCTTGCCTGAGTGGGATATGAGTGTCCTCTCGGCCGGCCCTCACTCTTCGATAACGCGACTAAAAATATGGGCACACTATTCATAAATGAAATGTCCCAAAATAAAATGGTTTATTTATCGCGCTTAGAAGTAAACAACGGTGGGAATTTCACTGTACGTCCAACGAACGGACCGAGCGCAAACTGTACTTGGTGATGTTTCACGCGCGAAGGCTATTTTTACTCACCTTTTGCTGCAGCGAGGAATAAAATTGAAGCCAGAAGGCCCGATGCTGACCCCTTCACCCGACACGTTGGATAATGTTTCATATATCATCAAGTTTTAGCTAGCTCGTAATAGGATTTCGGCAAATCTTTGCATACCTAAGTGAAACGAGAAAAGTGATTATCCGTTGCACGCTAAGATCCGATTACAAACTGCTTCTCGCTTGAGCGCTAGGATTATTTGGATATCTTTTTTTTTTCGAGAGTAAGTAGTGAATATCCATCTATGATAATGAGTGATTTGGGAATGTAGCTTATTGAGAGAAAAAATCCTGGCCATTTATTAAAGTTACGTAATATAAACTTACAATCAATTTAGTGAGTTAACCATCTGGGAAACTGCAATAATCTCAATATGTTGGGTAAAAGTATAAACAGTCTAAAATTCTATTTTATCGAAACAAATTAAAAAGATATCCGTGCGGGGAAACTATTCAGCGATTGATCCATGAGGTGTATTTTATAGATAGGAATAATTAAACTGATCCTCCAGGGAAAAATGGTAAATCTTTCGTAATAAAACTTCGGAGCTTGTCGGAGGTGAACAGCAGGGCCCGAAGATACTGCCACGCGGAGCCCTCGCGATGATGTTGAGCGCAGTGGAAGTGACTCCGCTGGTTGAGACCCGTAATGTCTTTGCCCACAAATAGTTGTGGATGATTTTCATCAGGTAGCTGAGAAGATTGTAGCGATATAGTTTATACGTTAGACCATCGTGCCAAACACTACCAACATCGACATCTAGTAAGGCCATGCAGAAATTTTGAAGATAAACTTGCTCCGCCTGAGGATGTTGATATCTCGGATCAGTTCGTGCGCTGTTAATCGACCGCGTCGCGTCCGCGTCCAAACTTTGCCTCGAGGAAGATGTTTTGATGTTCTAAAGAGTCAAAAAGTCGGAGAATAAAATTTTCAAACCTGAGAGAACGCTGATGGGACGATAACTTTCCCGGGATTCTGGATGGAGATGACTTTTACTGACTTTCAGAAAGATGGGAAGAAGCTGAAATGGAGACACTAATGATTAAAGATCAGCAAAAGGTGCTCGAAGAACGAAGCACGCATGTGTTTGAGTTCGAGGTTCAGGATGCAGTCGAAACCTGGGGCCTTTATTTGTTTTCTGATTTGAAATAGATTGACGGTTCGTCAGCTGACATCTCCAACTCATCCGAGAAGTTGTTCGTTGTACGTTGTTCGCATGCTCGTTAACGGTTCATGTGGACTGACGGAATGACGGTTCATGTATTGCTCAAGATTGTGTGAGCCAGCGAAATGATGATCTATTTCGGTGGCCTTTTCATCAAGAGTTATCAAGCGATTCTAAGAGCCATCGTTGCCTAATAGGATGAAAGATTGCATATGATGATCACGGGCCTTGAATAGCGCCTCTTGCATGTCGTGGAACTGCTCGTCGACGTCTTTAGGTGTGACCGAGTGACGCTGGTAATCGATGTTGTCATACACGCAACTTTGGAACCGGTGATATTTTCGCCGGGATAGCTGGGTTGACTCACCGAAGTTCCAATTTCTGCACCTGGGTAGTGGTAGACTATCGGCTGGGAGATATGGTCATCCATGTTGGAATTAAAGATGTCGAGCGTAATGTAGATTCCGAACCATGTCAACTGGGTGGGACTATCAGGGCTCACGATGGTGTAGCGGCCCGCTGGATCGTCGTTGCACACGATGGCTTGCATGGGGCAGTAATCCACGTTGAACGTGATGACACCGACGGAGGTGGTAACTTCCACTTCAACGTCTTCGATGAACCTTAGCTTGAAACACGGCATCAGGTGGCAGGCGATGTTCCTTCGTCGAGCAATGGCTACTTCTCCCCCTGAATTTTGTCCGATCCAACCTCACCAGCCTGAAATCCGGAATTGTTAAACTTTCCTCGGGTTATAGGTGGGTTTCGGTAATGACGCCACGTCGATCTCACTCTTCTTGAGAAAATCTCTGCGGTCGGTTATTTTTATTTTTAGAGAGCAAGCAATCCAATTGACCAGACCCATCCTAGTAGCCATTTCCAATGACTGGTCAAATAGAGATTTGTCGTAGACGAGCCGCAAGTAGGCTAAAAATCGGAGCCAGCTACTCCGATATCGCAGAACTCCGCTAGCTTCGTGGTGGCCCGGTGCTTGTTGGCGCATTGGGGATCCGCTTCTTCCATCTGCTCGCTCTAATCGACACCAAGTTTCCATTAAAGTTGGGTTCATACTGAGTCGATGTTCTATGACTCGATATCGACTCATGGGAGCAAATTATGCCTTAGTAAAAAATAATTCTTGGGTTTCTGTGATGGTTCCACATCTCGATGTTTCCATAAGTTGATGGTCCCTTTAATATCGACTTATGGAGGTTTTACTGTATCAACTTTTGGAATGACCATTCAATATGCATTGTTTGTTGAGTGGAAACTGTTGAGTAATTTATCCAGTTCTATGGTATTCCCCCTTGCCAACGCCCAATGGAGCACCGCCAAAATCAGTATAATGTAAAATTCAGCCTCTCTATACCAACTATCATACAAACCTGAAACGATATGTGCACGGTAAGCCCAGACCATCGGACGACACCCAAAACTTGAAGCATAATCGAGTGAGCGAAGCGGAGCAGAATCATTTTTTTGCTGCTACCAATGCTTGTGTTTACATTTTCAGTTTTTCAATACTTTTCTCGGGCAAAAAAGCAATTTATATTAAGTTTTTGCATCAAACGAGTGACTGATTACAGAAAAATAAAAACTGATCTGCATCCGATCAACATGTCTGGCTACTTCTGTGCGGATAAGTGTGAAAAAATTTGCTTTTTCAATGCCCTTTTGAGAAGAAGTGAAGTGCACTGATGAACCAATCAAATCGCGAAGGCCTATTGAATTGGCATGAAAGTGCCAGGGGGAGGTAACAGGATGATCATCCTCATGTCCAACCGCGTGACGCGTGGTCGTCGAAAAGGAAACTATGACGTAACATAACAAACAATAAAGTTTAAATAACTCCAACTCCAGGAAAGTAGTAGGGGAAATAAACTTTGGTAGTAATAATTAAGGTCCAGATAACGTTGAGTGCGCTGCTCTCCGGAGATAATTTACTTGGCTAGAGGCATAAAACCTACTTCGAATGTCGTGATCAAGCCTCTTATTATCAAGTTAATTAGGAACGGAAACTAAATCCACAAACTGTTCAAAATCCAGATATACAGAACACCGAAACATAAATTAAACTAAATCAGAGGGAACTTCTTCACCACCTTCAGCATAACCTTGCTTTGTAGCCGCGCATCATACTGCACGGCTAAGTAAAGTCCCTTGTGGGAACTTACTCCCGAGATTGATTCCGGGATGCCCGTGAAGCCGTTTGTATTAAATTAGTTCATATAGACCCCCATCTTTGAAGAAACAGATGAGGGCGGCAGTACTGACAGCCTGATATTAGAGAATCGACAGATATAATGTTCTACGGTGTTAAGAACATCACAGACATCGGAGGTTACATGGAAAGGACTCCCACCGCCGCCTGTGTACGGTTCGGAGCCGGGAGATGATTTGCTCTTCTTTCAGGTTTCCCAGTGTTCTTGTACGGCGTTCCTTGTCCAGGTTTTGACCAACCCCTCTTTTTGATTTGCTCTTCTTTCAGGTTTCCCAGTGTTCTTGTGCGGCGTTCCTTGTCCAGGTTTTAACCAACCCCGTGTCACCCAACGAGACGGATAATGTGAAATGCTATCCTTGATATGCAACTCCGGTCATCGTGCGCAGAATCTGGTTCCCTTCAGGGAGAAGAAGGATCCTGTATTGTTTAAAGGTTGTTGCTTTGAACATGGCGGCTTTTGCGGCAGATAGTAGATATTTATGTTGGTCCCCCAACTTGAGGCTCGGTCCGGACAACGGATGCATCCACCTGCAGTCGTGGCCTCGTACGCATTTGCTAGCTACTTGAGTTGGCCAAGCGGAGGACGGCACTGGCAGCGGATTGTGCTTTGATCCGTGTACGAGCCAGCATGTCCTCAACGACAACCAGCAGAATACTTACTTGATACTTGACTACTTGATGGGCTACAGCTCTTCGATGAACCTACGCCGAATGGAGTATCCTTCTCCACTGGAATCGATCCTGGGCCAATCGCTTCCAGTACGCATATGCGGTATTTCGAAAAATTTCGTTTCAGGTGGTTCGAAACGAAATTTCGCGGAATTTCGCGGAATTTGAACATGGCGAAATCTAATTTCTTGATTTCGTTTCGTTTCGTAAAATTGCAAAAATTTCGCTAGAAAAAACTAGCTTCTAACGAAATTTAACGGAATTTCGAAAAAAAAACTTAAACTTAAACCATTCTTTATATTATCAAAAATTTTGGCTGCGTCGCTGAACAAAATCGTTAACAAAAAAAAAAATTTAAGCTCTTTTTAGTGGAATGTATTCAACCGTCTAAGACAAGTTTAGCACTCTCCATTTTATTAAATTAAATTAATTAATTTATCAATATCAATTTTACCGCAGTTTAGTTCTTTATTGATGTTTTCTTCACAGAAATTGTATTTCCAGTGGTTCAGTTACTTGTGGTTTGGGAAGCTAATCAATAAAATATTTTACATAATCTCCACTTCATATCAAATCTGAAAGAATGTTCATATTACACGTTCCAAGGTGCTTACACTGTTCGTGATAATTGGTTTGATCGACGGCTAATTGGACCTGAGCTGACCTTCCATTTCGCCCAAAGGTCTTCTTGTCGGTTCTGATAAGAGACTCATCATTACTAAGATTTGGATTAGTGCGTTCCGAGCGAAACGATATCGCTTTAGTTGAACCAGTTTTCAAATTCATACAGAAACACCTTGCTAGAGGTTACCAGAGCCCGTAGTCAAATTCCGCCACAAATCGCAGTGCTTCTGGTGACCCCTGAGACACACAAAATTTCCAAGCTTTTCAACAACTCATTGAATTATGTGTTTTCTATTCAGTAGAGCATATTTTCTAGTTTGCCATAATTATGAATATAAACAAAACATCGCAAATCTAGCATTAGTTCACTAGCCTGGAAAATATGCATTGTAGGCTCTTCGGATTTTCCAGGGCTCCAAATTTTTCTTGCAATGCGTAATACAATCGATCTTGTAGATGCTGATCACGTCAGCTAGTGTGGGAGAACGCGAAGTGATGAAACTAATGTCTGCATCGAAGAGCACAAAAATATTTAGTGCGGAATCGATCGTATTGTAGAAGCTTATTAAACGAAGCACATTGATCTTGCGTTGGATTGATTTGAAACACAGTTTTCGTCTTCTTGTTTTCAAAATAACTTCGTTGACAATAAATATTTAGTCGGTTAGCAAGGGCTTAACATGAATTGCCTTCTCTACTAACCAACGATTCCTTTCCCGTAGCGCTCACGGAGATGCAGAGCATTCCTCGGTCTTTTATAACAATGAGTGTTAAATAAATTTTCCTCTCCTAATCCTAAATTGACTGTAAGGACGTGACCAGCATCGTTATTGGTCATGAATTGGAAACTACGCAGCAAGTATACAATAAGAATAACTTTGTTGTATCCCAAGAATATTATTTAATTGGTGAGCTGTGCATACTGCATATTCGCTGTTTCTCGCCCAATCACGATTAGCAACTACGATGTGTACAGTTAATCAAGCTAAGCTCTTCTTTGACTATTTGCATAATATGCAAGGAACATTGAAGATTTGTGGGCATTTCTAGATATTCGCATGGAATTAGCATTAGCATTAGCATCTAGCAGTTCGCACAAATTCGTAGGTGGTACAAGCCAAGACTATTGTATGAGAGTAGCATCACTTTTATCCGTTACCACAGATATTGATTTGGGACCAATCACTAACTCTTAGATGGAAGTAATGTACTCTCCAATAGTCGAGATCTATCCTGGCCACGTCCTGGCGAATGCTGAGGAAGGGGAAGGATGGTTTGTTGGGCACCAACTTAAGAAAGATGCAGAGAACTCTACGACCTCTCATAGGTGCCACGGGAGGTTTTGGGATTGTGTGGAAGGTTATAACAGTAGAAATTGTTTTGGTATAACGTGAAACACAGAAAGAACTAAGATAGAAATGCAAAGTAGGAAAGGGACGAGCCTGGAATTGAACCCACAACCTCCTGCTTATAAGGCAGAAGCGGTAGCCACTAGACCACCGAGCTCGTACTATTTCTAGATATTCGCATGGAATCTGCAAAAAAAAATCCAGAACGGATTGAATGAACTGCTGAAAGTTCTATACTTATGATTGCTGTCAGCTCATTCTGACCATAACTGCTGTTCTCATATGACAAGGACACACAGACAATAGCTCAGTTCGTCGAGGTGATTGTATATAAGACTATGGGTCTGTGAGATTCCATATGAAGTACATATCTTTGTGCATTTTAGAAAGGTGCACAGAATTCTTCTAGTGAGCAAATGTACACCCGATTCTGATTTTTGCAAAGTAGCTCAATTTTGCACGATTTGGCGAGAAATCATAAAACTTTTTTTACACGGATTTTAGAATTTCGAACTGAAATTTTTTTTTATGCGAACGCATCCTCCGTGTTAAAAAAGAATCGGGTGTATGCTATATATGTAGACAAATAATAAGAAGGAATAAGTTTTGGCTCAACCGTCTAAGACGAGTAAGTAACCTCCATTTAATTCCACCAATTATTTCGATATCTTTGCAGATACGTATTTCAACCACAACTGTAGGGTCGTCTTTAGTGTCTCGTACTTGACTCAACGAAACACTAAAGATGACCACACAGTTGTATAGTTGGGGCCCTCCTTAGCCGTGCGGTAAGACGCGCAGCTACAAAGCAAGACCATGCTGAGGGTGGCTGGGTTCGATTCCAGTGCCGGTCTAGGCAATTTTCGGATTGAAATTGCCTCGACTTCCCTGGGCATAAAAGTATCATCGTGCTAGCCTCATGATATACGAATGCAAAATGGTAACCTGGCTTAGAAACCTCGCAGTTAATAACTGTGGAAGTGCTTAATGAACACTAAGCTGCGAGGCGGCTTTGTCCCAGTGTGGGGATGTAATGCCAATAAGAAGAAGAAGAAGACACAGTTATAGTCGAAATACGTATCTGCAAAGATATCGAAATAATTGGTGGAATTAAATGGAGGTTACTTAACAAAACCTCTGTCTTTCTCCGCACGCCATTGACAGACTCATAAAACTTCCGCATATCGTTCTGCTCCATTTTTTCCTGCGCCTCACTAATAACTTGTTCTTTGTACTCTTTTTTCTTCCTGCGGTGGGTTCGTTTTTCGGCTGCTCTTGCTTCCTTGTACCAATCTCTATTCGATCGGGTACCCGACACCAACATCCGGCTTCTGGCAACGTTCTTCTCGTCTGTCACTCTCTGACACTCCACATCGAACCAACCCGTCCTGGTTCGCCTCTGTGCAGTGCCTACCACTTCTCGTGCTGTTGTGCTCACCGCTCCATGCTCCGAGAAATGGCGCCCATCCACCAGAACATGGTCTATTTGGTTGCAAGTTTCACCAACCAGCAGAATATCGTTTGCATATACAAAGATCCAGTTGGCGGGGAGGAAACGAAACACCCCGCTCATTACCACGAGGAATAAAGTGACAAATAGAACGGAGCCCTGTGGAACTCCGGTTTCCTTTGAAAAGGTCCTTGAACATTGGTTACCAATCATAACTTGGAAACAGCACCCTATGAGGAAATTACGGACAAAACCACGGAGGTTGCCGGAAAAAGCCCACTCTTTCAACTGTTGGATAAAGAAGGGGGTTCAAGTTCTGTTGAAGGCCTTGGAGATATCCATGGAAAATAGATCCACGTGCTTGCCGTTGTTGTAGACGTTCTGCAGTACATCTCTCAGGTATGCAAAATAAGTGCCCGTGTCGTATCCCGGACAGAACGCGTGTTGGCGATAGCCGAACCTATCATCGGCTTCTAATTAAACCCGCAGCCACAGATTCACTAATCTTTCCACAACCTTGAAGACACAGGAGGTTAGTGAAGAATGCCCAAGTAGCACACGCAACATCTTCCGAAAAGCAACTTGTTTCTATTCAGTTTCATTGAAAGCATTAAGGCATAAGGAAAAACATCAAAGCACGAACAATTTGCATCAAGATGTCAAAAACGTTCGAATTGTGGTCAATGTTTCATTAAAATTGCAATGCAGTATGTGCTTGACATTTGGAAACAAATAACCAAAGAATACTGCACTTCATGTTGCAAATACGAAATAGAATCATTAAGTTGTATATTTTTCACCATGTAACTTCAATGCGTCTTTCAAAACTTAATTGATTGTGCAAATTAAGTTGCAGATAAGTTGAGTGTGTCTTCATATTTAATTTAGCATCGTTCGACGTTTTGACAACTCCCATTTTTTCATGTGATGATGCAATCAAGTAACAGGAAACCCGAGTACAAAACTTCATAATCGTATGGTTTTTATGGTGAGTCAACATGCAGTCCCTTCGAAGTGTTGAATGGTGCTGTGGTAGAGTGAAGGACTATCAATCGCAAGATCCATAAATCGAATCCAGTTTTATATTTTAATTTTATTTTTTTTCCGCTGTAGTATTTTGCAACATTATTGCAATTTTACTGCAATCAAAGGATGTTTCCGTAGGCTCCACCTCTTGTGCTGTTTAGATTGCAAGAGAGTTATATTTGATAGCACATACGCAAAGATTGTTTCTTTCCGAATAGTTGCAATACAGTGAAATGTTTAGTAGTGAAACAAGTTGTGCTGCTTGGAACACAAGACCTGGACGATGCTCGTGGCGGACCAACGCGCGCTTGGAGTTTTCGAAAGAAAAAGCTGCGTACCATCTGTAATTGGGGGGTGCAGATGGCAATCGGTACGTGGAGGAGGCGAATGAACCATTGCATGAGCTGCTGGGAGAACCATCCATTGTTCACACCGCGAAAATCGGACGGCTGCGGTGGGCCGGTCACGTAGCCAGAATGTCGGACCCCGGTGAAAATGGTTCTCGACAAGGATCCGACGGGCACAATAAGGCGAAGTGCGCAAGGTGCGGCAAGGTGGATCGATCAGGTGGAAGATGACTTGCGTGCTTGGCGACGTGTAGCCATGCACCGAACCGAATGGAAAAGACTCTTACATACCGCACAGGCCACTTCGGCCTTAGTCTGAATAAATAATTAAATAAATGTTTGCCGAACAAAAATTAATGAATTAATTCGTTTCGGAAATGTTTTATATAAATAACAAAATAAACCAATTGCGAAACGATATACTTCATTAGTTTTGTTCGGGAAACATTTATCAATATACGTTCAACATTTTGAGACAATAACATCAACAATTATCTGTAAATATTGTTAACACGTACATCCCCAACCCCCATTTTACAGCAAAACTCAAAATTTAAAACCACGCAGCTCAGCCAATTTTTAACGGATTTTCAAGCAATCTTATGGAATCGATCACAAAATTCCTATAGTTTAAGGAACCGTGCAATAACCATGGTTTCGGATATATTCCGGGGAGTACTGGGGTTACCTCCCTCCCGGAAAAAATGGTCACTTGCAGATCGGCTTCGAAATCCATCTTGCGACATGTCAAACTTCATGATTTTGCAAAACAAGTACACTGGAGTACATTTCGGTGATTTTCGATCGAATTGGCCACCCTCCGGATACTTCCAGGGCCTGGTTCCCTTGGGGAAGTGGCCAATTTTCGTTCAATCTTGGAACCCATCTTGCGACATGTCAAACTTCATGATTTTGCAAAACAAGTACACTGGAGTACGTTTCGACGATTTTCGATCGAATTGGCCACCCTCCGGGTACTTCCAGGGCCTTGTTCCCCGTGGGATGTGGCCAATTTTCGTTCAATCTTGGAACCCATCTTTCGACATGTCAAATTTCATGATTTTGCAAACCATGTACACTGGAGTAAATTTCGGCTATTTCAGATCGAACCGAGCACTCTCCGAGATTTTCCAGGGCCTGGTTCCCTTGGAGAAGTGGCCAATTTTCGTTCAATCTTGGAACCCATCTTGCGACATGTCAAACTTCATGATTTTGCAAAACAAGTACACTGGAGTACATTTCGGCGATTTTCGATCGAATTGGCCACCCTCCGGATACTTCCAGGGCCTGGTTCCCTTGGGGAAGTGGCCAATTTTCGTTCAATCTTGGAACCCATCTTGCGACATGTCAAACTTCATGATTTTGCAAAACAAGTACACTGGAGTACATTTCGGCGATTTTTGATCGAATTGGCCACCCTCCGGATACTTCCAGGGCCTGGTTCCCTTGGGGAAGTGGCCAATTTTCGTTCAATCTTGGAACCCATCTTGCGACATGTCAAACTTCATGATTTTGCAAAACAAGTACACTGGAGTAAGTTTCGGCGATTTTCGATCGAATTGGCCACCCTCCGGATACTTCCAGGGCCTGGTTCCCTTGGGGAAGTGGCCAATTTTCGTTCAATCTAGGAACCCATCTTGCGACATGTCAAACTTCATGATTTTGCAAAACAAGTACACTGGAGTAAATTTCGGCTATTTCAGATCGAACCGAGCACTCTCCGAGATTTTCCAGGGCCTGGTTCCCTTGGGGAAGTGGCCAATTTTCGTTCAATCTTGCAACCCTTCTTGCGACATGTCAAACTCCATGATTTTGCAAACCAAGTACACTGGAGTAAATTGGCGATTTTAGGTCGTTTCTCCAGGAATTCCTCCTGCAAGTGGCCATTTTTTCGGGAGGGAGGACATCCCAGTACTCCCCGGAATATATCCGAAACCATGGTCATTCCACAAAAATTGACCTCGGTTCCTCAAACTATAGGAATTTTGTGATCGATTCCAGAAAATTGCTTGAAAATCCATTAGAAATTGGCTGAGCTGCGTGGTTTTGAATTTTGCGTTTTTCCGTAAAGTGGGGGTTGCGGACGTACGTGTTAATTTTAACAGAATGCATGAAAAATTCACATAAAGTGCTTATTTGACCTAACCGCATGCTTATTTGACCTAAAAACCCTTAAATTTCCAAATTTCACTAGTAAGGTATATTTAGTGCCCTTCTGTGAATCTCCAGAGAAGAGTCAGTAAGTGTGTACAGAAAGAGCTTGAGTACCTTCATTGTGGTTGTACCGTGTTCCATGTGCACCAGTTGCAGTTGTTGGAAGGCATCAAACCTTCGTCCTCCAGAGCTTTCTTCAGTTTCTTCTCATTCACTCCGTCGAGCCACATGGGTTTTGTTCGCTCTATCGCGGCTTTGGCATTTGAGTAGCCATCGAATAAGTAAGTGCAGTGCGTGTTTTGGTCGCTGCGCAAATAATTGAATATCTATTTGGTGGCTTATGCGCATGTATTGCGCTCTTCTCCGGTCGAAACAAGCGCGATCTTGCATAGTTTGCAGTAGCCATCCAACAAGGAAGAGTATAGCCATCGAACAAGTAAGTGCGTGTTTCAATCCAGTGTTCATGGAGATGCAGAGGATTCCTCGGGCTCTTGTAGCAATGAGTGTCGAACTAATTTTCCTCCCTTTATCCTAAAGCTATGTCCATTTAGAATCCGGAATAATAAAATCATCTGTATCTCGTAACGGATTGACGTACAAAAAGGTTAATACATCAAAACAAGGGTAATTCACTGCAGTTTAAGGAAAATATATTGATACAAATCATTTCTTCTCGTTTCTACTGAAAATTCGCACCTTCTTCTTTATTCCTCTCATCAAAGTTGCACACCTCCGGAGTCAACTTCCTTGGCACATTTGTTCCACATTTTGGTCATCTGAGTCGCGTCTCGAGCTGTTTTTTCCAATTTTCTTAAGCTTCCACTTCATAACTGGGCCGGAGCTGTGGGCAGTTGCGTGGATTTATTTTTTTATCGATGAAATCTTCGTTATTATCGCGGTACCACTGGATGACTTCCCGGCTGTAGTGGCAACTCGCCAAATCTGGCCAAAACTTCACGGGACCTTTATGGAAGGTAGACCGCGGTTTTTGAGACATTCCTCCTTGTACAGCTTCGAGTCCATCGTCTTATTCGTCACAAACACTTAGGTCTTTGCTCCACAGCTGCATATCCCTTGCCAAAATCATCTGTTTTTTTGCAAGTTTGTCCAAAAAGCGAACTTAAACTTCGCAGGACCTACTCCTCGTGCCGTCACCTTGTAGAATTTTTGGCTAGAAAGCTGTCCGAAATCCATTTTGACGTAGGTTCCATCGTCGATGAGCAGGATTATCAACGTGGGTGTGCAGATTTTCTTTTCTCCTTTCGGCTTCCATCTGGAATTATTTTTGACTCGCTGCACAAAACATCGTGAAATTTATACCACAGCAAGTGAGCGCCTAGGTAGACAAAACCAGAGTGTATGTAATTAAGAGTGACGACATGTGCCGCATTTGACAGGTCTCCTGCTCGTTTGGAAGACGATTTTGTATGCGAATGACAAATGAATTTTGTTCCAATTCTGACAGTGTCGCCACTCTTAATTACATTCACTCTGGACAAAACGCTGTAAATAATTCTTGCAGCGGTCACTTTCCGTGCCGCTGCAATACAATAAATGATTCCGGATTCTAAATGGACTAAGCTTTAAATGACTTTGAGGACGTGACCGGTATCGTTATTGGTCTTGATTTAAAGAAACTCTGAAGCATGTACAGTGTGAATAGCTTTCTAGTCCCGAGAAAACTCACCGCTCACAGCTCACCAGTGCATTATTTGTTGTTTCTCGGCCAATCACGACTAGCAACTACGATTGGTAGTATAGAAAGCTAAGCTAAGCTTCTATCTTATTCCAGGTCTCATCGGTGATCCATTATTTTTGTCGAGTGCGCATTTCGCCTAGATTATTCTCGCTGGTATCGATGATGGCGTTCTTGATGACGGTCCATTGGTCTTCTATGTTGCCATCTTCCTTTTCATATCTCCTAATTCATGGCGTCCCATGATGCACTCATGGTTTTATTGTCGGATCCGAACTTCGCATTGAAGTCGCCCATATAGATCTTGAAATCACCCTTCGGAATTTCATCTACGACGGCATTGGGTTGGCTGTAGAAGTTCTCTTTGTCTTGCAGATAGGCAGCATCGGTATGAGACACTTAGGACGGCCTTACTGTTGAGGTCGAAATACGTGTCTGTAAAAGGTACAATCAAGTGGTGGAATTTAATGGATATGTACAAACTCGGCTTCTGACAAGTAAAGACATTACACTAAAAGCTCAAAATAATTATCTCATCAAAATTTTCATTTTCAGTAAGCGAATGCCGTTCGACATCAGCAACGCATTTTAGACGTCTGGCGATTGTCAGTTGACGTTATATGCAATAAAAGTGCATTGGATTGTGCAACACATTGCAGTTGTCATCGTTTTGAAGTTTAGTCCGATACATGTTGGGTACAGAAGTATCAAATCGTATAGCTTTTTAACGACATACATCCAGGTTTTTTTACGCGGTTGGAATTCATAAATTTCTCGGCTAATTCGAACTTTGACAGCTTTTTAAATGCCACCTGAATTTTCTTTGATTTTTTGTAATTTTTTTCGTGGAGTCTATTCATTGCTTCATTGACGCTGTAGGTCTTAAAGGACTAAAACCAAACCATGTAAAAAAAAATCTGGATGTATTGGGTACTCCCAGGCTATCCCAGCCATTAAAAATGTATCAAAAAGCTACAACAGCGAAAATCTTCCTTTATGGTGATTATACAACAAAGCCACAAATCGGTCATCATGGAAACCACGTGCTTTTTCTGAAATGTTTTAAGAACACGAGCTGAGAAAACCATAAAGCGCATATGGCGTGAAACAATGGCAGATCATTTATTCACTTATGCTGTACAACTTGTACAGTACAAGTGTACAATCGACTTAAACTTCAGATCTGTACAAACGTTATTACGCTAGAGTTTGGCTTTTAAAAATGGGAGAAGAAAAGCATGTGGTGAATTTGAACTTCACCACGGGATCAATTGTATAATCACTATAATGATGACAACCTCATACTATTTCTATGACAGTCGCCTGCTAAAGTATATCAGCCTAAAAACTTCCGAGTTCCCATTTTTAAGGAGCATTATTTTCATTTTACAGGTGAAGCAGTTACAACGTTGATAAAGTGATTCTTAGCGTGTGAAAAATGTGTGGGCGCGCTGATCCGCTCGAATCACAAGGGTTTGTATCCTGTTTCTGTTACAATTTCAAAAAGATAATCTTACGTATATTTTCCTCAATTTTATTATTGGCTATCATGAGTTTTCGATGAAATTCGTCATTGAAGTATTTATCGGGTAATAATATTCTTCCAATATGCTTTCTACTTTTGATGACATCCATATTACGTTGGACCACAACACAAAATCAAACATATTTCGCATCAAAGTTGAGTGTAGCGGATACAACCATATGGTAAATTTCGAACGGTGTCATTTACCTGTATGTATTTTGCTGAATGATGTCAGAATCGCCCACTGCTACCGGAATAGATCCGTACCCTATGGGTACCGGATTAAAATGACTCAAGATAAATGGTTTTTCGCGGGATCCTTTGTTCACTTTGGCTGTCACGGCTGGCCGGTGTCACCCATTATTGTTTTTGGTCGAGTACGATTCAATCACATGCTAATGACTGTTGGCTGTTTTTGAATATACATTTTCAATGCATTTGAGAAAAAATAAGTGATGCATGTTCTAAAATAGCGAAGACTTGACTCATTGTTTGTTTATAGTCTGCTATAATTGGATAAAAACGGTTGAATGAAAAAGCAAAAGCATTCAATTTGCGGTAACACTCAGAGGGTATGATGATAGCACGAGGCTAACAAAATGTTTGTCAGCCTCGTGTTATCATCTTTTGTCATGTGAACTTGTATGATCATCATATGCCAGAGTATGATGTAACACACGTTTAAGAAGGACTTAATATAGATTGAAATACAAGGATAGGTACGAAAGTACGATCTCGAGCAAAACAAGGTACAAAACTACAATCATACTAACGATTGAAAACTCGAAACATGGAACTGTAAGCATGTCATGAGAAGTATGTATTTTACTAGTTTCCACTTGGAATTTTGAATACGAATTTTGAGAAGAAATCGGAATAGAAAGCATTTTTCCGTGGAAAATAAATGTATTAGGAAAATGGAGTTCTTTAGAATCTCCCGTTAGAATTCAGACGAACTGTTAATTCGACAGAATTTGAGGTCAATGGAGAATCAGAAGAAATTCTCGTGGAAATAAAATTAAAATAAATTTAAACGAATTGTCCATGAAAAATGGAATGTTTGTCAAATGTTTTCAAACCACAACGCTTTTATTGATTCCGTTAGTCAAAATTATATGCTACCAGAGACAATTTTATGAACGGTAAATATATCTAAAAAAAGTTTAAAGCAACTATTCTAATAATTTATATTACAAAGAAACGGTTTGAGCCAAATTGTTCGAGAATCATTGAATAAAAACTACCAGATGTAAGTTTAATATATGACTTTATTTAAAATAGCAAACAAGAAAAAATCGTTTGATATCGTATCTTGCATTGACAAATATATCTTTACTTTTTAACATTATTTGTCTACATGGTTTGTTTTAAATATTATCAACATCAATATCAAACATATCCATATACTTTCTGTTTGACATTGAGTTTAATATTTATAACGAACTATGTTACAATAACTACTGTTTTTTTTTCAAAATTTGTTTTTTGTTGATTATTGATTGCTTTTGAAATATGAGAAACAACCTATCTACTTATTATTATTCTTCAAAATTCTGGTCAAGGTAGACTCTATTTAGTTAGTCCACATCATGTGACTTCATAAAATCCAACATTCCTTATTCATATGAATTCAGAAAACTTCAACATTAGACCTCTCAGGATGTCATAAATTTCATAAAACGGTTCTAATCACAAGCGCCAAACATCCGAGTCCGGTTGCTAGTTGAATAAGCATCCGAATCACACACGCTCGCTGCTCCGTTGTGTTTCATCGAAGCAGAAATAACATCCAACAAATGCCGTGACCATGACACCATCCTCATCGCATCGTTTCGGTCAGCAGCCGTGATGTGTGCTCGATCTGTATCTTGTTCTATGTCTCCAAACACCATCACATTCACTCACCTTTTCGCTGCAACTTTGTAGATTACGGGTAGAATCACCAGACATGCGGGAAACTAATTTTCTGCTCGTGCTATTTTTCTTCCTTTTTTCTTCATTCGGGGAAATCTGGCGCTGCGTTGATTAGGGACGTGAGAACTGTTTTAAATTAAGGATTTTTGACCGTGAATCATTGATATTTGTTGGTTGCACTGTAGAAAGTAATTGAACGTTGGATAGAAACAAGGTTCTGAAAGCAGTATCCTCATAGTCCATACAAAATGCTTTGTTTGTTTTTTTTTTCATCTCGGTGACCAACTGTTGCAGGAATGTCACAATGTCATTATTACCTCATGTCACATTTCTGTAGATATGGTGAAAATGCGCCTGAACCGTTCTTATACGAATGTTTCAACTAACATGCATGTTTAGTGCATCCATCATCATCATGTTCTCATCTACCTAAGCATCCTTATGGAAATCAGTGCTAATACTATAGAATCGTTTGAGGAATAGTTTGACTGACTGACTGTGCGTTGGATGGTCATTTGCTCATCACGGAACAGGATGCGAGGCAACTGAAAACTGGGTGGGATAGAAGCATGGCTTTACTTCCTTCGTTACACTAATTAAACTCGTATTAATTAATCTAGCAACATATCCAACCGACGACGGCCAACAACGTAAAGAATGAGAAGGTCAAGTGAAGCTGGCGGCTTGGATACTGTCAGCTTGCAACCTCAATTTAATCGGCCATTTTTTGTCGTCAATTTAATTCACGACGCAGGGTAGAAACTCAACTCTCGGCGTGGCTGCTGCTTTCTTTTAATTCAATCTAATTTAAACAGTAGTGAATCCACTGATTTGAGTCAATTTGCATGTGGCATATTCAAAAATAAAAATCATGTTTTTATTTTTTGACCTACTACTGTGTTGTTTTGGGAGG